>NW_027480432.1:687500-1312500 GCF_051401765.1 Calliopsis andreniformis | reverse complement strand
CAGCTCGAAAAGGAGCGTCAATCCAGCATCCTTCCCCTCTCGCAAAAGATTTCGACGGACGCATCTATATCGAGGTGGGCCCAACCAAGTAGGTGACTGACTCTGGCATTGTCGTTCGGCAAGATATATGACTGCCTGTTCCCAGAAACAGTTTATATTTCAGGCTGGAGGATGAGGCCCAGAGATCGTTATACGTCTACCTGACCCGAAAGATCCTAGTCGCCCGTTCGGAAGCGCTCATTTTTGGGATTCTGCGTCGAAGGCACTCGGTCAGGGACGCCCGCCCGCTTCGGATGCCTCCGCGATCAATTTCGAAAGCTTACACCTCTTGGACGCGCATAACTCTACCTGTCCAGAATTTATAGCGCCTTACAATACCAGGGAAATCACCTGGCGAATCTGCTCAATCTTTTTTTAAGAAAAATTAGAAAATACCAATATTTTAGGTGACCTGATACTAATTAGTTTGATAAAAGGATTACACCCTCGCGAAGTCGATTTGCGATTCAGAAGATGGAATCTGCAAACGCATCGAGCGACAGTCCTCTCATCTCCCGATCAGAATTTATCATCGCGCTCGTGCTATCGATCCAAGGCAATTGCCGGGACAATTATTGCCGTGTGCTGGTCGCACATCTCGTCAGCGCTCGTTCCGTTCATCTTCGCGATAGAGGCGGCCGGTTTATCGTCCGATCTGGACAGAACGCAGCGGCGGGTGACACCGGTGACGCGCCACCTGGGGCGCGTTTTCTCGCGCGTAGGCGCGAACAATGTTAACGAGAGGACGCACGGTGAAAAAATATACGCGACCCTTGCAGCGATCCTTCACGCGACCTGGCAAATTAATTTCGCCTGGACTTCTCGTTTCCAGTGTTCGTACAATGGAAGTCGGACATTTCGCGAGCTGTCTTTTAATTCTTATGGCGATAAACAAAAAGCGCAGTGGTGAACACTTTGGAAAACGAAGTGATTCCTAGCCGCTGTTAATTTCGTTCCCACGAGAGACACTCTGTGTTATCCTTCACTAGTCAGCCGACGATACAGTTTCGTAACAGGGCCCTGGAAACGACGGAAGCATAGCCATCGACTGATTCGTCACGCAGAACGTTTTCGAGTCCGCGTCGAGGTAAAACGGCGTGGCAATCGAGCTGTTTCGCGAGCTGCGAACGAACGGAGAAGGACGAGAGACCGAGAGGAGAGTTCTTTTGGGAGCATTCGGGCCCTCTCGGCCATAAATAATGCCGAATGTTGGGCCCCATAAGTCAGGTAGACTCGGTCCCCGCACGGAGACTATACGAGTCTATATAAAGGAGAGAAAGAGAGAGTTTCTCCTATCCATCGATTTTCTACGTCTCCTGCTCTTACGACCAAGTGCCTGTTTGGGTCCTGGCGGTTTTCAGAGTCACGCCCTGGAAAGAGGTGCTGGCGAGGGCGTATGGGAAAGCAGCTCGCATACAGGTGCGATTCGTATGCGTGTGCATTTATACCGCAGACGTCTTCATAATCTGTTAACCTCGATGGAAAATAGGGTCCCGGTGCTGGACACCTGCCCCCCGAACGGAGGACTTTCTCCCCTTTCTATTGCAATCATGAGAAATATAAACAGATCGTAGATCACTTGGACCCGTTCGACTCGGTGGCTCGATCCTTGG
Source organism: Calliopsis andreniformis (assembly GCF_051401765.1). Taxonomy (NCBI): domain Eukaryota; kingdom Metazoa; phylum Arthropoda; class Insecta; order Hymenoptera; family Andrenidae; genus Calliopsis; species Calliopsis andreniformis. The sequence goes on along the minus strand of NW_027480432.1, from coordinate 1,310,848 downwards.
AATAATTTGGGGATCTGGAATCGCGCGAAGGAGGATCGAGCTCATAAATCCACGGATTATTAATCGTAACCGTGAATAAGAGGTATTAGATTAAGGTGGAAGATATTTCAAAGTTCTTCGAGCTTTCGTAGTAGGAAGTGCCTTCGCTCGAAATTCCATTCTACCTTTCTATGGCTCGAAGAATTGCAGGCAAGAATAAAAGGCTAATAAAAGCTACGTCTTTCCCTGAAACCCTTCGCTCCTGTTTAATCGAAGTGTATCCTATACACAGGAATCGATTCCACTTCGATTTAACCCAGATGCAGAGCAAGCACGTGTCCTCGGTGCAAGAGCTTCTAAAATATTTCTCGTGTCGCCGCAGTGGGAGCTCGTTGCGTCGAGATCTGGCGCCGAGGCAAAAGTGATTTTCTATGGCGCGGCGTATCGATAACATGGAACTAATGCCATTCACTTGTTCGACCCCCCCGAGCTGTTATCGCTAGCAGCACACGCCAGCGCATTTACTCGCGTTAACGACCACGGTGATCGTTCCGACGAAAACACTCGATCGGGGACCGATACGATCGATTTTCCCGCGATTACTTTATGCTGCCTTTCCACAGACAGGCATTCACCTCGCGATACGGACGGAAGAGCGAGCAGCGCGTATTCCCCACGGTGCAAACTGGCATCCAGCGAAAAAAAGCCTGGCTGAGGCAGCCTTAACGATTTTGGTGCGCGATCGTGTGAGTTTTTACCAGAAAACCGGCGTTTCAGGGTTCCCTCGGCGTTTCAGGCTTGCCGCGTCCCAGGAGTCCAGTTTTTCGGGTGGCGAAGGCTATCCGCGGGACGTACGATTGTCGTCTCGCGTCGATACGCTGGTTCGCGTGCGAAGAACCGGGGATGAACTTCCTCGAACTCATTGAATACCGGCTGACTTATGTCCCGAACCGGCGCACCTAAGGCTCTCCTCCTCTACGTCATCCGTGGGACACGGGGATTGCCTCGGAAAAAGACGCCGACGAGCAAGAAGTCTGTCCCGAGGACGCGTAAATATATCCTTTGACGTACGCCGTTTACCTACGTCGATGATCACGGACCCCCGATTGGACTAGGCCAGCTGACGATTTCTCGTGATAACTAAGCGATAACGCTTGCAAGAAATTCAATAGAATTTAATAGAACTTCAGGCAAAGACTAATTTATGGGAAGGTGTAGTAATTATGTAGCTGCAGAGATGCAAAAAGTGATGCTAACGATATGAAATTCAGAGGAGTCGAGGAGCAATATTATTACAGCAACGGGTCACAGACTGCAGTTAATTATTCGCGACGACACGTTCTGCTCTTCAAGTTCTTGCAGCGATATCTCAAGAGAAACGTAATAAAGTAGTCTGTCGAAGACTCGTTGCGCCAATAAACGGAATTCCTCCCATCGACGAGGGTGTCCGCGTTTTGCAAAGCTCTGGGAACAATTAAAGGGCCGAATACAATGGCCACTTTGCATTTCGATGCCCGCCTCTGTCTTCTCCTCTTTGTAGCCCGAAAAACAGAATCGTCCACGGGATTAAGTGAAGAGGTACCGTCGCATAAGTTTCCCAAGGTAAAAAGACTAGGTTGCTTTTGATTTACGGACGTAATCGGCCGCGTTCGATTAATAAATCCCGGCTTCTTCTCGGTCCTCTGGCCTCGACGCTATTAATCGTGATTAATTACCGTACAGGGGGGACGCGTAATTGAGTACGTTATGGAGTACGCACCTGCTATATAGTCGTCGCTCTACGTACCGTCATCACTCACGTCGCGAATGTGAGGCACGTAGAACGGCGAACCAGGAAAGAAAACGGAGGAAGAAAAGCTGGATGCGAACTGTCGCGAGTCTCGCGGAATTTCTAAAAAACAGCTGCCACTCGGTTGCGTCGTTAAAGGATCTAGGAAGAGGGAATGGTCAGGGAGAATCGATTCAGAGGCAACGACCTCGGGATAATCTTAAAGAAGAATATTACCTGTTCGAGGAGAAACAGAAGTTCGATACTTAGGATCCTGGATTCGTCTTTTACTACACCTTTCCTCGAGCACTGAACTACTGATTACTAAATAACAATGTGGTTCCTGCCCTAGTCACCCTCCCAGGGCATAGGAGAAATTTCAAATTCGGGCGACCCCCTCCAGGGGGAAGGTTGGAGAAGCCTAAAGCAAAGAGCCATAGATCTCGAAGGGCCCGCACGTCGCGCGTGACGTCTCAACTTTCGTCGAAGCGGAACCCACGGCATTTGTTTGCCATTTATGGCCATTTAGAGCGGAACCCAAGGCGCACGCCGTTGGCCCCCCTTGTTCACGACCTCGATAACGTCGGGAAACGTCTCTTTATAAACCCGTGTTCGCGTCCCCGTGGCAGCGTATGACCCCTGGGGCCCATGTACCATCCGTTTCCAGAATTTCCACGGGGCCCTTGGCATTTATTCGCAGCGACGTCGCTCGGAACTGGACCCCCTCGTCGCTTTTGACGGATTCGTTTAGGTCGACAGGAATTCGCCACGCTTTTTCGACGCAGCCTCTTATTCCTAGGCTACTACGGGCCTCGAGAACGACCCTGGCCTCCGAAGTCCCCCTCCTCCCCCAACCGAGACGTGCAACTCGCTCCACTCGTTTCTTCGTGGACAACGTTTAGTGTTCGGTGGGCAGATGCTTCGGTACTAAAGGATCGTCTGGTTGATGGAAGAGTTATAAATTAGAGGAGCCTCATTGTCCAGCGGAGAAAACGTCTTGGTGTCTGGGGTGCAAATATTTTCATCCCCCGAGACCCAGAGGCTTCTCAACGAAACAGAATCTTCAGGACGCTGACATTAACCGAGATTCTTCCATTCGAGATGAGGATTGCTCGAATTTGAGTTTTTTTCTGACACAAGAATGACTTCAAGATGAAGTATGGGGGTGCTTAGACAAAAGGGACACACGAGAAAAAAAGAATGGGCACGGTAAGTAAGATTCCTCGAAATCTTCATATTGTGTGACATCACAAGAAAAGGTGATTTTTTTATGAGACGACGGAGTCGTAAAGGCTGCATCTGTTTCTCGGGACAGAGAGGTCATAAAGCGACCCTTTTCCAAATTTCAATTCCCCTTTGCTGCTCTTTTTCTACTTTACTCAGAAATATCTTCGAAATCAATACTCCATAGCCCAGTAAAATCATAAACTTCAGAGATATCGTTTAAAGCACCTTAATTTCTGATGATCCAAGAAGAGGTGGTCGATATCTCCTGGACACGTGTTCCTACTGTTATCTTTCCACACCTCCACTCGGTCACAAATGTTTCAACATCTACCCTAATACAAACCGTGGTGTTAAGTTACAAAGACACGACTACTGTCTCAGCCTTGCCCATTTCTTCACGATGTACGCATTAAGAAGGCAACCCTGGTCTTTTTAGCAGGCCAGGACGAAGAGGTCCGTGCGAGGGGTAGGTTGCGTGTTGGCTCATTGTGGCCCATTTCCGCCCATGTGCCCAACATACGCACTGGGTAAATAGGAAAGCGATTTTTCACGAGAAACGTAAACAGACGTGAAATTTGTGGCAGTCGCACCATGTTCCGCAAATGGCACTTTCGGGAAGCTGCTAGGGTCATTTTGAGCGCGGTCACTAAAAAGATTTATGTCAACTTTCGAGGTCGAGCCTCAAGCTGTCCATAAATGACGTAACATCTGTGGCACGAACTTCAACTTTCTTATTTCTCACGAGGAAGAAGTGGAAGGATTTTCTCCTCAAAGTGATAAATGGATTTGTTATCTGCAGGGCATCTTTTAAGTTACTAAATCGTTTCAATGTGAATAAAAAATACAGTCCGACGGCGGAGCATAAATGTCTAATCCTGTGTTAGTCCTGCAGGGAACACCGTGAATCCTTCGTCGGGTCGATTTTAAGGGGTGTCAATGTCTGGCCTCCCCGGGGGGAAACAAGGACATTATTCGCGGTCTGCCAAACTTTGCCCGAGATCACCCCCTCTTGTCCCTATAAAACGTGCGAACGGCAGTCGTTACATCGTGTTTGTAAAGTTTATAGGAGATCGTGTGAGCTAGTGTGTTGGACACACCCACGCCACTCCCACTCGGCGTGAGTCCGGGCCTTCCTTCCGTGGTTCCCTGTCCTGTTTGCAACCCTTCTGTGTCTACCTATCCTGCGTGCTTCGCGAGACAATTTTCGGGGGTTGTTGCAGGGGTTGGAGAGGTTTTAATTTTTTAGTACTTTGAAGGGGAACGTTTAGATTCGCTACCAAGCTTTCTTGTTGATAATGTTTTCTTTATGGGCGACTATAAATTTCTGGAGCAGTCTACTATATGCCTAGCAGTACTATTTTGGCACTTAAAGATAGAATATAGTAGAACGATAAACGTTGCGTCGTGCTGGATCTCAACATTGTTCCCCGCGTGGCAAAGAATAAAGAATCTTAATGAATTCAGTATTTATGAGCATTCGTATAAAGACATGATGCCTGGTCGTATTCAAATTAACGCAATAAACGCGATCTGCTCCCTTGTACGTCTATTCTCCCCGCAGCTAGTAGTTTAAAGCGCATATAAAATATTGATCACGACCAATTAACTTCCAGGCAGAAGTCAAGAGCCCAGCGAGACAGAGACACTTAGGCATTCTGACTTTCCTTTGTCCGAGCCATAAACTTTTGGAAAGTATACACCTGGAATTCACTTTCGACCATTTAGCTTACGATCCCCTCGTAAACGCTGTCGAAACTGATGTCCTCCCTGAGCCTTGCTTTCCGAGGATGGCGTTATTTACGACATACCCCGACCAGGGATTTTTATTATTTCGCTCGAATATTATCATCGACAATAAATTGCTGGTGAGATAATCATGCGACACGGTGAACAGATGTAATCCTTTCTCTTGGACGAAATGGCAGGCGATATCAGTTCTTGTCGACACGCCTGCAACTCCTAAAAAGGAATCAAACTGAAAAGGACGAAGGAAACCTTTTAGGTACTGTGCATTTCAATTCTCGAACTGCACATTTCGCTATAACTGCACGAGAAAGTTGCACCGTAAATGGATGCAAAAAAATGAGGCTAGTAACCCGTTCTGATCGGAATGAATTCTCGAATCACAAGTGCCCAATTATCGGCCCCGAAATCGTGCTCTCAGATATCGACAGTGGTACCTGTGCCCTCACGCCAAGCCACCGAATTTACGATCAAACAAAAAGCTCGCGGCAATAAAGGTGACAAAATATTTCCATCGGAAAATATTTACGACGAGCCATATTTCAAGGAGCACTGTCGCCTCCACCTTGCTGGATCCCCATGCCAAACGATTCTGCGAGGAAAGCGGCATTGTTCCCGCTCACCGAATCGACTATTTATTGGTATCCGTGAAGCTAAAGTACGTAAATCTTGAGGATGAGCTTCGAGAGACGGGGGCAGCCCTGAGGCTCATAATTTGTTCTACAACGTCCTTTTTACTAGGACAACTGGTCTGCCTTGGCATGGATAGTCCTTCGAAGAGAAAGACTTAAAAATGGGTTAACAAAAGCAGAGGAAACTCAACAGTAATATTAAGATACTTGTGGCACAAAAAAGGGAAACTGATGAACGAAACTACCATTCCCTAAAGTGCAACGATGCACATAGGGCAAACGATCCGAATCGTCGCGTCGACGGGCGCCTCAGGACGTTACGTAAATCGTAAAGGGCAGCAGGATTCGTTCCAGGATTCCCCCCGAGGTCGGACATGAAGAAAAGAGAAAGACGTCCTTCGAGGCAGCGAGATGTCCTGCCTTGAACCTCGGCCGCGGAATTCAGGATTAGAGGAAGACAGGCCCCGGCGCGTAATTCTTTAATTGCATCGGCTAATTGGCTCTGAACGGCGCCACGGTGCCACGGGACATCGTCGATGACAATTATTCCGCGAGAGGGGACCTCTCGTAAATTGCTCGGGCATTTTTATCGTTCTTTTAATCGGCCGTTTCCCCGGTTCGCCGTCGAGCCGCGTTTCTTGTGTTCTCGAGCGCGTGTGCATCCACGGACACGATGGAGGGGCTCTAACCGACTGTAATTTATTATTCTCGGAGACGGGACGAATTCGTTAATTGAGAGGCGGTTTAGCCTCTTAATGCACGCACTAGTGACGTACACGGGCGAGCCTTATTGGCAGATTTGTTCATTTTCAATCTGATATCTATGAGGGACAGTCAAATCGCCTAAATACGACAGAGATTATTTCGTGAAGGCTATAAATTAGAGATTCTGATACTTCCCTACAGCTTCTTTATTCGAGAGGTTAATGAGACCACAGCCTTATTACAACCCGAGCAGGAGTCTAGGACAATACACGAAGGAAGAGTTGAAAGTGCTATTACTCGTTGAAAAGGGGCTCGTCCGAGACAATTCTAAGCTCCATCCATCCCCATAGTCTCTGCGCGTCTGACAGAAGATCAGAACCGTCCATAATGACAAACCGTCTCGGTCTCCCGCGAACGATCGGTTCAGGGCCGTGGCCAATGTTATAAATGCATCGAGGGGGGAAAAGGAGCGGGCTGGGTCGAACTATCTATCGATAGCCGATATCCTGGCTGCGTTTCGTAGACGCGGCCGCCTCGGCAAGATCGATTTGTGTCGAGGCAGTTCGAGAACGCGAGATGGATGGGCCGGGGCACGAAATCTATTAGTCATCACCCACACGATATCCCGTGTCTCTCTCTCCTCCTGCCTTTCTCCCGGTTTCTTTTCTTCTCTCCTCCGATGGTGCAGACAGGTACGTCCGATCGGTGTTATTGTGGCCGACCAATCGCCGTGCGAGCTCTGTGCACCGTCGAACGTTAATGTGTTCGTGGAGCAAGCGCGCTGGGGACGATACGTGATGAGGGAACTTCCTTTTCGGTGATCTTGTTCTTTAAAGGGGTTCGAGGAATCCTAGGAATGTGGTCTAGCCTTCGGGCACGTGGAAGACTTATGTCTATTAAGAGCAGAAGTTTTTTAGACCGATCGAGGAGTCATTAGCTGCGCCAGGGGAAGACAAAGTCTACTTAGGTAAAATTTTCGAGTTTCTGGGTTTTGAAATTGTACGTAGACAGCGATAAAGGAGTTCATGACTCTGAGAGAGGATCCACAGTGAAAGAAATCGGTCGAAACGAGGCAGTTAGTCGGCTAGATTGCGTCGGATGTTCCGGAACGAGCGACGAGCGGGAGAAGGGCAATCGGGCCTCTCTCGTCGGAGTTGCTCACTTCCCGCCACTCGGGAGCACTTCAAGTCCATTCACTCAATTCATTTTCATCTCCGACTCGCCGTCCACCCTTCCTCCTCTGTTCTCTCATTAGCAGTCTTTCCGGTGGCCCCGAGACTCCGATCGCGATGAGACTCATCCTAAGAAAATTAACCCCCGTTTCCGTCCCCACGGAAAAGCCCAAGATTCGATTGTCCCTTAATGGAGCCACGAGAGAGAGCTAACGAGGACGTCTGCCTGCATTTCCACGTGTTTTCGGTGATTCAATGAATTGGGGGTTAATTGAAAGGCGAACTCGAGATAATTCTGGACCTCCAGCGAGGATAATCACTCCCTGTTCTTGGCGACATTTTCTTGGAAAGGTGACGCAGATCGAGGCAATTGCGATCCTCTTCCCCAGGCAATGACGTCAAAGATTCATCAAGGCTAGGAAATATCGCGTGCAATTCAGATTGTCCCCGCGGCGACGTGTCCTCTTTGCAGTAGGACGTGGCTAATGCTCCTAAGCTGATTGAGTGCACTCTTCTTTGTTGTACCAATCGACCCAATATCTCTCGTTCTTGATTCGCCAGACACAAAGGATCGCCAACGATACGGGATAGCCGAGCAACGACTGGTAATTTTATTAAAAATCATCGAGGCATTGCTTGTCCCCTAAGACGTTTTATCAAGAATTGCACCCATTGCCCTGCAATTACTCTAGGGGCCATAGAAATCGCTGGGGCAGAAAAACGAACTTCATCTGCATAATTAAGTTAATTACAGCAGGGACATTAATTTTGGGGCGGCTGGCAGCGCGGCAAGGAACGAAGGAGGACCTATCTTGCATCTTCGGGCGTAATGAGCGTTCGGTTACAAGATCAGTTCTCTTGTCTCCGAGAGAGATCTCCGTGAGGGAACCTGCCGACGACAGGGGCGTGCACGAGGTGGATCTACGTGACCAAGATGTCGAAAATGAGCGTAGGGCGTGGCAGCAGGCCGATGAGTTACGATACACCTTTTGTCTTTGCCTGTTCCTCGACCACGGGACCACACTAATTACGATCATTTCCATTTTTCCCTCAGTTTTCGGGCTCGTGCTAGAACTCGAACGGGACCACGAGCCTCTCGGCAGGGGGTGCCTCGTCCCACCCCCTTCCAGACATTCAAGCTTTATCAATAATTAATAAATTCTCTTAGTTACGTATGTAAATACTCTGGGTAGCTAATCGGGAAATCTTGAAGAAATAATGCGTCATCCTGTGGGAGGAAAAGGATCGAGTGGAGGACACAAAATATGGCGGGGGAGAAATGTGTGGCTACACCTACGCGGTGCGGGTCAAGGGATAGGGCCAGGGAAGTTGCATCTGCTGCTCACTGGGGGGTGCACGATCATTTTTTAGGGGTAAGATCTACTATCGTGGGGGTAGATCGCCTAACGAGTCGTTTTTGTTCGCGGGTCGGACAAACATCGACACAAATAAAAATGAAACTTGCTCCCCCCTTGTTTCGCATTTACCTATACCGTGAAGGGCTATATTTTCGTCAGCGACGCCATACTAATGTATTTATTAATTGATACATTGGTCCCCTAATAAGAATTTATTGCCCTCGCTGCATCCGCCAATTGTCTAGCCGCCGATCGAGGCCTTTGTCTTCTGCGACTTCGAGAAGGGCAAAAAATTGGGGGTTTATTGTTTTCGAGAGATGAGGGCGTTCATGACAGAGAGGAAATTCGTTTCTTATTGTTACACAATTATTTCAAGCGAACGAGCACTTAACTAAGAACACTTCCCCACGTGTTTTATGCCTTTTCATAAAGAATGGATAAAAGTTATTTTCGCTGACACTTCGTCAATAGTGTTTCGATTGTTCGCGATCTAATGTGCCGTAAAACGAGTTGAGAGTGAGTGACAACGTGCTTGTAGCTGTAAATTCTCTCGTAAAATTATGCCGCACGACGTGCTGAACTATAAATATTAATGCTTCCCAAAAACGGTTTTCCTCCTTGCCGTCGTTCCTCTTTTTTCACCACTCTCGGCGTCCTCGGGAACGCGAGTCGTAAATCAAGCCGCCAGAAGGAGGTTGTCAGCGAAAAATACGGCGGATAAAGGCGGCTGGGGGTAAGAGTTTGTTTTAGATGCCAGAACCCCTTTTGCTTCCCGGAGAAACATCGCTTTCGGCACCGACCACGTCCTTTGAATCCGCTAGAATCGATGGGAGAAATTTCTTGGTAGTCACCCTGCTCCCTACTACAATTTCTTATCAAATTCTATGACCATGTAGAGAAATCAGGTATTTCTGTCAGTATTTCCTTATTTGCAGGTTGCAGAGTCTGATATTGCAATTTGGAAAAATCACTCCCCGAACCCAAACAAGTATTTGTCGACACATCCCCAATAGAATGTCGACAAATGTTCCAGCCGAGGTCCAATTTCTCTTCAGCGTTCCTGGAAAATGAGAGAAGATATTTCATTGTTCCTGACGCTGCGCTCGCAGTCTGCCGTGGTCAGTTTCTCCTCCATCTTCACGGCTATTCAAGTGGGGATAACCAGCGGCATCGGGACGTAGAGGAAAGTATAAATAAATTTTATTATCATATTCCGTAGATTTTTCATTTTCCATCGAAACGACCCTTCACTCGTGGACTGCTTCGAGAGTCACGAACATCCTCTCCAATAACTTTTGTCGGTGATCGTCCTTACAGATAGCTATCGACGCTTATCTCCGCTTGCATCGCTCGTAGAAATCTTATCTTTTAGTCACTTCGAGCCGCCCACTACTCTGTCATCCCTGGATCGGGCTCTGCTTTCATCCTGGCTTCTATCTTGTTCCTGAGGCGACTTTGGGTTACATATTTATCACAGCTCTATGAATTTTCTGATATTTGTGACTTTGGAAGTTTCAGAACTCGTTGAAGTATTTTATGATTGCCTCTGATATAAAAAATCCATTTAAGAAAGTCAAAAGGATTTGATGAACAGGAGAATAAAATCAGTTTTCTCCACAATCGTTTTCCTCGAATATCAGCCGAAGGGTGCACATTTTGCACCTGTGGCCAGGTAAAAAGTCACGAGGGAAGAATACTGAAGAAGTTACCATGAAAGGCATCGAGCAGCTTCAGAGAAGTCGGACTATTGAGACCGACCGACAGAGATCGTCATGTCCCTAATGACTTCGAGACAAGATCTAGGATACGGATCGGTTCCAGTTGTTCTCTTTCCATCTAACCGCGGGATCTACAAACTTTTGCGTGTCGGTTCCTTTTGGCCCCAGCTTGCTAGTCCATCGTGGAAACGTGCGTTCTCGAGCAGATCGTAACAAGACTTTAGTGGCCCGTAAATTCCATCGACATTTCCAATTATCTAGGTTTTCGCGCAGGAGCTGCGAGTGGCCACCAGTTACTCGTGTTTTCGTGCGTTCAGACACCGAAACAGATAACCCTGCCTCTCTCTTCGCTTGCTTTACGAGCTCACGGTACGTTTCTTTTCGTGTTGTCCACGGTTGGCTTCACTCCAGTCGCCTTTCTACTGCCTAGAAATTTCGTAACGATTCTGGAATGACGGAACTCGAAGTACCGTAGCAATAAAGACGGTAATAAAGATTAACCTTATTATTAAAAGGTAATGAATATTGCAGCTCCTTGTTTCAATCTATATAGCGAGATCGAAAAGAACAAAAGTTGGCGAACACTGGTCAGAATTGCACAAGCAGTTTATGTCGATGCCATTGACCAAGAGATCGTGCCACAGGGCCGCGATCGCACAATTAACGATTAATTAAATGTAATGACTGCAGGAGCATGACTGATGAACAGTCGAAACAATGTCTGGTTTGCTGATGAACCTCGGAATGAATGCGTGCGTAGGTGCATGCGGATTCTTCAGCGTGTCTGCGATGAAACGCCTATTGCGAATAATTAATGATCGGGTGATGATATTCGTCTGAATATCGACAGCTTGGGGATCAAGGTACAGTCTTTCATTCAAAAGAATTAGAAATTGTACTCATGAAGAAAGCTCTTGGATCATCCTGTTCCTTTTCTGACCGTCGACATTAATTCAACGCAAAGGACGAAACAAAATGCAGTTAAAAATGCACCAGAGACTCTTGCATCGGTGCATAGGGAAGGTGCACACACGCATGCCATTGGAGTCGTGTGCGACGAATGCGTCGTGCTGTTAGTAAGCGACAGAAGGTGGATGGAAAGCATCATTCAGACGTACCTCCTAAGTGCACGAAGGAGCCACGAGTCCAGGCTTTATGATAGTTATTAATATCAAATAGTCAGCCACCGTGCCCATTACGGACATGATGGGACGCAATTTTTTCCTGCGACAATGAGGCACCCCGTTAAACGCTCGATGCGGCTGCATTATTCACGCGGATGATTAAGCTTCGTTAATATATCCAATGGCAGAACGTGAAATAAGAGGACGACAGAGCGTGGAGCGCGTGAAACAAAGGTGACTCGATGGTGAATAGAAACGCGGCTACGCCTGTCAGGGACTGTAAAAAAACACGGTGCAACAAGCCACGAGAACTTCGTCTTCGTCCTGGTTACTGCTAACTCGCGTTTACGAAGGAATAGCTATCAATTCGATACCAGAAATAGACAAGTATTAATTTCATGTTGGAATAATCAAGAGAAAAAAAGTTTCTTTGGGATTGAATATAGCTTAACTAGCCTGCTAGTCACTCTTCTGTTCCTCCATAGCAGATCTGAAATTTCACGGCCTCACTGAACGCTTTAATTGTCACCTTCGATTTAGAATCCTTGGAATAGTCATTCCCAGGCAGAGAATGCCATACACTCAGGTACGACAATGGTCCCAATAGCCAATTTCCACAACCGGTTTCCGGTTCGACCACATTCATTTTCATTAGTCGCATCGGGAATTTTCATTTGTTGACCGAGATTATTCGGGCCATGGCACATCAGATTGGTAAATAACCTGTCGACTCAGGTACGCAAAGGATACCCACAGAGGAAGCAGGTAGTCTGGAAACCAATAGCGAAATAATCCTGTTTTATTGCGAAGGACAATAGCGTAAAACAGTACCCTGGTAATCTACTTCGATTGAGACACTATTTTGATTAGCTTTCAACTGTACAATGATAAACCTTAGAACCCCGAAAAGATTATAGGGGAAACTCGTAAAAACTTTCCTTACAACTTCGAAGCGAGTTAACCTTTTAATCTCCAGAGTCTGAGAAATCATGTTACATACTCCTGTATTGACTTCAACTTGACTACTGAAACGCGAAGAATTTCGAAAGCATTTCCACGAAAGTGGTTCACGAAGACTAGTTAACCACTTCCCTTGGCACGTCCTTATTTCGCCATTGTCTTGGAGGCACGGGGCCAAGGTGTCCCGTAGTGCAAACCAATTGGCCCAGGTGATTCGATGAAACCGAACTCAGAGAAAACCCCACTTTCCCGAAAAGGGTTGCCCTGGTGGTGACACTCGCAGATTTTAAGGTCATTTGTTTATTGGCCTACAATAGGCCAGGCGACCGCTAGGTTGTCGGGATTAGGTCTGTTAATTTCCTTTATTCGCGAGAACCCACTAATCTGTCCCTGGAACAAGACCACGTCCGAGTTTCACGGTAATTTTACCTGACGGCCAGTCAAGCTCGAGTTACCGACAGATGTAAACCGCTATCGGCCATCTTGATCTCGTTTTCATTAATTTGTAATCGAGTGAATGCAATGTAAGGACACTTTGCGCTTTTTAAAAAGGTGAGAGATAACGATCGAACGATATAACGGCGATCTGGACAACTTTGACAGTGAAATATCGCCAGTATTTAATTCGTCGATGTGATTATCTTGCAAGACTCTTCCGCGTCCTTTCAACTTCTGCCTCGAAGAAGCTCTCCATGCGAGGGCCGGTTCTCGGACGCGGAAGCGGCTAGGGAAACCTGGAAACGCCGTTGCAGTGTCGCTGGTTATTAATCGCTGGTGGAAGTGAGTAAACTCGGTTAATTGGATAAGTAAACCTTGAACAAATGTTCGCGTGATTAGGCCACCGCAGCCAGTTTCAGATTCCGCGTCGGGGTTAAACGTCAACCGAGAAATTTCCACCTCGTTTCCCTGGAGTGTTATTTATAAACGAGTGGTTCGCGTGACCGCGTGCCTTTCTTGCTCGGCTTTATATTTTTCTACTAGCCCCGCATTTAAGCTCTCCCGTTGCATGTACGGTTATGAACCTTGCTTTACCCTCGCGGTTCAGGAGGGAAAAAATATTAGCTTTGTGGACAATATTATGACGAGTCGAAGAAAATGCTGTTATTAGTGTTAACAGTCGCTGCGAGGGATATATTCGCTGGTAGGTAACGATTCGCTGGTGAATAGGCATTGTTGAAAATTTTATGGCTAGATAGAGGTAATTAGGGATAGTCGGAATACCTTGAAGACAAAAGAACGTGATGTATATTATCTGTTATAAAGGTAGGAATTACCCTAAAAATAGAATGTACTGCTCCAAGGGTAGGATCTACTCTAAACCTACGTTTTACTCCAAAACCACAACATACTCCAAAAATAGTCCCTGAATCGATCCCTAAAATCTAACCCCGAAGAGTTTCCACGGCGACTCCACGCGGAGCGTTTGCCAGGCGTCGACGTCGCGACGCCCATGAGGCCATCCTCCCACGATAGGCGTTGATCAAAGGCGGAGTCGCGACATGCGCCGTGCCGCGTATCCCGCCCCTGAAAACCAGCCAGATTGGTGAGAGGCCTAAGTAACCAACGGCGCATCCAATGGTTAGGTCTGGGTTAGGTCCGCCAGTTGTATCACCCATCGCCAATGGAACGCTGGTATCAGCCAGGGAACGTCCACCACTGGCGGAGCTTCTGGCTGAATCCACGCCGTGTGGGACATGCCACAGTGGGGGTAGAGGGTGTTCCTTAGAAGCGGGTCGGCGGGAACGCACGAGGTTGCCCGAACCTGACCCGTTCCAGGTACCCAAGAGAGAAGGAAAGCTGGTAGTAGAAAAGAGAAGAGAGTTACCAGAGTCAGGGAGAGCGAGAGAGAGAGACTGAGCAAGGGGAAATGAACGGGGGCCGAAGAGAGAGAGGCAGGTTCGTAAACGCCGAAATCGGCCGAGTTGCTCCTCGGCGGGAGCCCAGTCCTTACTCTCAGTCCCGCTGTGAACGCAGCAAGGAACACCACGGATGTTTCACCCTCCCTGTTCGGTGCGTTCGGGACGCTGACGTTGAGTCGTGCTCGTCATCGTCGTCGTCCTCGTCTTACGCCGCCACGACTGAACACCGCCGTCAGTCGTTTTCGAGCGGATTCGATACGTGACGGTGGGTCGTTGAACGAAATCGGGTCGTCTTCTTTGGGAACACGAAGGACTGAGTTGAGTGTTTGAACGGGGCGCGCGTGTTTGATGCTCCGAAGCGACGAAGAAGCTTGTCGGACGGAGTGAACGTCGAGAATAGAACGTTGTAAGATGAACAGTGACACATCTATAAGGCTCAAGGAAACAGTGAACTCGTAACTAAGTGTATTTGCATGGACAGTGTATTTTTCAGTGATAGTCCAGTGTATGCTAGAATCGTCTAGTTTGAACTTTCCAAACAACAAGTTCCAAGAGTCTGATTAAGGGACGAAAGCGTTCCATGAAGCGCTTCAGCGAGACATGATCGTATCCTTGGCCCTGCACTGATTAACTCCAGGACAACATCCCGTCGGCCACCATGATGAACGCGTTTCTCGACGGCGTGTCTTCGCACCCTCACCATCTGGCCAACCTGGGCATCAAACTGTCGCCTGGCGGTGGTGGAGCCACGGGAGGATCTACGGACAGCGGCACAGGTGTGCAGCCAGCTCCAGGCGAAGCTCCGTCGCAGCAACACCATCACTTCCACCCCCAAGGCTATCCGCCTCATCACCCCCATCCGGCGTCGCACATGGCGCCGCACATGGGCCACCACATGAGCCACCATCCCGGCTACGCGGCTCGCGACTTTCTGCTGCGTCGCGAACACGAGTTCAACGCGACCGCGAACCCAACCACCCCCGAGAGTGGTCTGGGACTGTTCACCCCGCTGCACCACGACGGCACAGCCGCCACGATGCAGCAGTTCCCTCATCATCCGAGCCAACATCCCCTGGCAGCCAGCCACTACCCAGGACACTACCCCCAGGACTCCAGGTTACCTCCCCATCACCAATATCTCGGCGCTCCTCATCTGACGCCAGCGTCGATACATCATCAACAGCATCCCGCCGTCAGCCACCCCAGCCATCATCCCCATGGAGCGTTTCTCAGGTACATGAGGAGCAACGGAGCTGGAGGTGGCGGCGGCGGCGGTGTAGCCGGCGGCCAACGCCAGGAGATGTCCTGCATGTGGGTAGACCAGGACGCGCCAGGACCCGGAAGGAAGCTGTGCGGCAAACTCTTCAACTCCCTCCACGACATCGTGACGCACCTCACGGTGGAGCACGTGGGCGGACCCGAGTGCACCACGCACGCGTGCTTCTGGCAGGGATGCTCGCGTAACGGCAGGGCCTTCAAGGCCAAGTACAAACTCGTCAATCACATCAGGGTGCACACCGGAGAGAAACCCTTCCCCTGCCCGTTCCCTGGCTGCGGCAAGGTGTTCGCCAGGTCCGAGAACCTCAAGATCCACAAGAGGACGCATACTGGTGAGTGAAGATCCTTTAGTCTTTTGTTTGAGTAGAGTCGGTAGTGGTTGAGTCGTTAAATCCTTGGGATTTGGGAGGAAAGTAGGTTCATGAAGGGGCTAGGCCCTGATCGAACAAGATTCTTAGCAGGGGACTCTAGTAATGAGCAGTTTAGATAGGCGTCTCGAGATAATCGTCTAGGGCAACGAGTGAGCAGTGAAATCTGCTCGATGATCTACAGAGTCTCCTGAAAACGAGGAGGATGTGTTTGGAACGCGCGCCAGGCGGCGCAGAAAGTTTCTTTATAGTCCGAATTGGATCAACACTCGCAATTGAGTCCACGAAAGTTAATCTCTACAACTCATCGCTCGCCCATCTTGATCTTTCTTCTCCAGCTCGCAATATCTTCTTTCACCTGACCACCGCGTGTGCCAGGCCGCTGGAATGCCTCGGTTTCCCCCGAACGTACGCCTGGCCCATTTAAACCCTGTCACTCACTGATCTGAATCAGGCCCCCGTTTCCACGAATGAATAGATCTTAATGTCCAGAAATCTGGCTGAAGCATTCCTAGCGCTCGATCCAGCGCAGAAGGTCGAAATTGCTTCTAACGCTCGGTGAATCTCACGCCATGAATCACGGCCGAATCCTCGTGGTGGCCGCTGGGAAGGGAGGGAAGGGTCGATTAATTCGAGGGAATGGTCACCTACGCCGCGGAGGAGCAATAATCTCCGAGCGGAATCGCTCGATTTCCACCAGCCGAAGGGTTGCGTCCGGAGACGACATAAATAAGCGCGCGAGCGGTTACCAGCGCCGTTTCCGTCCCACTTCGTCTCAGTCCCTACATCTCGTTCGGGGCCCGTCGTCCCCGCGTCGCGATCACGAAACGCCCCCGGCGCCTCGAGTCGTTTCAATATAATCAACCGGCTCTTTACGATGACAAGAATTTTTCGGGGCGCAATTAAGAAATTACCGGGCCATATATCGTGCCGTTTTATGCCCACGTCCCCGGGACAATGTATTTACATGTTTGTACGGGAACGAGACGCGAGCGCCTCGATTGCTCTGGGCCCGACGGATAGACGCCAGACGCTCAACCATGAGGAATCCTCTCTTTGGGCCTGGCTGCCGTTACCCGAGATTCCATTCTGAATGTCCACTACTAATTTCATCTTGTAGTTTTATTCTGTGCGCCAAGGAAGAGGGGAGCAAGCAGGTTACTTTTTATTTTCATTTTCGTCGAAGTTGGACGTCGCGACCACGCGCGATTCAGTTGTAATGCTGCCGCTTGAAACGGGGGACGCGTAAATTCATTAGCGTGTACATCTGTTACTTGCTAGGGTTTATGTGCCTTGTAGGGTAGTGTTGAGGCATTAATGAGGGTACTTAGGTTTATGGAGGATCTTGTTTGATTCGAGTTTGCGCGATTTCGCTTGAAAGACTATCATTGGAACTTTGCTACAGTCGTCAGAATGGGAAATGAAAGTCAAGCTAGCTTCTTTATTATAGGCGCGAGGATCTCTAGAATGCAATACTGTATCACTTAATGACTCTAAGCGATGATATCGCAGATTTCAGTACCTGAACGTTTCGCGAATTGCGAGTACTTCCGTTCACACGGATTTAACACGTCCATCATCTGGCTACCCTTATAGAAGAAACTGTATATCACGGGATAGCGAGTTCCATTTTCATTTCTAACTAGACTTGGCTTAATTGCTCTAAGTAAGTCTGTGATTAATTACGCGGCAACTCGCAGAAAAGTTTAGGCAATGTGCGACGGAGAAGCACGATAAATGAGCGGTACTATTGGTCAGCATAATTAATAGGAATATTATTAAGCATTGGCTGAAAGTAGTCGTCGTTAGGAGTGAAATCAATTAAAATTCATTTAGCTGCGTGTCGGTGAACAAGCTGAAGCCCTCTCTCAAACCCTTTCGGGATAAATTGGCATTTTCAAAAACCGCTCCACGCACGGCTTCACGCTTTGTTTCCGCGCGTTCCCCGTTCACGCGCGTGCACGCTCACCGATGCCCCTTTATTGCCTCTCTCCTCCCTCTTTTCTACAGCCTCCTCGCGACGCACAAAAGCGATTCGTCAGGAATTCTTTGTTTCATCGCGAACCCGAGGACAAATATTTTGGTTCGCGTCAACGCGAAGTTCGTTCCATCGATCTGCCCAGTTCTTTCATGCTCGCTAAAGCCCTTGTGGAATTATTCTGTTCGGCTTGCTGCAACCTAATCAACGTCATTTTAATAATCGGACTCGAAGAACTATCTTTGAAGAGGGCTCCAAAATGAGGAATTAAAAATAGCTCAGAGAGAGAAGAAATTATTACGGTTCACGAATGGATTAGAGATCTTACTCAAGGGTTGAGGGCCATTGAATGTTTCCCCGATGATCTAAGCTTGATTTGGTGTACCCCTATCGTATAAGGGAGAATCGACTCGCGCGAGGGCGAGCGTTTAAAACTTTCGGACATAAGAAACGTTCCTATTAATCCGCAGATGCGACCCCGTTGGAGCAGCGTCGGCCATTAGACATAAATTGATATGCATTATAAAGAGACGCGTTCCCTTCCTGCTAGACAAAGAGAGATGCGACGAGGCAAGGGGGAGGGTGAAAAAAAGAAGAATAGCGTTGTAACACGTCGAGGCGATCTCGCATGTGCGTGGTGCGAGACGGTGACGATTGGTTGGATTGACAATGGTTTCCCCCAAGGCTTGTGCGCCATTGGCCAGGATTTTCGGAGGGTTAGAGACGCGTAGAATAAGGGGATGATACGGGATGAGTCGACGGGGGTTGTTGTGGAATAAGCGTTAAGTAGGGGCGAGCGTGTCGAGGAGGAAGACAGAAGGAAAGGGGCCGCGGGTAAATGGCTTCTCCCGATGACGACACTGAACGATCGAAAATTTTCCTCGACCGTTTGCATGCAGAAAAGTATATCTTTGGTACTCACGTTCACGCTGACTGTCGCCGTAGCCCTGGTCCACCCCCAGTAAAGAAATCCCTCTCTCTCCTACGGATGACAAGAAATGTAGTCCTGAAACTGAAAAAAAATTCACAGTCAGAATTTATTCCCAGAAAAACTAATGAACCAATGACAAGAACTGCCTTTCAGGAAATTCCCTCAAGAAATAGAAACAAGCAACAGAAGAATGCAGCGTGACAGAAGACAGGAAGTGGAGGAAAAGGAGGAAACGATGGCAGGAAGCCCGAGAGGATATTTGCTCGGTGAACCACTGCTAGGAAATCCACGACGATCGACGACGCCGTAAAGCTTGGTTCCGGGGAACACTGTAAGTCTGCTGTAACTAATGGCGGCGGGCCGTAAGATCGGAGTCGAGATGCATGATCGGATTTATGCGAGAGCAATATGGAAAGCCGAGGCATTACGGCGATAAGCGGTGACGTGGACAGGAACACGGTGAGCCGACGTTTGAAATCTGGTTCCCGGCCCAAGTGACTACAAATTATTTTATCGATAATATTCGCGAAATACGTAATGCATCGATAGCGTGACTGGGCGGTCCTGAAATATGAATATTAATGTATCGAGGAGCCTTTCTTTCAATTTGATGGCTACATTGGAAATTACCAGGACAATTCGTTATCCCCGTGGACAGATTAATCGAGAACGAGCGAATTCCTCGAATTTCTGTTGAGAAGTTACCTCTACGCTCTGGTTGAACGGTTTTTCAACGATGACAGGGCGCGATGATGTCGAGGCGAGACGCGAAAAGCCGCGAGATTATCGTGCATCGACGACTTATCGAAATCTCCGTTTGAAAGATCGATCGAACGAGTCGAGTAACTCGATTCGATCGAGGGACTCCGATTCGGAGATAAAACGCGTTGAGGAAGCAGTCGAGGAACCGACGGCTGCAAACGCAATACTCCTTTACGCTTTCGACAACGATGATCGATCGTGGAAACTTTTAACGTCATCAAGCCGCAAGTGGTGCGGTTACGAAACATCTGGCAGTTATAGAATTGCTCGATTCTCTCAGCACTCTACTCTAAACCAATGAAAATAGTTCACGTAGGCGATAGGTGATTCGCCAAAAAAGGAGGAATATTTTTTCACGCCGTACGTCTAAGAAAATTTCGTCGCTGTATAAATTGTCACGCCGAAGAAGCCTTAGGAATAACCCTCTGGATCGATAAGGACAGGACAGTCGCGTCTGCACCTCGAAAAGCAACCACCAATAAAAAATCACCCCTCGAGCTGCTGTTTATGCCGTGGCTTTGTTATTTCACCGCCCACACCTTCATCGATCGCGGCCGACACGCCGTGTACTCGCTCATCTTCGACAGCGCGGAACGTGAAACGAGATACAGCCTGCCGGAAACGTGGTCTGCTAAGGTGTTGCGGGGAAAATATATCTTCGAGGTCGCACGCACCTCAGTAATGGAACTCTCGCGGAAATATCGATTCGAAACGCGATAAGAATTCCTTTGAACGTTTAATCCTCTCTTTGCGTAATTATGCAAGGAAATAGTGCGAGAAATCTGATCTGATTTGAATTATGATTTAATAATAGTCTAATAGAGGTCCTCCCGTGCTCAATCTCGATTCTTGCAGCAATAATAATCTCGAGGTGGTCGAAATATCCAGTTGCATCCGGTGCTTCCAGCAGAGAGCCAGGGAATTTGTAAATCTTATTGTACCAGTAGCCAGACGTAGCTGAAGGGTCATTAGAGAAGGATTCATGCCGTCAAATCGGTGGCTCTGTTCTCGCTGCACCGCGACGCCCCGAGGGCTAGGCTCGCGTATATTATTTGAAACTGATTTAGACTGAAAGATTTGTTGCAAAAGCAAGCTGCCGAGAGTGGGCAACAGAGCTCCGCGCTCGTAGCCCCTGGCGCTCGTTCAGACCATCGTAACCGTCCCAACTCTTCGCCGTTCCCTCACCATATGGCTTCGTTCGGGATGTTACGCCTTCAACCTGTCGATGATCGCGCTTCTAGAAACGAACGACTCTATTTTCTTGCGGATGACTTCGAGGAAACGCGCTGGATTCACGATTCAAGGTGGAACATTCATGGTTTCTCGTAAATCTTAGGGGGCTGCTCCGAGGTAGCACGGGACGCGTATCCTTATAAGCAGAAGATGGTTAAGGAAGTTGAACTGGATGTTATCGATGAAGTTCCAGCGAGATTCTAGGCTGCATCCCATAAATTGTCATCCAGAAACATAGAAATATGTTCTTCTATTCTGCGTGACAGGAAAAGAGGAAATATTTTCAAGTCCACCGTTATATTCCACCGTAGTTTCAATCGTTATTTGGAGCAGAACGAAAAGAAGAACGATAGGGAAACGTTTCATTGGCGTTAATGAACAGCACGATTTACAGGGAAGGCCTCACGAGCGTCGAAACCGGAAGCGGCTGTTGATACAGTTAATGGCGTGCGTTGGGTTTGATAGACAAGCAATGGCGATCGAAAACGACGGAAGCGAGCGACGAAACGACACCGTTCAGCGCGAAACCCGCGATGCAGCCCGATAATAGATACAGCCTCGGTTGATTGGCTTCTACAAAAACAGAACTGGTTAATTATCGCTTCGCATCCACCCTTTCTCGAGCTGCAGCCTTTCCACTCGATCCAGTCAGCTGAAAAAATAACGAGGCCACGCGTTCGCCTCGCTCCCCACACTTACTGATCATTGGGCGGAATCTTCTTTTTCGTTTTCACTATTTTATCACTCCGCGCTAGTTATTTGTATACTTTCTCGATTACTTTTGTCAGTCTTTCAGTCGTCAATCGAAGACAACTAGAGGAACTCATAGAATATATCAATTTCCATGAATTGAGATGAAAATTGAATGATTAGAGAATGGGGCTTTCCCGCCACCAGCGGTCACAATTTTTAACGCGATTCGTTTGATCGCTCACGCGAGGATAAAAGGCGAAGAGGAGGAGCTCGTGCAAGAACGAGTTGGCTGAATGAACGCCTCGCTGAAGGAACGATGAACGTGACAAACAGGTTTCTCATTAACGTGATGCAGTTTGACGAGAAGCCTTCGAACCCGCGCGACGCTAATTGTTAACTAACGCGACACACGCGGCTACCAGAGATGACCAGAACACCCGCAGTACCTGAGCCAAGGGGCTGTCTAATGGGAATCGGTTTCATCTACCTTTTTCATTGCTGACGACTTGTCGAATCCACTATTTGTTCGAGTGCCTTCGCTTCCTTATGGAGGAGGGAATAAAAAGGAGTAGTATAACGAGTATCATGGGTGGCTTGTCATATTCTGATTCTAAACAGAGCTGAAGTATAGTAAATGATTGGGAAGGTAGTTAAAGCTCATCTAGCAATGTTTAGAATGTCTAATCTTAAGTACGAGTGCAAGTGTTCATAGCACGAAAGATTAATCACAATGTTGTTAAAGCCTCAAACATTCCACAGCGGAAGCAAGGAATTATTTGACACGCAGCAGCGATCGGTTCCAATTTCCCTGGAAAGTGGATTAAATTCAGCTTCCAGCGGGCTACGTAATCCGCTACCACGAGTTCTCTCGAGCTGACGTAAATGCGTAGGTGCAAGAAGAGTGTGCGGGCCAGGAGGATGGAAAAAGAAATCAAACATTTCTGGTTATCCTCCGTACGATGGGCTGTTCGACAAGAAAATAACTTACGTCTCCGTTCTGCTCTCGAAATGAATTTTTTCTTTCCATCTTCTTTCCCATTTCTATGGCTAGTGTTACAGCTCGCGTTAGAAAATAGTGCTTAAGCGAACGTGTGTTATTCTGTTTGCGGAAAAATCATTGGTATTCTCGATAATCGCTGGGGTGCTTCTGTTAACACATGATAGTTTTCTCTGGCCATTAAGACCGCAACGAATTTACTTCTTGTGCTGCAGTAAAAGTTCGGGATCCTCGAGTTTTGCGAGAAACAGATCCGATTTGAAGACTGAGTTCTAAACATTCACTACTGACACATCCACAAATCTACGGGAGATTTAGAATTCAGAAAATAACTAGCGCTATCTAAAACTGAAGAAATCTCTACTAGAAAAAATACTTAGGGTTGATACGTATTTTTATACGAAAGGACCAAGGACCTCCAAATATTTTCTCAGACCACCCCTTTTCAAAATATACTCCCAATCGAATCGAAGTGAGGCGAAGAATGCGGTCATTGGACTTCGCAGAGGAATCTCAAGCAGAAGAAGCAACAATAAGGGAAGAGGTAACCAAAGACGGGGTAAATCATTCTGAAGTTGGATCGGTGGTTGCCACTGCGGGTACGGTAGCCCGTTGGAATAATGCATTCGCTGGGCGCTAAAGACGGCCTCGGCACAATGACGATCATCGAGAAAATATCGAGTGTCTGTAACATTATACTTTCGTGTCGTTTAAATGCCAGCCATCGGCTGGGGGACAGCGACTCGAGCGCGCGATTCCACTTGCCTCTTCAGGGGAGAAGACAGACTGTGCTTGCACGCGCTTCTTTCGCGCGTTCTTCAATACTCAGGGACAGCAGATATCCGGATCATCGTGCTCTATTGACAGAGCTGAACAGTTCTGCGACGGGGAGGAGCAGAATAGGCGTATCGTTTACGATACCACGTGGGAGAAGCTTCCGTAGCTTTCGCATGTTTCTGGTTCCCCTTGAAATTGGACCTACTCGAAACTTCTTGCGGCTTTGTGCGATGGAAAGTAGGTGGATCGTTCAGCTCCACTCCGTTTCCAGGATACACCGTTTCGTTTCCTTCGTGGGACTTAGATGCGCGAGTGGATTCCTGCACGGGTGTAGCGTGTCAGTTCCTCGGCGACGCGCGATTAGATACACCGATTGAAAGCTGTCCTCTCGGAGAAAACGACACTGGTGCGTGTCGTTTCGTCAAGCTCCTGACACGTTGCCGGAGTCAAAGGTCGAATCGAACCGTGTCGTCATCGAGGCCCGTCGTTCGACCATGGCTCGTTTTTCCCACAGCGTCCTCCTCGTCAAATCTCACCGAGGACGCAGAAGTAGAAGAAGAAGAAGAGGAGAAGGTGGAGGAAGGGTCGAGCGGTTGTCTCCGTGGTCTGGTAGGAAAGGTCGAAAAAGGGGGAGAGATAAATAAAAAAAAGGAGAGGGAGGGGGGATACGGAGGAGAAAAAAAAGGAAGGAACGAGGAGAAGAGCGGAGAAAACAAAACGGAATTGCGGCCTAGCTGCGGTGGATGATTTAGGGGGCGAGGGTCGCGGGTCGAGACCGGGCTCTGGAATGCTGGACCCTCTTCTCTCCTCCTCGACCCTCTCCCCCCTTCGATTTCCCCTCTCGCTCCCTCTTTCCCTCTTTTCCTCCGCGCTGGAATCGCTGGCGGAGGAGGATAAAATGATAAGGGACAAGGATAACAGATAGAACATTTACATAGGTCGTTAGTGCGGGCACACGCAGGGACGCGTTCACGTATACCCAGGACCTGGTTCTCTGACTTTTGGCACTATTCCTGACGATCGTGAGACCTCGGCCTCGCGCCTTCCTCCTCCCCTGCATTGTCGCCCAGATCTCCTCTCCGTGTCGACCTCGATAGCTGCTATTTGGCTCGATTTGCGAAGGATTTTCTACTCTAAAGCTCCTTCGAGTCAGACCATTTGGCTCCATGTTTAGAGGATACTAAACGTAGCGCAGTGTATCGATATCTGACGATAAACCCAGTGGAACAGGAATAATGGTAGGCCCGAGCTGGTAGGAATACCAGAAATATCGGGAAGAGGGCATCCCAGGAATGCCACGAATCTAGTTCGTAAAGAACACGCTTATCTAGATCGCAGCGGGGACGAATTATTGCCGGGAGTCGGATCAATTATGTAAGTAGTCGACGCTGGACATAATTTGTCGCCAGAGGAATTACTGCTTTAATTAATTTCGCGAGAGGGCCAAAGGACTGGTCCCTTTTCGACGTCTCCCGTACGAGGTCGGGGCCTCCGATCACAGATTCCTCAGCTCTGTCCCACGGATCCTGGAGGACTGACCTGAAGGGCGCTCGTCAAGAGCCCCCGTTGGCCACCTATCGCATTATAATTTCATTTCGTAACCCGACGCCGTGTGCTCTCGAACAGACGAATTATCGGGGGCCACGTTGTAATTCTCTCGTACGAAACCCTGACACGGCTGTGACGCGAAGCAGGTCGAGGAACCGAGGGGGTCAACGGATTACGCAACTTCGGGGTAAACGGAACTACGCGGGTTGATCGATCTTGGAAAAAGGGATTCCTCGAGGAGGGCTCCCTCGGTGGAAATTACGGTGTCAAGCGGGAGATAACGATCGAGCGAGTTCGTACACATGTTAAAATCGCTGTACGCGTTAGCAGTAGCGTTCGGAGGATTTATGGGACGGTGGCGTACAATGAGTAGAATGGGTTGTTAGCAAACGGCAAGAATCGCTCGCTGCCGCGGATAGATGCGGCAGATTGCGTATTGTTCGCGGCTAATTAGGATGCTTTTGCGCGAGAATGGTAAAGCACACGGTGATCTGGGATCGAAGATCCACCTGGATCGTGTGAAGTTCGCGAAGCAATCTTTTGGAGTCTTGCAGCATCGCGGTTCTATGCTATCGTCGAGATCTTTGAGCCCGAGATGCACTAATTTGGGAGGATGTTATTCCGTCGTTCACTAATATTTTTTTTCTCCCTGCGACTGTCATTTATTCAAGCCACTCAAATATACTCAACTCTCGCCGCATGCATGCCTCTTTTAAATTCGTTCTCCTGGGCATTAAGCAGAAGGTTGGTCGGTACGATCGTTAAGCGATCAGACTGATGGTGTAATGAGCGCGTATTCCACTTCGTCTGCCATCATCGAGCGACAAGCAGTTTTTCGCGGCGGAGATTTGAACGCGATTGAACCTCGAAACGCGGAGCATTAATCACCGACGGGCGCAAAAACCCTGAGAGAAGAATATAGAGCGTCGAATGGCGAAAAGTCTCGATAAATAAAATTCCAGCGTGAAACGACAGCGGAGCACGCCAACGGAGTATCAACGATAAAAAGGTCTGCGAACGGACAGAAACAAACGAAAGTTGCGAGAAGATTGGAGCGCGCTTCCGCGTTTTCCTGGACTGGAACGATATTCCACGGGACTTCTAAAGATCTGAAATTAAATCTCGAATCTCGAGTCACGGAAGGCTTGTCTGAAGCTGCACATTTTTCAATCAGATTGAATTGAAATCTGGGTTATTCCAACCTGCTCGAACTCTGTTCAGCAGTGTCCAAACCTGCTCCAAAATCCCCTGAGTCCACTCGTGCAGAAGACACAGGACAAAGTTTCATACTGAAGAGTAGCGCTGCCAGTCCCTTAATCACAGCACGGAATAATTAACAATCAATTAACCCTCGTTGAGGGAGAAGCTGAACGAGCCTGCGAGAGATCGAACACGCCTCCCTTCGATGTGGGGCCCAGGAAGAACGGCTCTGATGAAAAAGATGAAAAGTGGACGAAAGAGGAGAAAGGGGGCAGAAGAGTGTGAGGAAAAAGGAGGTAGAGGGGAATCGAGGCATAGTGGGTCCGCGTGATATTTACGAAGAGTCTCAGCCTCTAATGGTTTCGATGCGGTCGGACGCCCGCGTACCTGTCCGCCGATGCGTGTGCACGCGTGCACAGCTATCCTTCATGCGCTTTCGCGTGTTCTCCTCGCGTCGATGCACGCATGGCCCTTCTCTCTCTCTCTCCCCCTGTCTTCGAAGGGCCTATCATTGCGAACGTAGGAGGGTGGCGAGGGCCAGGCCACGCACGGCCTGCGCACGGCCGTGAATTATGCCTCGCGCGAGATGTCAAATTGCTCGCCATATCGTAAAATATACAACTCCTCGCGCTGTGGGAAACATTATGTTCTCTCCCACTACGTTGGCCGATCCCCATCGGCTGGATCCTATCCTCTTCAGGTTCAACGATTGGCCCCCTATCCTCTCTGGACACGGGGGCCGTTCGGTATCTCACCCCTAACTCCGAGGATCGCGCGATTCGAAGGATAAACGTGACCGAGCTTCGGGGTTGCAGTGTGCTCTATCTTTGTGAGTTTTGTAATCACTATTGTATTTGGATGGGCTGATGAGGAGAGAAATTTGAATATTTGAAAATTTAAATATTTGAAAATTTAAATATTTGAAAATTCAAATATTTGAAAATTCAAATATTTAAAAATTCAAATATTTAAAAATTTGAAAACTTGAATTTGAAATTATCGTAATTTGAAGGGGACAACGGATTTATCCATGAAGGAATGCCTGTTAAATGGTCAAAGATGATACAGAGAGGGTGCAACTCAGAGTAGACTGGAACGCGATCTAATTTAGCAATCTTTTCGCCACGCCCTGTGTCTAATCGTCGGAGCATCCCTGAGCCTGTTCATTAATAAGTCTAAAACTGGCCCACACACGAAAACGAGGCGGGAGAGTGCCACGTCAACTTCGAAAAGGTTCCTCTGAGACTGTTCGCGCAACGAAACGCTCGGAGGGGTGAGGAAAGAGAAAGGGAGGAGGCAGAGACGAAAGTTCAGTACGGTTCGGCCGGCGCGAGAAAACGTCGAATCATCGACAGTCAATAAATACCGATCGATCTTGCGCCAGCATCTATTAATGACTAAACGTCGGCTAACCAAATTAACCGTGACTAAAGTGCGTTTAATTCGGCGTTCCACGATCGCTGGCTGCATTGTTTCTGATAGCTTCGTCCGAGAATTCAGAACTGATCGACTGTAATTCGCAGTTTGGATTCGAAGTCTTATGAAGCTTCCAAGAATTGAAACTAGGTAGTTTGTCTTGGAGCAGATTTGCGTTCAAGCCACACAGGGATGATTTAGAACGATTCTGAATCATTTTACCGACATATACTCAGTTCCTATCAGTGTTTCCAGTCTCTTTGGCAATTTAATCCTCGGCAGAGTCCGAATGAAAGCGCCGCAAATTTACATCGTTCGATAAAACATCGCTCCTTGGAATCGCACGACCTTCGGTTACCTGGTAACTCAGTGTATCTTCCTCGCTCCCCCTTGCTCTCGTTAGTTCCTCCCTACCGCGTCTTCGTCTCCCTTTATACGCCCTCAAGTATCGCGCGAGGCCTCCTCACTTAATCCTCGCCGCGCGTAAATCATAAACTTCCTCCTTGACGCCTTCAAGGGTACTTGACGCAGCCTCGCCGAGAAAACAAGGGGGAAAGGGGCGAATTCAAAGTTTCTCCAAGAGTTTCGCCCCTTGAAAATCTCTGTCGCGTCCACCGACGTTCCTCTTTGGCTCGAACGTTTATTGAAAAAATTACGAGCACTTCTGAATGCAGAAAATGAAGTAAGCTACTCGGGGCAGGTCTAAACCACCCCTAAATGCTTTCATATTCCTTTTACACCGAATAGAAAAATCAGATGGATCGAAATCCAAAGGAATTTGTAACTAGCGCGAAAATACGATCGCAGGGAAAGCTCTGGCAAGCGACGAAAGGTCTCGAAAGCGATGAGACAAAATTCAAAGCAAAATATAAAGCAGACCGCGACACAAGGGATAGCTAAACGAAGGCTGTCGAGGACTAAGGGCGACAGAAGAGGGCCTAAGTAGCCGTGTACGCGTTCGCGTACAGCAGCACTCGAAACACAATTCGTTCCGGTTCTCAAAACCTGAAATGCTAATCTGCCGACGTTTTCTTTTGACCGATTACTCCCTCTTATTCCCTCCCCTGGTCTCTCTCCTCCTCTCGTGTCCCACCTTCGGTGAAAAGTTCTCGTCGCTGATCGGCGCTGCAACCTTTTCGCCGACTCGAATCGAGGACGAAAAGTTCCTTTCGGAAAAATCTTCAGGCCCTCAACAATAGGCCCTCTAACAAGCGCTTCACCGTCTCTCTTCTCTGTGGCAGTCTCCGCTTCCTTCTCTCTGGCTCTTCTGCCGTTTAGCACCGGTGCACAAAGATGCAACAAAGCGGGTGAACTTGGCCAGCGTGCACAACCCTCTTTCGTTTCTCTTCAAGGGAGAGGGAGATGCCGTTCGACCAAATCTGTTTGCTGTTTTCTCTGTGGCCCGTGCAAAAGTTGACGAGACTTTCAGTGGCTGTTTGAATGGGGGATAAGGGCGCGCACCTAATACTTTGCTCCTCAATGCAGGCCTTCGAGGGCTCTCGAGCGTTGCTGCCGCTGTTTGTGTACCTGTGTGCTCGAGGGGCACGCTTCGATATTGGCGTTTCGACTGGTTTTCAAACCGTTTACCATCGGATCTACGGTTAGATGAGTATTTGAGATACGAGGGATTGGGGCTACAGAGTGGCTCGCGATAACTTGCGGATTGGCTCCTAAATCTCTGATGCCTCAACGAGAATATACTCTGGATCGATACTAGTTAGTCGATGTCAAACTCTCGGCTCCCATTTCGCGAGGTATCCCTTTGCTCTGAGAGGCTCGAGGAGTCCGTAGTGGCTCGCAGCGAAAACATTCAATTATGGTAGATCGGTGCAAAGATACGCAGCGGCGTGACAACTATATACGCGCGGGTCAGTGTCCAAAAAAATGCCACCTTCCACGAATAAATAACGCGCGCTTTGCATACGGGAGGCCTGGCCAGGGCCGCGTATGCTGGCGAAGTAGTTGGCCCAGGTCGCTTCAAGATCTTCACACTTTCACTGTCTTCACAAATCGCCTACTTGCTTATGCATCTTTTCATCCATCTTACACAACACCGAGACCATCTCTTCGAAAAACGCTTACGTCTATTCAGAATCCTAGGCTCCGTAGACACAGCAGACTCCTCGAAAACTCACACACCACAGGCGTTAAGGACTACTAGACCCTTTGTTGACCCGAAATTCCGATCGAAGTATCAATTTCCGTGTAATCAACTCCGACCCAGAACCATCGTGAAACCCTAGTCCACGGGAAGGATTTTCTGTTTTCACGCGGTCGATGGGAGGACCTGGTGGCCCGACCCTGGTAACTCTAGATGGGCAGCGGCATACCGTGGCCCATGGCGCCCCTATCTTTTATGCCGGCAGTTTCTGAAAATCTCCGAGTTTGATCTGACTCTCGAGCGAGAGGGACAGCCAGAGGATCCCTGGAGCAGAGATAGAGAGGGGAAAGTGGACGAGGGCACAGGGAAGAGGAAGATTAGTTGCCAGCGACAGCAGCAACCGCAGCAGCAACACGTGTGCTCCGTGGCTGGAGTTTACATAAACACGTATAAACGTCGTGTAAACCAGCGCGAGAGAGAGAGAGAGAGAGAGAGAGAGAGAGAGTTTCTCGACTCGTGTGCGAGTGGCTCGCAACGGTAGCATCCCGACTCAGATAACGGCCAAGGATATACGACTCTAAACTGCACCTACGTGCAGGACACTGGGCTACCGAATTTTCGAGAAACCGAGATTCCCTCGCGATTTTTCGGAACGATGCCACCGTCTAACCTTGAGAACTGGAAAGAAGCTGAAGATGGTCTGAGGAAAAACTGATTTGCGCAGACTTAGCTTGCGAAGGAATTTGTATTTTTGCTGGTCCATGAGAAGCTGCAACTTCTCTGAATGTAAACCCTTGGAAGTTTCTATAATAGATGACTCTGTCTTATGACTTGCTATACCTTTCAGCAACTCTCTTGCTCTCAAAAGCCCAGTTGCTCAGACCTGATCCATGCCTCTGAACAGTAATTTCTGGAAAGGAGCTCCTAAGTCATGTTCCGCTAGGAACATCAGCTATTTCAGAGCGATAAGAAAGATCCAGATCTGGCGCGATTTCCAAACCCCTTCGAGATCGATGGGAGCAAGAGATCCAGTGAGTTTCAGCAGGACTTCATTCGGGGTCATCCTTTATCTTATCCGAACAAGATCTGGAGGCGGTGTTCGGCTTTCCAATAGAGATTCCCAGCGGAGTATATCACGAGGTGTTCCGCGGCCCGGAACGAGGCGAAAGGAAGAGGAGAGAACGGACAAACACTCGAATTACCTCGGAAAAGAAACATCTGCCGATGGCGCTCTCCCTTTCAGAGCCAACATGGCGGAATGATCGGCGCATCAACCGGTAGTTAGGTTTACCCACGGATTTGCGGTTCTTTTTTTCACTCGTCTCGTGCTTTCCCCTGCCTCGACTTTTTCCCCGGGTTTCCGCGCTCCTGGAAACCTTGCCCTTCCTCGATTCACTGCGGCGGAAGCGTTTTTAGCGTCGCTGGAACATCCTTGATTCCTCGGCTTTTTCCAGGCAGGTGGCTCTTCGAGGAATCTTCCCCAAGAGGGAACCTAGCCCCAACGATCTCTCATGGTTTGTGTGGGCTTGGTATCTCACATAAATTCGACACACTAGGGCTGACTTTTAGAATCACTTTCATCTTGCAATCATTTTGTGTGAGTAATCGTGATGCAACAAATTGTGTGCAGTAGACAGCCCACTTTGCGATGATTATCCAATCGCGATCGGTTGATTCTAATTCCAGTCAGGCTCTGGTTCCCGAAGGTCGTGCAGCTTTCATTAAATCGCAACGTTCACGTTTCGATCCCGCTTTTATCCGCCACACGGAAAGCTCATCGATCATAAGGCTGGCGGCGCGATCCTCCGATCTCCAGTCTTCCTCCCTCTATCGGTATCTCGATCTTGACTTTTGCCACGGGGACAAAAATCACGCTGGAGGCGGAAGGCGACGGAGGAAGGTTCGGTGGACGAAGAAAGGAAGCGAGCGAAGCGAAAGGGAGAGAGCAATCAATTTACAAAACGCGAACCTCCCTGCTGGCTTATCTAGATCCAATATCTCACGGTCCTAATCCGTGCCAAGATCGATCTCGTCGACTTCTCGGATCTTATCGATGGCTGGAGGGATCGACGCGCGGCCAACAGGGATGATTTCTCGGTTTTCACTAATACTGAACGTATAACAAGAAAATTATCCACACGAGGACCCCTCGATAATAGGTGGGATGGGCCCAGAAGAGAGGGAAGCTGCTTTCCTAAAGAGAGAGGAGGGGTTTGGTTTTCTGCCACGGCTCACAACAATGTCCGATGGCCCCGGACCTGGTGTCCTCCACGAGGATAATGGCTCGCGAAAAATCATCCATTATCCTTCGATGGAGGAAGACGGAGAGAGCAGGGAGGAGAGGCTGAAAGCTGGCACAATGGTGTACGCCCATATATCACTCCGGAGATTTTCCGAAAACTGCAGTTCAATGAGTCTCCTACTAAGAAGCATTCAAGGAAAGATGGAATTCTAGATTGCTTTTATACTGGCTCTTCAAGGTGCGAACCGTGCCGGGCGAATGCCTTTCTGCGCCCAACACGGAGCCTGAGACGGAAGTGTATCGATAATAAATCTTTCCTGGGGCAGTATATCACGCGGCCCACGAGAACTCTGAATTTCCTCTAAACCAACACTGCGTTTTATCGAGCTGATAAATATTGAGACCGATCTTTCGACAAATGTTGCAGCAACTCTCTCGGGAAATATTTTACTCTTGCCACTTCGGCAAATTAAATTTTCGATGGCACTTGCTTTCTGAAAACGCAAATTCTTCAGGCTGCGATTATCATCGGTATTTGTCTAATTCAGACAGCGCTGCCTCTGCGTCTTCTATTTGGAGGGTTATCTGGATTGAGGACAGGGTCGATGGTGAATCTCGAAATACGCGTCGTGTACAGATTGAAACGCACACGCGTGTATGTGCTCTCCTCTCTCTCTCTCTCTCTGTTCGATTCCGACCGTAGCCAAAACGATTATAATAACTATTTTATCCGGCGCGGATCTGGGCCATTGTGCCTCCCCATTCTGAAAGTCATAACACGATGCCTACACTGCCCTTCGGGAACTGCTCTTCGGTCCTCCCTTTCCGCTGCACCACGGCACACACTCCGACCTGGCGCACCATGAATCTCGAGTTTATATACGCGTCTGTGTACAGACGCTTGCGTTTCGCTTCCCCTTGCAACGGTACGCTTTCACGAGCACGTTTCTGCAACTGTATCTTCAATCTATATTTTAGAATAATGGCCCGCGAGTAAGTGGCGAAATTTTTATCGTCCCCAGAAGAAGAACAAACTGAGAATCTGCTACGTGAAGTTTCTCCATAACTCCAAGATTGAAGATCAGAAAATGTAGACTAGTTTCAATATAAAATGAAATAAACTTCCGTAGAATCCTTCTAGCGCCCCTGAACTTCTTTTCGTGCAGAGTCTCCTTTGCCAAGGGGTCCTGTCTCGTCTACAGGTAAAGACGCAAGCCACGCAGGACGATAAGTTGGTGGTGTGCAACTCTCAGCCCGTTCCTATGCAAGAGCCACGCATACCAGCCTGGGGCTCGTCGCACACGACCAACGAGGGCAATATTTCACAGCATATTGTTGCCATCTGCACACGCAACCCCGCGCACGACAGAATGCACGACGTAGGAGAGACGCGAGCTTTTATTTATCTGCTATTTATTTGCCAACGTTGCTCGCTACCGAAGCGGCCCCGGCGGCCGCTCACGACCCTGCCGGGGACAGATTTGAAAAGTTATTAATCGTCCCGTTTTTGGAAGGAGCGCCACACTGGGGACGCGTTCTCTCCTTTTATGCAGGCCCCTCGGATAACCGGGCGTCGTTGCCACCTCGATGGAACCCTCGATCGTCGAGGGGACAGTGATCCTTGAGGAGGTGCGAATCGGTGGGTGGAGACGGTCCGCGATGAATCGAGAGACGTGCTGATTGCCTATCGACACGTGGGGTGAAGGAATCGAAGATTATGCGCGTTCAGATATATCGAAATACAAAACTGTCTGTGATTGAAGTTTCTCTCGGCGTTCGTATCTGCTAGTCCCTGAAGCTGAAGTAGGTCGAACTTTTTCGCAGAATTAGCAAATCTAATCTCGAGCAAGATTGTAAATTAAACTTTCTCGAAGGCGCACGTGTCTTTAGCGACTGGCAAACATTGAAATCTCAGGGAGCCCGGTAGCCAGTGAGAGAATTTGAAGCACAGTCATGTGAAACGTCAGATAAGGCGGCGACACCACCACGCGCGGCCCGCTATCTTTCCAGCTTCATAAATATTTAAGACGCCTTCTTATGACGGCGCTGCCGTAAGTACCCGCACTCCACGTACCGGCGATTTAAATATAATCTGTGTCGGCGGTGATACGTCACCAGGGGGAGAACATGGCAATGTTATCGCGCTTTTCACACGTGAGATGAATAACGACACCTCGCCTGCATACAAGCCGCGAAAACTTACCACGCTTCTTTGTCGCTAGTCGCGCCCGACACGTCGACTTTCCACGCGATACTGCTCGATCGCATTAATAACTCCAACTGGCCTTTCCTTCCGAGCAGGAAAAATAGATTGCGAGTTCCGGTTGCGAGCAACGACCATTAAAAGGAAAAAAAAGATCTACGAGGTTTCTGAAGCCATTTTGAGTGGTTGTAGGTAGAGCGAGAGCGGGGGTGAAAGGAAAACCCTCTGCTAACCCTAGGCAAAGGAAGAAATACGGCACACGATATGGGTACTTAATTACCATACGTTGAGGAAGGTCTAAGGGGAGCTAGGATCCAGAAACAACAGGAAAAATATTTTCCTCGGGCGAGGGAAAAGGGAAAATGCTCGCGGGTGCTCGCGAGCTACAATAGCACCTCGAACGCGATTACATCGTATCGCGGGGGCGTTTGATCGTGATTCCTTGGATATCTTGATGAGAGCACCGGTGGAACATTCTCTCCGCTCGCTGGCAGTGGCTCCTCTTCACCCTGGGGCGAGAGAGCAGAGAGAGATATCGAGAGATAAGGTCCCCTGCACACGAATGGCCGCCGTCGTCGGGGCGCAACGAGACCGTGTGGCGTGACTCTTATTTATTTCTACCGGAAGTTGACTGGAATATATTTTACCGTCGGCTCACACTCCCTCCGCCCGCCCCACGTAGACTCCCTTTTCCGGGACTTCCTCCTGGCGCTCTCCTCGAGAAGTGCGGAGACGCGCGAACAGGAAGCGCAAACTTGGCGGATTTTTTATGGGGAAAATGGTGGCCAACTTCGTCCTCTCCCTCTGCACGAGGGAAGAAAAAGGGGAGCAGTTGAGATTTGCGCTGGCGGAACGTAAAAACGGGGAATACGGGATGCTGGAATATGGAAAGATCTCTGTTCTTCGAGGGGGCCAACTTTTCACCGCTCCATCGATGCTCATTTTATTTAGGCTCATAGTTCCATTATTTAGATTTATATAGGCCCCTTTCGAGAACCCTCCAACACGAGCTAACACCGCACCATCTCAATTACAAAGTCATTAATTCCCTCTGTTCTCTTTCTTCCAGGCGAGAAGCCCTTCAAGTGCGAGTACTCCGGCTGCGAGAGGCGGTTCGCGAACAGCAGCGATCGCAAGAAGCACAGTCACGTCCACACGTCGGACAAACCTTACAATTGTCGAGTCTCCGGCTGCGACAAGTCCTACACCCACCCCAGCTCGTTGCGCAAGCATATGAAGGTAGGTTCACGATCTTCACCCAAACGCTCCCGACTTCCTCTGATAATTACAAGCTCCATCTCCAGCGGGAACCGAGTCTGCATAACGAATCGTGGTAATTGGCTGGTTCTCGCGTTCTCCGCTGCGTTTCCTTCCTCGAGATCGCGAATCAACGCACCGTGTCGCTGGCGATCCTCGCGGCGTTCGTATCGAGACGTATGGGGGGCGATCGGTTCGCGTGTTCTCCGTTTCGTTTCACGCTAGGAAACGCTAGTGGACACGAGGAGGCAAAAAACAGTGGGAAGAGGGTAGTCTGGCGTTAGGTTCATGCACGAACGGCCACGGAATCTTAATAGGAAATTATCTGAGGAGAGGAGCGGGCGGAAAGGGAGAGCGTCGAAGAGGCGACCGGCGAGATACGCGCGCGATAGGTTCCGAGGATAGGAACCGAGCTGCCTTTCGCTTCTCCACGCTTTTCGCCGGCCGTGATTCGCGGAAGGCAGTCGTCGAGATTTGCTCACTGAATTATGAACGAAGGGCCAGGGGCAGAGGGAAAGGCGGGAAACGGAGCCTTGATCCCCGTCTCCCTGATCCCTGGCTTCGTCTTCGGTTCTGCCAACGCGCCTTCGCCTCCTTTTGCTCGTGATTCTCTCGATCCCCGATGCGATAACTTGCCGCGATCAAACACCGTCCGAGTTCTTTTTTTTTCGAATACACGCGCCGCGCAGCGCTCCGTCGCTCAAGAAAAACCAAGATTCCCACCGCGGGGGTGGGATTTAGTGTTCGACACTTGGGATATCGCGCTAGAAAAGCGAAGATTTTATTTTCCTACGTCGAGAAGGTATACTCTCTCTTACTAAAGATTCTGCTGTCCTGACACCTACTCCTACTCCCAGCACAGTCTACACAGACACCTATTCCAACTCTC
The DNA here is from genome assembly GCF_051401765.1 of Calliopsis andreniformis. NCBI lineage: Eukaryota > Metazoa > Arthropoda > Insecta > Hymenoptera > Andrenidae > Calliopsis > Calliopsis andreniformis. The sequence continues at coordinate 1,274,730 of NW_027480432.1, read as the reverse complement.
AGCGCATTCCTCAGACTCGGCGCTGTCTATCTAGCGCTGGCCCCGAGGAAGGGCCAGGAAATTTCCCAGTGGAATCTAACGATAGGCCCCGCCTCTTGTTCCAGGTGCACGGCATGACCCTGGGCGAGGGCAAGATAGGAGGGGGCTACGAGAGCGAGGGTGAAGAGAGCAGCAGCAGCGGGGGTAGCTTGTCTGTGACCGGGCACACGGAGTCTCCCCAGCCGCCTCCGGTTGTCCCGACAACGACCACGACCAACCCACCGTCGAGTCATCCTTCGACTCGAGGGCCAGAGCTGACGGAATGGTACGTCTGTCAGCCGCCGACGGTAGGTCCTCAGCACAGTCCTCTGCCAGGACCTCCGCCGCCCCATCACCTCGGCCCGCACCACTTCAACCCGTTGATGCACCACCAAGCGACTGCCTACTAGTTCCCAGCGACAGGCCACGATCGGTGCACTTCTTCGAACGAGATCTACGACGGCTCGACCCCTCGCGAAGGTCCCTGTGATGTGGACTGCCTGGGTCGAGACGCGTGGACGACAATCACTGAGCTCTAACGACTGAAGGAGTCGTTGGACGAGGTTTCAGAACCCTTGGAACTTGGGCCTTTGAAAGGGAAGGAGACTTGAAGAGTTTGGAAAACCAGATTTCGAGAAGAGGATTCAAGATTCTACTGAGGAGCTTCAGCAAACTGACTCAATGTCAATATCAACTAGAGTGGACCGAAACAGACTCCGATAGGCCGATAGTATTTATTTCCTAACTGCGCGCGATTTCCTAGAGACTCGATGGGGACAGTGTTCTATCAAAGTAGCAATTCTTAGGTGCTCTCCGGACCACCAAGGTACAAGGAACACGGTCGTGGAGTATCGGACTTCGAAACGAACCGAAACGAAAGTTACCTCCGTTTCAAGTCAGCGAAGTGCGATTGTAAATATAATTATCCTAAATCAGCGAGCGCTATTACCGCGAGGAAAAATATTAGAGAGCGGTGTCACGCGTTCCTGAGCAGAGAAAAAATAATGGTAACGATGGCGTAGCGAATTGAGTAAGGCGATTCAGGAGAGCGGATTCACGTAACCCAGGCCACGTTCGTGCCACGATTTATCAATCGCAGAGCGAAAGAAGGCTCGGCCAGTTCTGGCTTTAATTGTTCCTTCGGAGCACGACCCGTCAAACGTGCTTCTCTCGGACTCGAATCTAATTAAAGCGTTGATAGCAACTGGAACGGAGTGTCGAGGGAAGGTTGATCGACTTCCGCGATCGGAGAACCCTAAGGGTGTTTAGCGAAAGAGCATTATTGTAAATATATTATAGTTAGAAGAGTTGAAACCGCGGATAAATCGATTAAAATGAGGACTTTGGAACGTCCCACTTGTAATATATGTACTACGGTTTTTCTTATGTGTGATATCCTGTAAATACAGAGAGATTCTAGGCAACGATAGGCGGTTGTAACGATTATTGTAATAATTATTATTTTCGTTGTGTATATGCTTAGGTTGGCGGAGGATCGAGGGCCATCTCGATCATCGACCATGCCTGTATCATATAATACTTGTTTTGCAAAGATCTGAAATATATTGACGATGCGGTATATTAGAAGACTGTCTAGTTTATTTGCAACGCAAACAAATCCTTAATTGCGGTCCATGGGAACTGTTGAGAGTTTAAAATGCATTCTTTGTTTTTCTGGGAGAGGAGAAAGATTCATAAATATGCGATTTTAATGTCGTATAATTGATTATTGAAAAGCTGGCCGAACGATGACAATGCTGCACGCGAGAGAACCTCCAGGACCTGGGACGACCTTTTTCGTACCGCGGAGGCGGTGGATACTTTATACTTGTATTGTAACGAAATTTATGAACGATCGAGATAATAAAATGCGACGAGGTATCCGCCTGGCCTCGCAGTTTCGGGTGAATATCGACCGACTAAGCGCGTCTCCCTTGATTTCGGTCCCGAGATTACGTCGTATCAATAAATAATAACTTTAACGTGGGGAAATTAACGTTCCTTTTATTGCACAACGTATACCTAACTTCATGAGATGATTTTGATGCTTAAAAAAAATTAAAATCAAAAATCCCCAGGAAAATCTAATTTATACCAATACAATACTCCCTCACGGTTTCTTTTAACATTCAGAAAATTGTATCAGAGATCCCCTAAACTCGAAATCCCCGAAAAATGTCAGAATACCTGGGCTATGAGCTCTCTAAGCCTCTAAACTTTCGAGACACATGCGAGACCGAGCAAAACGAAGCAGAAAATTTGAAACGCGAGGATCGCGAGCACCCGAGGAGTGCCTAGGTGGCGCAGGCTCCAAGATTCCTACGCGAGATTATAAAAACAGTTTCCTCGCGGGATTATAAATATATCGTGGCGAGAAGGGTCCTTATTAAACTGGCCCCCGATGCTCGAACGTAAGGAACGTCTTCTGGTGGAGCGTATTGAGCGGATGGGGGAAAAAAGCGAGCAAAGAAGGGAACGCGTGGATCCAGACGAGTACGTATACATGTGTTTGCTCATACATAGGTGGACGAAAGGTTCGGTTGGCTGGCATGGCGCCACAACGTGTCTAGGCACCTACGCGAGAAGGAGAGGAAGAAGAGGGAAGCTGGAGGAGATAGCATCGGGTCCGAGAGAGGACGCTGGGGCCATTTTATTGCTCGATAAGCAGATGAATTCGTCAGATAATTCCCTGGCCCGGATGCAGATGATTTTATTAGCTGAACCGTACACCAGACGCCGGAATTCTTCGGCCAGCCACGATTGAGATGACACGGCCCCGGATGAGATCCTTGCCAGATAAAGGGATGCGTAGATCTCTCGGGTGTCTTTGCATCGCCTCGCGTGATCGATTATTTTCCCCTTTTTTTCCTCGGCCCTCCATCCATACACTTTGCCCAGGGTATATTTCTAATTTAAATACATCCACGAAGGTCGAAACAATGGGCCACAGTTAATCATCGAAGCTGAAATTAAAAAGTGCTTCGTGCGAAAAAATTCGCCACAGTATCCAGAGCGAATCGAGCCGAGGCAGCACCGTCCGCGAATATTTTTCGCAAGCGTGGCTCGGTGTCCGAACTCGAGGCCGTCCAATCAGTCAAGTCGTTTGATGAGCGGGCCGCAATCAAACTCTGGTCGTTTCACAGAAGTCACGGCGGACGAAGCAGCTGGCCTCGGGACCCTCGTCAGAGAACGCCGAATAAATATCGTTCCAGCGAAATAGAAGACACGCGAAATAGCGAGGCAGAGAGGCGAGAGGTGATTCCATCGTGGCCCGACACGAAAAAATATAATTTCGTCCGCGGGGACGTCCTTTTGTCTTCGCCTCCTTTTTTTCCATTCCTCCTGGGCTCATAAAGCCGAGATCCGTATTAAAGGGCACGACACATAATTAATGCCGCGCGGTCACGAAAGACCGAGGTGATGCGCGCTTCGTGACTGCACGAGGTAACCGCGAGCCGTGATACACGCGTGTCGCGTGTCCTACTATACAATCACAGAGAAAATTAAACGTAAAGTGATTGTTGCTTCTACTTTTTTGGTTCACCGATTGATTACTCAATCCCGTGGCTCGATTCGGTTGACTTTAGAAGACAGAAGGAAAGTGCTAGAGTAGCGTTGACACCCTCAAAGGTGGAATCCCACAGAGACAACACGTGGCATGTGACCCTGTCGTCCAAAGAAGAGAAGAAAATGAAGTCGCGTGCAACGTTTACGATGAACGCGACATGCCTCGATAGAATCCCACCTTAACACTCGCGTCAACACTCGGAGAATCCTTCCTGCTTAGCGCGAGTGCCAGGAAGAGGGAGGAACGAGGAAATAAGGCTTGAAGGCATCGCGAATCGCGCGTGTATCAAACTGCCGTGGGAGGATGGATCTTCCGCGTGACAAGGCGTCATTCCAGGTGGTAGCGATGGTTCAAGATCGCCCATAGAAACGCTTGCGTAACGAGCGACAAGCCAAGGTACCTTAGGAATTTATCGGTGACGCTCGAAGATAGACGGGACTCGGTGAAGATTTACATCGGCGAGGGGAAGAGGGTAGAGGGAGGAAGAGGAGCGCGTTTCGAAGTCGTTAGGCACGCGGACACGATCGGCGACGCGACTTCCGCAGAAACGACGTAAAACGATGTAAGAGGATTAAAAGCTACGGCCGATTGGCTTCCATTACCGGTTCTGTCCAGCCTGTAAATTCTCCATAAAGCTATTGATAAATCACGAGCGAGATCACGCGGTCGCGCGCGCCAGTCGCCTTAACGATCTCGCTCGCTTCGTCTCGGTTACGAAAACGTCGACAAAAGGCTCAACTTTTACTCGAAACCAGCTGCTGAAACATAATATGTAGCATAAAAGAAGTCATAAAAAGAACGACGATTGCAACTAGCTAACTCACTCCTAGGTGACTTCATTAATTCTCTGTTTAGCTTTTTAATATCGATCGATCGGCTATTACCGGTTCCCTTCGCAACGGTTAATCCTCCGCGAGGCGATTGATAAATCACGGCAAACATTGTAGGTTCGCGCGACTCCGACACCGCGTTCGAATTAAAAATCAGAGAATTTTTTCTCTCCAGCAACGATAAATTGCCGCGCGACCGTTGCTGAAGAATCGTCCGTGGGCCTCGAATAAATTAACCTATTGATGGTTTCATAAATAATACAGTTGTTAAGATTCCGGGGAGATTTATCGAGGCTGAAGGAACTAAATCTAAAGCAGTGTTCAGGAAAAAACCGAGTTCTGAATGTTGTAAATCGTGGAAGAAAACGTAGTTGAAATTTGAATTTCGTAAAGAAATGGACTCTGTCGAAGTTTTCAAAATTTTATATTTTTGAATATTCAAATGTTTGAATATTTAAATGTTTGAATATTCAAATATTCAAATATTCAAATATTCAAATATTCTAAAATATGAAACTTCTTAATCAACTATCTACCCTTCAATTCCGAGTTGATATGCGGATGAGAAGAGGAGCCGTTTCATAGGCCATCGTGTCGATCCACCAGTGTATCGATTACCCGCTCCGCATCCCCGTCCAATAAAGCATCCCGAAGACGATCGAAACGACCGGTGTTAAGGGGTTAAGGGCTGCTCCCGCGAAGTGAAACTGTGTCGTGTGCTTCGGAGCCGGATCGCGGCTCCATTCAATGAATAATACCGTGGTGTGCGTGGAGAGGCTGTGTGCGGATCGCGGTGCATCCAGCTATTGCACTCTGTTGCATGGTCCAAGGGGAAGAGAGAGTGTGCGTGCGGCTGTATGATCTACGGGGGTTATTACAACGGCAGCAAGCCACGACGCCGAGTGCTTACCGAGAATACAGTGCCTCTCTCGACTCTTTGGCCCCTGCCACGATATAACATCCTCGCCCCACCGTCCTACCAGAAATTGTCCGGGTAAGTACAAGTCGGCCGACTGCTGCACTCGCGGTCGCCGCCCGCGTATTTCTTCGAGGATGATCGAGTTCCGTCCAGAATTAGGCTGACTCGGGTACCACAAGGGAAAGAAGACACTTACGGTGTCGGGAATTTATGATTTTCTCGGGCAGCGTGCTTTCAGAGCGGAGCCACGACAATATGCAATTGAAACTCGTCTAACTGATTCTCGGAAATGCCCTTAGTACCTAAGGGATTTCGAAACTATAGTTGTTTCGTGGTATCCAGTTAATCGACGACAGGATCGCATTTAATTTACGTGGAAGCGCGGATCCATTGAGGGGAGGCGCGCATCGAAGCAAAGCGTGAAACGAGCGAGAGGAGAGAATGAAACTTGGTCGGGATGACCTGGCAGCAGGGCTCGAATATTGCGATGGTCCTTACCAATAACCGGAATTGCACCGACCCGCTGTGAGTAGTTTTCGTTATTCGAGCGTGAAGTATTATCACGAAGGAGGATAAATGGAGGTAGACCGTGTGGAAGAGGAATAAAAGAGGAGGACCAGACGAACATTTACCCGTCTGCTCCGATCCGACGAACGGGTGGAAGAAAGGCAGAGGAGGAGAGGGAGAGAGACGGAGAGAAAGAAACGAGAGTCGAATGAGAATGAGAGCCGGAAAGTGCAATTTGTAGTCGCTCTCATTTGTCACTGTATCCCTCTCCATCTCCCTCACCTCCACCATCCCCACTTTTCATCGTTCTCCTTCTCTGTGTCCCTCTATTTTTTCCTCTCTTTGCTTCTCTTCTTCGCGAATCCTCTCTGCTCGTACGCGTTCGCGTACATAGCTACCCTCCCGCTTCCTCTCCTTCCCTGTTCGTCGTTTTTGGCCGCTGCCACGTTTCTCGTATCGTTCCTCCTTGCCTCGACCCCGTCTCGCCCGTCCGCGCGGGGGAATCTTACGAGATAATAAGCTGATAAGGGATTTATAAATCCACTCTATGCAAAATACACGCGCATCCGTCAGCTCGCTGGAACGATCTCCGTGATTAGGTTGCTCCTACATGTACCTGTGCTTCGATCTTTTTCTTTTTCCTTCAGACAACCACCACCCGGCCAATAAGAGGAATTTCTTGCTGGCGTCTTTAGACAATCGCAGGTCTTTTTATGTTTCTTATATTGGGGCTGAATCGTCAAGCTTTGCAGGTCTATAGAAATCTTCGAGGAGGAGGAAATTGAAAATTGGAAAATTTCCAAATTTTAGACACGCTAGACAGACTATTATCCAGGGTCCACGACGAAGTAATGACTTCATAAAAAGCAGGTTCTTGGAAGAACGTCGATGATTCTCGAGAGGATCGCGTTTTGGGCCTGAAAGGACTAGGACCAACGCCTAGGTGGAGCCGTATTCAAGTATATTAACACGTAACACATCAAAAGCACGTCACACGGGCACACCTGCGCCACGGTCGCCCGTCCGAGCCAACACACGCTTATTCGTTATTTATGCCCTGTAAAAAGCTCTGTTTTCGACTCACGGATCCCTCCGATCGAACCCGAAACGCCCGTCCTCTCCTTCACGTGGCCCGGTTATAAACGTCCGCGTAAATTCGAGGCTGGTTAGAGATCGTAAAGTGGCTGGACACGGTCGATATGGTCGGTGGCTTGCCACAGAAAATCATAAAGTCTGCTCGCGGACGCGCGAAGGTCCTCCAGCGGAAGACGAGCCATCGAATCGAGTTACGTCGATTCCACGACACCACTTTCCTTCGTTCCCTCTACAGAGAAACTTTCCATGTCAGAGGGAAAGTTACTTTGTCGCTAATGTTGTCTCTTTGACAGAAAGGCGACTGGAAATTGAGGAAGTTGCAGTCAATAAAAATGTGTTCTTTCATAAAAGAATTTTTATGAAAGGATTCGAAGATCTCAGGATGAATAGCTCGCGATGTTCAGGGTGTCCCGTTAACACAGAGCCTCGGGGCAAGGGTAGAACGTCCAGGCTCGTTAAAAATTCGCAGGTCCAGGTACGGGAACAGTAGCGAGGCAGAAAATAGGCCAATCCCCGAGGCGCGTCTCGGTTTTTGTCGTGACAAGAAAAGGAGCAACGAACCGCAGATATCTCGATTAGATTTTACGGCTACAGCCAGGCAACAACACCACGAAGGGTGAAGGCGGTCCCAACGTGACGTACCAATGCGCGGCTGCCACAACAGGCCGCCTGCTCTTATTATTATAAATTATTTATTTGCATTTCCAAATGATCCTTGAAGAATCACGGTATTATGCTAATGCGGAGATTAACATATAGGGAGGCCCGGCGCGATATTTCAACTCGCCTCAACCATTTGGACTGTGGGAGTCTAGGCCAAACGGTGTTTGATCTCCACACGACTCGAAAAGAAAGGCGCGGGCCCAGGATATTTTATCATTTCTCCTCGTAACAAAAAGATACGCACGGCCTGGCCCAGGGAATTCCTGCGGCCCCGAGCCGAGAGAACAATGCTTTCCTCGCTGGCCAATCCTCTCGACTTCTAGACTACTCTTTAATTAAAATTTGCGACACGAAGGAACGAGAAAAAGGTCTGAATATCGAAATTCGAAGGAAAAAGAAAAGAAACGTGGAAACTAGATCATTTCCTCGGCTAACGATACTAGACGTGAAGAAATTCGCAAGAGCAGTCGAGTTTAGGGCCCTTAGGCCCTCGAGACGGGCGTGTACGTCAAGGGGCGGGCGAACATTGTACCCTTTCGCTAATATATTACGGCACGAGTTGTGTCGGCGGTCAGTAATTTTCGCGTAGCTGGTCGCGCGGACTGTCGGTCTCCGGAGCGCTGTTAAACGACTTAACCAAACGTAATTAACGTTGGCCTATCATTATGTGGTAGCGGGGCCACACCCTCGTCACATTATATGTTTATAAATCAGCCCAGGGAACGGCGAATAAAAAACACGACGAAAATCGAGTGTTCGAGGGCGCCTGGCTCGACCTCCGTGTCCCTCCTCCCTCTCCGGGGAACCAGAGACGTCCGGGGCCTGTCCGTGGCGAGCAGGTAGAGGAATTCTTATGCTAATGATTTTATGATCGTGGAAATGAATGCTCGTCATATTTTTTTAATCGCCTGGGTTTCCACGTAGCCGCGAGTCACGCAGCCAGCCGGAGAGAGCCTCCACTCGGGGAACCGTTCCTGTCTTCTGGCTGCCTACTTTATGCCCACTCGTTTTTTATCCCCGTTGTTACAGTCTTACGGGGCCCGTCTTATATGTACTCTCATAATCGTAAAGTAACCCCGAACGGACAACTTTCAGCGTGGCTGATATCCACGAAACCGTCGCGGCGCCGTGACCACCGCTTAAACTCTGTAATTGAATATCGGCCGCGTTTCAACGACACCGTAATTAATATGGCCCCTCTGCGGCCGATGGGACCAGCCTGTGAAATCACATCCACCGGGATGAATCGAGGCACGAACCCGGGAAAGTGAGCGCAACAGAGTTGCCTAGCGTGTAATTAATAGCAATCTAGATCGCGTAAAGTAATCACGAGAGGTACCAGCGCGGTTTCCGCAACGCCGATTCATTTTCATATCGCGGACATCTTGCTAGTACGCTCTAATTTTGCGAACTAAACCCTGTGAATTACGTTCTAGAAGAATTACTTATTTTTCTTCGAGGTGAGAAGATGTGGCACTCTCAACTAGGTCGCTCAAAGGAAATTCGGAGGAGTCCTCGGGCCCAGGGGCCCGAGTGAGACGTCAGGAGAGCGCGGTGCACCGAGACGCGGCGCGGAACACGCATTACGAGGCAACAATTACATTGTGTTCGCGCGGATCGCGTATGTAAATGCGCGGCTCGACGTGGACAGCTCGTATAAAGGTGGTCGCGCAACCCAGCCACTCTCATACTGTTGCACGCGGGGCAGGTGTAACAACAGCTGAGTCCAACCACCCACACACACAACTAGACCAACTCCGACACCTTGATGGATACTACCGTGTCCCTGTTTCGCGTTGCATTGCGCAAGGTGCAGCTCCGCTGTTCTCCTCCTTTTAACGAGGCTCCTGTGACGCAATCCTCGAAAGTCTATTGTGGTTCTGTAGCCGATGGTAATAGCTGGCTAACGGGGAAATAAATGCCAGGCTGAATCTACTATTTGCCAATTGCTGATTTCGATCAATCATCGTTAAGGATCGCCTGCGATTTTTTGCCAAATCTGAAGTTAAAGGGACTGGTATTTCGTGGCAATTTATTGTAAGTTCTAAATCATGTAGACTTGAAAAGCTATGTGAAGAAAAGGAGTAATAGCCACTTGTTCCCTCCTCGAAAGAAGACTTGTTCGAAAACGCGGCACTTGTACCTACTTTTGTATGTATCACGGAAAGCCGCGTATCACTCTTCCGGATTTCGTTTTCGCATCGGCGGCCTGACGTAACGGATATGGCCACGATAAGGGAACGAAATCCTTGAGCAGGTGGCCTCAGCGCGGCCGACAGGTCATGAACGCGGACGCTCTCGAGACGATTGCGTATTGCACATGCTCGTCGAACATTTTTACCGCGGTATATAGGTCAAAATTAGCATCCCCCGCTGTTAATTGCGCGAGAACACCCGCCTGCACCTTCTTCGCTAGGTTTCGCCAACACGTGCGCCGTATGCACCTTGGCATCAGCTCGCGCGTGAAAAGTGCATCCTTGTGGAAATGCTGCTGAATCAGAGAAGTGCACCACAGGGCTTGGAAAGAACTAAGAAATAGGAAGTTGAAAGTGAAGATGGCCCAAATCCCTGAAGAACCGAGTCATGGCGGATGTAGAGCTGAAGAAGGCACCGATTGGGCGGAACGGAGGACCCTGTATTTCATAGGATCCAGGAGAAAACGAAGGCGACGAGTCCTGGGCACAGGATGAAACAACAATCTAATCGCGGACGCCATTTTGTTTCTGCCTACCGGAGCAGTAGTTGATATATGATCCCATTGGCTACCAAGCTGTTTGGTTACCAGCTCTGTACCGGACAGCAGGCTCGACCTCAACCTTATGGTGGTTGCTATATAGCCATAAGCCGGACGCTCTTCGGTTGCCCTGGCAATTAAAATTCTTTTCCTCCCGCCATGGTTGCTCCTGCGTCTTCTTCTTCGTGCTCCTCTTTCACTCTGCTCGACCTGCCCTCAGCTTCTCCGCTTCTTCGTCTTCCCTGTGCCTTCCCCTCTTCCCTCCCCGTCAGCCTCCCCGTCAGCCTCCCCGTCCCAGGGAACCTAGTCATCGTATTCTTCTTTCTCATCATCTCTCAGTGCGCGGAAGATACGCGTAGCAATTAAAACTGCCCGCTCGCATGCGGACGTTTACGGAGGATCCCTCGGCTAGTAGCGGCGGGGTTAAGGGAACTGATGTGACCGGCTTAAGTAGCTGGTCAAGGGAAACAGGTAATTATGCGAAACGTCGGTGTTCCCGAGCCGCTATAGTCCAAGCACCTCGACGATTGCGGCTCTTCGTTAGCGATTCCGCCGCGATGCCTCTCGCGGAAAAATATGCACGATAAATCGGATTAAGATAACGACGTCGTTATATCGCGTTAAAGCCCTTTAATTTCTCCGACGCCGACCGTGAGCTTCGTCGTTCAACGACCGACTTTCCTTCGTCGCGCCGGACAATCGCGGCTGCTAATTTTTTCCTCGGTTGTCGCCTTAATTGACGCCGCCGTTAATAAAATCGAACGTTTACGACCTCGTGAAAGGATGAATTAAAACCGGGAGACTATGTTCAACTGTGCAACTACGTAATTGAGTAAATTAAGTACTGTGAGCGAAGAGGTGAGGTGGAAATAAAGGAGCGAGGGAAGTTGAATTATCCTTTTTATAGAATCTAGTTCTCCGATTATCTATCAAATACTAAGAAATTGTATCGAGCAAGATGGGATCGATAGCGATAGTCTCGTTAGTCGATCCTTCGTCACGGATGAGAGATAAGTCGGATTAATGCGGGACCAACATTAAACGCGTTAGAATCCTTTCACTCAGCCAGGACGATGAAAAATTATCCGAAAGGCCGAGTCAAAAGTTAGCCGCGAAGAGCATTGCGGCTGCCGCTCGTTACGCGCGCGTGAAATTGAGTAAGAAACGAATTTATGGAACGCAACGAATCGAAGACGTAGAAAGTTCCTCCTCTTCCCACTGTGGCCAGAATGCACGAGCTTGCTGCTCGCTAACTGATGGCGATGCAGCGTTACGGGCGTGTACCTTCTTCGGTTTACACCAATTACCGAGCTATCGATGAACCAACAAATTTCCTGCACGTTCGCAAATTGATAATAAACGAAACCTTGTACCCGCGCGCGACCCTAATTAACGCGTTAATTTATAATTACGCGTCGAGACCGTATCGCCTTCTCTTTTGATTATCGCCGCCTATCCAGGAGACGGATCGTTGTCCTCGCGTCCGATACAGACGAGATAGCAGAGTTACCGTAAATTCGTGAAACATTTCGATGTGGGCCGACTGTAGGGCAGAAATCGGCGTTTTCGCGATACGACGACCTATTTTCGAGCCGCTGCCAGCGTTTATCGCCGATCAATCGCGAGTAACAAGGAGCAGGTGAACCTCGACGAATCGACCTCAACTACCCTCCATTTACTCCTTTCTATTTGCACCGTGTCCTCGATTGTACTTCGCCAATCATTACGTTATCGCGAAACATGTTGCACGATCGAGTAATATTTTTGTTACACTGATGATTGTACAGGACACGATTTTTCTTATTGCAAGACGTGATCGTCAACCTCATATATCGTTTTATATACAGTTTACATTTGTTGGTGATGGTGAGAGTAAAGTTCGAAGCAGGTGGAAATTTTCGGCAAGGCTGATCGCGACTGCCAGCGACTAATTGCTATACCCTCGCTTCCACGTGGAGTCTGCATTCCCCGAATGCTTGGCCGCGCTGATACGCAGCCGATTACGGACGAATAAAATACCCCGGCAATCGTTCCTGCATTCTTCGGTCATAGTCGGAGACAGATGGCTCTTTACTTGTCTTGACAAATTAGCTTGTCCCTCTTCACCTTCTTCCTCCCTTTTTCTTGCTTCTACTTTGCTCTACTCGTCGTCTTTCGCGCTTCAGGGTACGGTGGCTCATGCAAAGCAGCTTCTAACATGGATTCAATCTCTGTTTATTGTCACCACTGCTCTTCTCCATGTATTACTGAAAGAGCTCCCAAGAGTGCACTAGTGTACCAAGTACCCAAGACATCCAAAACACTGGAAGTACTTTAGCTTTCTCATAACTTCGAAATTTCTCGGTTCACGAGTTTCTCAGTGGTCTCAGATCGCTCGTAAGATGATTATCATGGTGTTATCATGCAGCAGCATCGAGTGACCGTATCGCAGGCTATCGTACGACACGCGAGCAACCGGACAAAGAGGCGAGTTACTAATTTCGAGCGAGTCTATATTTGGGCTCTCGCGTGTGCGCTTCACCTCTGGCTTCGGCCAGCACTTTTTGCTTTTTCTTTTAATATCGTCGTCGGGGTCCCAGACTCCATAATATGCGAGGTCCGTATAGGCGAGGCTGGGGGCCCCGTTGCTTGTCGGCCGGCTATGGGATATAGGTACCGGCCTTAACCGTCGCTACGGTCGCTAAAGCTAAGCGTGTATGCATGTTCGGTGCATAAATAAGGAGCACAGCTCGGGAGGCATTAAATCACGCGCGGGTATCGCGTGTGTGCGCTCGCGCGCCACGTAGAGAGGAACAGAGAGCAATTCAGGGGAGAGAAAGTTGCAGCACGGGACGGGGGAAGGTTGAACGAAGAGGGAAAAATCGTGGAGGAGGATCGAGAGCGCGGAAAGAAGGCGGGCGAGGGCTGAGGGAGAAGGATGGGCGAGGAATCGCAGAGCGAAAGGGCGAAACAAATGAAGGGGAAGAAGGAGAGGAGAAAGAGAGATGAGCAGGTGGTTAGAGCAGCGAATCCCTGGGTCACTTCTCGGGGCTTACGGCGTTACGTTCGCGGTTGCGTTCGAGTTTGCATCGGCCGCGCACCCCCGTCGAGCCAATATGCCCCTCGCATCAACGGATGCCCACCTTCTTGAGTAGTCCCGCGATTATGCTCCGTACACGAGTAAACATATATCGGAGGAAGGTGCGCTCTGCCCAGACCTGTTTCGCCGATCAACGGCCCGTCTATTCCAGCCGATGCAATTAAGTCGTCCAGCTGTAAAATCCGCCCCCTGCGCGGTGATACCGCGAATTTTCGCGAATGGCGTTCCACGCTGCCCTTTTCTATTCGAGGCGAGCGTGTCCAATTAGGGATGTTTATCGGCCACTACTGGCTCGACCAATTTGTGGAAAGATTGTCGAGTAGTTGGTTGCGGGTGACCTTCAGGGTGTTCTCCGGGAGGAAAGCGTGCAGTTAAATGGTAACTAGGAAGCTACATTTGCTCCCAACGCATTAGGACATGTGTTCAACGTAGAAGGAGCACCGAGGAAGCATCGAGTCGACATTAATGGGCCTGCGTGTAACGCTGCTAGCTACTACTGTACTCCTAACGATCAACTGGGAAAAAAGAAGAGGCAGAGGGTTTACAGTGGGGCAGAGACGCGGACAGAATTTCGATTGGGTAACGAGGCAGTGCTAAGAGTAGAAGAAGAGGATCGGAACGAGATAGTACGAGGCTCGTATCCAAAAACACCTCGCACAATCTATCACGCGCAAAGAGCGCAGCAAGAAGTGAGGTTAGGAATGTTAATGTGGGCAGCAGGAGCAGGCAGTCAGTGCGCATGCACCACCCCCCGCGGAGCCAATCACCGCCCGAGAAATGGTAGCTGCGCCCGAAGTCAGCTCGTCGGGCACCATAACCTCGGGAAGATGGAAGAAGAATCTTGGGGTGGAACTCTTGCCTTCTCTTCTCTTCTCTTGCTGTCCCCTCTCCCACTGTCTCTAGATGATCCCGCTCAAGACAAAGACATCGAAGACGTCGAAGCAAGACCATGGGGGTGAGGCTTCCTTTCACCCTCCACCTTTTCACCGTCCAAAGGCTGAAGCATCCTCGGATGAAATACAGACGAAGATATTGGGTTGGAGAACGCTTCCCTTCTCTCACCCTTCCTCAGCAACCACTGACTTCCAAGGCAGTAACCAAAGACGCGAGGGGCCGAGGAAGCAAAGCCAAGAGGGGTCAGCCAGAGTGGCCAGGCACCCCAAGAAGGAAGAACTCGGCTGATTGCGTCCGAGCCGCGTAAATCTTGTTGATGGAAATTGTCCGCGGACCTTCAGTTTGTTCGGCGATTACATCCTGCGGAGAACGCGTTCGCCAGTAGCAGCCCTTCCTTTCTCTCCTCCTCTCTCCCTCTCCCTCTCCCACATCCCTCCCTCGGCTATCTCTGTCCAAGAATCTTCTTTCTTCGCGGACGTCGAGATTAATGAGCGCACCGCTCGGTACTTTTAATTCCGAAGAGCGAGTGCAAATAAGTACCGCCATCCGTCTTGCCCGCCAATTACCACTAAGCAGTTCCTTCTCTCTTCTGGGCCCTCTTCCTCGCTGTTTCTTCCTCGGCTTCGCGTAGCGAGAAGCTGCGGCTAGACTCGCAGCGAAACGACAAACCGCTAGATACGCGAGACTGATTGATCTTCAAAGTGCTTGATGGATTCCTCGGTCTTTGGTAGCGCGTAATGAAGATGCCCGAGTCGTGTTGGCTCTTTATTATGAGGTAGCCTTCCCGATTCTTTCCAACTCCCTTGAATATGGCAACCGCAAGTAGCCCTGACGTGGAAGAGAACTCGACGTTGATGGAAGTATCTTCTCTGAGGTTCAGTTCAATTCCCCAGAGACTTTCGATCCCGAATATCCAATTAACTGGCAAGATTGGGCCTTTGTCTCCGAGCTGTTGCCTTTAGAGCAACAGTACCAAGGACCCGAGCAATAATCTTCGGATATCTACGACTGGTGATGCCCTCTGAATTGTGGGAAATAACCGAAATGCTTAACTCTTCGAAATAAAAGTACACTCGCGCCCAGTGAACGTAATGGTTGGTGCATGCCAATCATCTCGAAGCAGTCGTCGAACAAATAACACGTTCCACCCACGTACAGGGCCAAACTGTCTAAAATTGAATGCTCGCGCACGCGGTCTTACGACCGGGGATCTCAAATTAGAGGAATGTCTGATTTACATCTCGGGAGATCTTGGATGAAGCTATAAATAATTTCGGTGGTGGAATGTTAATGTGGCCCTAGGCCTCGAACGAACGGATGGTCCAGGGACCCCCCGCCAAAACCAGACATCCAGTCGACCTTTAAAGAGTTCCTACACCGTGGCTCTTCGTTTTTCAACTGAGGACGAGCTCTGAAACGATGCATGTTTCCTGTGCGCCTCGACTTATTCTACCACTATTAAATTCTAATGCCTACTGCATCAGACCTGGCACCTATCATGGCGCAGCGGAAGCAATTTATGGTCAGACAATACTCCTCTGAAAAGTCTCTAGAAATGCTCTCTGATTCTTGACCACCTTCGCGAAATCCCACTACAGGATCATGAGAGAATCTTCTCTATTCTCGCCGAGGCTCGCCGTAACAGATCGTGCTTTTGAAATAGGTAAAGACAGTAGGAGATATATACCCATCGACTGAGACAGGAGCAGAGGAATCGAGACGGGGTTGAAGGGGTCAGAGAGGGAGGGTCGAGCTGTCAGAGGCAGAGACGTTCGGGGATGGCCCCCATCCTCGTCCTCATTCTCGTCGTCTGTAATCGCGGGGGCGGCAACGTAGCCCTGTCTCCGACAGGATCACATCGCCGTCGAACTGCTACTGTACCTCCACGTACGTACGACAATGTGCGCTCACTCTGCCCTGCCCTATCCTGCCTACCAGCCGGGCAACGTGGACTGCCAATCTCGCTCGCCTAACGCAAAATCAAGTCAGAAATTGTCCCATTGTATAAAGTACGATGTCATGTGTCCTTTGCTCACAGGGACTCCGAGGTGTTGGCACTTGGAGGAGCTTCATTCGTCAGCTAACCGAATGCAGGATGCTCTGAGAAACAAACGTTGTCCATCAGAGATTCGAGTTGCATTATTTCGTCGAGACACTGCTGCCGCGATTAATATGCATTTTATTCTGTTCGAATTTCTGGAGTTTTCAGCTCGAGGAAATTGAACTGATACATAGAGGAGTTATAATGTTCGATAATGATCGCAATCGATTAACTTGAATGGTCGATTAATTGCAATTCCCTGTTGAGTAGCATCTAGCTTCTAGTAGCAACTTTCTCCCCCTGAGAATGATACATATCTCTGTTGTAATTACCGAGTGAAACAGAATACGAGGCGTATCGATCGTGACGTTAGAAATATCGTCGAAAGTAACACGATCCGGGGTAAGAGATAAATAATAAATCCAACATGAGGTGGACAGTCAGAGAAATGGCCCGTGTCCTGGCAGCTAGTAATAGCTCCACTCGATTAACCTTGGCTCTAATAC
This sequence comes from Calliopsis andreniformis, assembly GCF_051401765.1. Classification (NCBI taxonomy): domain Eukaryota; kingdom Metazoa; phylum Arthropoda; class Insecta; order Hymenoptera; family Andrenidae; genus Calliopsis; species Calliopsis andreniformis. The sequence goes on along the minus strand of NW_027480432.1, from coordinate 1,257,876 downwards.
ACGGGTACTCCGGTTACGTTCCATCTATCAAACTCAGTAAATTTAGAGGCTGGATAGCCGCTCGTAATTCATCGGTACGCAAATGGAGCTACCGTTCCATTAACACCTTTCTACCAATAAATTGAGCAAAAACGAGCACCGATTGCAGGGAGCTTTCTATCGCTTCCTGGAATTCCAGTTCCTTCCCTCGAAATTAGGATCAGTCAGAGATTCGAAATTCTCTAAATCTATAAAATCATACTCCTACACAAAATTAGTCCTCGTTGGATGTAAAGCAGGGTAAAAAAAGCAGCATGGAAGAGAGGAAGAACGAAAAGGAAACACGTACAAATGGAAGCGGAGGACCGCGTCTGGCTCTAGCGTAATTTCGGCATCGATCATTGGCGAAACGACAGTGCAAAATCGTCGGCACTGCAAACATCCACGCGCATCGTCGCAAAAAGCCCAGGGCCGAGCAGCGGCACACCAAGAAGCACGAAATACTTTATTCATTTGTGGGGGACCCGTAGGAGTAATGTTTTAGCGGTAGTGTATAGAGATGCCAATAAATATGTCGCTGACGGCATGCAATATGTATGTCAGCGTCTGCCAATCCGCGGATAAGTCGCGAGGGGTCCCAATTCTTCTCCTCGACGAGCCCTGTCCACCCTGTCCCCCTTTCCTCTTCTTCCCCGTCTTCTTCCCAGCGTTCTTCCCTCTCGTCTCGGTGGACAGGGCAAAAAACGAGGCCAGAGTTGCGCGCGACGGGCCCCGTGGACGTATTGAGACGAAATGTACCGGCACGACGATGATCGATATCGAACTCCTTGGATCGGAGCCCGGTGGTCGGACATTTACCAACCAAGCTGCGTTATCTCGCGTCCCTTGACGTATGTCGATCGATTTCTGCACTCGTTACACGCGTCCCCGACGCGTCTAATCGGTCCTGGAGAATTTGTAACGAAGGAAGAGTGTAGCGAGGATCAGCAGCTTCTCCTCGCGTCTCAGATGCAAATAATGAAGATCGAAGATCCATCGAGAGCAGTAGCTGGAGCAATTTTAGAAGATTTGTGGAAGAAAGGAGGAAGCCAGAGAAATGATGCTGGCGCCTGGAAAGGCATCGCGATAAGAAAGGAGAAAGTAACGTTTAAATAATCGAGGAGACAGCAATCGGGCTTAAGTCCTTTTTGCAGCGTGTTGAGGAGACGAGCGCATCGGGTGGTCGCCGATCGCGACGGATAGACGTCCGATCGGTCGGCAAAACATCCTCCGATCGAGCGTATTAACGATCTCATCAATAAAGCTTTCCTCCCGTGTCCAGACGGATCCGGGGCCCGATCGATCGCGGAGAGGGGAGTGGCGGGCGCGCGGAGCAAGAAAAATCGCCAATTTGTTGAATGCCTCGGCCATAATTCTGCGAGAAAAACTTGCCATTTGCATTTCGTATGTGCCATCTCGACGTACATTCCTTGTCCGCCGGGTCCAGTGCAAATATCCGGCTGGGACTCGGACGAGTCTCCTTTTCGGCGAGGAGTCGCTGCAATCCTGGCTGGCCTCGCTATTTTCCAGCGTCCCCGAAGAGGTACCTTGTACCAGGGATATTTATTGCCTCGTTTGCTATTTACGGCGCCACCTTTAGGGGAACTGTTTCGCAACGAGCCTCAGTGTAATTGCGAGAATGGTCGATTCAAATGGAGCGTCGCCTCGCTCGTCGATACGCTTTCTAAGACGAGCCATCGCGAGCCACGGGGCTCGTAATTAATTTAGTTGGTAGGAGCGTCGAAGTTCTGGCGAACGATGAGCCAGGGAGAACGGGCTAGAACTATTTAAGTCTGAACGCGTTCCGAGAGCCGGCTGCTTAATTGACGCTAGGCAGATGCATACTTGCTTTTACCGTGTTTGTAACCATATCAATTCGACTCGGCCGCTTACGCAAACAAACACCGCGCACGTATTTCGGGATGTTGACCCACGGCGAAAAAATACAAGGCAGAGACGCGCAGTGGAAACACCTACGGGAGCGCGTCCAGAGGACTGCTGACGTTCACTCGAAAGAACAATACGGCTTTTTCTGCATTCGATGAACCCGCCAACTGCCGAATAATAAACTTCCCGGAATGCCCGCTTTTTTCTCTTTTTAGAGCTCGATTATTCACCTCTGTGGAGTCACATCGAGCATGGAACTCTGTCTTCGAAGTGATTAAAGAGTTGATCTCAAAAATGAACTGTGTACACTTCGTCTAGATGAACTGAGTTTGAGATTAGAAGATCGAGAGCAGATTTTACAGTGCCATCGCGAGATTCCTAGATTAGAAAGCTCTGCATTAAGTCCGCGTTATATGGCAAGCAAGGAGCACGGAAACAGATAGCCATAAACAAACATGACAATTCCCTTACTCTAGCTGTTTATCGTTTAATAACTGTACCACGCGTCCCATAATGATGTCGCCACGCTCGTGGATTAGGCATTATTGTCCTAGAGTCGTACGAGCCGCCGCTTTTTTCCTTCCATTCGCACGTGCGCGCGATTCGAGCCCAGATTTCCGGCAGTTTCGCGGGAGAGACTTTTATAGCCGCGTGCAATCGATAGGAGAGGAAAAGGGCGATGCTGGAAAAGATGTCTTTTTGCAGCGGGCTCGTATATCATGCACAGGCTCATAACAATATCTAGTCACTTCCGATTACGTCTGCACTGCGATCATAAATGCTGCGGCAAGCGTGGGCAAGCACGTGCTCATCTTGTGGCAGAACCATCTTTTTCTGTGTGTTAGAAACTATTGAACGACCTAGAAATTTAATTAAAACCAGAAACCAAAAATACCTAAAACCATAATTAAACTGGGCACATCTGTACGTATTATTCTAATGCTACGAATAGGTCATTATCACCATTAAGCTAAAGCACATCTCCCCAATCACCGAATTGAATAGAATACTGTCTGAATACCGACATCTGAGATTAAATATCCCGTGAACTGGAGGGGTTAAGAGACACCTATTTATGGGAACCTTTATTAGCCGCTTTCCTGAAGTCTTAAAAGTCCTGGAAGGATCCCAGGCGCAAAGTTTGAAAGAGACAGCGACTCAGGCTGTTCCTGCATTCACCGAACTATAACTGGCCGGGACAGAAGAGGCGAGGGTGAGAAAGGGAGAAACACGATCCGGGGAGAGCGTACAGAGGCTATGATTTACACTGTTACCGCGTGGTTCCTGCGATACCCTTTGTCCTTGGACGCTGGATTCGCGCCTGGACGCGGCCTAACGTACGAGTCGTGGAAAACGGGGGACGAGAGACGAGAGGAATCGCGTGATTGTTTGCATTATTTATGACGATCGTCGTCCCGCTCCGACGATGTACATCCGATATCGTCCTCTCTTCGAATTACTCAGTCGAATTAACGGAAAGGGAGGGTGACAGGAAAGAGGGGACGGATGGAAAAAAGAATACGTCGATGGGCAATACGTTTCGCTTCGATCGTTAAACTAGGAACAAATTGTTCATTATCTTATACGATTCCTCTGGGATTGTTTATCGTCCGTGAGCGAGTTGGCAGGACCTTGATACTCGACACCGCGGAATATGGAGGCGCGAGGAGCGAACGCGAGTTACGAGTAACAGGCACCCTATCACAGAACGGGCTACCAGGATATTTTGATGTCGCGTCGTTGCGATGAAAAGTGGTAAGCTAATGCTCGTTATCGCCAGGGCCCATTCTTAAACCGAAGGGTTTATCGACGGGCCCCTTGCCCCGGTGTGAGAACCCCGCAATTACGGGAGCCTCGCGCGTTCACCGAGATTCGCTCGACGCCACTAAAATACGACGAATCGTAAACTCTCGTCGTTTATATTACTTGCCGATGCTCGCGCGGGAGGACAATCTGCTTTCGAATTAATCCACGGTCAACGTCTTCCGCGAAGGAACGGCATAAACGTTTCAGACGGAGTCTAAAGAGCAATCAACGATAAAAATTTAAGTACTACCTTGCTTTTACGGCTCTGTGATTTTTTAGACAATTTTTCAAAACGCTTTCTATATCAAATATTACGCACCGTGTGTTTGTAATCGAATCAGGGGGCGCAGAGATGAATTCAGAGAGTGCATAATCGACTGTAGTCGCGAGTAATCGAGAAGGAAGTCGTGCACGAAACACGCGACCCGCCGGCCGATCGTCGTGTATATAGGGCGGAGAAATGGGGAATGAACGTGTCAGAAGCAGCCCCTAGGGTCTAATTATGAGTTTGCACAGAGGGTTGGTTAGTCGGCCTCGCCGCGCCAAGAAGAACCCCATTGACTCATTGACCGAAATATCTTCATTGACTGGCACATGTGCATTAATTATTTCATCGCTCGTGTTTACTCCCCTCGACCCTTCACTTTATCATTTTTCTCCACTTTTTTCTATAACCCTATTCCCATTTTTCAACCTTCTCTCACACTCTCCTCCATTTCCGAAAAAATAACTACGTTCCTCAGACATCAGGGGGACAATTCTGTTGGCGTTCGAGCGTCGTTAAGATCTCGTTGCGCGGAGCAAATAAAAGATACGCGGCATAGAATAACGCAAAAGGGAAAAAAGGACGTGGGAGGGGTCAGGAGTTGGCGGAAAGTTCGGCTGGGCAATATCTCGCGGCGTGGACGGACAAAAAGGGACACAATGCCGAGGGCAGGATCGATTCTCCTCGGTCGAGAGGATCACGGGCCATGAGGCCGTGGCTGAGTTTCACGAAGAAGAACGGGCCACATTGTTGCTGAAACGATGCTCACCGACGAGCTTCGGGAAACAACGAGCCACCGCTACCCAAAGAAGCGTAATTAATCACTTTTTCTTGCGTAAAGGAAACTTGCCCCGAAGACTCTCGAATTTTACGGCAAGAACTGTGAGCCTAATCTCTAAAGAGGATCAGGAAAACTTCAACGAGCATCGTTCAAATAAATTACAGTGTGTGGGAAATTAATTAGAACTACGAACAATCAACACTTCATTTAATGAATTAATTCGAATCTTCCCACTTGAAATCTCAGCTCCCCCCCAAGGATGACGAATTTAGTGGCCACCCGAGATCGCGAGGTCCCAAGGGAGCAGTCGCATTAGCAGTCCCCTGTCCCAGGTTCCCACGACGAACGAGGACGAGCACATCGTGAATCGCGAGCAGGCCTCGTACAGGCCCGAAGCTTTTCGGCTATGATCCGGTAATTACCGACGAACCTAGAGGTCGTCGGGGCTGTTAACGTTCGGCGGCTAATGGTATGCACGTCGGCCAATAAAAAGGCAGCGAGCACGGACAGAAATCAAGGGAAAAGAAAATAGGCGGACAAGCCGACTGGCCGAGGAACAGGAGGCGAGGGGGGTGTGAACGATGAAGGAAGGGCACGCGGTTATGCGCGACTGTGCCCAGGCCACGGAACAGGGCCCCGAAACGACTTTACGGGAATTACACCCGCGAAATCGGGGAGATATGGAGCCGCGAAATGCGATGTGGCCATCCGTCACTCTCGCGGCCCACATGTCCGCGCCTCACCTTCCAAACCGGCTGCGCCTGCTCGACCCTTCTACCCTCTCGCTCCGATTCTATACAACCACGAAGCGAACGTGGGTAAGGGATCTGGTAGCGAAACGACGCTGCACGGCGCTGGAGATTGATTAATAAAGATGCAATCGATTTGTTCAGGTAGAAATAGGTGGATGAGCTTTGGGAGAAAATTCGGTTCTACGGGATGCTAGGAGGCCCAAGGTATTGTTACAGTGCACGAAGTGGAAGGCAGCGAGAGAGACCAAGACGATAGTATTGGCGGTCATCTATCGACGATACCCGATTCACTGGCTAAACGATACAGTAAATCAAGTGGCGCGAGGGAAGCAGGGGAGGGAGTATATATTCCGAGCGCGCGAACGCACTTAGCGAGCTTTGATTTATGAAGCGATGACGTTTTAAATGAATGTCCCGAGTACGGATCGTAACGCGATCTGGCCACACACCATGCGTGTTCCCGCGACGCGATATCGCTCGTAATATCTCTTTTACGTCGTGTAACGGCCGAAATGAATACATAAAGTCTTTGTCGCTCTAAATTTATACGATGATAATAAAATTAGCGGAGCAGGGGCTCGGTCGCGCGGGCCACGGTACATCTTTCACGCGGCACAAAAGTGCGCTCCGTAATAAACGTCGAGGCTCGCGGCGCGCTTTTGCGTTTGCCAACGAGATCACAGATACGATTCATCCGTTTCGTTTTCACGCGAGGAACGTCGATTCGCGGTGGTCACCCTGGTAAACATCCCTTTAAGACTTCGAAATCAGTGGTCGGACCAAATACTCATTAAGGACGACCCCCACGAGGAGCGCTTTGCTAGACAAAACTGACGATCTTGATGATCTCGATGCTGGCAGACAGGCTGGAGCCTTCCTCGGCGCAGATTCTTGGAAGAGCTCGCAACAACTCCGCCTACCTGGACAGGTGCGCGGTTCCTGGCCCAGGGCAAGAGCTGGTCTAGGTTTCGTTCGAGTGTCAGCCAGCGTTCCCTTGAGTTATTACATTTCTCGAGTTCCAGCGTGCCGGACGCCTAATGATTCCTTTTTTTCTCCTCCTGTGAGGATCGTCAACGACGGTTCTGGGTCTAACCCGCGTAAAACGTTTCCAGCTTGGATCACACCGTGCGAACCGCTTCACCTTTGCACCTTCTGTCCTTTGTCAGCCCTCCCCCCCGGCTCGATCCTATCACACGTACGAATGTATCTTTGAGTCAATCTACGACTCGCCAAGATAACTTTCTATTATCGTGATCACCGGTTAAGGCACGCTGCCCCATGAATCACGAACTCGTACGCCTGCCTCTCCAGCTACGCGCACTTTTCATCCTGCTGGCTGTTCGTCTGGGAAAGTGGGACTTCGAAAATCGCCAACTTGCATTCCGTGATCCTTCGCGAGGATCGATTGAACGTCGAAGCTGGGAGGAAGGAGTGAGCGAGTCCTCTCCCCTGAGTATTTCTAATCCTAATGGAACAATCCAATAACGATGGGAGATGCGGGCTCAAAGGGCCCTCTCGAAATCGCCATCCGTTGCGGCTCGATGAAAAATGTCTGCTGGTCTAATGATAAACGAGCGCGAACTCATAAACGACCGAATGATACACTCGGCGGCTCATTGTCCGAGTGAGTTTTCAGGTGGTTCCAGGCTATTGTCGGCGGCCTCGGTTCGCATTGTTGTTGCGCCGCCGCAACGATGAAACGCTTGAAAATCTTCCGAGCTCCGGCGAAAAAGAATAGATGCTGAAGAAAAAGAGGAAGGGGGAGAAAGGGCTCTCGACCGGCTGGGACAATGCGATTTCGTTACACGGTCGAGGAAACGACTCAGAGAGATTTTCGGAACTCGAAGCAACAATGGATCGGTGTCTGGATGCGATCCGATTTTTGTCTTTAGCTCGAACACTTTTCTCAGGCTCGCGCCTCAAGATTTCTGGAAGTTCGTTCTGCTTCAACGCTTCGTCCCCGATTTTTCGCGATCGACACGCTAGTGGGTGTCAAAAATGCAGTTTCGAGGGATCGATCGGGATCACTGGCACAGATATGCTTGAGAAGCGAGGCGAAACAAGTAGCGGGGATCGCGGCATAAACTGGCAACAGGGTGGAACACAGTATATTCGGAAGTAGAAGGCGCGATGGCACCCCTCTCAGCCCTTAACGTCCTTCCCTTCCTGCGGTGGTCGTCATTGTTTCATTGTGTTATAAACGCATTGCGTGTGCTTAGTGCGTGAGCGAGGGTGTATCGATTGCCCCGCCCCCTGCTGCGTAGCCATGACGACACACCCTATCCTATCTAACCCCTAGCCTAACCTCCAACTTCTACGTTTCACCCCGACGTTCGCCCCCTCGCTAGCGCCGACGAGCTTTCTCCTCCTACACCCCTACCGTCTCCGAAAAGCCCTGAGCACGTCCTCGAGGAGGAGGAGAAGGAGGAGGAGGAGGAGGAGGAGGAGGAGGAGGAGGAGGAGGTGACGCTGACCGAGGAAGCCCCTGTCATCGCTTCAAGGAACAAGCGACCCGTCACGACCTTCTCCTCTTGTAACCTGTCATCTTTCTTGGTCACAAGGGATGTTGAGGGAATGCAGGGTGAAGGGCGCATCGATAACCGAACAGATATTTGATCTCAGAGTGTAAACGCTATAGTCAGAGTAGCCCAAGCAAGAAAAACCAACACGAGAAGAGCTGAAGAGACACTCGAGATTTAATAAAGATAATACCTGCAGGTTTTCAAGATATTTGCTTTGAATTCTTATGTTGAAGCTCCACGCAGAGGAAAAATCGTGGTGTTTAAATTCCCACTCGATTCGCGATCGTAATTTATGTTTATCGAGTGGGAGACAGCACCAGCACCGATGCTATCGTTAGACACCCGCAGTGTACCGAAAGTATCGGCAGCAGGTTTAGAAACCGAAATGATTACCGAAGAGGCCGATGTCACGGGGCTAAAGATGACAAACTGCGCGGAACACTTCTCGCCAGTAGACAATAGGTCAACCAGCAAGAAGATTGCTGTTACCGAGTGACGGAGTAACCGATCTGTCGCAGCGGTGTGCCTCACCTTAATCGACCCTACACAAAGCTGCAGCGCTATTAATTACCGGAAGCTTCGCGTTCACGCGTGACTCAAGCAATTTCTCTGAACACTTTACCCGCAGGCAACTTGGCAAAACGGGGCATCGGTTTTACAATTTCCCGCGTATTCAAGATCCTGCTACTGAAGTTAATCAAGGTCTTACTGTACGATAAAACGTGCTGTGATCGATGGGATTTAATAATAGATGCAGTATGGTATGTATAGGCACTACAGAAATTCTGCTATATGTATGTGATAGCATTTAGACAATTGTTTCATGGAAATAGATCAGTTCCCCGAAAAGTGGAAACCTGAATCAATAAAAGAAATCTCTTTTTCAGTAGAAAATCGTCATAAGCAGTTTCGACGAAGCCTCCTTGCGTCAGAAAATCTCGGTTGCATCCAGAAAACCGAATTTCCGGGAAGGCGAGGTAGAAACAGGAACGCGCGTTTTCTCCGTGGCTCGGCGAAATTTCTTCGGGCCCAGAAGGTCTCTCGGGAGAGCTCGCTGGGTCCTCGTGGGTCCCTCACCAGCACAATACGTCTCATTATGTTATCCGCGCATCTCTCGACACGGCCATTTATCATTCCTCCGCCCGTATACCGATATATCGATCCCTCTCCTTACGTGTGTAAAACTTTGGGCCTCGTGGTCCCAGCGTCTTGGTCCTTTAGGGTCCCCTCTCCCACTCCTGCTTTGTATATGCTAGGGAAGGTCCATAGCGAGAAGGCGCGTGGAAAACAATCGACCTGGCGATCGTGCGAACGATAGAAGATCGCTTATGAATATTGTATCGCGCGAGTCCTTCGCGTGACTCATAGGAACGATCCCTTCGGGAGATCGACGTATGCAAATCGGGGTGAAACGAATCGTTCTATATCTACCGTCCCGTGAATCGATCGATTTGCAATTTTCTGCATAACCTGATCGATAGATTAACTCCGAAGACAGTTCATATTTTATCTGGACTCGTTCGATCCCCGTCAAAATGTTCCGAATATCACAGTGAATCTACCTTTACAATAAGATATCCTAAAAGCAACGAATGGAAGATCAAAGAAGGAAATTTCTCCAAAGAATTGGAGAACGATTAACTCTTCGAGCATGAAGGGGTTAATGGAAAGGAAGCTTTGGAGGAAGAGCTCGTTATCGTCCACGGACAACCGGGTACAAGGATCGAAACAGTCGGTTCGCGCCACTTATTATTCATGAATCGCGGCCCGTAGCTCGCTAATGTGGCCAGGCTTACGGTCGCGGCGAAACGCGTGCGCGCACACAGCCGCGGTTACACGCACGTGGGTGGGCGTACAGGCATGTGCGCAAATGAGAGCCCGGTAGAGAGATCTCGTTGGACGAGGCCCTGTCTCTCTCGGATGTGTATATGGGAAAGAAAAATCATCCATCACGTTCGAGGCTATCCAGGGCTGCCAGTGCCGGACAGACGATGTTTTAGGCTTCGGTTCTCTATGGACTCCCGTCATAAAATTGATGAGCGTCTTTGACTAATTTATTACGCCGAGGAAACCGCACGAAATTCATAATGATCGGGCCCCGATCCTCCAATGCGTTATTTCGCTTTTGTGCTCGTGATCTGGGAAAAAACAAACCTCGAGACTCTACCGCGTTGTTGACTGTCTAGTTTTATCTCTCCCCAACAGTCTACCAAGAAAAATCGAAGAAAATTTTCCAAGTACTTAAACCCTTCCACTTGCCCATCGCGGATCATCGAATTAGAGATATTTCAAGATACACGCGTAATGTCTGAGACAAGCTGGAGTGGTGGCTGGACGCGTGTTTACAGCGGAATTCTAAAGACTCATCCGACTGCAGAGCTTAATTAATAAACTCGCGATCTTATCGAGCGCAGCAAGACACACGTCTTCCCTACTGTATCTTCTCCATGGTGTACCCCTCAGTCCCTTTGCCTGTCCTTGTCTTGCTATCGGTCCAAAGTGGCGCGCAAATTTTTGAATCGGTCAGAGGAGCGCAAGCTGTGAAAAATGACGTAATTTTCGCGGCACGCCTCCCATTGCGAACCCAAGTCTTTCGTATAAAGGTGCCCCTATTAGGCACATCCACTCGTCCTTTAAGTGCGCCAGCTATTCTGTGCACCTCCACCAAATATAATGGGTAATTTCTTCAAATATTCAAATATTTAAATTTTCTCTTTACGTTACACCTTGTCTGCGACATAAAGTGGAGGGAACAAATACCTACTGCAATATGTCAAAGGAAGGAGACACAAGGCGATCTGTTTTATCCCCAAAGATCGAGCCAGCTCGATCCTCCTCCGAACGCAATTTTTCATCCTGTCAACGTGACTTTCTCCCGCGAACGAAATTCAATTACGCTATCAGGCGGTGAATGGAACTCGGAAATCACCCCGTGTATACTCGCGCAGGTACGTAGGCGAGACGGACGCGGGCCCCGCGTTGGACTTTATGAAAGAGACAGATGGAGGAGAGTCCGCGTCCGAACATCTGCCTGTGATGTACCCCTTCGTGTCGATCAATTACACCACTGTGTACAGAGTCCGTGCACGCATGCACAACTAGACAATTCCATCATCGAGATCTGCACAGTCAACTCCTACGCAGTTAATCCTTCGATTAGCATAAGCTCTTGAAATTCGCGGAGAAGACGAGTAGCGCTCTAATAAGTTTATCGAGCAGAATCTCCCATTTAGAGTGTTCGACCAGAGTGGCCAGAGGTTTCCCAAGAAGGTATAAGCAAGTAAGGGTCAGCAGAGGATCCTGAAGATGAAATTTTCCCCGAGGCTTCGTTAAACGGGTAGAAAGGGAAAAAGCTGTGTCGAGCTCGCGGGGAATCGAGGTTCCATAAAAAGAGGCCGGAGTACTCCTCGGAGACGAGGATCCAGCCGAACGATCGAGGAATCGCTTGGATCTACCACGAGAGGCTCCACCTAACAGAGGATCGAGCATGCAGGGCAGGATCCTTGCCTCTCCTCCGATTGGTCGACACGTGGCCCGCCATTGTTTCATTCACGCCTGTTGCACGTTTCTCGTTTATCTCGTCCACAGGCTGCCCTGGCTGGTTTCGACGCCGGACGATCGTTTCCTTCGCCGGCTATATAAATGGCAACGCGATCGACGTTGACGCTAATGTCGCTCGTGAATCATTGGTCGTCTCGCGTCGGCGCAAAAACGAGCAGAATAAGAAGCAAATTTAAATACGCGCGGGCAGGTTTACGAGTGGATCGTTAACCAAATCCCATTCTCGCTCGAGACCACTTTTTCCCTGACCAATACATTTTGGATCGACGCTGGGTAGCTTTGATTTTTATCGAATCCATGAGGAGGGGAATGCGTGCCCTTAAACGGGGCGAAAAGAGTCAAATAGCTTTGGCAGTGTCGGTCTGCCGAGTTTCCTCGATGCTAACAAGGATCGAGGCGCAGCGACAAGAGGACGTCGATCATCTGGAAGAAGAAAGGAGGCTGGGAGCAGCGAAGATGGATAAGGCGGTAAGAAAATAAAGAAATCCTTGTAATCCCGGAAAGCTAAGCCGACAAGGAGGAGGATGATCCTGACGGTGTACACGGGGAAGGTTCTTTTCGAACCTCAGAACAAACGGCGCGAAGTCAAGCCGAACCACTCGAGCGAACTGAGCACGCGGATACATAAAGGACCAACAATGCAGGACGATACACAGCTGGCTTGTAAAACATAGAGATCCTGTGAAGATACAAGAATACCCTGGCTACCGCATACCTCGGGGTGGTCTCGCTTCAACGTATTACTTTTCACGGACCACCATTTCCTCGAGTATTTTTTCTCTTCAAATACTATTCAAACAGAAAAAGAAACATACCAGAGAATTCAGATGAAAAGTAAAATTAATTCGAAAGAAAAATAAGGTAAATTAAGAAATCTGTAAGGAGAGTACTCCAACTCCTTTTCGAATAACGCAATGCCTGCTCCAATATTCGGATCAGATATTGGAGAGACTAACAAGTACTCTAAATGCTACTGGTTCCTAAGAACTTCCACCTACGATTCATCTTGGATCAATGGCACCCCAAGTCTAAGTCACGAGGGACCTTCACAAAATACGAAATAATTGCATCGTTTGGCGAGCAATAAGAGTACTCGACGGAACGACCAATTTCCCAGTATTCAAGGTCCCGTTAAAGGGAATCTCGAGGCGCAGCGTGCACCGTCATCGCCATCATTCTAGTGGAAAAGCAGGGAAAGGATCTTTCTTCGGCGTGGCGACAAAGTCGTCATCGTCGCGCGGCAGCCGAAAGCCCCAGTAGGGTTGCACTTAATCCGCAGAAGCAACAAACAAGAATCTCGAGAATGGCACGGATACCGGATAGGAAAAGCTGTGGAAGAAGAAAACTCGGGATGATCGTTTGCCTCGAAGGGACTTTTCACGGGTGCCCGTAGGCTCGAGCTAATCCAGAGTGAATAACACGAAATCGGTTGCACGCCGACGAATCGAGATGAACCAGGGTCTAATCTTCTTAGGAAGGTTTGTCAAAACTCGTGGCGATCGGTATTGCTTAACAGGTTCTTTCTTGATCCCACAATTTCCATGGGAATAAGGAACATAATTGCTAACCATTTCGACGAATTCATTAACAGACAACTCCATTGAGAATATTAACACCCCCTATGTCTCCAAATCCACTATCATTTTCACAGTAAAACCGCGAAGAGACAGGGAACCCCTTCCGAGAACAAACACCTGCTTCAAGGGAACAATGGTCAGTGAAGAGAAACATAGGACAAGACTCCTGGAAAACCACACGGCAAGGAAAACACGAAAAGAGAGAGGGAAGAACCGGTGGCTAGGTCCAGCAGGCAGATTCGTGTCTCCCCTCAGCCTAGCATCCTTGCAGGACTATAATTTGGTCCTCGAAGGTGCCACGCCCACGCGTATACATCACCCTGCTATCGAGATCGCCCGGGCCTGATAAAACTTGTCACTTTGTAAGTGTGCGTGTATGCGCGTCAGGAAACGCGGAATAGCTGAGATGAGGGCTGGGATAAGAACTCTAACCGGGAAAGTAGGAGGACCTGCAGACGAAACGGCATCCGAATCAACCCTGCTTGGACCACCAAACGATTTTCACTCGAAATCAAATTCCATACTTTATGAGTTGTCTTACCCTTTACCTATTTTTCTTATAGAAGGATTCAAACAAACGAAGATTAAGTAGCTTTGTCTCTCGACTAGAGACATGGTCGATAAACAATCTTGCAGCTCTGTGGCTCGATTACAAGCGTTTCCCTGTGCAGGAATTACTAGCATAACAAGGAGCCTAGGCGATCCTGACACGCGTTACATTCGTCCAGCGTGGGTATCAACCTGTCAGAAGATGTTGCAGGGTGTGAAATGCCTTCAGTATGTGGTACACAGTCCGCACGGTGTACCAGGTGACCCTCTTCAAAACGAACCACGCCTAGTTAGCCACTATTGTACGTCTAGGAGATTTTATGAACTGGAAACGAATGATCGCACCCATGACAACTTGATCGTTATAGGAGCCCGTTGAATTCCAGCATTTCGAGGAAAAACGCTCGCGTCCTCGTGTCCACGCGCGTCTCGCCACTTATTTCGAAGCGTCAAAGGACACAGGATATATATGGGAACGAGAGAAACCCGGGTAAACACGCGTAATCTACGAATCCCATGCGTTAGGGGACAATTCTTAATCCCGATTTCACGGAAATCAGACACTGAGGCCGTAAATTTGAATGATTGGAATGGAGGCAGTTGGTAAATCGTTAGAGATTATGAATATTTGAAATTTTGAAAATTTGAAAATTTGAAAATTTGAATATTTGAATATTTGAATATTTGAATATTTGAATATTTGAATATTTGAATGTTTGAAAATTTGAATATTTAAATTTTTTAATATTTGGATTGTACTTTTTCTACTAATACCTAATTATCTAAAGAAAGGTACACTATTATTGACATTGAAAATATGAGCAGTACTTCCAAGTCTGATTAAATTAAGTGACTTCCCTAATGGTCATTTACAAGCCAAGGATAGTTTCAATCTCCATGAAATCTAATATACAGTATTTCATCCGATTATGCGCAATGTAATCCTGTGCGTCAAGCGGCATGATTAAATGCGGAATATTTGGCGTTGACCTACCGCGATTTTAATTCATCTTCAGTGCCACGTGCTTCCGAAATCCCCCTTTCGCACCCTTCCCAATGGAGTCAATGCATTGGAGCGCTCTACGATTCTACGTTTTACCGACCCAGTCAGTGAAATCGATCCTATCCAGACGAATTTTGGCTCTCTGTCCCCTGTCCTAAGCAAACACGACGCTATCCACGAGTAAATACATGTAAAGCCGCAGCGATCGTTTAACTTTGGGAAACCATTCGGTAACACGTGCGGAGTAGGTCATGCTGGATTAATAATACCATGGTTAGGTTAAATATTTGCCCAGCAGAGTCAGAGTCATGAATCGAAATTTGGGAAACCTCGATAGATAAATTGATTGAATTTTTATTACGATCATAAAATCATTAAACATGATTTCTTCTAAACGATTAATACTTCGAGTCGTAAAATATCATTCAAATTTAATGATCCCCAAAAATCAGAAAAAGCGCACCCCACCACTGTGCTCACGTTGAAGTTTAATCAAACGTTAAATTATTATTTCATAGCGGCGCGAATAATTCAAGTGGTTGGCTAGTAGCACGTGCTGCCTGATCCCTGTCGACATTGCGGTCCGTTAATATTGAAAGTATGACCGAGGGTGAAGGATAAATGAGGAGCAGGGTGGGACAGGGCGAACACCAGTATCATCGGCTCGTTTTTAATTAAATTATGGATGATCTACCGACGTTTTCAATTTCGATTCGCGTTCTAGTATTCGAAAGGATGATCTTAAATCGTTTTCTAATAGAAACAACTAGAAGAACTAATAAACCCTGTTGCTAATTGCCTCCCCAACACAGTGTACACTATTTCTCGTAAATATTTCACTCGGTCAGGAAAATATGCAGGGTCGTTTTTCCAAACGATGAAAAGAATGAGAAGTTTTCATGTCGAAGCAATAACACGATCGCCTTGGAGGCGGAGCAGCGTGAATGTATCCCGAGGGCACCCCGCCCATTAAACACGAACCTGTCGAGGAAAGAGGTAACGAATCCCATGGGATTCTCCTGGGTCTTTTACGTAAATCTTTCCCCGATAGAGGATTCGATAGAGAAGGGGAAACGGGGGGAACATAAATCCGAGCGTGGTTTACTTTTATCTAATTATTCTGTCGTAACTCAGCGCTTAACGAGCTGAAACTTTCTTCAACAACTCTAAACTGAAGGCTGAGTTGTCCTTCCTTTTTCTCTTTCCCATAAACTTTGAATTTCCCCAGAAAACAAACTTACTAATCTATTAAAAAGAGTGTTCCCAATTGCTACTCTACCATGATTTCAAAAACGAATGTTTGCAGACAGTAAATCGACATCTACGGCTTCCCTGTTACCCGAGAAATCTATACAAAGTGGCATCGTTTGTAAACTGTCGCAAAATCTACGCGTTTCACGGAAACAATTTCCTCTGGACGCTACACGGATCACTGACCCTTTCCCATTTGTTCATCCTCCCTGTCCGCTATTTGTAAACATTTGCGAAATCCCTTGTCCCTCACTTTACTATTACAATTTTATTGAACTGGAAAGTCTAAAACCGATTGTACCGTAACACCCCTAAAAAACCCCAAAATCTACACAGTGGTCGACACAGTATTTGACCCTTCTGTCTCCAGCCCTCGCGGCGATAAAAAGAGAAGGACACCGTACGTCAAAATCAGAGGCAAGTTCGAAGCGTAAATGGGTAGGAGTCCGGTGCAGATATCGCGTAATTAATCACAGACGCGTACGACGCACGGCAGCGTCCTTAAATAATCCAGGGAGGGTGGATCGAAGATCGGTCGGGATCAGATGCAAATCAGATTCATTAGCGTTAAGCCAGACGGAGGCGGAAGGCGGAGTCGAGCGTAGACCCTTCGACGTAAACACTGCCAGGACTGCGTCAACCTCTGCCCTGGCTTCCCGAGGGTTGTTATTGCGCGGTTACGCCGACCCCCAGTGACATTCGTCTCCTTCGTGAATACATACACCCTCTCGAGATTCTTCTTTTACGGCCGTCGCACGCCCTTCCACCTTCCATTCCCGCTGACGAGTATCGAACAGAACGGAAAACCGAGGCCCACTTTCCCTACGCTTTCCTTTCTTTCCTTTTCATTACGTTACACAATTAATGTTAGGGAGGACCTATGAATTTGTGTAAATGAACTAGAGGAATTTTTCTTGCTAACAGATTTGGGAACTGGAAATTGTAGTATTTTGATGAGATGATGGGAAGAGAGACAGCGAAGGGGGTGTAGAAGTTTCAGAAATTTGATGGATAATCAAAACCGAATATTATCGTGAGCAGAATACAAAGATCATAGGGTGTGGATCGCGTTCGACACTTTCTCTTGGGGGTAGCTTCTCACGGAAGGGATTATAGAGATTACCAGAAGATTGAATCACTTTCGGTCATCCTACGTTGATACCTAAGCGCGCTTCGTGCTAGGTTACCTCTTAATCGTCTGCTCTTTAAGAGATCTTTATCACACTTTCGCTAATGAGTGTGGCGAATCTTAAATGGCAGTCAATTTTCCAGATACTTAACATTGCTACTTTAAGATAACGAAATTTAACCTTACATTTCTTTAAGATTTACAATTGTATCTACAATCCAATTTGTTACTTAACAATAGGAAAAGTCTTGCTTAAGTTTTTCCCCCGTTTGCTAAACGATCGCGTCAATTATGCGGAATTGGCGTAATGAAAGCAGCTCCGTAGAAACCAGTCGAAAACAAACTGTGAAAGGATCCTGGGCAACCCCCTAATCAAGTCCCGTTTAATAAAACGTCGTCCCTCCCCCAGCCCCCTGGTCCCCACCCCGTCTCTCCGCTAATCTGACTTTGATTAAACTTTTAGCGACACCTAAAAGCGTGCCGGCCGATAGAACCGCCTGGTGCACGCGCGCGCCTCCCTACACGGAGAGAGGTGGCTAGAGGCGAGCCTGCTCGTTCGTGTAAGTCGATTTTTATTACGTTCCGCCGCATACATTACACGGGATCGGTTGAGACACGCGTTAATGGGCTTATCGACGCCGTGGGATTACAGTAATAAACCTATAGAGACGCGAAACCGCGTGACTGACGCACGCTTCGTGGCGAATAGAAACGCTCGCGAGTTGTTATCGAATCGGGACCATAACTCTGATTACTCTGACTTTACTGTCATGCAATGTACTGTGTTTGTAAAGAATACATGCATTGAAATACTAATTTGGTACTCACTCATGATGATGTTGAAATTGAAAATAGAACACCCATTTAGGTCCATTGGTCTCTGTGCTCTGCATTCCTCATCAATTGAATAATCTTCCATTTTCACCTACACATGAATTAATAGACAATTTATTGTATCAAAATTCACAACACTATTTCACGAATCGCGATAGTATTGGGTACTATTTTATTCTTACCATACTTGTTTGTCTCGCAACAAAATAAAGACTAAGTTGTAGGTTATCGTTCGACTTTTCTATTGGCGCTACGTTTCCTAGGAAAAAAAATTAGGAAGATGTGATTTGTATTCCAAGTAAAGGGGCTGGCTTACACCTGCTTTGGTACCATTCACAATGAATGATAACCAAAAGGTTAAAATATTTACCCTCGGGTGAGAGAGTCCTTCGAGCAATATTGTAGCACAACCGAGTTATCAATCTATACAACGAAATTCAATAATTGCAAAACAATAGAGCGAAAAGATTCGAAATAATAATATAATTTTTACTTTACAGATATGGTACTTACAAAACTTAAACTGAATTACATGTCAGAACTATTTCCCGCGCATCACGGCTAAAGAAATGCTTGCAGCGCCACTCCGCGTCTTCTTCGTCATACAGCTGGTGCCCTCTCGTCGCGACGTTTGAAATTAGTCCTACCCTTCCTCGCGCCAAATCCAGCTAAAATCTATTATCGATGGTTGCACATGACGCTTTCGTTTACCATCTATGGAAACTTTTTCAATTACGAAAATGCAGAGGCTCAGAACTCACAGCAAAGACGGAAGCAAGAGGGAAGGCTCTAAAATTTTGGACGGCTTCCAAGAAGTCGTAGTCCTCTCAGCTTTGAATAAGGTAGCTTTATTTTGTTAAAAATATTACTGACATTATCAATTAACAACGGAGTAACGAGTGATCGGTAAAACGATGAGATACTTTCTTTTACACATCGTGATCGTTGACTTCCGGCGGTGTTATATCGTACTTTACAAAAAAAACGTTTCCGTCTCCCGATAAAATATACATGTTTGCATACGCGTGTATCCGTATGTATGTGTGTATGTATACGTGTATACCATCAAGTGTGCCCGTGTGTCGTGAAAGGTGGCTGCGATTGAAATGCGACGAGATCATTGAATCACTTTATTGTCACACGCCATGTCTGGCATCGGGGGTATCTTTTATCAGATATATTATACTGGATACAGTCACTAACGCTTTATATTAAGCGTTCCGTGGGGATCCCGCCGTGAACTCCTTTAAACACGCCACCGCTTTCCTTCGATCCTTTTTTTTTTTTAACCAACTGTTCGAACAAGTGATCGTAATAGAGAAATATCGTTAAAAACCCTTCTATGTCAAGGATCCAAAGCCGAATGCTACATCGATCCTGGACATTATCACGTAGAACAAGAGGAAAAAAAAGTCTCGTCGAAGGCGTTCTCGGCCGAGTTCTCTCTCACCCACGGAACGTTGTCTAATCGTACTTGTTTAAATTCTTTTCGCCTCTGTACTTCGTCATCTTTCTTTCAATTGTTTTTAACGAAAAAGACGCACCTTCTCTCGTGTTATCCCACGCTCTCTCTCTCTCTTTCTCTCTTCCTCGCTCTCTCGCCCACACTTCTCGTCTTCCTTTGCCACTTCGAAACGAAATAGGCGCACGCCACTAAATTAGCAACTGAGACAAACAAATGGCGCACGATTCGAGCGGAACGACGTCGCCCCCTCGATAGGTATCGATAATCAGTGTCCCCCATGTGATCGAACGATCGATTCCGTGCGTCAATGCGTCGCCGCCGAGTGAGGCGCCACGAGATCTAGTGAGTAAAGTCACAGTTACCGGATGTCATGTGATCTAAAGCATATTGGAAAAGTCTATTAGAGATTCCTGAGCTCCAGTTTAAACCTATCGTCTGTTCGCTGTAAATCGGGAAAATTTGTGAAAGTGCGACGTATTCGAGACACGTGATCGATCGTAGCTGGTCGCAAGAATACAGGAACACCTACGCTACGTTGGTTCGGCCTACAAAGTGAGTAACGAATTTTTCATTGTAAAGAAATCGTTGACAGTGTCCCTTTCGTTTCTCTCCCGTCTAGACTTTTGTCTTTTTTGCTCTTTCTCTCTCTCTGTCTCTCCCTCTCTCTCTCTTTCACGTTCCGTTCTCGCACTCGTTCTCCCTCGCACACCCTATTATCGTAAAACCTATATTGGCTCTCTAAATTTGACAAAAGTGGTACCCCTTGGCTCTCAGGTTATTTTGCATCCCGCTCAGACTTTGCATCTTTAATCGTCTCGTGTTTCCCCGTTCTGTTCTTTGCCATCTAGTGTCCCGCGAAACGCGCCCCCCATCGTCGTGTCAGTGTCCGCCAAATTTGACGCCATATTTATATATTTGTTCGAAAGTTTGTCTCCCTTCCCATCTCTTGTTTCGTCATTTTTTTCTTTTTACGTTAATTATAAGTATATAGGTACAAAGTCGGATATTAATTTGTTCGTTTTCGTTAGTTAATACTATTTGTATGTATACGTATATATATATATGCGATTCACGATGCGTGTTCGATCCTAAGATTGAGCATGCCTATGTACAGATGGGCATGGCAAGAGTGTGAAATTGACGAATGTCGCTTCGATTTTCTTCGTAAAACTAAATTCTCTAGTCAAATGTATTTAGTTTAATTAATTTTTTGATAAAATGTTTACAATTCTCATTTACAATTCCATAAATTCTAATGCTTAAAGTTCCATGAAATTTCATAGACATTTTTTGCAGGATAGCGTTTGTTGAATATTTTCCAAATTTTATTTGTGACTTATTTGAGCCTATCAAAACTGAAAAATCATAAAACCACGAAGAAAATCGAGGCAATAATTCGCCTAATGTACCCGTGAAACCAAAGACAGTGATCATGTCTCGTCTACGTCTGGTTTTTACTTAACCTCCGGTGCGTTCGTATTTCCTCACTCCCCTAACAAATTTCTAGCGAAATTTTCTACGAGAATTTTCCCCGTTCGTCGGTATAAGTGTAAAAAAAGCAAATCCGTCACCCTCTTTTCTCCCTTTGAATTCCTTAAAACCGGCTACTAGCCATTGAAAGTCCTACGTTTGTATAGAATATGCAGTACTTTTATATCGTAAGCGTTAACAGTTCGCGACTATAAGGCCTTCGGAAGATTCATTCGCAAAATTAAAAAGACGCTTAGAGAGAGTAGACGATAGAGCAGCTATGATTCGAAATCATTTTAAATTGAATTTGAATTTGAATTTGAATTTGAATTTGAATTTGAATTTTGAATTTGAATTTGAATTTGAATTTGAATTTGAATTTGAATTTGAATTTGAATTTGAATTTGAATTTGAATTTGAATTTTGAATTTCAGTTTGAATTTAGAAATTTTAAATTTGGCAACGGAAGCGCAAATTTCAGTTAAATAGAAACGAGAAAGAGTACATTGTACTGGAAGGAATTTTGCGAAGGCATCCTATAGCCGCAAGTAACCGGCAGATTACAAACTGAATGTGTTTGCATAATTCATAGTCTTGTATATTTCGTTTTTTATCGAGCGTTATTCACTAGTACAGAGTTTATATTCTGCGTCTGTGTACGTGTATGTGTATACGTGTGTTTGTTAATTACGTTGCTGTCATTGTCCCAAAGAGCCTACTAATATAAGTCATGCACTTGCAAAATGTTTACTTAGAAGTCGCGTCTTAGAGTAAGTGATTCTTTTTTTTCTTTGCTCATGAATAATTTACATTCGCTTCTCCACACGTTCTTCAATATATCTCTACCTTTTGTATTTACTCTTTTTTTTTATTCACGAAGTAAAAAAGCTTCTTTCCTCTTCACATCGTCGCACGTTTTTGTCTTCTAATTCAAGCACGTTATAGATATGATAAGATATCGCCCCATTTTGGTTTCTGTACACTTTCCTCGATCGATCGCCTGGTTACCAGAGGGTTCGAGCCTATCTACAGTTTGCCACGAAATGATCGAACTTTCATTTTAGAATCGAACATTTATTTCTCACAGTCTCGTCCCCGTTTTCGAAGCCACTATTTACATGATCACTTAGCCCATATCTCTATTCGATTTTAAGGATAATTTCGTATGCAAAGGTGAACGAAAAATCGCAAAGAAACGATGTTTCACGGAAGGGTGGAAAGTTTCTAAATATCCATACTTCATGGGTTAAGTTATATTCTTAAAAAGTACATAAAATACAATAAAGTTGAACTAGAATTGTCGAATACTCGAATTCAAAATAAATCCTGAGGCGAGTGGATATTCTGCGAGACTCTCCAAGAAAAGGGAACTTCGCTATTTCGGTCACGTCGATCAATATCGAAAGGTATCTGGTTTCAAAAATAACAAATAAGGAAGAAAGCGATTTAAGGGGGACCAACCGAAATTTTCGTGACGAAATGGACGTTCACGCGACCTTAAAACAGAGCATACGTAATACTCGATTCAAAGTGATCGGGTCTACAAGTCGTTCCAAAACAGTGACGAGCACTCGCGTTTCTTTCGATGCACAGTAATGGGCCTTCAATACTCTGTTATATAAATTCAAACAACTCAATCACTATGGAGTTTGGAATCACTTCGACGATTATTCGAAGTCAGGGATTCTTGAAAATTCTGAAAACTTGGCATCCTAGTAAATACAACGATTTTGCAAGTTTTGAAAGTCTTGGAGCAATACTGGTCCTTGTAAACAAAGAGTATGTAAATTCAACTTTACATAATTTCATTCGCTAATTAAGTTTATACCTATAACTTTAATCACCCTGTATGTCTGTTAATCATATCGTACAATCACTGTTTCGTGAAAGATCAAGACTTCCAAAACCCTAAAGATCCTCAGGAGTTCCTGGTTTCGAATAGTATTCGAAGTGACGAACTGATTGCTAGCCCATCGCTAGCCTTCTTTGTTTCCCTTTACCCACGCGCCCAGTATACAAAGAGAATTTCCTTACATGTTGCAAGCACAATGAACGAAAAAAAAGTGGTACTCGATGATCAAAGTGTCAAGTTTTAATATGCTAGACATTCCGCGTACACGTGCATGCTCATCGGATTGTATTGTTCACGAGTGACCAGACGAATGCACAGACGAAGATCGAACACATAACATGAGAATTAAGAGATATAAAATCGATTGTGAATATACATATGCATTCCCCTTTCTCTCATCGCCACTCACTCGCTCACTCGCACACTCATTCTCTCTCCCTTGCTTTCTCACACAAGAAAATGAAGCATTTCTCGTTCTCTCTCTCTCTCTCTCTCTCCCTCTCTCTCTCTCTGTGTATTTTTTATCTTTAAAGATACTTCAGCAGTGTTCGCGCGAACACGATCCCCGCGTTTCGAGCTATCGAAGTGCCACGAGGACCGTGTCCCTTTTCTATGCAAGAATGTGGGCGGTTCGTTCACGGTAAATATTCACGTTACAAAAAACGAGCATTAAATCGAGTGCAAGTTCGAGAATAAGGTCCTAAAAGTTACACGGCTGTCCCCTTGTATGCGTTTAACACTCGCGAGTCGTGTGAAGTCGACGATATTAAATAAAACTAACAGAATCACAATATACGACAGTCGATATAGTTAGCGTTTTTTTGCTTCTTTTCTCTGCATTTTTTTCTCCCTTTCGTTATACTTCTCTCGCACGCAAAATAGTTGACACAGCTACTTTAAACGTTCAACAACGATTCGCTAATTCACGATATTTCGTCCCCGTTCCCGCGGTTGCCGCGCCACGTCCACTCCCAATTCGATGGTTCGAACCGTCGGTTTTTTATCTCTCGCCTTCGTCGGGGCGAGCACACGCTTGATCGCGACAGTAAAAATCGATAGTTAATCGGATAGTCGCGAGGCAACCGAGCAACCGAAAACGCGACGGTCAAGGCAATTGTTCATTTAAACACCTGCGCGCATACGTATCGCGAATTCATATATATATATATATATATTTTTTTTTTATATATATATATATAATTATTATAATATTTACAATAAATAATATACGCTCTGACGATGATATTCCTTGGCTAAAAATTTGACAACGAGTTCAAAGTTCCATGTTTTTGTAGTATCTTTTTTCTGATCCTCCTGGCGCACGATCATCCTCGAAAATCGTCACTAGAGTCAGCATGGAGCGTCCTAAGTCGTATGTACAAATGTTGAAAATGTCCCGCGCGAATGCACATTGGAATATATATTTAAATTGCGTTAAATCGTTCTCGATTATTTCACTTATCCCTCGCGTCGCGTTATCGTTCGCAATGGATCGTTGTTTGAACAAATTTCACCACTTCACCAGCCCTTGTCTTCGTTTCACCTCCAATATGGAACATTAAACCATCGTTTCCCACGCCATTTTCATTGCACCTCACGTTGAACTTCCCGTCGATCTTGAATCGTGTGCCCCCGTATCGGTTTCACTGCAAAGGAATGATCCAAATTAGTCGATTGCCCATCGACTTTTTTCTTATACATATAGACATCGTAGGTAAAAGGAACAGTAAGAAGTAGAGAATTCTGAAAGTAGATATGGATCGTATGTACACAGACAAGATTCTGAATTGCTCTTTTTTATGAAAAACATCGAAGAAAACTTGAACAGAGGACTCCGAATACGGCAAGTACTTACCTCTTGTTACTCTATAAAAGAAGCTTATCTAGATAATGAGCTAGATCGAAGGGATGAACATTGCTTAAAGGCACTACAAAAGAGTGCACTGTTGTGCGAAGTTTGAGATGAACAAGGTTACACGTAGTCAAGCAGCATCAGGGTGTTTACAAAGACTCGTGTTTGTCAGAGATAAAAAAAGAACATCGAGATTATCAGACGACATTAAGATCAATAGAACAGTGTAAAGGTCTACGTGGAAAATGGAGGGAAATTGCACGAAAAGTCAGACGCAACAGGGTATGCTTCAAAAGCTTGGAAATAACAGACAGAAAAATGCCGACGAAATTTGATGAAAGAGAATTTGCAAGACAAGAGGATATTTCAATATAAAACGTAGACAAAAGGAGAAGTTGTAACAACACACCATCACAGATTTCACGCGGATAATTCAGGATAAACGAATCTCATTGAATTCGCTAAATTAAATGTATTGATTGTTGCAGAAGTGAGCCTGCTACGAATATCCACGTAAAATCGTTGAAATAAATAATGTAGGAAGGATGCATCGATCTCAGTGCGTACCTAAAGCTATCTGGCGCTCCAGGAACATGGCTGCTATGCTACATCTAGTCTACAGACTAGTCGCTCATCAGATATGCCGCACATGATATTGTGAAGTGCTAGCGGTGTTTCTAGAAAGACATGTCCTCTCGTACGACCTTTCACACTTTTCCCATTCTCGCGGTCACCTTGCAAATAAAACACACTTTTCTCGTTTTGTCCAACGAATTCTCACTTGCCCAAAACTGCCACGCCAGTCAATTTGCAAACTCTCTTCGTTAATCAAGTTTACCGTATTCAGAGCCGACTTGATCTCGGTAATTTGACGGTTCAAACAAAAGCTTTTACTACAATTTCTACCACTAAGACATAGGGGAAACCTCGTGTTTATAACTATTAACTAGGGCTCTCAAATATTGAATGGTAAAATATCACTAAACGCGATCAAACCTTGACCTGATTTCTTTTTATCAAGAATTACGTACGAAAAATGTCGAACTACGTGTTGTTACGCGAACTGAGAGTACCGTTTGCTTAAATCTTAAAGGACTCTAGGGACGTGGCCGAGGATCGACGGGACAAAGCTAGGGATGGAGGTCCACTGACCAGGGATGTGTTGCCAAACAGCTTGTACCACCCGAACACCATCTCATTGAGGTTCAGTTCGTCCAACACGATCTGCGCGATGCCCATGAACACTTTTTTCCCTTCTAATCGCCCGTAATCACCCCACACTGTCACCTGAAATTAAAAGTACAGAATGTGTTACTTCAAAGGCACTAGACCAAGGCTAGACAAATAAATAAATTCACGGCGTGGAAGGAACAAAGAGTTTAGGAAATCTACATACCTGTAGTATGCAACCCCGACAGTTTTCTCTAAAGGACAGCGACTGTTGGTAGAATGGATCCAATGTTTTCCTAGCCATCCCTGTCTTCGCCTTCGCTATGCATTTCTTACCGTTGACTAAGTAGACTTTCACGTAGGAAGCTGAAGTAGAATTTCATCAGGGTTTTTAATCAATACTTGAAAATAATGGGGAAGACTTCATCCATTCATGGTTTTTAGTTATAAATATGAAAGTTAAAGTACCTGGAATCGCTTTGCTGCCCTGTTTCGGCTTCAGATCTTTGGCACGTATGACCTCCACTTCAAGGTAGCCTTTCTTCTGTGTCAGCGAGAGCTGAATTTCGCCCAGGCAGCGAGCACCGAGCGCCTGTCTGCCAACCACTTGTCCAGGGCCGAGATCTTCGATGAAGTCTCTTAGCTGGCCAGTTTCGCCTGTCATTCGCAGACTGCAGTTCCCAAAATCAAACGTTTTAATGCGTGACGAAAGCCCTTCGCGTGTATCTCGGGGATGGAAAACGAAACAGAAAAGGGACACTGGGTGGGACGCAATCTCTAAGGAGAAGTTCGATTCGCGAATCGAAGATGCTCGATTCTATCGATCTACTCGTTGGTATTTTCCTCGATTTATCGGTCTTGCAACTGAGCAGAGGATTGTACGAGAGTTCGTTCCGCAGGAGCGAGGGCGATTCTCGCAAGCCTTCGGCGGAAGTGCGGAAAGAGAGAACACACTTCATTCAGTTTTAGTACAAGAAGAACTCACGCTGTTAGTGTGTCGGTGTAGCGAGTAAATATACATATACATATAGTGTACAAAGAAAATTGTAAAGGTTGGATACACAACAGGCTGTCGGTGCATGCACTATCTACTCTATCGGATGTTTTCAACAATAACCAGTTCCATGCCACTGATCGATATTTTAATTCTGATTTAGAGGAACCTGCAATCCAACTTCTGACTGATTATTGTTGAATTTTCACCCACACATGCTTGGTATATTAGTAACCGAGATCACGATCGAAGTATTCTTTTTCACTTACGTTCAGGGCTGCCTCTGCGCATTTACCAGTATCTTATCGTCCTCGAATTGTGGCTAGATTATATTAGAAAAGGGATTTGAAAGTGAGATGATGACGTAACCTGATGTTCAACGCATTCACTTCTTCCAGACTGTGTTGAATTTTTCATCATTCATTGTAGGAGGAGGAAAATAAATGGTCGTCGAGTCGATAAAACTTCTTTTAAATTCAGTAGCATCAGGAGTCTAAATTTCGAAGAAATTTTGTCAACTCGAAGTATATGCACTTGTTCACAAATACCAAGCGCACAGCTACAGTATTATATACATCGTCCACAGTTGTTGATGGATGCGGTAGGAGAAAGTAGTCAAACATTGAAAAGTAAAAAAGTCGAAGGACTGCAGCAACTGGGATTGGAATATCTTTTGGATAAGGAATCGTTCCAATGAATAGTACGTATATACACGGAATGTGTGTATGTGAAACACATGTACAGTGCTTGGATGTAACGTCACACGATTATTCAGCCAAGCAGCAAGCCAAGACGACGACAACACTGGCAACGAATGACAGCAGCATCGCGAGACACTGAATTTACATTAAACTTTCAGAAAAATAAAGGATGAAATAACAAAACTTTCTTGCTATGCTGACCAAACGTAAAGTTGAAACTGGTCCAGAAAATCAGGGACGAAAAATACAGAAAAAGAAACGTGAAGAGGAAACGAAAAGAGCTAGAAAGAGAAGGAAGGGCAAAGCGTGAGTGAGCAAGAAACGCACATCAATGCCAGGCATACACATCGACTCATTCATACACTGAAAATCAAGACGATCGACGATTCGCGTTCTTCCCGCGACTTTCTGTGCGCAAACGATAAAAATTTATCTCGCGGAGGTAGGAGTCAGGACGAAAACAGAAGTAGCAGGGTTAATCCCTTGAATCAAATATCGAGCCCAGTTGAAAATATTCAGCGGAAAGGTTTCCCGAATAACCCTGCTTAGAACGATAGACGGAGAACAGCTTTCAAAATGAGAACGGAACGAGACAGTAGGAGATAGAGACATAGGCAAAGGCATAGAAAAGACAGAGAGAGAGAGAGAGAGAGAGAGAGAGAGAGAGAGAGAGAGAGAGAGAGAGAGAGATGACGAGAGAGAAGAAGAGAGAGTGGGTGATAATAGAGGCAGAAGAAGAAATAGAGTTGAAAGAGACAGCAAGGAGTCTCGCAGTTCCGGTTGCAGAATCGGGTCGTTGGAGGCCACTACTTACGAGCTTCCTTCGGAACTAGAGATCGAGTTGAGACTTCCGGCTGTGTCACTGGCCGCCGATCCAGATTTTCCGCTTTCAAAGCACTGATAGGGCAGAATCTCCTCCGAACGTTGTATGCTGCTCGGCGTGCTGTTCCGTTTCCGCCTCGATAAACCGACGCGTGCCTCCGCGCTACCACTTCCGACGAAGATCCCGCCGATACCGCACTCTGCGTTGTAAACCAAACAAGAAACAACCGCTAAACTATAATCTTTCAATTTAGATCATTTCCGCACCGCGGCTGCCGCGGCTCTTTCCCTTCTCTCATCCAGCTCCAGGTGGGGTCGCCGTGTGTTTTTTCTCTGTCGATTTTGTCCGCGAAATTCTCTCTCTCTCTCTCTCTCTCTCTCTCCCCCTCTCTCTCCCCCACCCTTTCTCTCTCACGACTTTGCTCACACACGTTCTCCCTTTCTCTCAGCGGTTCCCCTCGCCCCGACACAAAGAAAACACATGTACACTTGGATGATGAAGCTTTGACCAGATGAATGAGTCGTTGATACAGGTCGGAGGCAAGAGGTAAGAAGGTGTGCTTAAGTTGGTAGACTACTGTGTGGAGAGACTCTGCCCTTTACGGCAGCCAACTTCAAAACGTTTAGGTTCGAAGATATTTGCGATAGCTCCAGGGAAGCCTGCAAAAGAAGATGTTGAGTTTGCGCTAAACCGTTTACATTGACTCTCGATTGCGATACCTTTGCTCTCTGTACTATGTTCTAACGTTGCACCTGTAACAAGCGCGCAGAAAGCGTCAAAGCTGAGCTCTAGGACGATCCGTTAGTGAACGTAACACCTATGGTTCTGTTCAACAACGTTCATTGTTGCATGAGTATTCGTGTGTCGTGTTCGTGTACACAGAAGTGGATGGCAACCCTAGGGGACTGGTTTCGTTACGTACATCTAAGGTGAAGCGAGCCTTTTGTACATTTCCCGGGCACAGGACTTACGCGCTCTTTCTTTCGAGATTCGCGCAAGAAGTGTCCCCACAGGCAGACTATACAAGATCGCGTGCTACATTCAACGAACTTGTTTTGTTTGGAGAATATCGAAATATAGATATAAATATGCGCATAAAACACTGCAATGTTTGGAGACATCAAAAAACGAAAAGCCGTAACGGGCAGAGTGAACCTCTGAGCCCAAGCACGTATCAACAGCGGCCTCTAATGATAAGAACGAATCAAGTGGTCAACTTACCTACCGTCTATGAAGTCTAGCAACAAGCTGACCACGTGTTTCATCTAAATTCAAAAGCTGTACAAAACAGACACGCATCGTGACATGTAGCTAGCACCAACTTAAGTCGATGCCACTCTACAGTCACGATTAGAGCAGCTCGACAAATGGTACATACTTGCGCAGCTAACACTAGAGCCTTTGCTTTCAGAAAAGTTAACCAGAACCTTCACGAATATATTCTAATCGCATCGTTTTTGCTATCTAATCGTGTATGCCACAAAAGACGACAGAACGCGGTCCTGTTCAACTTGACGAAGAATCGACTTGAACAAGGCTTGCGATACATCTCACGAAACTCGTGCAAACGTTCCTCTAAAAGAAACACTCCTCTACGATCTAGCGCAACAGGAGGCGACCAGAGGATCTACTCGTGACTATTTCCCAAGAGTCGTGCAGCAGCCTCGCAAAATACTTTCTCCGAGATCGTGCTCTAACTTCTACATCCGTCGAACAAAGTATCTTCCGAGAATAGTCACGAGGGTCTCTCCTAGTCCTCTCTCTAAAGCACAACTTCTTCTAAAGAGTTAATGTGCTGTGTGTCTTCTTGTGGTTGTTCGCGTAGCCCGTCGTTCTTCTTGCTGTAACTTTTCTCTCTGCAACTTGTACTCACATTTCGCCGAAGGCTCGAATCTCTGTCGAATTCGATGTCTCCTCGACGACTGGCAAAAAAATCGACAACTAATTATGATTAGAAACGCAGCTGGAGCTAGCTCGGTAGAAAAATCTCGTTTAAAGAAACCTTCCAGCGAAATCTCGTGGAGGATCCTGCATCATCGTCGTTGTCGATCGCTCCCACGTAACGAGGGGTCGAAATCAAAAGGGGGAAAATAATTAAAAGGGGTTGTTATCTGCAGGAGATGCTCGGACCTGTCCCCGTCGCCGCTACCCTCGCCGTCGCTGCTTGCAGAGCTTGGCTGTCGTCCGCTCCTGCCGCTGGTCGTGTCCTCTGGCAAAACCTCCTCGCTCCTATGAACTGTAAACGAGGACTTGCCCTTCTTCCCGAATCCTAGCCGCCGTTTTCGTCCTTCGTCGCCCACGCATGTACCACCAACAGACGCACGTGGTATGTTATGGTTTTTGCGTGACGTGACACAGTTTTTTTGTTGTGGTTGTAGTAGTAGAAGTAGTAGTAGTAGTAGTAGTAGTAGTAGTAGCAGTGGATGTTTTCACAGTAGAATAGCGGTGGATGTAATTGTAGTGTTTCAGTGGCGTTTTGTTAATTCGCACGTCGTTCACGCGTATACACGCATATACCGAGTAGTATATGAGCGTATAGAGCGTAGCATGTACGATTTTCCCCCGTGGGTGGAGGTGTTGTTTTCGAGTGTTCGGTTTAGGTTTGCGTATAATAGAGTGGCGATCGTTCCAGCGATCGATCGGGATGATCCGCGTCGAGTGTTGTCCCGTGACACGATCGCGCGGGCGACGTTAGCCCGCCACGATGAGAAATCGTGCAGGTGGGTGCAGATCGATGACGTGAATGGTGGTCCCCAGCGTCGAAAGATGGTTGGTTGGTAGAAGTAAAGTGTGAATGTGTTCATGTCGAAGAGAGGCGGATAGAGATGAGGAGGGATGGCGGAGAAAACAAGAATACGATTAGAATGTACATACTGCCCCGTTTACTGGGTTTTTTGCTCTCCTACGATGTGCTCTTGGTAGCATTTCTAATTCAACCCTTTTCATCTCTGGAATTTCTCCAATCTTCGGTCAAATCTCAGATGCAACTCAGACGTAACGAGAGCACACCGTAGTTCTACTCACTAGTGGCACTAAACTAATATGACTATACGCTAGTTCTCTCGGGAGGTTATCGTTACTCTATAAAAGAGTTCGACTAATCAGGGCCCAAAGAAGAGACAGAGAAGATAGTCTATCGCGAAAGAATACATGATGGAAAAGAATCGTTTTGACGTGTCCGTTTTCGAGTCACTGAGTACTGAATGCACGGCACGCAACGGTCTACATGTGAAATTGGAAGAAACGACTAGTGTGACGATGTGTTACCTGTAGCGGACAGCTGACTGGTGCTGTTACTCTTCTTCCCCAGACCTGACTGATACTGCACCGCGCTTCCGCCACCACTGCTACTTCCGCTTCCGCTTTTACTCCCTGGCGAGCTCTTGCGATCCCTTCTCGACGAGTCCTCCACGTTTAAACCAATCGCCGTATCGCTCAGACTACCATCTGAACAATTGCGTGAAAACAATTATTCGACACCTACACACCTTTCCTACTATTCATCGAAAACTCGCTCCCACTATCGCCAGAACAGAAAAACGTCCCTAAAAACAGCCTGAACTCCACCCTCGACTCAACTAAACTCAACTCACCAACTTTCTCGTCCTGGGGGGCGTCCGTGTTACTAAGGCTCCTAGTGAACTGCCCCCTTTTCCCATGCTCGTCTCGCTCGTTATCGCCTGGCTGGCTTCTGGACGTCTTCTCGTAGGAGCTCGACTGACTGGTGTACTCGCTGCTTTCGGGCATGGAGGAGGATCGCCGATCCCGCGCGTCGTCGCGTGGTTCGTTGGCGGCGGCGTCGTCGGGGTCGGCGTGGGCGGATTTTTTCCGCGACCGGCGTCGCATGGACGAGGTCGGGGACGACGACGCCAGGGCGGTTTCGTCGACGGTGTTGCGCGTCGACGGTTTCGTGTTTCGTGAGGTATCGTGGTGATCGACGGCCCGTGGGTGGTAGTTTTTAGCAGTGTCGGAGGTAGCGGTTTGGGAATCAAAGAGACTTGAATTAGCGTTACCGGGGCGGGGTGCTCGGTTACGGGGCCTACGCGGATCGCACGGGCCAAATCCGCAGTTCTCGCTGCACTGGCTCTCGCTCTCCATCGAGTACTCGTAGTACTCGAGGGTGTCGCTGATCGCTACGTTCCTCTTACTACCCTGCTGCTGTTGCTGACTCGGGTGGTGCTGCTGCTGCTGCTGCCGTTGTTGCTGCTGCCTCTCCTCGAGGAGCTCGAGGTCCCTAGCCTCCGGGCAGCTGCTGTTTCGTCTACGATACCTATGCCTCGACTCTACCGTCGCTCTCCTCTCGTCACTCCTTCGCGTCAACGACCCGGACCTACCTAACTCCGACGACATCGCTATCTCCCGACACTCTGGACAGCTACTCTTACGCCTACCGCGATACTGAGACCGTAACGATCCCGACCTAGCTAGCTCGCAAGTCTCCGGACAGTCGCACGTCTGAACGTCACCGTAGTCGTACCTCGAGTCCACGTAACCGTCACGGTCGTGTTCCATGTCGTAGTATCCCTGTCTAGTGCTCTCGCTAACCATCTCGTTCTTCTGACGGAAGCAGTCCGCGCACACGACCGTTTCCATCGAACCGAAATCCTCGTCCGAGTCTAGGATAAAGTTCGTGCTTCTTTCTTCGTCTTTTCTTCGAGGTGGATCATAGTATCGAAGTTCCCTAGCCTCGGGGCAGCTGCTGTTCCTCCTACGGCGATACAATCGCTTGGCTCTTTCAGCTCTCTCAGAGGAGCTGAGTTCATCGTCTGATCGTAGCACAGGCGTCGACTCTGCTCGCTGCAGCATCATTCTTTTGCTCTCGGCGAAACTGGGAACGGTCAGATTGCTTTTACCAGCCGAGTCTCTGTAAGGCAGGTTCTCGTAGACGCCTATACTCGTTTCCCTGCTGCCTCTCCTGCTTCGCCTTCGTCTCCGTCGAGGCACATCGTGATAAGCATCTCGGTTGGACTCTGGACCACTGTGCGTTTGATAATCGTACTCATCCGCGCGATAATCGCAGTAGTCATCGAGGTACTCGTTATCGTACTGCGACGTTCTCTTCTTGCGCATACTTCGACCCGTGTCCTCTCTCCTATCGTAGTACTCGTCTTCGTACATTTGACTATCAGTTCTCGCTTGAATGCTATCGTCATCGTACGAGTACAGTCTCTGATCGTAGTCATCGATCTTATCTCTATCAACGAACCCTTCGTCGTACTCGATATCCCAGTCATAGCCATCGTACCCATTCTCCAGGTACGACTCGCTGCTCTTCGTTCTCCTGCGAGCACGAGTGATCGGTCTTTGATTATCGTACTGCTCTAAATCAGACGAAGTGTGGATTGGAGAACAGGTGACGTTAACTTCTCGGCCATAGTTCTCTGTAGACGCCAGAGCCTCGTCGATGCTACAATAGATGTGCTCGCTAGAGGGATCGCATATGTCACCGTCGAGATTCTTCGTCCGTTTCTCAGATATGTCTCTGCCGAACGTAGAATCGTGCTCGTGGAACGTCGAGTCGATGTACTTTCTCTTGGTAGGGTCCTCTCTGCCCAGAACGTTCCTCAAACCGATCTGCTCATCGCTACTGAAGGCGTTCTCTCCCGTGAGGTCATAGGAGCGATATCCCTTAGCGATATCCAGGTCAATACCTTGTTTTCCAAAACGGTGCAAGTACATATCACCATCGGCGCAGCTGAAGTCAGAATTGTACCCATAAAAGGGCTTGTGATCCTGCTTCAACAAGTAGTCATAATTCTTTTCTCTGTTGAGCAGACTCTTAGGGATCTTATCATCCCCGTTGGAGTCGAAATACGACTTGCTTTGATCTCCCAAAGCGGGAATCTTGTCCCCATAGCCCGCGTCGTTGATCGCCAGGTTCCTCTTCAACTTTCTCCTAGCCGTCCTTAGGCTGTCGTCGCTGAATATGTTGCTGGAGATGTTGTCGTACTCGAAGCTCTTAGCTCTGCGCGAGAGCAGGCCGCCGCCTATCCCGAAACCGTATCGGTCCCCGTAGGTGTCGTGTAGGACGTCGTAATCGAAGCTCCTAGCCTTCGAGAATAGAAACGATCTACGTGGCCGCAAGCTAACGTCTAGGTTCCTAATGCTGAGGTCGTCAGTCGCAAAGTCGTACAAACCACGCGTGAGCAACTGGTGACGAGGTTTCGCGGTTCTGGCGGCACGGTCCTGCCAGCTACGCGATCGTCTACGCGTACCGGAGTCCAGCAGGTAGGGCGAGGAGTACCTGTCACGAAACTTCTCGATGAGACGGTCGTTGAAGTCGACGTGAAGACAATCCTCCACGTATATCTCGGGTATACGTTTCTTGGAGCTACCGGTAAGCTCCTCCGGCTTGAGTATGTAACCCTCGGAGACGCTGTACTCGCTGGTCTCCGGGCTGTAATATCTCAGCATGTTCTCATCGACGGTCTGCGACCTCGTGAACGGCGTACGCATCTTTCTGTACAACGAGCGCACCACTGCGGACTTGCTCCGTACGAGGGGATGCGGGGTGGGATTGTGCTTGCTGGGGTTGTTGCTCCTGGGCTTGGTGGGATTGTTGTTCGGACAGTGACATTCGCTGCAGGGTACCCTAAGTCTGTGCCTGCGCCTATTGCGCCTAGGGGGCAGGGGCATAGGGGATATGACACCGGGTATTAAAACGTTTTTAACTGTCGGTCTGCAAACAATGTTTTTCATATAGAGTTTTAGCGCATCTGCGGTTACATAACGATTCGTTTTGAGCCCATTCTTCATTATTTCATTTACTTTCAATCAAAAAAGTGACTCTACTATGCACGTTCGCGATCGATCGAACGCGTTTTCTCTTATTCTATATCTTTCAATCCCGACAAGCAAAGGAATTTCGTTTTAGTTTCTTAATTATTTTTGCTTTCGCATTTGTCACTCGCCGAACAAATAAATATGCAGGTTTTCCATAGGACGTGCGACGATTAATGTTCATTGATTCGTGATTACACACATAAAACACATAGACAGATATGTATATACACGTAATTGGGACGTGTTTAAACGTAGGTAGACCTAGTCGTTCGACCAACGCCACGCACTAATCCCTGCTTTATTAGAATGGGACAATATTAAATGGACATTGACACAGTGCATAGGAGGTGCAGTTCTAGCCACTAATAGTAGAGATCCTCGAAAGAGAGCGCGGAGGGAACTGGGGAACCTACCAAGCAGGCGAGGGGATCATGAGTAGTGCAGCTACGGGGTGTCATATCATTCGGCAATGTCCATTTAATTCAGGGATTGTCGTCGATGAGAAGGTGAGCCATCAAATGTTCCATTCTGTGCGCGGTGACCATGGATACGCGATAAACTTGAAGCTAAAGGATGTCCTGTTGCAAGCCATGACCATGACACAAACAGCAAAAACAGAAAAAAAAAAAATAACAAAAAGAAAGGGAATTGAAACGCGTGTATACCCGAATGTCAAATGGTACAATGGATGGCTGTCTCCTCTAAAGGGATACTTTCTTCTCTATGGAACTTGTATTGCTTTGTACACTGACTTTTGAAAATGCAAGGTCATCGACTCGAAATTTTAGTACAAAAGACATTGAACTATACTCACATTAGTCCTCTGGAGCCACGTGGTCGTTCCGATTGCGTACTGAAGGCACTGCTCGTCACAGAGGCTATACTCTCCATATCAGAGTCACCGTGATCCCCATGTACGTCTTTATCGGGGCTCAAGTGTCCCCTTCGCGGTCTGTGCATTCGGTATGCGTGGTTGTGCGGGAGGGACAACGGATCGCGATCTATCGAGGGTAGATCCGAGTCCGACAGACCGCTATAGTGTCTTTCCCAACCTGCAAACATAAACAATCCCCGTCAGAACAGTCACACCACAATTGCTGCAGCTTTTCTTACAGCCGCCACCTCAATAATTTGCATAATAATGCACTCACCTCCCATGCCCGTACTTCTATAGGTCGTGTGCACCTGTCTTGTGCGGTGCCTCATGAATCTAGTTCGCTCCTCGAGCTCCTGGGCGGCTCTTTCCTTCGGTGCCAGAGGCAACTGCCTTTTTTTCGGAGATCCAGTGGGCGTAGCTGTCGCTGACCTCGAGGCAAATCTAGAATACGCAGATGAAACTGGGTGCCTACTTCTCCATTCGATTTTACAGTAATTCGTGATAAATCATACCTGCTCGGTACGTAGCCGTGCGAGTAGGGCATGGATCTGTGTTCAGGTGGGGACAGAGAGCGATGACCAGTGGGACTTTGGGACCTTTCTCGGTACCGAAGGCTCGGCGAGTCCATAGGTGCTGCACTATGCGACCTGTGGCTCATCATTCCTCGATGAATATCCTCCTGGGAATAAGAGGAATTTAATCAGCACTCCGCGGGACGAACGAATCAATTACACGTGTGGCATGCGAGGGCAGGAAACTCAGAAACTCTTCCTCTACTAAATTTTCTATGGAGTCTCTGTTCGCTAGGGTTGAGTTATCTATCGAGAACTCACCTTCCGATAGGTTTGGTAGCCAGAAATGGAAGCGGGCTGGTCTCGGATCATGAGGGCGGCTCGTTTTCGACCCTGTGGCGACATGTCCCTTCGACTCCGATGCTCCCCGTCGACGCAGAGCTCCCTTTCTGGCGGGGGGCTGGAATAGTGGCTGCTCCGGCATGCGTTCACGTTTTTACTGATTAGTAATCGCCAGTGTCGGTTGCGTACGCGTTAGAAATGGGGCGAGTGCTGTGATCTCGCGCTAGATATTACAGAGTGCATGCGGCCAGGCTGGTTCTCATTTGGCGATGCTTTATCAAATATGCATTCTACGCTGCGTTGCTCTCGTGTCTTTTCTGATCAACACACGAACGAACTCGGAAAGCGAGACAAACCAAGACAGAGGATGCGAGTTCTACTACTTGGCAGAAAACAATAACGGACAAGGTACGCCACGGGACGCGTGTGGGGTCCCGTGGGTCAGGTGGTCGAGATCTCTCGCGCGAGCAAGCTCGTTCTTTTAAAGTATTTACACATCCTACTTGGCGAGAGACGATGCTGGACAGAGTGAGACGCTAACTATTGACCCTTGGAACGATTTACAGTATGTTCTCGCCGAGCTCAGTGAAATTACTTTCTCGTTTAACTTTACATTCCGTGAGCTAGGTGTACTAAATCACGAGCTTCCAGCGAGAAAGTACTGTATTCCTTCGACGAATCTTTTCATGTTTCGTTAAACGGCCATCTGGCAATACGGAACGAACGTCTTCCAATGGCAATACTCATTACCTCGTTCCACAGAGAGGTGGTCGCAAACCGGTCGATCTGCAAAGTACAAGTGCATAGTCTTGCGATCGGCGCGAAGCTATCTCTGTACAAGTTACTTGCCAATGAAGCCAGACAGAAGGCTGGACCTTTTTCTCGTGATGTCCTCCGCGATAGAAGGACGGTGTCCGTTGCCAAGAAGCTACTCGCTAAAGAAAAGGAGCTGGCTGCCGCGAGACAATGGATCCGCAACCATGGGGCGGCGATCAACCGAGCCAAATGCGTGCGAGGCGATCGATCGCGCTCGCGAACGGCGTAAAACAAAACCGAACAGTCATCCTGGCAACGGAGCACCGAACGAGCCAACGAAACGCGTCCTGGGGGAACTGGACTGTGCCCAAGAAACGCGGAAAGCCTCGAGGAGGAAGGAAATGGAGCCACCCCGGCCGATGCATCGCGTTGCACTAAGCGTTCTAGAAGCCATGTCCTCTCGCAATCTAAGAAAGTACTCTTACGTTCAACGTAAACGTGGAGAAGATGCAAGAAGCGATGACATGATGACGCCTACGAGTGCCTACGTGTGTGATCGGTGACCTACTGTAATCTCTGCGCCCAACTACTTCCAAGATTCACGCGATTCCTGCGTCTGCTGGTCGGTGGGTGGCTGTGCCACTGGGCGACGAGAAACGAGGAAGGAAACGAGTTCGATTCTTCCTTTAGGGAAGGGTTAATTCGCGCAATAGTGATAAATGGTGATTGTCTCGTTTCTCGTCAGCGACTCCTAGACGCAGCATCCTTCGTGCTTCTTTTCAGTCGCTTTCACCGATCTAACGGTTAGGAGATCGCGTCAGTGTGTCCCTTTAGTTTCTCAATGCATCGAGCAATCGATTATACGACTACGCGAGAAACGCTATAACCTAGCAGTGAGGATGCAATAAGTGTGACTGCGTGATACGTGAGAGAGGAGAAAATATAAGTTGTAATGGCCGTACCGCTTATAATTTGACGGCATATTATGAAACCTAAAAAATAAATAACAGAGTACACGATTACAAGTGAAATCAATCGGTAGGACGTGTGGCTGGTGCCAACGTGGAATTATAAGAACGATAATATACATATACGTGTGGTAGCCCTTTGACATGGAAATAAGATTATGTAACACAACCTCGCGGCGACCACAAACGCGGGAAATTAGGAGTACAGTCGATACCAAAAGAAGCAAAGAAGAAATAAGTAAATAAGTAAATTTAGCGACGCTCTTCGAACGGCATAATGGTCCGTCACTCTTGGGACCGTGAAAAATGCACGCGTGGCCGAAAACGGATCGAAAGAACGTGGGTCGATAGGAAAGGGGGTAATCTGATCGTGCGACGCGTCGCGCCCGCCGACTCGACTCTCTCCTACGATGGATTTATTAATGTAACCAGTGAAACCCTTTTGGGATAATCCTGTTAGGCAATATTGAAGGTTATTAAATATCTGCACGCCTCGCGGCCGGCACCCCGACCCGGGGATATTTCAATTATTCGGCCGTGTCGCGCTCCTCGCGAGTTTTGCCGGGAATCAAGGTGACAAAGAGAAAAAATTGGTCAGCGGTACACAGATTGAGGCCAAAGCGTGGATTAATGAAGCACGCGCCGTTCCGAATCGTTTCTACAGATTCTCCCCGTCGAACGACAACCCGACCTCGAACCGTGTCGCTCTTCTCTCTCCACTACCCCCTTTCAGAGGCGACCTGCCTCGGTTCTCGCGTGTCTCGATGAAAAATTTCAAGCGGAGCTCAGGGAACCAGGCTCCTCGGGCCGAAACTTTCGCCCGAATCCGCGACTCCTTTTCAGCGGATCGTCGGGGGGCTGTGTCGTGCAATTTTCAACGGTGCTCGGGCAAACTCGCAGATATTATTATTCGAGCACCCTCGAATCGACGAGGGGTCGGAGATAAGGCGATTGATTACAAATGAAAGCGAGCGGCCGGCATGCTCCGCTCCTCCTACCGCGTTCCTGGAAAAGCGAGTGGAACCCTCGAGAGGGAGGCGGCTCCAATTCGGAGCGTCGTTCGCGGAATAAATTTACAAAGGTTCGACCAATTAAAGCTGCAAATGGTAACCAAGAAGCGGGCTAGACGGGCGCGGGACAAAGTGGCGGGATTCGAGACGAGGGGACCTATCCTTCCTCGGTAATTCGTTCCCTCGGCTGAACGGTAATCCCACGGTCCTTGGGTCTCCGTTCGAACGCATAAGGAATCCGTGATTACGCCCTCGATACTTTTCTTTCTCACGACACACGTTCCGGAGCACTAGGACCTCTCACAGTCATTAAAAGGCACTTTCGAAGTTGATCCTGTACGCTCTTCGGGACTTTGTATCACCGGTAGATCCTCGAATTTAAACGGAACTGATTCATTCGTCACGGACGGACGTGGGCGAAATTCGAGGAACTTTGTTAAGCGTCGCACTCAAAGTGGATTTGTTTAGACACGCTGTCCGACGTGGTCACCGTTGATTCGCAGCCCTGTTTCCCTTTTGTTTTCCTCCATCTCGTCCCTTTTTAGCCCATTTCCTCTCTCGTCCCATTCCCGTCACTTTGCCGCTTGGTCGTTTCCCTTTTTTTCCCCCGCGGAATATAAAGGATCAGAAGCCTCGGTGGAAAGCACTTTGCACTCACAAATAACGATCGGACGTCATCGTTGGAATATTAATATGGATACGGGTTCAGGAGCTGGCTTCCGCAGCCAGCGGTGGTTGCAGGCCAACTGGCATGTCAATTGGCTTGTTGCCCAGTTTTATAACTTGGCTCTCGGCCTCCTCTCTCTCTCCCTCTCCCTCTAATTCTCTTTCCCACCCCGCCGCTCTATTATTCTCTGTCTCCTACTCGTCGCCATTGTCTTCGTCTCTTTTCCCCGCGTCGTTGTGGCCGTCGACGACTTTACGTCACGATGACGACGTGTTTCGTGCCGGAAGACGAAAATTACGGGGTATCCTCGTGGTTCAATTGGATTCGAGTAATTAAGAAGCTTGTGGACGTGTCAGCTTCGATCTGCGACTCCTCGATACGCACGCACACTCTTCGAACACGATTATTGAATCACCTTGCGAAGCAGCGAACCCAAAGATCAGAGATCAAACTGAGCAACGTATCATCGACTAGCAAACAATCATCCATTTCATGCAAAACGCCAATTCGACGAGCGACACGATCGATCGATCCTGGCTACCCACTAAACGCATCCGGTTCATGCTCCCTCAATGAGGCGGAATGTAGGCAATGATGCAAGAAAGACGCATGGAGAAACATTTCACCCGGCTGGATCACTGATAATCTTGAAGAGCAGCAACGCCTCGCGTTATTGACGATTAAGCCTTGGTTGCGCGCCACTGGAGGGGGTGGAGGAGACGGGGGTGAATAACCATTACGGCGACAGTTACGATGCCGGTTACGAGACCTGTAAACGGGATCTTAAGCTCGGGAATAGTAACGCTGGCAGATTAGCGACACGAATCCTGGCTACCAAGAACATCAGTACGCTACTCCCATGGTTAACTACCGTTCATTGCTGACGAATTGCGCCAGTGAAATTTGCACGACACAGCTTCCCACTCGCCTCGACGGAGTCTTGAATATCTGCCCACCAATCGCGTGGGGCCCTCCTCCATTCATGATCGAGATACACTAGGTTAACGTCGTGAGTTCGGGACTACCCCTTGCTTTATGGAAGTTCAATGGGATCGATAGACTTCGAGGATTCGTTCTTCTCTAAGGAGCGAAGATCGATAGAAGCGTTTGATTCTATTCTAAGATTGCTGCTGGGAGCGTAGCCTGCTCGTCTTGCTTATTAAAATCTAATTAAAAGCGAATTCGTCTTACCTAATACGGAGACAGTTTGATGCAAGGCGCATTACTTTAGACTGGTAATTGGCCGTTTCCTTATCGCGCTGTCAGAACCGTGGGTCGAAAGGGGTGGTCTCAGACTTACGATCGAACAGTGTATCCATGTTGTTATCGAGGTATCTAACCGAGATCTGCATATTCCCAGGAAAGTGAAAGGCGAAAGAGGCGCTCGAAACGGATCTCATTAAGGGTTTCAGCAGCGATGATTCTTCCTCGACTACTCGCGCATGAAAATAGCACCCTCTTCTCCCGGAGTATATTGTATCGTTCGGTGGAGATAGGGTGGGAGGGGGTTACATATCGGAGCGCGACGTAGAGAGATTTCGAAGGATGCTCTTACCTGGAGGAACTGCCGATACTGCTTATACTGGCAACGTCAGCTGTTCTCCTTTGCTCCCTGGAGACGTCGTAGTCCGTGATATCGCATTCGGAAGTGTCAGAGTCGCTCAGCCGCGACGTCGTCGACGGTGGACTGAGATGGCAGTCCACCGGAGTTATCACCATGTCATCGGGCTCCTGATAGTATCTGTGCAACGCGAAATTTAGATCTCACGCTACGCTCTTCTCTAGCCTTAGGAGAAAAAGAATCGGCCGAACGAACGAACGAATCGATGCGAACACACGAGCGAGAAACTGAAACGAAAGGGTGTGTCGAACCCCCGCGGATCCTTCGGTTTTACGGACGACCGAGTCTCTACCAGGGCGTCCAAGGCCGTCGACGGATTCCTTCTCCCTAAGCCTAATTCGTTCGACAACCACTGCCACCTACGCGCGCTAGCCTCTCTCTCTCCCTCTCTCTCTCAAAAAAGCTCTAGGCGAACTCGTAACTCGGCATTCAGCGACTAACAAGCGCAGAGAGTGTTGGTCAATCACCAATCTCTAATCTCTCCTAGTTTATTCCCATAGCAACAGGCAAAATGATCGCATAACAGCAAAGAGTGTGTCTCGTAGCAAAGCCATGAAGAAATGAAAAAAGACATTCTGGTATCTAAGCCCCGAGCTGATATTCACGTACCCAATGTGTCGGTGCTCCCCGTGGCCCGTCAGCGGGTACCACTCAGGTTCCTCGCTCAATCGAGCAGTCGCCAGCTCCAGCACGACCTCCCCCAGGAAGTCGTTCGCGTCGTACTTCCCGTAGTCCCACACCGTGATCTCCAGCGCCCTTTTCCTCAGCTCCGCCGTTCTGATCCCGTTGTAAACGAACGTCTGGTTCCACCTCGGGTCGTTCGTGTTCGCCAACGTTTTCGTGCGTTTCGACTTCTCGCTGCACCGATATCACCGGTTATGCACCGTCACGCCAATTGATACGCAAATGCTCGCCGATACCGCGATCGATGTCGAGCATTAACTACAGAGTTCCAGCCCCGACCGAGCGTGGGAGGAAAATAAAACGGCATGGGCAAGTTCCGCGAACACGCTGGAACTGTTGGCAACCCGGCCAAACTCTACGGCTATCTTTTGGCTCCGAATCGCTTCTTCGCCGAATGATTTATCTCAAGGGACGACAGTTTTAACTTCGACATCGTCGTAACCGATACCTCCTATGCGCGCAGACACGCGACGGGACGTTAGCGACGCGTTTCCGCCTCGTCGCCCTTGATATACACTTTGTAAACCGATACTCGAGGAACAAGCGAGCTTTTAGGGGTGATTTGGAACTCGTGGCTCGTAAAATACGGAATTTTCCAACTGCGGAACGCGCCAAAATAGTCAAGATCGTACGTGTTCTATTTGTGCCCGGGCCAACTCTCCGAACAAACTGACCACTTTGGGCCTGAATAGAAGTTTTATTAGTCCTAGTCTATTTAGTCAATAGCCGCTTCTTCTTATTTCTGGATCACAGTTTCACGCAGCAACATTGCTCAACCATGTATCTAGGACTCGAAATAGAAAGTAAATCGTGCAGTGATTAAGGGAGACGCGTGTACTCACCTCTTATCAGGAAGCAGGAAGATTTTGGCGTAGGGGTTCCTCGGCTGGCCGTTGCTCCTAGGCGTGAGGCCAGCCGCGCAGATCAGCGTGGCAGTCAGCTGAAGCTCCAGGGGATCAAAGCCAAGCTTCACCTGAAGGCTACCACCCACATTTGCGTTCATAGAGGGCTGTCGGAGGTGTCGTCCCTGAGCGTGCAGATCCGGCGAGCCTGGCGAGGTCACTAAAACCGAAGGTTTCTCGCGCCTCTCGTCGTATAACTCTGCAAGTGATCGTTCAGTGCCGGCTAGACGTTAGATTTTCTCGGGTGATCTGGGATCTTCGGGCGGTTCGTATGGGCTACGAGAAAAGGAAGTGCCGTACAGATGCAAAAGAATACGAACAGGGCAGAAATTAGAGCAAGATCGGTGGTTCGATCATCTTTCGTTTCAACACAAAACCTTGGAACGGGGTTGCAGGAACGATCGGAGGTGCTAGGAGCACGAGATATAGTCTTCGTTTAGCGCTTATTATCGGTCAATATTTTATGTCTCGGCACGTCAGGGGATCCTGGATAATTCACAGTGATTCGACGGTAAATTTCCTCTCGCTGATGGGAATTCTATCCCTGGGAAATTTACAGCGTCTCTCTGCTTTCGGAACTGTATATAATCGTCGAATCACTGTAAGATTCCCTGGAACCCGAAGCTTCCCTTCACCGCAGGGCGTAATGCAATTTGCGGGTGGATACATCCATTCCTCGGGGAGATATCGCAATTCACGTGCAGGGTACTCTCGAGCTGCTCAAAGTCAAAATAACGCATCCCTGTAGATGCACCGAGGGCAGCGGATTATGCGAAATGCATCTGCGTTCAACGCAGCCCCTCGGTACTTGGAACCGAGGCGCATTCGCCTCGGCAATCTTGCGTTCTCTCTTCGGCCCTGAAGAAATTATTACACATCTCGAATCGCAACATCTATTGTTAATCAACTTGTAAAGCATACTGCTCCACACAGCAATTATGTCCCGCTCAGAGAAGCGCACCGTTTCTCCTGTAACTTCCACCAATAGTTTTCTCAATCAGTATTGCAGTTTCTGATACGATATTAAAGAAATCTATAAAGAGGGTATCTGCTAAGATACTGAAGGATTCGAAGGCCCTTCCAACAGGAAAAACACGACACAAACGTGATAAATCGTTCACAAATAAAGATTCACTGGTCTCAAGTTGTTGCTCCCATAAAACTATGTTCGTAAAACGGCGGTGTTAGCAAGGGGGGGTGCATTGGCACTACTCTCTACGTTCTACGATAACATCGACGATATACAGAAAGCGGGATGTAACAATCGTTATGTATTCCGCGCCGGAACGTTCAGCCTCGATCCACGACGTTGCTTTCGTCTCATTCGCCGAGCGAATGGCGAATCGTTCGTTCATCATTCCTCGTGAATTCTCTAAGATCGTTA
Source organism: Calliopsis andreniformis (assembly GCF_051401765.1). Taxonomy (NCBI): domain Eukaryota; kingdom Metazoa; phylum Arthropoda; class Insecta; order Hymenoptera; family Andrenidae; genus Calliopsis; species Calliopsis andreniformis. The sequence goes on along the minus strand of NW_027480432.1, from coordinate 1,213,108 downwards.
CACAACTAGAAATATCGGGGGTGGATTGGGAGGGAAGGTAACAGACAAAACGACAGATAGTCTGGAGGGAAACATCGATTACTCGGGACTGAGAGTTAAGAAACTGTAGGCCTACCCCATAAGATACATTTCTTAAGACCTGGAATGCGAAAAAGCATATAATCTGTGACAATATAGCGTCGCTTTCAGTTGGGCTTAACTTATATCTACGATAAGGGTTGAACGGGGACTCGATGTTTCTCGGAATTCTCATATCTTTCAAAGTTAGCTCTAGAGTTCTCTATTCTACGTGATACTACGTCACGGTGCGGGGATGTATCAAAGATGCGCTTCGCGTAGAAGTTCCTGGATGCAAAGAAGCAACTCGGAAATTATTCAGAATATCTATACCTTAAAAAACACTCTACTTTGCATCCAAAAACTACGAAGTTTATCGTTCGATACTCTTCCCACAGAATCTCAAGGGGACCTGTATTCGCAGTGAAGCAAAAATACACGTCTCCGCAACATCTACAAGATACTGATACTCAGCAAGTTCCATAGCATCCTAATAGTCATCTATCGCAACCGAGTAACTCTCTCAACTCCGCGAGACACTGTCTACCTTCTCTACTGTCTCCTCTAAACACGGATTACGGTCTGGGATAGCTGAAACTATCTCTGGATGCCCACCGATGGCGAGGCACGGTTCTACGAGGCGAACGACATTAGGGGAAGAGCAAGAAGACAGACAGACAGAGAATAAACTCGGAGAAGAGCCGAGGAGGAATCCTGAGAGAGTGTGTTTTGAGATAAAGAAGGGGAGGAGTGGAATGGAGGAGGCGAGAAGCGTATAGTCACCTTTGCGATGCGGCTGCTGCGGTCCAAGGATCGTTTCGGGGTGCTTTTGTCTCCACTGGGGCTGCGCGGCAATCCTCCTCGTCGTCATCGGCGTCCAAGGCGTCGGCCCCGCGGGCATCGTCGCTGGCATCGTAGTCGACGACAAGTTCCGCAAAACTACCAGCTCCACTTGAGGCTCCTGCCTCGACTGGGCGATGATGTCGTAAACTTCTTGGAAGCTCTTGCCCTGAAGGAACCTCCCGTTCCACTTGATCACCTCGTCACCTGAAATCGTCGAGTGTCCGGTTCGGTTCCTATTGGATCGCCTCGGGCTGAGGAGGATTTATTTACTCCGGACAGGGATCTCTAGCTAGGACAGGGCTGAAGAGGATGGGCGCCTTTGTGGGCCGAACGGTTCCAAGGAAAAATCCTGACACGGTGAATCTCGCTCTAGGTGATCCGGGGATGTTTGCGGACCGCTCAATTGGACGATATGGATCGAGCTGCCTTTTTCAATCGGCGTTTAGATTGTTTTCGTTCCCTCTTCCAGCTGGTGTGAACAGACGAAAGGGACTGGCAATACGTTGGGACAACTTTCTCGAATTTCTTTCATATTTTAAGGAATATGAAGGGCCAGTCTCTCCGATGCCTATCCAGAATAGCGTGTCAAAGGTCGGCGTCAAAGGGGCGATTGGCTTTCCTTCTTGGAACGTTCGACGGAGCGTGAAAGGTGACTAACCAGAAGTGATAGTTTTCGGTGGGAAGGAGGGATGGGTGGAAAGTAAGTTGTGCGCCATCGAGGTAAATTTATCGTCTTACCGGGTCTTAGTTGACCTTCTATGTCAGCCGTGCTGCCCTTCTTGACCTTCTCGATGACAGCGCCCATAGAGCCATCCTCCAGCAGCTTTCCCCCGACCACTTTCAACCCGAGTATGCTACTACTGCTTCCTGAACCGGGCTGCTTGCGTAACACCATGTTGCCAATGATCTTCTGGCCGTCTCTGCTCACTTGCCAGGATGACGGATGCTACGAAGCGCGGAGAGAACGGGTTTTGTCTTTCTTTCTCGTTTCAACAGCATGGTGTGTCGCGGTCTTGTCAAATGAGGGGAACACGCGCGGAAATTTGGAAACCAGCTTGGCAAAATTTCATATTTCTCTTCAGATATTTACACACCGATGGTTTCCAAATTTCTGACGCAGCGGGATTATTGATCGCTATGGCAATAGTTCGTGATCGTGAAGTTGACGATTTTAAAGCTGAAGATCCCTAGAAAAATATCCTGCGCTTCCTTGATCGCGTATTCTTTCTTGACAAGATTAGGAACGTGGCAAGATATTTTTCTCGCGGGAGACGCTGATAGAAAGGAAGCTGGAGAGAATGGTGGTTTGCCCTAACCGTGTAATGAGACGATGGAGGATACTTGAAGCATTGCCATTTCTACAGCACTATACCCTGAGCGCGTTGCAGTGTGTCTCGACATAATGAAAATAAGAAGAAATCTTCAAATATCCTCTCACCGAAAAAGACTTTGGCTACCATATGAATCTACAAGTTAGGGGTGAGGGTGAAAGTATGACAAAACGATAAGCTTGACAAAGGAGACAGCTACTGTACGACTAATGCGTGTCTAAACATGCCAGTCCATGCACTACACATGCCTCTAACCAGTGTACGAGCAGAAAGCGACAGTCAGTCCCTTCGAACGTCCAATGTTCGAGGTCTCCGTGGCACACTACGGCTGCATGATCGCTATTACGTTGCGTAAGAACCGTGGAAGTGAAGTTTCTCTGTCGAGGAGCGACTCGATTCATCTGGTGGATCTACTTTAGGGAGAGGGGTCGCCTCCTTCCGGTTTCCAGCCGATCGTGTCGATCCGAGTCGTTTTGATTTCACGTCTCGATGCGCAAGAGACGATCCTACTCGAGACTTTTTTTACTCACTGGCAATCGCAACTCTCGTTTGCGATCGCAGCATCGACTTTTTTCTCAATCTTCTTCCACGGAAGCATTGTCTAACACCGATATAATTGGCTACTTCGAGCTCTCATCCCTCTTTTCTCCCTATCATTCCTTTTCGTTTGCTTCAATTAAGAGATTCTAAGAAGTTCGCGTTTTTCTTCTACGACCTCCGTCGGATGGTTATAATTAAATATTTTACTAACGAAGTTAAACGCGTAGCAGAAGTTGCAAGCAAAAACGCTCGTTAAATCCTCGGAGCTTCTGTTCTCTGTTGTGGACTTAAACGCGAGACGATCGCCCTCGTCTCGAGAGACGCGAGAGGCGAACGCTCACGAGTATATTCGACGGAGCTGTTTTTCCTCGCCGGTTCCCGAGCGCAGCCAATTACATCTGTTCTCCGTTTCGCGGATTCATCATGAAGACACCGCAAAACCGATCGACTAGAGAGCTAACGAGGTCGTCGAGACTCGCCGCTTCGGATATCCTTTGGCCGCGTTCCAATTCGATTAATTATGAAACAGGTACGCCTCTCTTTCCCGACAACCTGACATCCTTTCGGCCCTTTTAATTGGACGGTTCAGAAATCGGTAGTGGCTCGAGAAATCGGTCTCCCTGGATCGACAGTTGTCGCGTGAAAAGGGACGTGGTAATAGTAGTATCGACTGGCTAGAGCGACGCTATCGGTAAAGAGAACGGAATCAGCAAAAAAAGGAGTATGCATAATGAGTAAAATGCTCTTGTCAACGTCGAGCGACTACCGACCGTCTCGTGTAACTTCCACCGGTACTACGTCCATGAATGATGCTCGATTAATTCATTAATTCGACCTGAATGAAAGAGGCATACGGCCGAAAGGACACAGAATCAGAGATCAAATTTCCCATAACCACGTGTGCATTCGCGAACTGATCGCAATTTCGAACAATCTCGAACCGACGACGGTATGTCGATAAGAAAACTTGCCTGGTAAATCATTTCTGCTCAGGGGGAAAATCACATTTAATCGCGGCACCCCATCCCCGGAAGTGGGTCTATCTTGATTCAGCCCAAGAAGTACATAAGACGATCCGTCGGCCAGATAAATTGTTCGATCGCCATCCGTTTACTCGAACCGAATTTAATCTTGCTTATTTGCCTCGCATAATTGGAACACGGCCTCCCTCGTCCCGTGTTTCCTGTCTTCGTCCATTTATCGAGCGATGATCCGCGGGGGCGGTGGTATCGTCAACGCGGGCGCACGCGATCCGAGACCGCTCGGCTAATCGTTCGTTCCTGTTGCGAGAAACGATCTCTGGCGAGATCGAGATGGGAGGTAATTGTAGAAAGCAGAACGATCCAGAGATATTTTCGCCCATAGAAACTCGGTCACGAGTCCTCTGCAGTCTGCGTAGAATCGCTCAAAATACACTCTGCAGAAGATTGTATATTTGAAATTTCGAAGAAAAATATTCGATAGGGACACTTCGTATTTGCAGTAAAAGCTTTCGAGCTCACGATCAGTCAAGGAATAAAGGGCTTCTGGCAGGTGCTGCAGGATGGCCTCAATTTTATAGCAGTTCTAATAGATTCCATCAGGAATTCCCACTAATTTCATTTAAATCCATATAATATTATCGGTATCGGTAAAAATGTCACATGTCTGTCAGTGAGCCGGCTGTCGAACTAATAATCTAGAGAGTTCGAAATATCACAGCTATATTTTTGTAGATCCTCTTGTACAAACACTCTCAGCTATCGCGAAGCTCACTAATGTTCACGTTGTTCACATGCTCGATTTAGGTCGTGTCATTTTTAAAGCCACCAACGATCTCACCAGAGAGCGATTTTACACAGAGATCGGTCTTAAATTCCCAAGTTTCTCAGGAACAAACGATTAATCTGACAAGGCGATATGTTCTACGATTACACGAGACTGTAACTCGCGAATAACTACTCCGTTCCGTTCGAACGATTCCGAACGGCAGGCAGACACTCTGCTCGAAAGAATGGGCTCGCGCCGGTCGAAATTTCGAGCGGATTTACGAGCCTGTATAATAACAATAACGGATAATCGAACGGTGGTCGACCATCCGCCCCTTCCTGCGCCAGCGAATTGACAAACACAGCCAGTGTGAAGGAGATTATTGGAAAAGCAGAGTTCAAATGAAAGGTGGGCACACGAAAGAACAATGACAGACGATGATACCGGTTATTTGCCAATACGCTCGCTTTTCGCGCAATGACTTTCGATGTTATTCAGCAACAAAGCCGACAATAATATCGAACTGCGTTACTACTTTGTCAACTCTCAGCTGGAATAATGGAGTCGATTCTGATGTTAATTAAAAAGTGACCAGTTAACCCCTTGAAGACAGCATTCGCTTATTAATCAACCGAAAAGCATTGCCTCGAATTTGTGCAATTAGCCAGGCGTCAAGGGATTACAGGTAGTCCCTTGTATTCAATTTTGAGTTCGGCGATTCATGGAGCACGGGACGCAGAGGCAAGAGAGACTCGTTTCACTATTCGTCGAGAATTGCGTGGCCGAAAAGTTATCACCGCGCGAAGAAATACATTCCCAATTAACGCGAGCGCTCTGGTAATTCCGGGAGCGAAATTTTGTTTCGAAATTTGTCCGAGGGAGCGGCCTCGGTCAAGTGAGCGCCCCGTCAAAACTTGATTAAACGCGGTCGCGTTCTCTCGCCTCTAAACCCCCGTCGTTTAATAACGCGAAGCGATATATCGTCCTGAGTCCCAGCGCGAGATGTATCGTGTGGTGAATGAACAGTGGTGATGCGAGTGGCGAGGGAAGGATGAGACTGTACCTCGAACGAGGGACTCTTTGGCGAGTCCTTTGCACGAAGAAAGCTCGCGAAGAACGTGGCGATTAAAAAGACGAGTCGAACGTTCCTCTCGAGGAGTCGAATGGGATCGAACCGTTCCGATGAAATGGAAGGGGATCGATCGCAGATGAATCTGGGCGAAAAAGGGGGCGAAGTTGCTGATGAGCGTGCACGGGGATGCTGGCGAGTTTAATAACGAGTCTAGGACGCTCGATTGGTCCATGAGACAATACGGAAGCCGCGGAGACACGAGAGTGGGCTAGTTAAGAGAGATGAGACGATGAAAGAGGATGAGTTTCGCGATGAAAACGATGACATCCTACTCTATGTTGCTAAATCACGGAACAGAATCTCAGGAGCTTGTTAGCGGTGAGATAAAACTCATGCGAAGGTGCGATCGTCCGTGCCAGCCAGGAACGCTGCATTCCCGTCGAGTTTATCAAATGCTCCCGTTCCGTGACACGTTGGCTAACGCCGACCAAAGAGGTCCAAAGTTGCGCTCGTAACAACCACGCGTTAACAAACTACGGAACCGTGGCTGTGTCGGGATAGTACCGTCAAGCTCCAAGTCCGGGGGGGGATAAATCGAGCAAAAGAGGTTTCTTGATCGCAGAGCTCAGATCATCTAAGGAATGATAACGGAGAGAAAAGAAAAGAGGCCGATCCGTAGAAAGTCTTGGAAATGAGAGTCATCGAGTCGCGCTGAGAACGGGATCCTTTCCCTCCCCTGAAACTTTGGCTCACCTGGCGTTAAGGGATGTCGAGCGTTAGCCCTTTCGTTACGCGCCGTTTCCTCTCGCCGTCACGGCGAACGAAGCTTCTACGAGAGATTGGCGAGAGTCAATCTACGGTGCTAGTTCGAGACAAAGCGAGAAAGGAGCCTCGTAGAATGGAATGCAACTAGAATCGAGAGAAGGGGACGGGCAACGAAAGGGTTAACTCGAAACGTGACTAAACACTACTCTAGCTGCATTAACCAATTTGGGTCAGGCACTAACGGGCCACGGGTTCGTAGTACGCATCTCTCTCCACTAAAGCTAGGAAAGCAAAGAAAGCACGAGGAAGAATAAACCGTATTCCACTTTGGACGACAGACCCGTCACGGTTCAGCGCCTTCAGAAAGCTGGGCGCGACGCGACGCGAGAAAATATGCATTCTAAGCGTGCCATATATCGCGACACGAACGACGCTCGCGCGACAGAGACCCCTTTTACTCGATCCATCGGCTTCCTAAAATATGTCTAATCGAAGCGACTGCCTGACCGTGCCCACCGACGCGATCTCGACGGGCACGGCAGAGCGGAGAACTTCTGCCCTGTGTGATTCGACAAGCAAGTGACTCGATTGTCAAGGCCGAGTTTGAGGGCCCGTACCTTGGGCAGGTCGCCCCTGTTGCTGTCTTCACTGCTCGTGAACGTGCTAGAGGTGTCTATCCCGGAGTCTTTGGTCGCGCTGTCTTGACTACCCTGCCGATCGGCCTCCCAAGACCAATCCTCCTGAGGGCCGCCGACATTGGTCCCACCGTCAAATCGCACTGTCTTTTTCCCCCTCCTCTCCGTGAACCTGATGGACACGCCACATACACAAATACGACGGACGATGCACTGTGTGCCTATGGTGGAGTGTACTTTTTGCGTGTACGTGTGCGTGTTTGTATTCGTGTTCATCTGTACTTCCTCCCTCGATCGAGCGCGCCGCGCCGAAGGAAGCTCTAGCTAGGACGATCTCCATTCTGAGATTGCTAGAACTGCCTAAGTTAGTCAGCTTGTTGCATAGTAAATGTCGCTCAAAGCGAGGCCCCTAAACAGCTCTCACAACTACAAATGTTGGGCTCAATACATCGTAGAGTTACACAGATGCGCACTGTACTTTCCTGCAACTCGATGGGACTGTTATAGCTAGAAGTGAAAAGTGACTGTGCTAAGCCGGACAAAATGGAAGAAAGCTTCGCAAATTGCAGGTTGTTTGAAAAAATGAACCCTTTAGGCCTCTCTTATCATTTTTTCTATTGAATCCTATTTTCTATTTCTGATCTCTGATCTATAGAATATAAAACCTTTGAACTTCTCCTCGTAGGAAGGGGCTAAGCTGTAATCTGAAAACGTCATTTATTATGCAACAACCTAACGTTTCATGAAAGGCACAGAGGTCTTGCTTTCAAGTGTCAGCCTAGCAATTCCAGGATGATCGATACGAAAAAAAGGAAAGTGAGTCGGAAAAGCTCACGATCGCGATTGTTGGCACGCACCTCCTACTGTCGGCACGCCATTCGTCGCCAATCCTTCGGAAGCTCCGTCTGACGAGCGTACTCTCCTCTTTTCGCGGCTCTCGCGGTGGATGATGACCGTTATACTCGATGGTCATCGCGGCGGTGTTGTGGTGCCCGTTGTGGGGTCCGTTGTGCCTACGTCCACCGCTGGACATTGACATCGGACCTCCCGTATGGTGGTAGTACCCCTTCCCTACAGTAGATCCAAAACGTTTCGTTTTCTCTGTTCTGGGTTATCGAGATCGAAACTTGGACCGTGGTGTCCTTAGCTCTATCATTTACTCTATAATTTACCTCCAATTTCGTCTTTTAAATCTCCCTGTACGAGAGAGCGCCTAAACGAGATTTCCCTTAAGTAATGTACCCTCGCGAAAATTCCAGGTACGATAGATACCTAATTATAGTTACATATTTCATTGTAACTACAACCAGGCACCTCTGTAATTCTTTCATTGCCTTCTTATCCCTATAAAGCTACTAATCTCCACCTTTTCACTCATTTTCCCATAATATACGTGTGTACTTCCCCTAATTCCCACCTTTTCCCCCACTTCCCCACAGTGTACCGCGGATTACCTGTCGGAAACGTCCTAAGACAGTAGTGCAGACTCGCCCCTCGGGGTATAGTGTGAGGAACAGTGCTCGAGCGAACCGGAAGCCGTCTTATTCGCGACAGGACTGCCAGGACGCTGTACCACCGGTATACACAAGTTAATGTGCAAGGGTGTCTGTGTTGTATGTGTGTGTACGTATGTGTGCGTGCACAATAGCGATGCCACCTCTCGAAAGACAACTGTCAGGAATTGACGACTAGGGTTCGATGTTGCGACCTATGCTCGACCATTCGGGGAGTCCTCTGGTTCATGTTTCTGGGGATGACAGCGAGAAGGGGAATCCTGCACGTCCTTCGGAAGTTAGTGTTCGCTTGAGTCGCAAGCGTGCAGAGATACACGAACACAGGATAGATTTTGGGGGCACAGAGACGCGACCACAGGCGGGAAACATCCACCGTATCACACGCAGCACCACTGGGGGGACGTTGCGTATCCTCGAGACGAACATCGAAGCAACAGAATAGAGGAATGTCGGGAGTATCTGGTGAGCGATACGTGTACGTGGCGTGAGTGAGGTGTAAACGATACAGTATACCTGTGCACGATTCGTAGCCGTCCAAAGTAGAACAAATAAAGTCTGTTACAGCTCTGCCGACCGATCGCGTCTCGCGTCTGAGACATGCCAAAGTACTTCTACTGGCTCGAGGATATACTAGCAAATCAATGCGAAAATTTCGTTCGTCTCTAATGTCTGGTAGGCAAAAATAAGGGGTGAAATTAATCGTCAGAGCTACTGAGTTTCTACTTGAAAAATCGATCATCGGCCATTATTCTTCCGAAATCGGTCGACGATGGAAAAACGCGCGAAATAGAAAAGGTTTCGAGAAATTCGCAAAGAAATAGCGTTTCGGTGAAAATCATGGCGCCACGTGGCCGCACACACGTGTCTCTTTCCCAATCGTTCGCTCGTTTTCGGGGCGTCGTTAGGCCGACCGAAAAAGCCCGATGGCGAATTGATCCGTTCGAAGATAAAAAAAAAATTGAAACTCTCGATCGTTCGGAAAAACGCCGCGGACCTTTTCTGGATTTTCCCGAAAACCTTCGCACGGTACATCCGCGACCGGTCGGCAGATGACGTACACACACATGCACACGCATACGCAGAGATATACATATATAATATATATATTTAGGTATAGATATATATGTATGTATGCGATCAGTTCATATGTATATATTATTTGCATTTGAGAAAATGATTAGTAGGTACCGCGAGGAACTGACGATTCATTCTGTCCCCGGGCTTCTCCCTCGAGCTCCTCGAAGTCACCACCATGGACGGCGGTTTATCCCCTAAAAGCCGATCTCTCTTTAAGTCACACATGTTACTCCATGGTCACGGTTATCGCGAAACTTTCGAAACAGTACACGCGAGCCTAACCGAGTCGCTCGTCCGTACGATCGACCCGCGCGCAACCGTTCGAAAACTTTCCGAAAGGTGTTTAAATATGCATGTATGCGAGAGAGAACAATCTCGGAGAATAAAGTTCCGCTACTTTGGTTTCACAACGGGGGAATATCTATATGCTATGTCGGTTCGATGCAAACAGAGGGGTATTGTATCTGTAGGGATGGGGGATAGAAAAGAAAACGGTCACTTTCTATCAAACTGCACTATCGTAACAATCGAACACTGTACTCTAATGGTAATATAGATCGTTAATGTTTGCAGGCAGTGTCTGGTGTTCTCGGTCTACGCGCAAGAAGAAGTAAGTCGTCGTTTCGTAATGATTCGCCACGGCTCGAGAATTCGATCTGGGTCGATTCTGAAAGGAGGAAGGAAGGAGTTGATCTCGTTCGTCGTGCACAAGCAGCTGTAAATAAGGTAAAGGATCGCGCCTCGTAAAACTGGCAAATTGGCCATACGATCGTCACGCGAGATGCTCCCTTATTACATAACCAAACGACCCTACCACACCTACCCCACTTACGTATTTCAAACACTAAATTCTTTTTACCCTACAACAATTTCATCCAAAGATAAGGGTGCTTCTATGTCTGGCGATCGTAATTTGGATAATCGTAGTATAACACGTTCAACCCTTTGCTGCTTATGCGAATCACTGTTAGAATTCTCTAATACAATACAACAAATTCACCCGGTTACCGCAAAGGGTTAACAATACTCGAATGGAATGCGGCAGCAACGAAATCGGAGTGTTTAATTTTAACCCAGAGAAGAAATTCCGTGTTGAAAGTGGCGATAATCGGTATTCCACACGAGAGGTGGGAAATCCTTTGCATAATTAGGTCCCGAGTACAAAGTGTCGCCGCGCGAAGGAAACGTTCGAGCGCTAGTCAAAGGATGATTAAAGGTAGGCGGGATAGTCACGCATCTACGGCTATCCGGTTGCCATAAAAGCGGTATTTTCTACTGAACGGCTGATGCTCACACCCGTAATAAATAGAAGGTACGCGACGCTGCGCAGCGGTAAGTAGATAGAGCACGTTGCTGCACAGACCTGGTCGCCGCGCGGAGTCGACACGGAGTCTTAATTTAAAAGTTAGATGACACCGACTTACCGCGTATAAATCACTCCGAGATCTCCCTATCCCCGTCCCTCTTCGTCTACCCCTGGGGTGTATCTGGTTCGCAGCCCTCCCACGCGAAAAAGACGCGAAATTTACGGAAAACTGATGTAACCTCGATAAAAACGGGAGGAACAGCCTGGGAAATCTCTGTTGACTCAATTACGGGAATTTCTTATTTCGACGACGAACGAGACGGGTGAAGAGGAGACGTTCGACACAGAAATCGCCGTGGCCTATATTGACCGGTGGCACCGCAGCTTTTTATTGGACAGTAAGTCGCAGTAAAGCGGCGTCATATCCGTTCACGATATCGTGACTCTTTCCGCCGACTGTATTAAGTATATTAAGCGGCACGGGGTTTTCTGTGTCGGTGGTGTGCACAGTCAGGGAGGTGCAGGAAAACAGGGGAGATTTAATCGAGGAGAGGGGCTCCGAGAACGCACGTGTCGCTCCTGAAAACGAATGAAAAATCTGTTTAATACGATTTTAGCATGAATTGGAGGGAAGGGAAGGGGAGGAGGAGGCGGGAGCAGTGGAGGGAGAGGTAATCAGAGGCAAGGAGAGGCAAACTTGATGAGAGGCCAAAGCGTGTGGCCGTGACAATTTATCCCTCGCCTCCGTCCTCCTTCATCTGGGACGATCCTGTGGACGTCGTAGCTCGAGCCTCTCTGGAAATGCTCGTTAAAAGGGATGTCGCGAGCGCGTGTAACGGACTTACCTCTCTCTCTCTCTCTTTCTCTCTTTCTCTCTATTTCTCTCTCTCTCCCTCTCACTCGTTCCCTCTCTCGAAACTTCTACAAACTAATTCGCTAGTCTCTAATTGTATTGTGTGCATCTACGAATGGGAGCAACAACGCCGTCGGACTGAACAGCCGTCACTTTTCTCTCGCGTGAGGAGCACATATCGCGACTCGAACGAGCGTCTTCTACTAGCTCGTTCACGCTCGTCGCTGACTTGTAATCACCGCGATGCTTCGATTCACGCGCCAATTATACTGTTTCTCTAGAACCGCTGCCACGGGGCGGCGCAATCGACCTCTCCGATGCTCTGCAGATTTCTCTACGATTTCGTTCGCCTGTTCCACGGGGAAATCAATTATTCGCTCCGAATGGCGAGTATTGGAAAAGGAATGCCGGTCATTCGCACGTCGAGCTTCCATGTAGTACGTTGCGCGATAGACTCCTTTGGAAATTAAACGGGAGAGATTTTGAGTGAATAGGAAACGCTTGCGATCGGTATTGTCTTCTTCGTTTAAGGCCTAACATCTTCAAGTATTCTCTGATTTATTATTAATGCGATCATTCATGGTTCTGAAAGAAAAAGCCTCTGTTTGCGTAGAAATATCCATTCCGAGGAGCTCCTTGAATTTTCCACTCGAGCTTTAAATAAAATAGCAGCCGCCAGCGTAAACACGGCTACAGGGAAGAATCCATTGAAGCCAAGGATCAGGGCGTGACGCACGAGCAGGCGCGTTCACGCAAAGCTTGGAATCTTCAGAGCCGACACAAAAGAGTTCGACGTCTGAATGGAGATCCCTGAAGGAAGAACGCTGTTTTCGAGCGGCCGTAGCTTCTGCTCCTCTTCGCTACGGGGTCTCTCTCCAGGAAATAGTAAAGGGGTAGATGTTTGAGTTCGCCCACGTGTTGGTCGCGTGACGTCACGCCGACCGTGTGGGCGTTACGAGCGGGAGAAAGGATCAGGAAGGGTGGAGGTACGCAGTGGAACTGAGGGAGAAACAGGGTGGGGGATGATGCGGAAAAGGGTGGATTTCGCAGAGAAAAGAAGGATGCGCAGAGTGAGACACCGCGCAAAAAGTAGAAAGTAAATGCAATGGCAGGAAGAACCGTGGGATATAACGAAGAAGAGAAAATAAAGCCAGAGGCTGTGAAAAATTAGAGAATAGGACTAGAGATACGGCGGAGAAGTAAGAGTGTAAAAAATAGACACAAGATTTAACGGGATGAAGAGACAAAAGATAGTGTAGGATAGAAGCAGTAGGAAGATTACTCGAGGATCAATGCGAGACGGTATCCAAAGGGAGGGGAGAACTCGAGAATTCCCACAGGACTGCCAATGATACGCCACGATATACGATCACGGAGATTCAATCGATGATCTAAAGTCCGTGAAGATAGCTAAGATACCGTCCAGCAGTCCACGCATCTCTAAACTAAATCGATACGTAGGAAGCTACGTCCTAGCATTTCAGACAAAAATGCTGAAATTCGGAACAGAGGTCGAAACACTTATGTATCCAGATGAAGTTGAAAAACCGAAAAAGTTACTGTCCCTAAAAAAGGGAAAAAGGCGAGACAGCAGAGATAGTAGAAGACAATTCTTCTTCAACGAGTGCTTCCCTCCCATAGGTGGAAGACATCGATGAATCGGCTCACAGTTCACCGATTCCACACCTAATCACACACGTGATTATTAGATCCACATACGTGAGGCTCACAGGTTCCGCATCCCCTCCTTCCAGTTGCTCGAAACCGACTCGAAACCGGCTCGAAACCGGCTCGAATGCGTTGCATAAAAGCGAGTGACGGTGGTTCGAGTGGTTCTCGTGGAACACAAGGGAACGACGGGAGCCAGGGCGTCGGTAACCTAAATTTACTCATTAGCCAAGGATGAACCCGGTTACGCTTCTCCGCGCGCGCGCCGGCGCCTTCGCGATAATGCGGTATCGCTTTTCATCTGCCACTCCATTCGAGACGATCTAGCTGTGCGGTGCAGACCTACTTTCCCATTTCAAATATTTCACTCGCGTGGATACTCTTTCCGCCCTCGCTCCCCGCCACAGACCAAGCCTTCCTATCGGTCTATTTTTTTTTCCGATCGTTCCCTGCCCGAGCGGACTCTCGGCGTCTTTCCTCCTTTCTTGCGAGGCACAAAGAGCTCGTAAACTTGGAAATTACGCTGGTCGCGTCCTGAAAAGCCGCCTTCGAGCCTGTCACGGGCTTGGAACGAGCTCCTTGTCGAGGCGGCTCGAGCGTTAATCGCTTTGTAAACACGCGTACGCGGCGACGCGCGAGCTTTTTAGACTGCATGAGCATCGGATCGGTCGATTACACTTTTCCTCCGTCGGCCTGCCTGTAAATATCGCGATACAGGTGCACACATTCTCCGTAAACCAATTATCCAGTGACACGGAAAGCCTGCGCTCTCCTCTCTCGTGCAACGAGTTTCAAGGGCGATGCTGACCCTCCCGACCAGCTCGCCCTAATGTCTCCTTCGCGGCTGATCCTCTACGCCAGCCACTCGCGGCAATTCGACGCTGGATTTGACGTTTAACCGTGTCCGTTGCTGAGTTATACGACTGCTGCCCACGAGGATGTGACGTTTCGAAAGAATAACGGGCAATATTGCTACGGATGAACGTCCAACTTCGAAACTCGTTCGAATTCGGGTCACCATATTTACGATTTTCCTTAGAGACGCGAATTAAAAGATTCATAGAGTTGTAGGATATCCTGGAAAGCTTCCAATATCGAGGGAAATCGTTCATCCTCGGAATCTGCAAGAAACGTCACTTCCTCCGCACTTCGTCGTACAAGAAATTTATTCTAAACGCGACGCGGAACGTATTGAAACCGTTGCCTTCCTAAGAATACGCTACAGGAATCAGAAACAAAAGTAATCATTAAGTCACCGAGAAATTATTCGCTTACATGGAGAAATAACAATTGGTAGAGCTTTCGAAATAAAAATACCGTGAGATAAAAATGAGGAACGCGGGTATTCTAATTAATCGCAAGATTGCGTATTCTCCAGCTCGACGAATTCGACTGTCGGTGACCATCGACGACCGACGCTAAGAGAGAAGAAAGCGGAAATCGAACGTAGACTCACCCTTCTCCGACTCGTCAGGCTCGTCGCTGGCACACTCGGGTGTGCTTCGTTCTTCCTCGCTGCTGCTGAAGCTCCTTTGAGGTTGAAGAGTGCCCTGTCCGCCCACGGATTGAGGGGGATGCGCGCTCTGCGTTTGATGCACTGAACGTTGCTGAGGAGTATGCACCGCGGTTCGAGGAGGGCCAGCTTCTATTGTTGGTTGGCCATATGTCATTGCGAGATTCGTATTTGGATCCTGAAACAGGGGAAAGAATATTCCTCGACAACTCGTCTCAGAGTCTTCTCATCTTTCCCACATCAGAATTGTAGAACGCTTGAACTGCCACGCTATATTCTATCAGAAGAATTGTATGAAATAAAACGTGGCAGTGACAGTGTCGATAGACAAGAAGGTGTTCCATGCTGCATCAACAGAGCGTTTGAAGTTGAAAGAGCTAGAGAAAAAGCGCGTGAAGTCTCCTTTCAGTATCCTAACGTCGATTGACCGGAAAAGTAGCTCGAACCAGGATAAAAGCCGACATCCAGCCACCCCCTCCCCTTCCCATGATAACTTCGTTTCACGGATTTCACGGAGTCCGCGGAAGCTAGTCGCCAAGAGATCTCTCGAGCACCGCCCACGCAAGAATATCGCTAACGGTGCTCCTACGCGTTCGCAGCTCATACTGGGGATACTTGTTGAATGTTTAATTTCCAAGTCTCTCTCGCAGCATCTCGAGCATTAACGTCATCAGCCGGCAGTTCGATCGAACGAGCAGAATCGACGTGGAAGCCCCTTCCTTACCGGGTAGTTCTGCTTTCCCATAAGTTCATCGATCTCGCCTCTGTACAAGCTCGGGTCATCCTCGGGATACGCATCCGGATGTCTCAACGGTTGTTGCAGCTGGCGAGCAGGAGCTACGTGAAGCGTCGGCAAGGCCCTCGAGTGAGGCGAAACGGACATATCCACTCCGCTATCGCTCGTGGACAGTCGACGCCCTGGGACCTGAAATCGCCACGAGGAACTTCCATTTTCTCGTACCTGTCCGCTTCCGACTCTGGTTCGCCGTGTGTGGTGTTGCAACAGTGGGTACAGACAGTGCGATTGTTGCGTAATTGTTTCGTCAGCAGGGTGATGATATGCACTTGTACGTTTCGACGATCCTCTCCCTCCTTTCATGCACAGTTCCACTTAAGAGAGCATCGTCGAATCGTCGACAAGTACAGTGGACAGGATTCGTGATTATGAAACGGTGACACGTGATGATATATACCAAAGGCATCGCCTTGCTTCGACCGATATTCGTTTTTGCACACAACAGCAAAGTGTTTAGTTTGTCTTTGTACGTCCAGAGCAACAGTGCGTGCACGAGCGCTATTAATGACCACGGAGACACGCGTGCCCCCATGGTCGAACAGTAAATGAATGAAGTAAATCGTACTTGCTCCTGTTGAGAGTACTGTCTTCTGAACAGACTTCCGCTCCTTTGCAACAATGGCAAATTCTCCTTCTCAGCCGCGCTGTGCGCTCTCTCGAGTTTCGGTCTTTTATCCTGAGTTTGGTCCACGAGTCCCGGAGGACCACCCACCTGCATGTCCTGCATCCGTCGCAGCATCGCGTTGTCCGCGGTGCCGAGGCCCGTCTTCGTCATCCATTGTCCGGTCTTCAACAGCAGCTCTTGCTTCTTCCGACAGACGACGCACACCCATACTACCTGAAATCAGAACCAGTTCCCCTAATAAATATAGATTTTTCGCTTCACTCTTCAAGTTTGAAGATCTCGAAAGGAACTTGGACATCGTCAAATGGCTTTCCCATTGAGTATCGATCGACCTCCCATATGTCAAGAGATAAAATTCTTACATAAAATATGACTTCTCAAATCCCATTAGACGTTCAGTCATTGTCGTGGCTAAAATAATCCATACAAGCGACGCCGAGGCAGGGAGCAAAAGAAAGAGTCCTGGAACTGATCGATCCAGAGTGCCGCTTGTAGCGAGGATATTAATAGGAAATTATCTATAGGAAGTCGACCAGTTACGATGCTAATTGAAACGTGTAAGCCGAGGCGCGACGTTCAGTTTACAAATCTTAAGAGCGCTTTCTCCAACGACATCCTTTTGCTCTGGGGTTGCGAAGGTGGTGGGGAGCTGTCGTGTTAAAAATACACGAGGGCAGGATGGGAGGAAGTTGGTGTCCTCGGCGCCACTTTTCGCGGGAAACTGGAAACTCTCCGATCTTGCTCGCAGAGAGAAACTGTAAAATCCCTTTTAACGAAGTCGCCCGTCTTCGTGGCGAGCTATCGCTCCAGGGTAAATTCTTATGCAAATCCGCGCCGCTCCTAGCAACGTTAAATTAAATCAACCAGATCCATGGCCGATGCAGCGGCTTGGCTGAGGAAATATCTGGCCATCGGGAAATTCGTCGCAATGTCGAAGAGGTTTGAATCGCTAGAGCGACCAACTAAGAACTACCTACCACCACACGTCGCTATAATGGATCTAGCAAGCCTACAAAAACGCGAAAACGTGAAGAAGGTCGCGTGTTCCAGTAAAAAGAAAGCGAAATTGCGGCTGAAAAGGGAAGCAAGTTCTTAGGCGACCATTCACGGCCGCGTACAATGAACGAGGACTAATAATTAGCAGGCTACCGGGGCAGTCGGGCGTTTTGAAGGATGAATAGGCCAGTAGAATACTCCATCAAGATAAAAGCGTGATGGATGGACCATTTAGAAGCAAACCATAAAACAATGCCCATGCCGCTTCCCATCGATAACACTTTCCATGCCCATTCACGCGTATTATTGCGCCAACTATAATGGCGCGAGCAACATCGTCGCAAGGACAGCTAGCTCGATTCGGAGCTGAATTACGAGTGTGTCCCCTTCGCAAGCCGAATTATCCGACTGCTGGAAATTCCTTTTTTTTTTACCCAACCTGTCTGCTCGTACAACGGCCTTCGAGGGGTTGAAAGGGGTTGAAAGGGGTTGGAGCTCGACCGGGAATCGGTCTATTTGATCGATAAACAGAACTCGGTCAAAATGACCGAACACGAGGACGCTCGGGTTAACGCGAAATAAGTGGAACGCGGCAATTTGTCCCCAAGTATTTTTCCCCTCTCGTTTTCCCAGCGCGAACAACTTCCACAAAATGTCACGCAATTACGGCTTACGCGAGAGCCGACGAGGGGTGGTCCAGGGACGCTTGTTCGCACGTGAATATCGCGATGAATCGATACGTTCTACGCAGCGCCGTTTGCACAATTATTGTTGCCCATTATCATTATTCGATGAGTCCAATCCGCGTGGCCATATTCCACTAATCCGCTGGGCAAGGACGACGCTAGGAATGAAAACGCGTTTACCTATATTACGTAGATGGGAATCGGAGATGTTAATGAGATTCAATTCGCGAGAAATGTTTCCTTGCAAAACAGAAATTAAAAATGGAGAGACTTGCTTTGAGAATGGCCAATCAGAATTTTGTATCAGATTTCCAATTACAAATATGGATTTCCAAATACAGAACGTGATCGATGATTTCCCCCGCGAGGGCATCAGAAATTTCGTGCGAAATAACGTCATTACACTGCAGCCGGCGACGCATTACGTAAAAACCTGTAATGACGGACTTAACAGGCCAGAAGCTTGTTACATAAATAATACTTTAATGTACTTTTCGTCCGACTGCTGAGGTTGACGCTCGGAAATTCGTGCTCGCGTGCGCGGGAACGACGAAACTGTCTGCAGGAGGACAGGCGGTGCCGTTTCGAGAGATTTAAACTCCAGCTAAATAAAAGACGAAGAAACATCGACGGAGAAACGAGGTTTGTCCCCTTTGACAGCGAGCATCAAAGATCCGACCATGGTCCGTCCGGAGGAACCCAAGCGTCCCAGTTTCTAAACGGCGAGCTAGCGAATGAGAATTGATTTTTACCTTTTTGCTCGGCGAGCTTAATAGACGAACACAGTTTCATCGAACCAACTTTTTCTGCGCACAGTGTTCTCCGAATCCGAGTCTTCGCGCGGGAATGCCCTTATTGCATCTGGCTACATGATCCAACGCGAGGTCCCAAAAGGAGAACACGAAAACTATACAACACTTGCACACCATCCAGTTTCTCTGCGCGATTCGAGAACGTCCATCGCGAGGCTCCGTTCGCTCGTGAAAATATGGGTCAGTGGAGTCAGAGGCTTTAGGAAACGGGAGGAAGCAACGAACCCGATGGACGAACGAAAACACCCATGAGGTACTACCGAGATTCGATCGCGCGCGAATCGCCTGCTAGCGAGGAACGCGCGTCAGTTGGAGCGGCCGTTTCGGCGGCCTCGCACTACCGACCGAATCTCCCTGCAGACTGACAGCCCGTCCATGGAACAGAGAGTGCACCGAACAGGAAAAAAGAGAGAAAGGGTGCACGGGTGGAAAAAAAAGAAAGAACTTGAGGGACGGGGCTGGGGGATGGAGGGTGAGAGGGAGGGAGAGCGAGAAACGAAGCAGGAAAGATAGGCGGAGGCAGGGAGAACCTGAAGAGCACTTCGTCGAGTTGCCTAGGTAGCAATATGTCAAGAGCTCAACCCCTTTCCACCACCCTCGCTCATTCCCGTGCTACCAACACCCTGTTCGCCCACCCGCCGAACATTCCGTACGTACGTACGTGTGCGCTATTTTCTCCAGCCTAAAAAGAGAGAAACAGAGGCCAGTAGAGGGAAGGGATGGTCCTCGAGTCGTCTGTACCCTCCCCCCCGCCAGGGACCAGGGGTGGTGGTCCAAGGGAATGGGAACACGGCGCTGCGTGTTCAGCCGTAACGTAAATGATCATTAGTTTGGCGTCTGGAGGCGAGTCGGCTCGGTGATTTGCGTTAATTAATTAGAGGCCAATTAATTCAGATTACTTTATCACGGCCTTGTGTACGCAGCCTGTGTCAACTGTAGGGAACGCCGTCGCCAGCCGAGACCAGACAATGACGACAACGACGACGACGACTACACAGAGACATCGCCGTGGACGTTGATGTTCCGTTGCCTCGAGTACAGAAGCCAGGATCGATACGCTCGTTCAAGCCAATCCGATAACTCGCCACGCCGGCAATAACGCGCTACCTTCTATAACGCTCCGCGATAAATTATTGTACTGGTTGACCAATGATTCTCGATCCAGTGGATTCTTTCGATCGCGAGGAGAAACGGAGTCAGTGTTTCTCGTTGATCAGAATTTTCGTCAGTCTACGAAAGCAGCTCGGCTGCGAGCTTTTCAATTTCTAACGAGACACGGCCGAATGGTCGAGCACAAGAGGAGCAGCTTTGAAATACGAGAGAAGCTGAAGCAGCGACCGCTGAATGCCGTCAGAGCGAAGATATCTCGAAGGGGAGAGCAGGAGGATAGTGAACAAGAGTTTCAGTTTTCAGATAATAAAGTCTGCGCGGCGAGTGGCATCAGTGCTCAGACGACCCTTCAACCCAACTAGCGCCCACACCGTCCAACAAGCCGCGTCGCATTCAGAGTCTTTTCAACTTTAACTTGGAATCATGCTTAGGGACGATACCAGTTTCAAGGAAACCAAGAGGCGGACACTTTGATAGTACAATTTCCCTGGGTTATGGAAATCCTTTCGCGTCTGAGCGAGACGGAATAATTGAGCACGACGTCGGCTGTTATTAAAAATACATTAAAGAAAATTCAAGTTAATTAGAAAATTTATAGAATCAGTACGCTTCTGTATCGAGAATTGGTGGAGGCTGAGGCAAGCTCCCGCTAATAAGAGAATCGCTGATGTCCGATTATACGTATAAAAGAAACTGGTGGGCGTGCACGCCCACGTAAACAGCTAATTACCATGCAAAGTCTTCGCGATCGTTCCATTCGAGATGGTTTATGTCTCTGACAACAACTTCGACCTTTCCGCTTCTCGATTTTTCACCAGGCCACAAGATCCCCGTGCATTAGCGTCACGAGCTCGAACTTTGCCGTCCGAACTTTTCAGTTGCCCTACATACACGCCGAGATCTCGATTGCCCGTTGGCCCACCGAGGGGGAAGAAGCTAGTCGAGGAACGACAGATGCCTCGACGAGCCCAACTAGCTGAAACTTCGTGGAACTTTCGACTAGCAGCGGCTTATTTATGTGAGACGCAGCCGCGATTCCTTGCGGCCGATCACGCGAGTGCGCGTTTAATCATTCTCCAGCCGAGGACTCGCAGTGTCATTCTGCCAGTCGTTTCGAACAACTTGTGAGAAACCCTGTACTAGACTATCTGGAGAACTTTTTCAAGAGACATGAAACTTGAGAGCCCAGAAATTTGACTTGTAGTTACCTCTGGGGAGGTTTCTTGGATGAAAACGCTGATTTTTAATAGAGGAGCAGAAGCCACTCTGTTTCGAGATGCGAGGAGGAATGCCGTATTGGAACGAAGGATACTTCGATTAAAATTACCCTCAGTCCTCGCTCTTCTGACATAAATACCAGAGATACACGCGTGCATTCGGCCGCATGCAAGCTCACAATAGATAGGCGCATAGCCTTGGACCATCGGACCGCCGTGTCTCATGGATCTCAACAGCTATTCGCGTCCGCGTGCCAGGGTGCCTTCTGGACCCTCAGTAATTTTGGAACGACGAATCGGTAATCGAAAATCGCCATAATTCGGTGGACAACGCCAACTATGCCAACGTGACATCAGTGACACGTGCAATCTCGAGAGAATCTAAACTTGTATCTTTCTCCTTCTCTAGATTTATAGGGAGACAATTCCCTGGACAATTACTCTTTAATACCTCCCTCTATCAATCACTACTCAGTACTTGAATTGCTATCATTTCAAGGAACATGCTACCACACCTTCATTTTCTTGCCCAAGATACACGTTATTCTGTTCCATTCCCTCTCTCCATCAATCCTTTCGCGTAAAAAGGAGACCACAGGTTTCCTTTCCCCAATCAGCGGCCCCAAACAAGAGCCAACCGCGTCAAAACGAAGAACAACGTAAATTTACCAGGCACCTCCAGTGGAATACATCCACCCTCCCTCCCGCTCCCCTATTATGGACTGTAACCCTCCCTACGAAACTTAGATCAATATGTTGCGTCACGTTCCCCCCGCGCACGGCGGCCAACATTCATCCACAGCCACCCACACTTTCTTCCACCCCGCGCTTCATTCCTGACTCCAGCCCCTACCCCCTTGCACGGTCAGTGACGTCACGCAGGGACGCGCCCCATTCATAGGCTCCCACGCAGCAAGCCTAAAACCGCGACGAGGAAAAGGGAAAAAAGCAAGACGGAGGGACAAAGGAGTGGTCGTAACACTGGCAATCGTCTGCGATCAGAAACGAGGGGCCTTCGCCTCTCGGGGGTTCGTTCGGGCCCTGAGGTTTGACGAATCGAAGAACCCCTTGCTCGCAAGCATAATTAAACAACGAAGGTTGCGTCGTGGCTAGTCCCCGACGGCGAGGAAACGTACGAGCGTTCCACTCGGATCGATGATGTCGTAACGCGCGCCGTGACGTTTATCATCGTACTTGCGTGTGGCCCTGGAGGATTGTGTGGGAGTACGTGCGCGGGACGAGCTACTACGACCAGCTCGCAGCCCCTTTCCCTGCGTGTATGCGCGGTTTCGTGTGCGTTCCGCTCCATCGCCGGCTGGATTTTCGGGCATATTAAATCAGATGTTTGAACACTCGCTGGATCATGTTCTATGAACTCGACGGTTATTAGAGAACTGTGGAATATATTCCAGCGATATTTTTAAGTAGGATATTATTGAAATTATTTTGCGAAGAGTGGGGAAACGTTCCTAGAAGCAGCATAAATAGTTGGCAGCTTCTGTTCTGAGAGAATACACGGATGGAAAAGCGACGAGGTAACCTCCATTTCTTGAGCCACGCGAAAGTACGGCGAAAACCAATAAACTTACAGGAAGTTGTAAGCCGAAGTTCTGCGCGTCTGCCTCTATTATTATACCACCACTCGCCGGCTAGAATAACGCGCGCGCAACCCCTCTACGTGTACCCGCCGCTCTTATTTTCTCGGTTACGGATACATAATGCTCTCATAAACCAAGTTAAATTACTCTTCGCCCGTCCCGCGGGGAAATACGAATAAATAACTCTTAAACGAACGACAGAATATATCGGCAACGGACGGTGGGACAACAAACGCTGTGGGCAATTCGACCTCGGCGACAACGAGGTGTAAAATAAAAGCACGGAAAGCCCTGGAACGCGATCCGTACGCGCTATTTCATTCCCATTGATGAAAATCCCGTGGAAATTGCGCGATCGGCCGGGGAAATACCGGGGTATAAATGGGAAACGTATTCGGTGGACGGCTATTTAGCGATGGCATTACGCCCACGGGCGCAGCGAGTACACGCGTCCGCGATAAGGGTTAATTGGTGTAGCCAGGCGGGATGAGGGCACCTCGCTATAGGTCAATTATTTCCACGTATTTCAGCGGCGCGCGACGATACGCGCCGGTTATCGTCTTTCGCGATACGACTGCTCTTAATCGCTTCCAGGAAGTTGACATTTCCACTGCGTAATTCCCCTCCGTATCGCGACATTTTCCGCCAAGAACTTTTTCACTGGATTAACCACTACGCTGTATTTCATTTGGAAAGGAGGGGATCGGTTTATTTACTCTATCGCGGCCGATATCGGGGCGAATTACGCGGTTCTGCTCGCTGTTCGATGAACAGCCAAAGTCTGCGAATTGGATATAGGCGAGATGTATAACGACGAAAGATAGGAGTTCGAAGGAGCACCTAGGAGCGTGAAGATTCGCTCGGAGATCCCATTGATCAATGTTATGAGAGGGGCAAAGAGCCAATGACTTCGGGCGGTTTTCACGCCATGAAAACATCGATTTGCATCGGCCACGGCGGACCTTTGCGTGTGTGCGATCGACGATCTCGATTATCGATCGGTGACGTTTCTCGTTAACCCCCTGTACGAACGTTTTCCTCAAGTTTAATGAATAGCTTCTGAATTCACGACTGTCGTTGATTTGGCCGGAACTTGAACTCGTTGTATCATATAACCGACTTTTTCTCGATAAATTACGCCGTTTGTCAGTTGAAATTTAAATATTTCCGCGCGCGAAGGATTTATCTGGATTTTCTGTCCCTCTGTGAAAAGGCAGAAGCTCGAAATGTCACGAGAGCGAAGCGTTTCCGCTGCTCGCGCACCGAATACCACCGTCATAGAGGATTTCCTTTGATCCCTTCATTTAGGTAATGAATCTTTTTTGGTCGCAGTCCTGGCCACCGTGGTGACAAACAAAACTCGTGATCCCTCAAAATGCGAATGTTCACTAAATTTAAGTGGCTTCCATAATTCAAAGAAAAATAACGGATTCATTGGTTGCCTCGCTGTGAAATCAACTGAATTTCCTACGGACATTTTCAGCTCAAGAGATAAAAAAAAAATGAGGAAAGATTCTAACTAGAGAGATGCTTCTTGCAAACAATTCAGGAACCCCTTGCGCATAAAATAATTACAAGTGCACCGAAATAAAATAACAAGTTCCACGTATAAGGTAAATAATGGTTGAAGCCAGCAGCGTACAATTTGAGGTACCCTAAAGACGTTTCGGTTGATGGAGCAACGCGGTTAACAAGTTAATTTCCATTCGACGACATTACCAGTCGAGGGTTAAACGCGACCATGGATAAGAAAACAGAGGGAATTAGAGGGCGCAACGTTTCCACCGTGCGATATATCTTCCCGCTTCTTTTCCGAATCTCACCCCTACCTTGTTCGACCGTAGATTGACCTTTCCGCCGCAGCGTGCGCAGCACCGGATGCTGCAGTAGTTGCAGATGTGGCCGGCGCCGGCGGCGAACTTGGTTTTCAGGCATATGTGACACGTGGCGTGCAGCTCTACTCCCGCCTTCTTGTGTTGCTCCGAGCAGGCCCGTATCCTTTCCTCGAGGATCTTCACCTCGTCCTGCTTTCGTCTGCGAACAACAAACGCCACAGAAATTACTTGCTGGGGAATAATAGAGAAGAGAAAAGTTTGACGACAACGGGGGATCGTGCCCGTCCGATATTTCAACTAATAAACCAACCCCCTCGGGTGGCTCCCCTTTCCTCGCGTTCTACCAACTTCCAAGCGAACTTGCTCCTCTCGCTGAAACGAATTTCAAACTGACTGAGCCGGAATCTGTTGCTGATCGTCTTAATTTCTACCGTGGAAAACTTTAATTAGTTTCAATTAATTCCTCTTATTGTTTATCACCGTGTGAGATTTCGAAAGCTCGAGTAATTCTATGCTTAGATTTCTGTCCTCCACGATTAAAGTACTGCCAACAACCGTCCTCGGTCGAGCCGCGTTTTTTCCGCAAATTGCACTCCTGCACCGCGCTTTCCCGGCCCACTTTTATCTGCCCTCGGTATGATTTCGTTTAGACACAGCTACTTAATTCCACTGGCGCAGCTAATTCGTCGCACCGCGATATCCCACCCTCTGCTCGCCACTCGTCTCTTATTCGCCACGGCTTTCGAGAACCAAGAAACCAACAGCCGTCAAACGTTCAAGAATTCCTAGCGATATCCTTGATAATATGACGAAACTGCATTTCGAAGGAAAGCAAACAAGGTTCTTGGAAACTAGTCTATAGTCTTGATCTTTGCGTGTCGCACAAATGCGAAATCCTGAACGATAACAGCCGGCAAGGACGTGATGTGAGGATCTGTCGAATAATAACGCAGTAGATTTTTAAAGAGAAATACTTGATTGAAATGTTCTAAGAGTTTATTAAATGCAAGAAAAGATCCGTCGATTAGAAGAGACGAGATAAAAATTACAAGTAGTACGAGTCAACGAATGGTTCTACTTCGAAGAGTGAATTTATTATCAAAGAAATTAGAGGAACTCCTTTCAGCATTCCCTCACGTGATCGATAGTTGCATAGACAAGCGCAACTCAAGGGTCGAAGGAAGCTTCCAAGGGGAATTCATAAACAACGTTAACCATCGTAATCACAAGGGAAAGACACTTCGAGTCGGTCCAGGTAAAGCGATTCTCAAGCCAAGTAGGTTAGCGCCATTGTATAGGGGACGAGAGGAATGCAGAAGCATTTGGCACGAATCTAGAGCTTTTCGACCGGAAGTCTCGGTCTCTAGGTCGCGTGTACGGAAATTCCAAGCTCTACCGAAAGGTTGTTGGCACTTATAAGTTCAAAGTTGGATCCTCGAGATAACAGAGAAGCAAGAACGTGCTAGGATTCCTTTGGATCGCCGTCTACTTTCCAGAATTTCACCTGGGTTAAGTACAACAGCGACTCGAGCACTCAGCGGAAATTCGCGGCAAGCAGTAACCTAAATCTCGAGTTTGCCGATCAAGTGAAAGGTCGTCGCGGTGGCATGTCGCAAAGTACACCGTGTCCGCCTACGTTCCTCTAATTACTTTACCAATAATCGCGCGACTCTCGCGCACGCAACGATTGCGAAGCTCGCTCGCTGTTCGATTACGGGTCGACTGGCTATCCGTCACGCGAAAAAAATATCCCTCCGTGACAAAGGGTAAGATCAAAAGCGGAGAACCGAGCGGAGAAATGTAGGTTACTTAACGAACACCTCCGTGATTCGCGCGCGCGACTTTTCTGTCCCACAAAAATCCGGCCTCGACGCGCAACACTTTTCACACGAGCCACGTTACCACCTCCAACAAAGAATCCTTGCTCGGAACTTTTGAAAACCCGCCGTTCGTACTGACACTATTTTTTATGCCTTTTCCGCGGAGTTTCATCATTTCCACCGCGGATATTGATCTCTGGCGGAACTCGAACGAGCAGATAAAGGGAAAGGGGATCGTCAATTACCAAAAAACTTGAAATACTTTGCTACCCTGTACTCTGATTTACGTGGAAAAAAAATTCCATCGATTCGCGGTACGCGTGCAAAATAGGTTCCACGTAAAGACGGAAAGGTTACGTCTATTTTTACTCGTCAAAGCGAATCGCCTTCCAATACGTAAGCGAGACTGTCATCTATAGGGGGAACTAAAATTATCGCGAGATATCAAAGGGTCCAGTCGTCGAGGAGCTTGGAAGTTTCGAGAGAAAGAGAACAGCCGGCGGTCGTTTCTCAGTGCGTGGCCGCGCTAAAACTCGCCACCTTCTATATTTCAAGCATCCAAGAATTTACCGTGCCAATCCAGCCTCTTTCACACTCCATCCACGAGCTGCAGCTGTATACCCTATGCATACCCTATGCAACTGCAGCAGCTCGTTACTGAGCCACGTCAAGGCTTGCTGCCTTGCATTTTACATGCGTCTCTACACGTACTTGTCGTTCACATTACATGATCTCGCATCCGTATGGCGAAGCACGCTTTCCTCATTACTCTCTCTCTCTCTCTCTCTCTCTCTCTCTCTCTCTTTCAGTCTTTTCTCGACTGTCTCTCGCTCTCTCGATCAACCCCCTCCCGCATTACCCTCTGCTCTTTGTCTCTCCTTCCCTCTTGGCTGCTTTCTCACGTTCCCGTGTTCCATCAGCGACAACCTATCAATAAAACGCTTTCCTCGAAGAACGGCGCCCATTTTCCTCGACGTCGCCTCTCTGCGAATACGAACTCAGCTGCCGTAATTATATGCGAATAGGAAGGCTGCAGTATCCGTCACTGAGTGCATCTCGCATGAACAGCTACGAAATCGGCATTAAAGAGGACTGAACAGTTCTAACATTACAGGAAAATAGACAAAATTTGTGACGATCATTTGGCTTTTTACCGCAATGTTCAAGTTCCTGCAGGTTTAGATATCCAATTGAGAATTAAATGAAATTCTAACAACTTTTTAAAGGATAAAATATCTTTGACAAGGAAGAAGAATTTTAATTGCGAAAGAAGCTGGCAGAATAATTATCCGAGAGAATGAAAACCCAAACAGAAGATATCAGAGATATAAAGCGGTCAAGGACTAACAAGCAAGTGAGACGAGCAAATAGATGGAACATATCGTGGAGGTGACAATTTGATGGTCAAGAAATACATGTATCCGATCGATCCGATATCGTTTCATCAGTAATTTCGATCACTAACGCGTGGTGGTTCACATTTTGTAGCCCTCTCGTCCGTGTCTGACCATTGAAGACTCATACTACTTGCCGCGTCGCGCTCTGACTTCGTCGAGCATTTATTTGTTTATTGGGGGAGCCACCCAAGAGTCTTTCAGTTAAAAAACTCCTTCATTGACTTCTTAATACCTAAATTTCTCAATCAGTATAAAAACAAAGCTCTTAAAAAAGTGAACTCAAAATGGAAATTGGAAGTAGAAGTCCTCGTGGCAATTATTATTCGACGTTTAAAGGGAATAGAACCAGAAAACAAGAGTAAATTACAGCGCGACGATAAGGACGCAAGGTCACATTCGTTAATTAATGCGGACAGAAGTAGGGAACACAGCGAAAGGCTCGACCTACCTCATAATCTCATTCTCCTTCTCCTCCTCCTCTTTCTGCCTTATCATAACCTCCTCGATGGCGCTCCTCTCCTCGGCGGTGAGGTGGGACATATCAGGTACAGCCGCCATCACGGACGTAAGATAGGAACGTGCACAGGAAGGTCTAATCGCGAGGACTTTGGCGCGACGCGCGGGCCGGCGCACCACCGACGACGCCGACGATGAGGTACCGCGACAACGCTCGTTCCTACAGGATATCGCGTCCTTTCTACGACTACGGGAAGGCTGCGTAGTACGGGGGGAGTCATCCGACACCTGGTAATCGCACCAGATGGTCGCGACAACACGAATACGCCTTCGGCAGACGGGGATTAGCTCGTGCCCGCGCTTTCGTACGTTTCGCTGAACGCTGCTGACAGGCACGGCTGACACGACGATCCGTGCTCAGACCGGCCGCAGGGAAAAGGGTTGACGATTCACACCACCTGGCAGCCCCCTTCCTCTCGCCTCTCATGCGACTGTTCAGCTTCGTCGAGGCATCGACGCGACGCTGGCTGACCACCGCGAGATCCTCGTCACCGTCGCCGTCCTCGTCCTCTGTGTCTCTGGTCGTACGATTACCACTGGCCACATCTGTATGACAAATCATGTTCACAGGCTGTAGGGAGGTTCTCGCATTCTCTCTTCCGTCTCTGCTCTACGTCCTCCGCTCGAAGCCAGCATGGAACGACGCGATGGCTGTCCTCGAGCCCTCTTCGAAACCGACCTTCGACAAGCTTCCTCTTCAGGGCGTCCTCGATATGATGGCGGCTGCGAGGTTAGAATGCGCGCACCGTTTCCTCGTTACGCTCGAACGCGCCCCGAGGAATCCCCTTCTCGACCGTTCCTCGCCGCCCCGTTGATCCGATTCGAGCTTTGTTTACCCTCTTTTCTCTGTTTGGACGCACCGCCGCCGAGTTTCGAGGTTTCGAGCGGACACGAGCGGCCCAGTTCACGAGCACATCGATTGAAAAGGAAAACGGGTCACGGGTGCTCTTGGTGCACTCGTTCCTGCCGTACACACCGACTGGCCAGGTTCTTGAACTTTGCAGGGGAACACACGATTCTGTACACTCACGTCTGCAGGTGAACACGCTCGTCAGCTCTTAGACGAAATCAATTTGTGCTTCGCCGTGGACGAATCATCAGGAATGATCAATGGCTTCGTGCTTACGTTCCCTTAGGTGTATTTTCGAAATTCCATCGATTGCGAACCAGAAACGGGTCACTGGGTGTCTGCCTCTTGACCCTCCAGCACGATAGAAAACACCCTTTTTTGGCTACTTCAATTTTTCGAGTCACGAGTTGTCAACAAAATTCCATAAACATGATCCAAGGGATTATTTCTCGTAGTGGCATAATTTCCAGTGCTAGTGTACTCGAATCCTCTATCGCCTATGTATATCTCGAGCCCGAACGATATTTAATGCCACAAGTACTCGCTGCTCGCGATTCACGTGGCGGCCGACTCGGCGATGGCGCTTTTCGACGTCTCTGCAGCGACCGCGACACCCACACAATCAATCGCCCTAGACCGGATCGTTCCACACCCACGAGAGCTGTTTTCCCAGCTGACCGGTTGTCCTCGACGCTTTTCCTTCCTAACTCATCCAGTCAGCTGCTCGATCCTCCTCGAGCCCCAGGAAACCGTCGCCTTTTCCCTCGACCGAATATGTATTCTATCTTGAGCGCTCGTCAGGTTCAAACAGCCACTTATAGTATTATCGCGAGCGACTCTGCGACGACAGCTCGGCCGACCTTCGCACTGATTACACACGCGTACACGCGACGAGCAGGCGAATCGGTGACGGGAATGGCCGACGAACGAACGATATTCTTCTCACTTCCGTGTTCCAGCGTTTCTCCTCTGGTACGCTCGACGCAAGAACAACACACGAATGAGCTTACTCCACACCCCTAGCGCGCTTATGTCCGTCAACGCTTCGCGATTGGTACTACTCTCACTGACGGCTCGCTCTCTCCGTCTCTGTCCCTCACTCTCGCACCACGCTCTCTTTCCCTTACGCCCCTACTACCAACACTCGCCTACATCCTTCTCCCTCTACCTGCCCTACCTGCGCTCGTCTCCCTCGCCCTATCCCTAGACCGTCTACGCGCCACCCTCCCTGCCCCGTCCTCCCTCTACTCGCCTCGCTCGCCACCGCCTGCGCCTCTCGCCAACCCTCTCTGTAACGGGTTGAAACGAGACGGCCGGTCCTAGAAGGGGGCTAATTTCCGCCCGCGAATCGACTTCCTGTTCAGATTCTCGCGTCGAAATCGCGCGCGACCCGCCAGCCTCGGCTCCTATCGGCTCTCCCGTCCATGAAAAAACCGAGCCCGACTACCAAAGGGCAGACCTTTCGCCGTCGAGGACACCCAGCCGTTCGTACGCTTGTGTGTACGACCGCAGTTGCGCGAACGCCTACACCCCCTCCTCGGCCTGTTTGTCCATTCGGGACCACCACCCTGCCTGCACGAATTCCGGTTTCCCGTGTGCATGTGCCTGGACCAAGGTGGGGAGACAGGCAGAACCGCGTCCGAAAGGACGACTGTCGCTCGCGGCCACGTCCCCGTGGATTTTACACGGGCCCCGCGAGAGCAACCCCCTTGCGCTCGTTCCTTTGCAACGGGGCGAGACTCGAGCGACAGCGCGTCTGCCGATCCGACCGAACGGATCGTTGAAAAGCCTCCATTCATGCGGTCTTAATAAATAATGGGATGCGGCGTACGTCCGAACCAATAAGGACCACAGGCCGCACTTACGTCATGGAAAACCCCGTATTGATCGAACCAGAAGCCAATGGGGTCCGACGCTGCAACGGTGCCACTTTTGCCGTTCTGGCGGCCAATTCGAACGATATCGAACCGCGTCACCCTAACGCTGAAACCCGGGAAACTATGAATCGTGCGGGTGGAGATAGGTTCGAGCGCCGATCCAGAAGCTCTGAGACGATTCCAGCTGAATTTCGGGGTAAAGGGCTCGCACGGTGTTGTACGACGCTTCAGTTATTGCTCGGAGTGAATAACGGAGTAGGAAAGTCCGTTTCGTTAGTACGGTTAGTTATTCCAGGACATTAACCGTAACAGTCGACGGACATTGACAAAGTTTGGTATAGTTGGTTCGGTGCCCGAAATTCAGCCTCGTTTCTGGAGGAATTTTCGACCACCTCGGAGACTTGCGTATTCGGGCAAGTTTAAGCAGTGCTCGTAAAAACTTGGAGACGCTATCGGTACTGTCTGCAATTTAACTTTAGCAGTTATGAAACTTCATTTGATATTTCTTCTGATTAAGTTCCTCATAAATTGAAAGCATCCCTTATGAGCTACACTGGATGCAGGATGAAATTTAAGGACCATGATTTGTGATCGAGCAATGAAATAGATAATTAAATGATGAAATAGAACGAGAAATTTTAGAAAGATGCGTGCCGAGGCTGTGTCTGGCAAAGAGCGTATTAATACTACTGACGCGTCTGATTATTACATAATATAGCTACTGACTTAAATAGCGCCTACAAAATTAACTCTGCCTTCGACTCTGATAATATAGCATTAAATTAGAAAGTTAATAATGAAAAATCTGTAGAGTACAATTCATTTCTTTACGATTGCGAGAAGAAAAAGTCTACTCGAGGATTGAGTACGTATTAAAATTCGATCAATCAAAGAGAATAATATTAAAATGATCTGCCAACCACCACTGACCCTAAAGTAGTAGGCTCTGCCAACCTGTTTCGTGTATCTGTTTTTATGGCTCACAATATAGGAGAACGAATGATTAATGATATCTGGAGTAAAGCCAGAAAATCTTGATCTCTTGCTTCCATCGACGTTTGCATAGAAATCACATTTAAATTAATATACAATCATAAATAATGTATATTTATTTTGTTGCATACAGGCCTGAAATCACTTCAGGTTAAACTTACAAACAATTATGCAGAATTTAAATATAGAAATTAAATTTACAAACTGCTACGTTTACTTGTGTCTGTGTATTTGTTACAGATGCAAATATAATTGTATTAAAAGTACAGAATCAATCGATGTGCAACACATATATTTACAAATAATATTTCGGAGTATTATGTGATAAAAATAGATGGTTCAAGTAGCAAAAAATTGAGAGTAAATTATCTTAAGATAAATACAAGTGTAAATAATTACTATAAATTTGGCACATTACAATATCATAATAATAATAAAAATATTGTCGCAACTGAATCAGACAATTATTTAATAAATAGTAAACAAATTTCAAGAAAAGCAGCGATATATTGCTACGAATACTATTAATCGACTTTTCAGCATGAAGAGCACTTTCCTCCAATTTAAATTTGCATACACTTCACTCGTTTGCCAGCACTGCCCTCGTACGTAATCATGTATAATAATTTACGCTTAATTCGTGTATTTACATTCATTCGATAGGCAGTGCATTGCGCTATTTTTATTTACAATTTCGATTATTGCACACGCTATTTATAATAATCATTGAGAGTTTCGGTCATATTGGTCTGTTCCAAATAAATTAAGAAGATCAATATATTTTCGCTCACTCTTATAGGGTGTGTCATATGTACATATTTGTATCGTATACATCCTCAATATCATCTGTTCCGGCTCATATTGTGAAAGAATGATCTTAATCAATATTAATCGCTGTGTAGCTTCACGTATGCGAATTACGAGATAAAAACGTTTCTGCAGTGTGTTCTACATTTTCTACAATAGATTTATACAGTCATTGTTTAACTACTGAACTTCCGCACGAAAGTTAATTTTGCATTACAATCAAACAATATGTACATCGATAAAAAAAACTTGTAATAAAAAAGAAAGTGCGATAAAAAATTCTCTAACATTTACTTTACGGATTAATATACTTTATAGGAAATGTGTACCAATTCAGTCAAAATCTT
Source organism: Calliopsis andreniformis (assembly GCF_051401765.1). NCBI lineage: Eukaryota > Metazoa > Arthropoda > Insecta > Hymenoptera > Andrenidae > Calliopsis > Calliopsis andreniformis. The sequence goes on along the minus strand of NW_027480432.1, from coordinate 1,179,903 downwards.
ATCAAAACCATGTAAATTCTATCAAACAATGATTACTAGATACACATGTACGTATTACTTCCTCATATAAATTTAAAACATTTCTGCTTATCGTGTGGTATTCTTGTTTTAAACAATATCGAATCAGCGCGATATTGTGTATTTAAAAGAGGCATGTACCCAAAAACCTGAAAGAGTATCAAGAATAAAAGTAGCTGAACTAAGATTACTCTTTAAAATTATAAAATATTACTCACCTGAGAGAAAAAGTTAATACATTTATGCCGTTCCTGAAAATGTGTGTCATCTTCTGAGAGAGAAACTGGACAGCCAGGACATCTGAAAGTCCAACGTGATGTGACCTAAGCAAAGTAATAACAAGTAAATATTTGGAAATAAAAAACACATCAAAATTTGAGAGACAATATTTATGTACCTTAACAGGTGGTTTCCTTGTAATGTGAGATATGAGGAAATTCATGGCAATATCCTCGCAATTCATGTATTCATCAACTTTATCTCGTATGGCCTGCGGTAGCCAATGAGTATACAGATATGTATAATATTTATGAATGAATGCAGCCCCTGTTAAAACCATTGATAACTCGCAAGAGTAATTCGAATTGTAATTCCAAGCGTTGTGATAATTTTGGTCCCAGGCATGGAAGCGACCAGGAAATCCTACGACGCGATCTCGGTGTTCTCTCCATACTCTGTAAATACAGCATAAATTCTATGTCAGTTTTTTGCACACTAATATTAGAAATAATAAAGAAATTACCTAAATCCAAACATTATTTCATCGTGTCTTAAGTGAGCGTCATCATCCACTGAAAGGACTGCTTCTGTTTCAATTGCATCAAATGGAAGAAATCTATTGTTTAAACTATTTCTAGGTGCTTTTATAACCTACGGCGAAAGGATCAATTTTTCACAAAAATAATTTAAAAAGATTACTATCCGTATTATCAATGAAATAAGTTAACAAATTACATGTATTGGAACTCCAATATCAGGCCATTTTAAGTCCTCCATAGGTGGTTTTGGACTATTCCATACCACTAGCACTTTATTCAAATATGGTAATCCGTACAGTCGAGCCAAAGAATTTATAAGAACTTGTTCTCTTTCATAAGTTAACATCACAATTGTGAATTGTTCTCTCGGATAGTTTCCTCCTAAGGCTTCGCTGAATTCTTTGCCTGCACCTCCAGCACCTTTACCAATCGGTCTGAAGCCAACTTCGGACCCTGCAATTCATGAAACCTCAATAAATAGTATGTATACTCCATTACTAACACAATGAATACTAATTTTATTTACCAAGGAATTTCGCATCACTAGGAAGGACGGTATCAAAAGGCAATTGTGGATATAAGTAAAATGGATCTACCCAGTCGTTCCAAATCTCATGGCCTTGAAGCAGCATTGTAGTGTAATTTCTCTTAAAAGCAGGAGATGGATACGGCGGTTCCAGAGGGCCCAAACTTTCTTCAGCCTCTGGCTCAGCAATAATGGCATCTGATTTTAAAGGCTACGAAGTAATAAATATAAGGTGGTTACATATAATGAAAAATAACCAATAGAATTATATATCATAATATTTACCACAAAGCTTTCATTAAAGACACTTGGACTGGCAGCTTGAGATGCTGGTAAAGGAGGAATGCCAAGTCTATCCCTAATAACTGCTACAATGGTATCTACTGCACCTTGTGCAGTACTTAGATATCGTTCCCATATTAATCGCCCTTGTCTACGCATACTTAGAAGATCAGTGTCGGGCACAGCGCGCAATAAAAAGTGCATTTCAGTCACTCTGGCCTTAGGCAGAAAAATTGCAGCTCTGCGCCAATTAATTACTTCATTGTAACTCAATGAAATTTGATCGCCGCCTAAAAAGACTGGAATAGATCCCGATCTTAAGGCTTCGTAAAGTCTAGCTTGCATAGATGAAGTAGTTATAAATGAAGCATTGCTAGGTGCTAAAATTAAAGCAAATGTAGATTCCTTCAATATGGCCTTCCTTGAAGACTCAGTTCCACACAGAGACCAGTCAAGAATTTCAACTACATTCCTTTCTTCTGAAGCTGGTATACATTCAAACTGAATGAAGAATTTATCCATGGTCATTCCAGTGCTCATATCTTTCAGATGTTGGATAATAAATGTATCTAAATTATTCTCATCAATTACTAATCTTTCTAAATCTACATCAGCATCATCAGTTTGATGGCCCATAGTTATAACTTTTGGAGATCTCATTTCTCCTTGGAAAGATAATAAATATTTCCTTCTTGCTGGTAGCATTTGTGCACACTCTTGCCACACATCACCACCTGGAGGTCCCAAAATTGGAGGGACAACTAAATCAAAGCCATCACGAAATTGATTTCTATAAAATGTTGATTGTACTATAATAGCTCTTCCTGTGTCTATATTACTAAAAATGTTTCCAGATTCTACAGACAGATCTCTACGTGCTAGATTCAATAAAACATGATTTCTACCATCTCCACCCCAATAAGGAAGTGCATGCAATTTCTTCACATCTACAGACTTCCTATATTTTTTATCAGTTTTATGTTGAGTGGAAAGGGCTTCTCCTATGAGCACTATAAATATACAAGCTTCTGCCGCATTAGCAGTGAGATGTGGATTATATCCTAATGTCTGTTTGATCGTAGTTTTTAAAAATCCATCAACATCCCAATCAGGATTTACTACAGAATACTGATCTGGATCATACAAATACACTGGGAATCCACTTGTTAATGCACAACGGCTGTGATCAAAACAATTATACATTCTACATGAATGCGGTATTGTACTTGGTAATACCACAGGAATAGAATCCATTAATATACGTTTGGGAGGAGCTAGTTCTGGTGTATTCCGTTCTACTGCTTCTCTCTGAGCCACTTGTGCTTGTTCAACACTAATTTTCAGCCTATCAAGATCTGTTTGTTGATGCAGTAATTCTTGCTTCAACTCATCAATTTTTTGGGTTAAACTACTGACTTCAACTTGCAACCTTTGCCTCTTTGCACTCAAATCCCTAAGCTCATTATTTACAGAAACTTTAATACGTAACATCTCTTCTATTCTCATTTTCAATTGAGAAGCTTTCATGGAAGTAAAATCCTCAAAAGCTTCTAATGTAGAAAATGTGCGATAAATATCTCTGCCTGAAGACCCAGATTCTACCTGTAACACGAATCTCATTGTCAAATCATTTTGTCATACTTTGGTATTTTCTTATAAATATTTTAGAAGAAAACAGTACCTTTGACAAATAATAATGAGTAAATAAAGGTACGATAAATAAAACTGCAGATGTTAATATGATGATCCGAAATAATTTGATATGTGTTATCCAATGACAAATTTCTCTTCCTGTTCCATTTTGATGGTGAAATGGAATTAATTCAAATGAACTTCCTCCCATTCTGACTATAGCAGACTATCATTCATGGCTATTTAAACCTCAAACCACTAAAGTTGTTTTGTAAATCCATAGAGTAGTCCTGCAAGTAAACATATGATTATATATCCAAAACCATCAATTTGTCCAAAATATCAAAATCATTTATGGATAGAAATGTTAAATTCAAGTATCAATCAACTTAAATCTCACCGAAAACATGATAATTGTCGAATTTTTACTGGTATCATTGATTAGTAACCTAACACAAATTGTTTTCCTTTACATTTCTTAGCAACTCTATCTGATGATTGTTACGCATGAACCATGAATATTCGTGAATATCATTACGACAGATTTAATAGAATGTAATTTATTCTAGACAAACGTTCCTACAAGAGATTGGGCTTAACAGATTATGCGGTAATAGTTGTCAAAATTACGCCACACTGTCCCCATTCGTAGGGAATCATCGAGAGTTAGAAAATATCTGTGTTATATTATTGTTTTCCTTCTAATGTTTATTCAATAGCTCTTTGACGTACGCTCTTACAACTTCACGCATGACTATTCATTTACACGCTACAATATTTACGATTTTACGATAGCCTTCCATTGTTTCTCGTGGAACATGAACATCGTTCTTCTTTTATAGCGCATAAGAAAAAAGAGCTTTGCATCAATACCAGCGAATGTTGGGCCAAATTATACAATGTTTCTTATGTTCTTTTTTTTAACCCTGTCATGCCGTAAGTGTGGCAGTTGACAAATTAAATGTAATCTTTTTAAATGACCCGCGACATTACTCCCAAAGTTACTTTCCTTCGGTAACGTCTGGTGGCATTACTTTATACATACTTTCCCGTTGATGTGTATTTGCATTTCTCGAGGCCTTCGCAGAGAACATGCGCATGTTCATGTCAAGTGCAGTGTAAAGGAAATAATATTTTGGCTTTCGGGGCCTAAAATTAGCTAAAATGGTGAGTTTTTGACGAGTTTCCGTGTCATCGTTAGAAAATGTTCTATACATCACGTATTTAACAACAGAATTGTTATTCGATTAGTGTATTCGTGTTGATGCAATGAAAATGTTGAAATAACCTATCGAGATTTAACGTTAATGATTCATTTCGCACGAAATACAAATTAATTTTGTGGCATTTCTTCTGACTAACTGCGTTGGAGAATAATGCCTCGATCTTTCCTTGCAAACCTGTGATAAATTATATTAGTGCTTGAAAGTCTTCGAATTTCGCAGTATCCTTTACTGCGAACATGTATAAAAAAAGTATTATAGTTGTTATATACGTAACGAAACCTTGATTGTTTATGAATCTTCTTTGACGTCGACACGAATGTTGCAATACTCCGAAATTCTAAATTTTATTGATGCTCCTTTGTATGAAAACTTTTCTTAATGGTGTGTAGTTTTGTGTGATGGTAAAGCAAGTTACAGTTTTATCACTTTTTCAACATCACATTAAACAGAGGTATTTATTGCAAATTTAATTCTTTGTTTCAGCATAAATTGAAACTCTCACAAAGGGATAAAGTAAAGAAATTCATAATGTTTACACAAACTGGAGAACAGACAGCAATTTATTGTTTGGCACAAAATGATTGGAAGCTGGATTTAGCAATTGATAATTATTTCCAAAATCCTGAGGCATATTACAAAGAACCAAAAAATTCAGTGGACAAAAAAAAATTGGAGATATTATTTAGTAGATATCAAGGTAATTATAGTGCATGTAAATTTCAGGAACATTTTATTGATATTCATATATAATTTGGCAATAAAAATAGATCCAAATGAACCAGATAAGATTACGGCAGATGGTATAATGAAATTTTTGGATGACTTGGGTTTAAGTCCTGAAAGCAAATTGGTACTAATCATTGCTTGGAAATTTAGAGCAGAAACACAATGTGAATTTACTAAAGATGAGTTTATGACTGGAATGATGGATCTAGGGTAACTTATAATATTTCTTTACCATTTCTTTATTGGAATAAGTACAAAATTGACTCCTATATTCTAATTCAATTTGCTGGGATTATTCTTCTAGGGTGGATAGTATAGATAAATTAAAAGCTCGTTTAAGTAGTCTAGAAAATGAATTAAGGGATCCCCAGAAATTCAAAGATTTTTATCATTTCACGTTCAATTATGCAAAAAATCCAGGACAAAAAGGTTTAGACCTTGATATGGCAATTGCTTATTGGAACATTGTATTAGATGATAAATTCAAGTTCCTGCCATTATGGTGTCAATTTTTACAGGTTAGAAATGAAATTTAATTGTGAGTTTAATTTAGATAATATAAATATTAATTTTTAATCGCAAAAGCAACACCAATTTTTAACAATTATGATATAGAAATAGTTAATATTGTTTTCTAGGAACACCATAAGAGGTCAATTCCAAAAGATACGTGGAATTTATTATTAGATTTTGCACTTATGATCAATCCTGATATGAGTAATTATGATGAAGAGGGAGCCTGGCCTGTATTGATAGACGATTTTGTAGAATGGGCCCAACCTAGAGTTTGTCAATCTCTCTAACATCTTTTTATTACATCTTTAACTTCATATAAAGAAAGCTTTATTTATTCACTTATAAAATCATATAATCAAGTGATACTTGATCATATTTTTCTGATGACACAACATCATTTTACTTTGTGTACAGAATATATGATAATGAGGCAGGAGTACTATAATCTCTAAGAACACTTCATATTGTATAATAACGCTATAATGTAAAAAATTACAGAAGATTGGTTACCAGCAGTAAATTACCTGCATATATTTGAAAATTAGAGTTAAAAGTCTTTTATCAACTTTAGCCAAAATTATTTAATACTGACATGTAGTCTTACGATGCTATTGCACACTTAAATTTGCATTATTATGCATTCAACTGTACAAAGTAATATGATGTATAATCAGTTTGCTGTTAAAGAAAAAAAATAGTAACAGTGGAAAATGTTGCTCAATTACCGATGGTACTTGCAAACATTAGAAGAAATCGCGCACTGTGTTGTTCTTTTGCAGAAGTTTGACTTCATAAGGAAAAATGACAAAAAAATTCGTTCATACCTTTTTGTAGATAGTAATTCCTAGAAGCTGCGTTATTAAAAATTGTTATTGAATGAATTTTACGACACTCTACATAACACTTGTAATATATATACAAAAAACATGGAGAGAAAAGTGTGTATTTTAAAAGTAATGCTATTTCGGCACTGCTATACTTATCTCTTCTTAGAAAAAGATTTGTTTCTGTTTCTATTAGTAAAAAAAAATATTTATATTGTAATTCTGAGGTACTATAGATGTTAGGAAAAATAAATTAAGAATTTTTTACAAGTTTAAATGATGAGTTTCATTAAAAATATATTTGTTTCATAATCTTAACAAAATTCTACTTCGTGAATTCATAGTTATGTGAGAAGATTTTTTTAATGTTAAAAGAGAATACATTTATTTATTGAAATAGATTTGATTCTTATAAAAAATCTTCTAATTGCACTACAAAGTATTAATTACTATCGTTTTACGTTTTATGTTGTCTTTTTATTTCACATTACAAAGTGTTATTAATGCTTGTGTAGTTTTTAGTACAGTATATATGAATTTTTAATACTAATCGCTTTTATTTATATACATATAATATAAAAAGATTAAAGAAACATAATGTATAAAATATATATCTCCACAACTTTATAGTTACTAATTAAGAAATCAAAAGATTATATTCACAATTAGGTATACAAACATTCAAAGGTGCAAAGTAGTAAATTAGTAACACAAAAATACGTCGTCCACAAATTTTGGATTATATTTTATAAAAAGATTGACACGAAATGAAAGGAAAAGTTCTGACTGATGTATCCATTCTAAAACAAGTCCAGTCACATATTGCGGGGATACGTTAACGCAGTGCGAGAAAAATTCCTTAAAACTGTACTTTATTTCATTTGAAGTAGTAAAAAGATACTATCTGCAGAATGAAGGTACATTATTTTTTTAATAGTTTCAACATTGCGTGAACAAAAGAGAATTGTAATAGTTTTAAACAAAAATTGTACATAATGTAAATAAATGTATCAGTCTTAATCTATATAACATGTTTAATTCAATAAAAATACCGCAATTATTATACCACATTAATTACTTTTAATTAAAATGCTTCTAACAATAATAGTGAAATAAATTTCTTAATCGTATTTAAATTTTACTATTTTTTTAATATATTTTTAGATTTTCAAGGTATTTACATGAGCATACATAAAAAATTGAACTATTCTAATCTATGGTGCTTTTTGCAGTGACTGCCACAGTTACACAAAGATTTACAGCTGCAGCTTGAATTGTGTGGGTAGAGAAAAGCTAGTTCATATTCTGTTGCTTTTGTATTGTAACAATTATTTAATATATCCTCAATATACCAGTCACATAAAAGTTTCAACTTATCCATAGTTGTCTATAATATTTTATCTACTGTTAATCTAATATATGTACATTTCTGATACTATTAAAAAATTATTTGTCAAATGCAATTGCAAATTCTTACTTGGGCAATTACTAATCCTCGATTTGCATTTACAAGGGTATTATGACTATGAGAATCAATAAAAGTTATCTGAAGAAACAAATTTTTGTATTAAATATCTATATTAATTTTATCAAAACACTGAAGAAATACCTTACCATGTGAGTGCTCTCTTGAAATATAAATAATACTGTACGGCCACAAGTAATAAGAAGCATGAATAAATTTTTAGATTTTGGTGCTGCATACCATTTGCATATAAAACTATTTACATGCTGGTATAAACCTTTTTCAATTCTTTCATAAAATACTTGAAATGTCTATAGTATACACAACATATTTATAAAAATAATCTGCTATGGAATAACTTTATAGAGATATGAATCTATCATATTTATACCCATTCTCTTAATAAATTTAAACTTCTGCCTCCATGTTTCAACGCCTCCTCTATACTAAGGTAGGGATGAGAAACTAATCCTTTTTTAACAATCCATGCATGAATTGCATAACCCTCTATCATAGCTTCAGCTAAAATAGTAGTAATTTCAGGGCATTTTTCAATATTATGTATTAATAATCCTGTCTGAGATATTCTTTGTGCCACAAGAAGACAAATAAGAGTACATGCTTTACTAACTGCAACATGAATGTACGAATTATGACAGAATTAAATAAATATATCAAAGTAAAACTGTACCTTTTTGTCCCGGCAAAAAACGACTTTGGGAAAATTCTTCTTCGTACCAATATATTGCGACTCTATTGCCGAAATAATGTTTAGTGTACGAAGGGAAGTGAGAATTAATCAAGGGAGATAAGGACATAATTAACCTCTTAAGCGCTTAAAACAGGAATAATTGTCATGTATTGGTGCATTACACTCCGCTTAAGGTAAATATGATGAAGCTAAACGAAATTTCTATACTGTGTTTTTTACGTCTTCATAAAGCTGGGTAAAAAGGCACTTTACTCGATTTAAGAAAGCGCTTAAGAGGTTAACATGTTACTTTTTACTTGGTAATTTCATAGTCGAAATCATTTTTTCCTACTGTTTCTAATTCAATGTATTCATACAAAAATGTTACTATGTCAACTTCATTATGGACCAATAGCATATAATAAAATTGTTTATTTATTCCCTTCAATGGAGTACATACATCTCTTATTAAAAGCCCCTATCCCTTTAAGTAATTAATTGTTTATTTATGTATATGTCTGCATGTTAAGAGTTCAGAACATTTATTTATGAATAGCATAATAAATTTTATAATGTTGTTATGTGTGGAAATTGTTTATTTATTGCAAAAACAGAATTAGAAAAATTTCTGGGGGCACCGGGCCCTGATGATACGGCCCTTAAGAAAAGATGCTAGCGACAGCTTCGACATCTAGCGGCGATCCGCGAACTAACATTTTCGGTAGGTACCTATACATACATTTTTTAAATCATTAATAAAACATTAACAAACATTATTATTATGGAAAATCGTTCAGAATATTGTCTTAATGTATAAAATAAATTAAATAATAAAGTTTGAGCAGTGTATTTGGTAAAAACATACACTTTTACGTGGATTAATTACTTCTGCTATTGTTAACTTATTTATTTATTGATTTGCGGGTCATTTGATGATGCAGAATGCTTTTAGAGTCTCTACATATCATTTTGCAACGATAAAAGTGCGTAGAAATTGTTTATTTATTGTAAAAACAAACTTTGTAAAAAATGAATTAAAATCGTGTTGATGGCGCCATCTAGCGGACCGTCTGCTAACTAAAAGTATAAACTAAGTTTAGTTTTGGGGCGCAACCACTAGATGGCGCCACCAACACGATTTTAATTCATTTTTTACAAAGTTTGTTTTTACAATAAATAAACAATTTCTACGCACTTTTATCGTTGCAAAATGATATGTAGAGACTCTAAAAGCATTCTGCATCATCAAATGACCCGCAAATCAATAAATAAATAAGTTAACAATAGCAGAAGTAAGTAATCCACGTAAAAGTGTATGTTTTTAACAAATACACTGTTCAAACTTTATTATTTAATTTATTTTATACATTAAGACAATATTCTGAACGATTTTCCATAATAATAATGTTTGTTAATGTTTTATTAATGATTTAAAAAATGTATGTATAGGTGCCTACTGAAAATGTTAGTTCGCGGATCGCCGCTAGATGTCGAAGCTGTCGCTAGCATCTTTTCTTAAGGGCCGTATCATCAGGGCCCGGTGCCCCCAGAAATTTTTCTAATTCTGTTTTTGTAATAAATAAACAATTTCTGTGAACTTTTATCATTGCAGAATGATGTGTAGAGATTTTTTAACAACAAAATTGTTTATTTAATGTTATAATCATTTAAATAGGTATAGCATTTCAATGCCAGTAAACTAGATAGACGTCTGAAACGCTTCCTCTTAATAACAACTAGTATTTTTAATTTGTATTGTTTCAGAATATGTTATACAGACCATATAAAATGTATAGGGCATTGAAGTACTAATACTGATAAAATAAAAACATTTTTCTCTTATTTTGTATACATTTTAATAAATTACTTGAAATTTCAATACATGTATTTCACACGTGTGCTTAACCGAATGATGTCGCGTGCGTACGACAGTGTGTAGTTTCTTTTGATCTATAAACAACGTGAATGACAGATATTTCTAAATGAAAGATTTGTGAAAATATTGCAAAACATGTACAGTTATACTCGCAAAATAATATGCACTTATAAGAAACTTTAAATGCAATTAAAATCAGTGACTGCAGTATTTGCAGAAAGGGACGAATACACTTGACTGAGACTGTGATTGTTGAAGAATTTGAAACAATAATGGAGTGCATAGTGGCGAATGTGGATAATATGAAATTTGATATTGAAGTTGCTCTTGATGAACAATATGGAGCACTTCCTTTACCATTTACTGGAATGGATAGTACGTAATTATTTTTTCTTTACCTACATCGACACACATGATAAGGTTATGCACTCGTCAATTCAAAAACATTGAGATATAAAAAGCATGTTAATGAATCTCACTGGAACATAAAATGATGGGCAGTGTTGCTGTATATTTCTGGAATGAAACATATTTATTGACTTTTTTTTTTTTTTTTCATGAAAATACCAGTCTTCTAATGTATGTTTACATTGTTTACTTGTCATGGATTATATTTATCTATCTTTTTTTCATGCAATTTGTAGAATCCACAGCTGCAGTATGTCAATTCTATCCCAGAGGCACATGTGTTAAAGGAGCGTCATGTCCATTTAGGCATGTACGTGGAGACCGTACAATTGTATGTAAACATTGGTTAAGAGGTCTTTGTAAAAAGGGTGATCAATGTGAATTCCTACATGAGTATGATATGACCAAAATGCCAGAATGTTATTTTTATTCTAGATTTAGTAAGTATACTTACACATTGCATATATGCATTATTCTTATTTTCAAAATTGATTTTTTTACTTTTTGCATGTTACTCCTCCTTAATGTTTTTCTTTCTCTGATATTGCTAAGTTTTCCCAGTATAGGTGTGTTAAAATGAATTATGAATTATTAGATGCCTGCCACAACAAGGAATGTCCATTCTTACACATTGATCCAGAAACAAAAGTCAGAGATTGTCCTTGGTATGATCGTGGATTCTGTAGGCATGGACCTTTATGTAGACACAGACACGTACGTCGCGTTCTTTGTATGGCATACTTAGCAGGATTTTGTCCTGAAGGTCCAAATTGTAAATTTATGCAGTAAGTTTTGTAACAAATTCATTTTCGCTGAAGTACTTCATTCAGATTCATAGATACTTTACACAATGATCTCTATTTTTAGTCCAAGATTTGAATTACCAGCAGTGCAAGATATGCAACCCAAAGAAGGAAAGAAAGTTATGATCACTTGTCATTTTTGTGGAGAAGGTGGTCACAAAGCTATATACTGTAATAAAATGCCACCTGACGTGCGTGAAGCACAAGTTAGACAAGAAATAGAAGGCAATTCTCACACCACGCATCATATGAACATGCATAATGGACCACCTCCTCGAGGACCGCAAAAGCCGCTCGAGGAAGTTACTTGTTACAAATGTGGAACTAAAGGCCATTATGCCAACAAATGTCCAAAGGGCCACTTAGCATTTTTAAGTCATGCCGGAGGCAGCGGAAGTGGAAATCAAAATCAGAATTACCGCAGATGATTTCGTTTATTTTATATGTGTAAGATTAATATTGTGATTCTATTTTAATTTAGTAAGATCACTTACCTGTAAAAATTTCTATATTACATAGTAAAGTAAGTTTATTACAAATTGATATTGAAACTTAATACAATAATTCCAGTACCCATGCGTAATATAAAGTAAAAAATATATATAGAAAAGAAATAATTCGATGCGATGGAAACTATTGATTGAAAGGATATTGCAAGCGAAAATATCATCAAGTACTGTAACAAAATTAAGTATTTATTGTTTAAAAGAATTGAAGATATTCCTAATTAAGTAGTTATTATACTTTATAAATGTATTTAAAGAATATTCACTAAATTATGAGATACACTAGTCCTATAAATTCCATCGATTTTCGACAGAGAATGTTATAAAAAGATATATTTGTTTATCGCTAATTTATTTTTCCTTCGCAACGTTGAACATGGGAAGACGTACTTCGCCATTCGTGTATGTACTGGCATTGTAAGACTATTAAATTTTTTAATTTCCACTAGAATATCAACAATATTCATTTTTTACGTGACTATTACAAGAAATATTAAATTCCTCCGTGAATAGTTGTGCATTCAATGTTTAAAATGTACTTCATCCTTTCTTCACAAACGTGTATTATACTTTTATATTCAATAGAATATGTTGTATCTAGATACGTTCTGTATTAAAAGGAAATTCCAAATCATCAGGAGAATGAAGATACTAAATGTCACTTTTTTATATAAAAAAGTAATTACCATGACGTTTCAATTAGAAACAATGATATTCTATTCCCACAACTATGTTTCTTATCATGTTGCATTATAATTGATAACTTCAACATAATTAGCAGGGAAAAGTCCATAAGTTCCATCAGGTCCGAGGCCTTGCCACCAACCTTCGTCAATCGCATCTATATGTGTTATAATATCTCCAGGATCAAACGTGATTTCTGTATCATCAGCTGCCTGATAATCATATAAAGCCCTCGCTACTGTTCCTTGATTGTTTGGATCAAAATACAAATACTGCCCATCCATTTGATTATACAATTCATTTTCAGTAACCGCTTCTTTTGTCACTGACGACTGTTCAGCTTCCTCGTGTGATTCAGTCGTTTTCGACTCTTCCGATTGATTTTGAGTTACGGGCAAACTTTGGGCGGAATTTGTTACTGTATCTACTGTGTTCATTTCTGTCTTCACTTCCTCCTGTACTTTCGCATTAGGTATTTCTTTAACTTGAGTTTCTTCAAGTGCTTTTTTAGCTGCTTCTACATGACTACTTTTTTGTATATACGGCTGCTGTGCTGACGTAGACTTCATTTGACCGGCAGCTGAATTCTGTTCAAAAACAGCTCGTGCATTTATTGTTCTTTGAGCAATTAATTGTTGCGTTTCTTTAGTTCTTTGTCGTCTCAATTCCTCGCTCCGCGATTTATGATCATCTTCTTGATCGTTATTGTAATGCTGACTTGCTGCTATTTGATTTCGTATATTATTAGCTTCCTCAGCACGTTGTTCTGCCAATTTTTGTCTTGCTATTGAATTTTCTTTAGCAGTAACCTACAAAAAAAATATTGAGATTATTAAACGTGAATCATTTAATTTATATATAAAGTACATGTATTTACTTGTTGTTCTCTGAGTAAAGCTTCCTTCTCCTCCCGAGTTCTAATTTCTTCTTCAAGTCGTTGCCGTTCTTGCTCGCATTTCACGCGTTCCTGTTCTAATCTCTTCTTTTCTTCCATTTCTTCTTTTTGCCAAAATTGATCGCGTTCAGTCGCATTTATTTCTTGCTCGGGAATTACTCTGTAACGTGTATTTGCTCTATGTCTTTCAATAATCTACTACTACTTATAGTCAATGCAATGAAGCTGCATACCTGCGATATGTGGTACCAACTGGACCTGTATTACCTTCATTTTCTCCTCGTGGCTCATTAAATTTATAAGCAGAAGCAGTTGCTCTGGCAAGTTTTTCCATAATAGAATCCACTTCAACATCATCCTCAGACCTAGCAGTAATAGTTATATGAGCACCTTTTAATAATCTCTCCACATCTCTAATATGATTTGCACATGTTCCCTTTCTAACTATTGGGGCTCCTTCTCCTTGCTAAAATATTATCAATACATTTTGTATCTTATCATTTGATACATTTAGTATCTTATCACAGATATGCAATAAAATGATTTTATGTCTTTTGCACTTAAATGCTTACCCAATTTATTAACAGACATTTTGGTAGACTTGTTTTAGTGTCTATTACACGACAAAAGGCATACATAATGTGGCTACTGTTTAAACGGTCAATCATCTCCTCCAAACCTCCATCACCAGTTCCAACAACTTTCAAATTATTAGTCTGTCCCTCATATCCAAACAAAGCCCTGCACAAAAGATTATATACATTATTACGTAAGTGTTATTACATTTTTTAAAGCAACTGTCTTGTTGCTAATACCTATTATATACAAAATAAAAAAATTCAACAGTAATATAATGCCTGATAAGCATTTTTTTACTGAACACAATAAATATTTCAAAGTCTATAGGTGACTTTTGTGTCATGAATTATTTCGCATGTTTTATGACAGTATGCACATAATCGCATACGTTACGGTATTTATATTGATCGATAATGATAAAAAGAACAATTTTCAAACATAAAAGTGCAATTTATGTGTGGATTTAATTGAACTTTTCAGTTATTCATAAAACTGACGCGAATTCGCAGCCGGACCAATGACATGTGTAACAGTGAAGGAAAAGGTGCAAGCCTACCAGTTAGTTGACGATTTGTCTTCGACTACGCTATGCCAGGCAGCCACCAAGGAGTCTTTATTTTTCGTTAAATTAATTGACATGGTTCCCCGATTAGATCATAAGAGATCGACTGAAACGACAAATCTGAACGGATTGCTATCGGCAAATTAACGTCACAGACGCATCTTCTCCTTTCGCCTTTTTGATTAAATGTCAACGCCCTTCTGTTACCAACCGTAAAACGATGATCTTTCTCTGTATACGTTAAATTCGGACCATTCTGCGAATACTTAAACAAATTCGTCGATAAACAGTTACACTATGCGTCAAATTGTAACTCACATTGAAATATATTTTGAGAAAACTTTAATGTAAAGCCGAACTCGATGGAACCCTTCTCACTTGTCATGTATAGAACTATTGGCAGTGATACGCATCGTATGCAGCTTACCCCCAATCGTTAAAGATAACACGAACGAATAGAATGCACGATACAATCGAAGTATTTCATATAATATGTAATGTATAAAATAATAAAATGTATTCTAATTTTCAATTTTCTAATTTTCAACTGGCCATTCTTGATCCAGTCATAAATGCAGAGGGCGTAAAAAATCTAATTGCATGTTGCGAAGTCGGTGTTACAGATCGTGTGACACAAATTCCATCTAATGATAGGTCTATTTTATACTTTGTCCATGACGACACTTTCGAAAATATTGTCAAATAATAACACTATATAATTTTTTACTGGTAATCAAAGAAAACAGTATTTAATTTACCTATATTATATTTGTATCTCCACTATTACATATGAATAATACGAGTGAGAAGTGAAACCAATCGAGTAGTTTGAAATAGAGAAAGATGGTAAGTTTTCGACTTTTCTTTTGGCAAGTTAAACCATGTTGTGTTGTTTATTCAAGTAAACTGATGACATTTTATTTGATTCTAGTTATTTTATTCGTTCTTTAAATCCTTAATCGGAAAGGATGTTGTTGTGGAATTAAAAAATGATTTAAGGTTAGTCAAAAAATATAATTTTACAACTTTGTTTAGTTTGATTACTTGATGGTTTTTTGTTTTTAGTATTTGCGGCACTCTGCATTCTGTTGATCAATATCTGAATATAAAATTAACTGATATAAGTGTGACTGATCCAGATAAATATCCTCACATGGTTTGTAATATTTATAATTCTTAATAGTCAATAGAGAAAGATTATGTTAGAATAAAATACATATATGTATATGAAATGTTTCAGCTGTCAGTAAAGAACTGTTTTATTCGAGGATCAGTAGTACGTTATGTACAATTACCAGGAGATGAAGTAGATACCCAGCTTTTGCAGGATGCTGCACGTAAGGAAGCAGCAGTTCAAGCAAGGTAGCTTATAAGATGACTAGGTTTAAAAATATCACTGATTTATTTTTGTTATAAAAGTTAACAATAATACACAATAAGTATACACATTACAAATTTGTATATCTATTTATATGTAGAGTGAATTTACATATAATACTTGTCTCATGTTATATTGTGCTGAATGTACTTTATAAGAAAAAAGGAATGATAAATTTTTGGTAACAAATTAAATTTCTTTGTGTAATTATGCATCTTTTGTCCATTCTACCAATGACTTATCATACCAAATGTATTTACCCTTTATGTCTGTATTCTCTGGAAGTAATGCACAAAAAATAGGAGCTACAGCACCTTGGTCTGGTGTTAAAGTTCCTTTGTGACTTGTCATATCTGTATCTACATAGCCAGGATGTACAGAATTTACTGCAAGATCTTCTCGAGAATCAGAATTGAACATATTTTGATGTACTCTAGCTAAGGCACACACTCCTACTTTACTTGCAACATATGCAGAGTTTGACCAACCCTTCTCCAAGTGCGTATTTGTTTTTGCAGCCCTAAAAATTCATTTGTTATTATATTTGATAATTTATTTAATCTCTTAATAAATAATTTTACTTACTCAACAAATTCATGCATAATTTTATCTAATTCTTCTTCTGTAAGATTTGGATTAGAGAAACGTTTTTTTAATGATTCATTAGGAATCAATGATAGCCGACCAGAAGAACTTGACACGTGCACCACACGTGCATGTGGTTTTAATAGAGGATAGAGGAGACTACATACTTTCCTCAATCCAAAATAGTTTACATTTACTGTCTCTTCAGCTTGTAAAGAAAAGGGTTCTGTAGCCTGTACCTGTATATTTGACAATATATGCATAGTGTATTTCAAAGAAAAAAATGAAATATAAATAAGCTTATATATACCTTGAAAGCAATAGCAGCATTGTTAACTAATACATCAAGACCATCATGTGTCTTTTGTAAATAGTCTCGAAAAGTAGAAATACTACTTTCATCAGTAACATCAAGTTGATGAAACTTTGCTGTTAGACCTTGTTCCTCTAATTGCTTAACAGCATTTAATCCTCGAGTAACGTCGCGAGCTGTTAAATATACGATTCCATCAAATTGTTTACAAAGACCTTTCACAATGGCAAATCCAATGCCTTTATTTCCCCCAGTTACCTAAATATTCAGTTTAATATTTGATATCATAATGTCCTTAATAAATTGTGAATAATAAACTATACTTATATTATAAGTACTTACAACAGCTACGCGTGCCATTTGTATACGTTTTATAATTTTACTTAAAAATAGAAAGAAATGCAATAAAACGTGAGATGTAAGCACGTAAACGTTAGACGTAACGCACGTAAGTACGTAATCGAGCTGCGATTGCTGCGAATTACACTTCACTATTAGATCATCAGATTAATTCTACTTATAAGGTTATACAAAGGGAAAAAAAATTTATCAGCGCCTCTGCCGTGCTCTTGAACGATACTGTACTATACCAATCGTACTATGTACACTTTAATATCTGTAATTACAGAGATAAGTACAAAAAAAAGTAGCATATCTAGAAATTTCATTATCATTACATAGAAACAACAATATTTAACAATTAATCACGCTTTAATTGCAAATTATATTAAATAAAAAACATAAAAATAATAAAATTACATTCATTCGTTAAGTTACTACTTCTAATGTAGCAATTCTATACTGCCTTGTTTGAATATTCCTAACTAGAATAAAGGTATATTTTTTATTACAGAATTCAAGTAATGAATTTAATGTTACATATCCTAAACCAATACCTCTTGCCCTTGCAAAAGAGAAATCACCTATTGTTACATATCCCATGATTTCTCTGTCACAAGAATGTCTTACATTAGTACAATCTGGAAGATATAATTGTGACATTTTTTGAAATTGTTCATATACAGCTTTGCGACTTATCTCTAGTAAATTCTTTGATTTATCTTCTTTATTAAACATTAATAACTCCTTATCTAATATTTCACTTAATTTATTGGTTAATGCTTTTTTACGACGCGTTCTCTGTCTTTTTAATCGCTTTAAAAAGACTAGATGACTTTTTCGTAAATTTTTTCGTGTAGCCTCGTTTGGGTCAAAAGTTAATTTTTCTACTGGCCCTGACCAATTTTTATCGTTTTTGAATTTTTCTATGTCTTCAGTTGTTGGCATACATATTATTGCAAATCTTTTGGGACATCCCTTTTGTAAAATTGATATTTTAACAGGAACTAAACAATTTCTATCTTCAAATGAATTTTGTATATTAAAAACTGGTGCATGACTATTTAATTTATTAGGTTTCTTTCTACTATTTATTATATTCCTTTGAATATTTAAATTTTTTTGTAATAGTTGTAATAATTTAGGATTTCTCAACACATAAAAGTCTTCTACACCTGCCCATTCCTTCATTAAAATTCTCCATTCACAGAAGAAGGGACTAGAAATTCTAAGTTTAATAAAATTCACCCGCCTATTTGGGGGGTACCGAAAGTATTTGTCTTTTAATTCTAATTTGGTGCTTAGTGCTTCCCTTGCGTAAGCAAGTGTGTCTGGATCATTTATATCGGGCGATCGCATATGTTCGTATTCAAGTGCTATAGATTTTGTTTCTCTGAGTGCGCCAACTCGTACGCAACGAAATACACAAGCAAGCCAGAATGGCATTGCCCATCCTGCTGGAAGAATAACATCTATTCTGGAAGATAAACCTGTATTACCAGTCCCTGGCTTCTGAATTAGTAGTATGGGTATTTTTGCCATGATTTCTTCTTTAAAATATTTATCATTATCTATTCCAGGGACTAAACATTGGCTTCTGAGTTTGTTAATTGCACTTGTTGTTACACATGCCTTGGTGACTGTCTTTCTTATTTCTTGTTCCCAAATTGGACTAGAATTTGCATTTGTAGGAGACACTGGCATCGCTTCAACTGTTCCTGTATGTCTTTGAGGCTTAGTCCTTTTTTCAGGTACATGAAATCTTGGATCTAAGACTGTAAATCCAAGAATAATGTTTGGAGGTAGTTGACTAGGTGATTGCAATGTCTTTAACACTTGCCATACTTGTTCTTGTACTTTTAAAGATTCTATATTCTCTTGACTTTTGTAATATTCTATATGCCAGAAATTATTTAAGCCTTTGACCTCATCCTCACAATCCATTCCATTTTCTTCCAGGTGTGCTATATTTGCACATTCCATTCCTAAAGAAATTTTCTTATCGAAATTCAGTAATCGTAATGCATCCGTTAAGACACTTGTTGTTAATGGGCCATAAAACCGAAAACGATTTAATGTGTTTTTATGGACACACATTTTACAATTTTTATCGCTAATATAATCGTAACATTCAATCATTTGATTATTAGTAGATGTGGAATTTGTGTCGTGTGTCTTGAATTCGAAACTTGATACGACTTCTGCAATAATATCGTCGAGAAAAGAAGGATGTACCCAAATCCAGATTGTTCTTCTGCCAATATTATTTGGTCTCCATAGAAAATGTACGTGGCCAATTGGAAATGTAGGGTAACCATTTTTTTTAAAAAACATTAAAGTACCTTCGCGAGTGCCTGTGATGAAAACTTTCGCGGAAAATGTTAACTCAAAGGGATTGCAATGGTTCTTTAAAGTTTCCTTTAATACCTCTTCTGGTCCAATTATCTCAATGCATGTGTAATAAGATATATCCTGCATCAGACAGTGCTTCGCAACGGCACGATAATTTGCTTTAAAACATTTATCATTCGCATGACTCGCGATTCTGTAACCCCATTTTTCCACCATATGAAAACGTTTTGCATGCCAAATGTGAGTTTCCAGCCACACTTTGCTTCGCTGCCTTCGATTGTATTCCTTAAGTAAGTTACGAGGACGTCTTCGATATTTACGGGAGGGTCTTTTAGTTTTTGGCGGCAATCCGGATTTTGTCATTTGATTCAAATGTGCCTCTCGCAATCTACTCGGCAAACGCTTTGAATTGTGGGACATTACACGTCTGCGCATATATACGGGAAGCTTTTGAAACACTAGTTTCGTCTGCTGAGGATTCTCTGAAAATATATCAATTTTTATACATAAAAATGTGAAAATCATTCGCGCCAGTAGCGCGACAGAATATTGTATTAAATAATTTTATGAGTCATGTTGAGAGTTTTAATTTATTGATGAAATTATGATTTCATCGGAATAACTATTAAGGTGGAATAATTGCGATAGACATACCTATAGAATACGTCATTGCAGCAATTTCGCTAGCCCTCGAGGAAACAAGTTTCATAACGTGTACATCTTTGGGTAACTTTTCAGATCCACCTAAGTATTCATCGAATTGTTCTTTTCCCGCCATCTTCCAAGGGCTTATTTTGAAACTGTGTTTATGTTAAAGTAACCTGATATTGTCTCGTTAATAGTTCATAAGAACTGAATATTAAAAATCAATGTAGGACTAATACTGTATTAACAGATGTATGTGACGAATATTCAAATAATTGTGATATCCATAAATTGCCAAGTATTTTACGTTTCTTGTCATTACTCCGATTATCGACCTACAGGTTGCACGTGTCGTTGCTCACTAAAGGCACGACTAAAAATATTTTGATCTAAACATAGAATTACTTCCGAAACGCGAATTGATAGAGCCTACTTTCCGCGAATACCTGGAGAGGGCGTTCTCCAGCCCAATGAGAATCGGACTTGAGAAGTCCTTGTGATAAGCATCGATACCAGAAGTCGAAATAATTACTTATCAAACCGTGTACGCAATACGCGTTAACCATACCTTAATTGTAACGTTCTCTGACCAATAAGAAGTCCGAAATAGAAACCTGGATCAAAAATCAAGAGTTTCATTGGCCAAGCAAATTTGATACTGCTATTCGATATCTAAACACAGTAGAATTATAAAATTATTGCACAGAAGTCAACTAACGAGCCACGATCTCTGCAGTCGCGTTCGTTCAGCGACACCCTACTTGCCTCCAGTTTCAGACATAAATGTCTAACGCGATCCTTCTGCTAATGTCAAGATCCGCGGCGTGAAATAGTCGCCATCTTTGCGACCGAGTCGCATCCCTCGATTTGGACCTGTCGTATGTTCTGCGCAGCTTTATGTAGTATCAGAGAGAAAAAAAATCGTTGAAAGTTGGTGACGAAAGGGGCAAAGCGGTTCAGCGAGACCGGATAGCGTTCGGAGCTGTGTCGAGAGTGTAGCCCAGCGCGAAAGTGGGTGGAACGCGTGGGGCTTACGTTCTCCTGGCCTCGCTAGAGTAGTAGCACGGGATAGAAATATTGTTCGCCGTTTGACAAGTGACACATAGGACTGTACACGTTGTCCAGCCCTGGTGCTGATAGATAGCAATAAGATCAAGGCGTTTAGAAATTCGTTGGCCGGTTCGTCACCGGCGTATGCCATAGTAACGTGTGCTCGAACACATCGTACAGATCGGTGCTAGAGGAAAAATGAGTTGTCAACGTAACGCTGGCAAAATCACGGTGCCAGACGAACTGCGGGACATTCTGTTGGAGTTCACGATTAGCTATCTACTGGAGCAACCGGTGGATATTATCGACTATGCCGTAGGTTTTTTCACGCAACTACGGGAAAGCCGTCAAACTCAGTTGATTCAGCCCACTGCGCAGACCTGCTCCTCTACGCCGGACGAGTCCGTTGATGAAGGTGAGCGAGCGACCGAGCGAGCGACCGAGCGAGCGACCGAGCGGGCGAATTTTCATTCGGGATGCGACTTCCCATCGCGTCCAGTATACGTCTCGTCACTGTGCGACAAGTACCTGTCCGAGTAGTTTTCAGCGCGCCGTTAGCGGTACCGCTTCGCCTCTGACTTTAACTTATTCTTACGTTAGTTACAAACTCGACCGGTCTTAGTGTTTTTTTAAACACTCTCTGAAACATTACTGCGAGTGTGCTTCGATGGATATCGGTACGATTTTTCCCGCTTCATCTTCTGTTCCTCCTTTCTTTTTTCTTTTTTTTTTTTTTTTTTTTTCAAATCACGGTTTGCTTCGCACGAAAGAGAACGCATTAATAATCGCGCGCCTTTTGAATCGCATATCGAAAATTCTTTCGCTCGTTACAGAACCGCCGGTCGGAAGGTTCGCGACGAGGAGGAAGAGCGTCTTCGCGGAGGCTTACAATCCCGAAGATGACGAAGAAGACGATGGAGTCAAGGTACGCTTTCTCGTCTGTCCTTCGTCAAACGATCACTGTTTTCTTCGTGAACCCTTCTTTCTTGATCACCAACGCGTTGCGCGAAGATTCATAATCGTCGATATTACTTTCGAACGAATCGATACTCGATCGATAGAGCTTGATCGGACACGAGGAAGCGAGAATCGACTTTGAACGCGATTGCTCGTTAAGGACACACCGATACGCTACAACCTTGCGTTAAATACGTTGGTTTTCCAAAGGGATCAGAAGAATCCCTTTATTCCAGTACATTGGAGCAGCACAAGGATAGGGTTAAGCCGCTTTCACGTGTGGCTACATGCCACATACACGCGTACACACGTGTACCAGGGCAAACGATATACGCATAAGTTAAATATGGATACTTTACGATTGGTTTGAGTAATAACACAACCGATCGGTTCGGTAGAAATCCGCGTGCGGTTTCCAGCGAGCGTCACTTTTCACGAAGCCGAAAACTTTGATCAAGGCCGAATGTATGTCAGCTTGCACACATGTAAAATCAAAGAAATAGCATTTTCTCTCCCTCTCTCTCTTTTGCACACTCTCCCCTTCTGGTTTCTCTTCTAGTATCGTAGCACCGTATTCAGGGTGCGCGGGTGACGAAACGGGATGATTTACTTTGCTCGACGATGCGAGCGATGTACCTTTGTGACGTCAGAGCGCGTGTTCGATAACCTGCTACCGACGTGACTTACATATGTATGATGGTTTATACGTGCACGTGAGCGTGTTGTTCACCGCGAACGAGAGAGAAAGAGAGAAGATAGACGATGGGCAAGGCTCGTCGGATCGGGATCGTACTGCTCGAAAGCATTTCAAAAGACGGCGTCGATCTCGATTATCGGGAATCTCGGCCGTTAAAACTGATCGGAAAAGCGGCTGCGATATACGCGGTAGTCTGGCAGTAACTGAACACCTAATTATATGATTTGGCATTAAAAGCGACCGAGCTTCCGAAACGTTTCAAGTTCGATGTCCAATATTCGACGTCAAATACGTTTGTTCCAGTTACAGCCTCTCGTTAGCGATAAATTGATTACATATTAAATTCGTTTTCGCGTTAGAACGATCGATGTAAATGGATAGGCTGCAGCTCGAAAATACTTTCGTTGCGATCTTTAATTTTTTGCACGGCCATTCTCATTAGAGCAATTACATAGCAATCACCGTGTTATTAAATCTATCCTACGCTACGAGTTTGCCCCGCTCAGGAGTTCCACGGAGTTGTCTTCGTGATATAATAAACTAGAGGCGGCCAGGTAACTTAGCGCGCTGAAAATGTTAATTACGGCCGCTCGAGCCGCGTGGAACATTATCGCGCGATTAGGATGCAGATGAATCAATTGAGACGCTCCTTCCGAGAACGAGAACGCATAACACAATTGTAGGTCAACGAGAGAAACAGAAACACGTTTATTCGTTTTGTAACGGTGACAGGTGTTCGAGCAGACAAACGGAGTAGACTAAAGAGGTTGAAACTCGATGCCACTTAAGAAAAAGTTGCAGCCATGGCAAATAAGTCGCGATAGGAACAGATGAAGATCGACTACAGTCTTTTCGGCTTCGGATAGAGTCGAGAGCGAAACGGTCAGGAAACGCGAGGCGGAATACGGCTTACAATTTGTTTATCTCTGTCGCTTGCCTCTCTAAAAAAAGCAGATTGCAATTCGAAACATCTGTGATCCGGACCATCACTATCCACCGATACTTTCCTTCTCATTAAATTGATCACGTTGCCTTGAATAGAGACGTTAATTTCGAACTGCGTCCTTTATGATGTACGAACGATGTATAGGACCCTGATAAGTTGAACGCAAGATCGCGGAGAAGTTCGATCTTTTTTAATTTACCGTGCTGTACAATCTACCCACGCGTACCTAATGGAAAACCCTTTCTTTTTATAACAGGAACGTGTTCAGGCTTAACGTTTTCGATCGATCATCCTGCAATTAATTTACGTATAATATTTATGTATAATTACAGTGATTCAGAAACGGATGTTGTTTCAGTAAATCTCTACTCGAGTAGAGATTAATTAAAAAGCTACAAAGGATGAGTAATGAAAAGTTAGGCAAGTTCTAATTTACGAATCGCGTAATGAGCAGAAAACAAACATTAATTTGATAAATATTCATTTCCTCGGAAATTTCCTCGTTGACTATTGCTGCTATTAATCGATTGCAGATGGTGCATCCAAAGAGCGACGAGCAACGGCACAGGCTCGGCGACAGCGTCAAGAATATTCTTCTGTTTCGGGCCCTAGACGAGGTAAGTTAAACATAGTAGCTACTCCGCTTGCTCGTAATTGAAACGGGAATACAGAGCGTCGAGAGTTCGCGCCAACTCGTGGAAATGCCAATGAGTACGTGTAATCTGCTCAACTGGGATTCAGAATCAGACTATCCGAAGGAAGCGAGTCGGCTAGATACAAATATAAACCTCTAATGACTCGTACAACTCCTCTCGCATCGCTTTTAGTACCCCATTATTTTCAGTTTGACATGTACAATCTTCTCATTTACGCAGGAATTATTCAATTCACTAAGAACAGTACGGACGATTCATTAAAAAAAGGATGATGTCACATCATTTTTAGGTCTGTCTAGAACTCAAAAGAGATGTCCCACCTATTTGGAATAGTTTCTTTTCCTCAAATTTAGAATTAGACCATCTAGTTTAATCTTCTGTCCACGTGTTTGATATTCATGGCACACCTAAATACGTGTCTCACGAATTCTTCGCAGGAACAAATGGCGGACGTACTGGACGCGATGTTCGAGAAGTCAGTACAGCCTGGAGAATTTATTATCCGGCAAGGTGATGATGGTGACAACTTCTATGTTATCGAAAAGTAATTATTCTCTTTTTCCTCTATACTTTGGGAAATTCCAGTGAATCAGAGGAACTATTAGAATTGATTACGATGTTCTATTACTTTTCCAGAGGAAGGTTTGAGGTATACGTGAAGGACCAATCGGGTGTGGAGACCATGATACACACCTACGATAACCGCGGTGCTTTCGGTGAACTTGCACTTCTGTACAATATGCCTAGGGCAGCTAGTATCAAGGCTCTCACTCCTGGCACACTGTGGGCTATGGACAGACAGACCTTCCGGCGTATTCTCCTGAAATCCGCCTATAGGAAACGCAAGATGTATGAAGATCTTATCAACAAGGTCCCGATGCTCAAGTCTCTCGAGGCAAGTTTCGTGGAACTTTCATAAAAGAGTGCTACTCTGTATGAAGTTAATACTTGATGTTTTTTTTCCCTTTAGCCTTACGAACGTATGAACCTGGCAGACGCCCTCGTACCTAAACAGTTTGCGGATTCTGAACAGATAATCAGACAGGGTGACATAGCCGATGGCATGTATTTCGTTGAAGACGGTGTCGTTAGAATTACCATACTCGGTGACCACGGTCGCGAAATCGAGGTACGTCAAGCTACGTTTAGTTTTCATTTTCTATCCTCTAACATAATTGCGACGATCACTGACCTACATAGCTCAATAGGACGAGACTGGCACTGCCATGCCTGTTGTAGGAAACTAGTGCACTAATTACACTGTCAATTGTATAGATGTCATTTGGTATTCTATTTGCTGCTGCAGATTAATAGAGTTCCCGCTGGTGGGTACTTGGGCGAGTTGGCGCTCGTAACACACAAACCTCGCGCTGCTTCGGCCTACGCTGTGGGCAACGTAAAGCTGGCCTGTAAGTTTCTCTTCAATATAAATATGACCATATGTAGTATTAGGTTGGTGTAGATTTTTTAATGCTCTGTACTCTGTTGATAACGTCCAAAGTTTTGGTTTCTTATGCAGCAGCCTGATACTATTCAGATTTTCTTTTTCATTTCTGTGGCTGACATATAAAACTAATTTAAGTTTTTCTTGAGCAAAAAATGAGCAAAAAACGCGGTGTATGATACAAAAGTCATGAAACAGTTGGTGTTTAAAACGACGTTTTTCAGTTTTGGACGTTGAAGCTTTCGAACGCTTACTTGGGCCTTGCATGGAACTCATGAAGCGTAATATCGACGATTACGAAGATCAGCTAGTCAAAATCTTTGGCAGCAAAGCTAATATTTCCGATATTCGATGAACTGTCCCTAAGCAGTGATACGTTGCACACTGCTGTACCAAAGGCTCACACCGACTTTCGTACAGTAATGTAAAATGAGCACAAAACTTGTACCACCCACTTTATGAATCTCATCCGCGTGTTTCGAGGTATCATCTCAAGTCGACTTTCATAATGACTGTTCACTTAGACGTTGTATCAGTAAGAATCGTCGTTAATAGTTACCAAGTTTGTACCTATGACACACACACAGACACACACACTGAAAGAAAACTTATAATAGGCTTCTCTCTCGACTGTTTCGTATCTGTGCATCATGGTACTGATGGAAACTCTCTAAAGACTGCATCGGATCAACAAGTATTACCCTATTTTGTCGTGTGCTCGATCGTTTACAAGATAGAAGTCTAAGTAACTAAATAAGCTTTTCATTCGAACGTTCATAAAAGAAAAGAGAACAAAAAAAGTAAAAAAAATACTCGGAATGATGCAACGTATCGATAGACTCACACACAGTTCTCAAACGATGTGGTACTATGTTTTATGCTATTCTTTACTCTTGTACTTGATACTTTGAGAGCTGTATTCCAGTTTAATAATGACATCAAGCATCAAGAAATTAAATTATTTTCAACACTCTGATCGTCTTTATGTCGAGAGAAAAAAAATCAAGATATCGAACAGAGTATATTGCGTTAGGTTTCTTTGCGAAACAGAAGAAAAGTTTCTATCGATAGTTTATCATTAGAAAATTAGAAATTGAAACACATGTTTGAAGATCTCGATGATCGATGTGTTTCCAAGAGGAATTATAGCTATAATGCTATGCTAGAAGAATTAAGATGCAAAAGGCAAAGAGCACAACAGGCAAGTTAGAGCAATTACTACTATCTACAATACAATTTTTAAAGGAGAAATAGTAACTATTTTTTATGAGAACGTGGCATTTGAATTAGTTTTCAAAGTAGGACGGAGGAAAGGAGCATTACTTGCAAATTTCACACGTTGCATCTTATATTCATCTAACAATGCCTGAGAGTAGGAAGCACCTTCTCTATTACATTTAACAGAACTATTATCCTAATTCCCATGTTCCTAATTTAAAGATCTGCTCTTTGCGTTAACGAGAAAGTATTACGAGATATATACATATTCGTGTAGCGCACAATACGACATCCATTTATTTAATTGTTTATATAGACATATATACGCGCACAAAACGAATTGCGTTTAATCATTCTATCTCTGAATGTATTATTTATATTTGTTATCGCCTATTGTCGTTCATTAAGGTTTAAAATAGAAACACTTGCTGTGGCGCACATTGTTATACTTTCAATTAAAAACAAAAAAAACAGTACGCCTCTTAGTTAAGAAAATATAATTCTGTCATCGTGACTCGTTATTCGTCATTGCTGACATCGTTAGTCACTGAAAAATTATGTAACTATCGCGAGAAATGAAACAAATAGCTACTTCTTAAAGCAGACTCGAATGCGCAGCCATATCTTTCACTGTAACATAACACGATCACCGATCGATGGTGTAATTATCATAAATATGAAAAGAGAAGGATAAAAAACGTGAAATTTTTCTAATTACTTCGTATTTTTATCTATCAGCATCTTTATACTGATCCGTGTCATGAAAGAAATAGATGTGTATTACGAGTCTCTCTGATACGTTCATGTGTGTCTTAACGGTGAATCCTGGTAACGAGAATCGACCAAAAAAAAAGAACCTATGAACCTATTTTTGTTACACGTGTATGATACACGTTATACATGTATGATATACGTCTAGCATCGTGATAAAAAAAAACTGAGACAAGAAAAGGAAGAGGTTTGAAACTGATTCGAACGTTGTGCGAACAAGTGCGTATGCTAGTCACTTTTTACGGCCCCGCGGTTTGTCGTCGTGTCGTGTCTCTTTCGCGACGATCGCGAGACCGGTCAGATGTAATTTTTATTACTACGAGAACTATACGACTATATTTACCATGCGACTGAGAACTCAATTATATAAACGATAAGCTTCCTAAATAATATCACAATCACGGGGGAAAGGAAGATGAGACTAGTGTATGAGAATAGAGCAAAGTAGAGACAGATTTTTTTTGTTTGTCTTTTCTCTCTGGATGCCATCATCGTTAATACGTAAAGAATTCGTTCTCGTTGGTTCCTGTCTTTTTATTAAGAAATATATACTTTATAGAATACGCTTTTAATCACCTACATTTATTCGTCGAAGAAATGCAGCGAGTAATATATTTTAACGAAATCGTGCCATGTTCTTTTCTTGTTGATTTTTCTGTTACTCTTTCCTTTAATCGCTCTTTAATTCAGCGAAGCTTCAATCGTGGTTCTTAGTCTTCCACCATGTCTCCAGGCTGTGATATTATTTTCGGCGAAATTATTTCATTCCTTTCACGTAGATCTATTGTATACAAACAAAATGTCTCTCACTATGGCAGCTTCCAACAATAAATTGGATAATACCGCGGGACGGACAAGCGTTCCCAGAGATGCATTGACCGAACTTTTATCGACTGTTGATTGCATCGTCAAGGGCGATTAGGAGTTCTGATCAGCGCGAGTGACTCGATTGTTTGATGTCGAATATAGAGAAAATCCAAGCAATTAAGAAAAGAGAGATATACAGTGAAATACATATAAATATATACATATATCTATATAAACACATACACACCACACACGCATACACACAGAAACACAGACCTACATGTAAATGTATAGCGGAAGACTATTCTCGCGCACCGAATTGAAAATTATATTTAGACGACCGGAGTACTTATCTGTGCGGAGCCAACATTCGATAAATTAAATGTAAACGCTTTAAAGTAGAGAATCGACCCAATTCAAATTACTGTATGTATCTCTAAACCAGTGTGTGGTTGTCTCCTACGTGTTGCGTGTTGCCCTTCGTGTGTGTGACGACCGAGCCACTGTAATTTATTACTTGATTTGCATGCGAGCTATCGTCAGGATTTTCATCTGAACGGTTGCACGTTTTTGTGTCGTTGTCGTCGTTGTCATATTGAAAGTAATTTACGTGGTGAATTGAAATCGACGGAGCCGCGTTAATCAAGTTCTCGCGATAATGAATCTCATTTGGTGAAACCGCGGTACACTTGAGATTCGCGCCATAGGGATTCCTTTCCTCATTCGCTTCCGAACGGGAAACGCGGTCTTGTGTGCGTTTGAAGAGTGCCAGGTTAGTTCAAACCCACGCGATCGCGGCCGTATTCGTCTTTCGCCAATCTAGTCCAAAGCGAAGAACACTTCTGGCCAGGCAAAGGAAGTGTATCGAGTTAGATTGATGGGTTGCGCGGCTGATCATCTGCTTTTCAAACGTAGACTAGCATCTAAGTTCCATTCACTGATCGATCACTGATTTTAGATAGTTAAGATCGTCTATAATTAATACGAAAGGTGCCAGAGTCTTGTTCATGCTCAGACAAGATTTCTAAGATCAACGCGTCAAAGTTCACCGTTGAAACTCATCGTGTTTCTCATATGCAATTTTCTTTTTCTGCATCTATCAACTATCGACTTCCGTTCCACAAATGCCCGCGGCATTCGCGACGCCTGTCTAAGTGTAACAGTCTTATAGCATCGGACCAATATCTTGCAAAAGAGCAGAATGGAGCTTGCGACTATTTTCCTTATGCTTTTCTCTCTCTCTCTCTCTCTCTCTCTCTCTCTCTCTCTCTCTCTCTCTCTCTCTCTCTCTCTTCACACACAGACATACACTCTATTGTTGTTTCTAATCGTGTATTTAAGAAATCATGCGAAGTCTAAATGTATCGAAGTGCACGATCGTATGTAAAGTAATAAGTAAACACGTCAACTCTCTATCATCTCGACTATTCCCGTAATTAAGCGACGATAACTCGCCCTCGACATCGTTTACGTGGCTGTAGTCGAAACGAGAGATCTTAATCGCTTAAGACACTCCGCCACTACTCTCTATTATTATATCTTTCTTATAAAGCATGTTATGTAAACACTGATATCCAAGGATAATGTTACATACACAACTTTCTCACTACATATTTTATTATGCAGTACGATCTGTACAGTGATCAACTGACATAAATGGGTATAGCTCAGATTGGACAGTAAAGGTAGCCATGAGTGACTAATAAAATCTCTCGGGTCGACTACACATAAAAACTTTATATCAAATGTCTAGCCTAAAGGTGCAGATAAAAATGGGTAATAAAAGACCCGAGGGAGAGAATCTCCCCGAACTTCTGACGCGTTAAACAAAGCAATACGAGCATATTCAGCTCGATTGCGTATCGACAATCGTTCGATGTCATCGCATGAAAGTCTACAACACGATACAATAGTCACGGATATTTTATGCGTTCGCCACTTGATTATCGTACTCGTATTTCTGTTCACCGGAAACGTTTGTTGTGACTCTTTTGATTAACTGACGCGTGTCAACGATCGATCCACAGCTCGCTCGATCGTTCGATCCGATTCTTTTTGCTTAATCTGACAGCGATGGTGTAACGTGACGTTCTAGCAGGATTAAAAAATGAGTGTACCGCACGTAGGCCAGAGGAATTAACGATATTTCATATTGAAACTAAAACAAGCGAACGATTCCTGTTAGATCTATCGAGTCGAAGTACAATGTGCAATCTGTAAAAGACGATCTTTGTTTGTTCCTAAAATGAAACGGAGAACGATTCACCGCGCGAGTTCTCTGAAAGAGAAGAAAAGGCCATCGTCTAAAAATGAAATCGGCTAAATATGAGAAAGACTGGTTTAGATACGTAGCTTTCAATTAACGCATAAAATATCGTTCGTCTTTTGCCGACAAATATCGACTTGTAAAAGAATGTGTGCGTGAAACAGATGTTCCAAGCGCTTCGTTGACCGTCTTTATTAATGGAATTGCAAACTCGTAGAACAGAGGTGTCTACGGGCAAAAACGCGATATTATAATTCGATGACTCACTATATGTAAGAATAACTCGAATTATTGAAACACTATCAGGGTATCGAGACGTTATTAACGTGGACACTTTGGAACCAACATCTTGGTTGAAAGAAGTAGAACTCATGAGAAACATGGAATCACGAAATCATTCCGGGCGGCTTCGAGTATTTACCATTATTCTAGTGGTATGAAACCTTCTGCCTAGGATTGTAATTCGTTTTTTTTTTTGCATGTAGTAAATTATTTGGGTATTCTGTGTGTTTTGCGAAAGGAATTGCTAGATGAACAGAATTATCTCATGGCTAGAACGGTAAAAGATAGAAAATTATAATTTTAGTAACATATAAAAGGTGTTTGAAAACACGTAATTGTTTCCTTCGACGGTTGAATCGCGTGTTTTAAAACATCCTACTTATTTGTACTGTCTGTTTTGTGCGTCTATCAACTGAGACAGTCGTGCTTTTGCGATTGCAATTGCAATTAATAATATCGAGATTGTCAGAGTTCTGTTCCTGTTATGTTTGTTGATGCTCAAGCCGCATCGTTTTGCACGCTGAGCGAGCTGGTGATATCGCTTCGGTGCGCGGTCCACGAGAGATGTATTGTACGTTTTAAGCTGGATAGATTTTATACACGTATACGCTTGCGTAAGAATGTCTCTCTCGAGTTACACAAAAGTGTTGTAAACTACAAAGAAACAAGCAAACAAGAATAGTAATTATGGTATAACGTACTTAACGTTCTTTCGTTTCACAATGTGTTGTAGCGTAAACCAGACGTGCACATACGTATATATACATATAGATTATATTATATATACACAGAATTATATATTAGATATGTCGATATAACATAAATGTCAAGACTCGTTTCCAGCTGGTCTGATCGGGTATTACTTTAATAATTATAAATTGTGTTAACCTGGCAGCGATGCGATTGCGATGAACGTATAGAAGGAGGCGCGTGCAATCACATAGTTCATTGTACAGCGTACACTGTCATATCAACGACAGTTTAGTGATCTGTAGTCCATTGGCAATGAAAACGGTAAAAGAAAATGTGTACTATTTGATGACTTCTATTGTTCGATTAATAGCGATAATTATGTATAGATTCAACATTCAGTTATCTCGATTGGCATGTGAGGCGCTCTTTTTCTACATGATTATAAAGTTGGAATTTCATTGTTACAATGTATGAATTGTTCTTTCATAAAGTACAAATAGGGAAGAGAATGCAGGCTTAATCGGCTTCTCTACTAGTTTTTTCGTATTTATGTTGATCGAGAAACAACTATAAGGCACACACATAGGCACACGCGATTAAATACAATAAATACCAATGGTAGTTAACTCACTCATTTCTAATCCAAGTTAATGAACATCAACTTCTGTTTTTCATTTAAATTTGTCGCGCGAGTCGGTGGAGTCGATGGCATTTAATGTGATTGTACTGAGAAGCAAAATTTCAGATACATACAGTGAAAACCATTGTGGTGTGCTTAGTCGTACTCGATTAGACGATGATACGTAGCCACATGCTTCTTATACAGCATCACTGCCGGATTAAGTAGTGGCGTTCTTATCTTTTCGATAAAAGCTGTATCTAATTTAAAATATCAAATCTATACTTTTAGTTGACTGTACAAATTTATTGACTATGTTTATGAAACAGTCACTACTCCTACATCTTGCTCTCGTATACCTACTCAAATTGCTCACAATGGTACAGGTGTCATACAGAATGACAAATATTTGCCGCCTACCATTGTGATAAAATGTTACTTGTCTGTTTATTTACCCGAGACGAGTTCGTATTCGAGAAGCGAGAAACATTAGACGTACAGTGTACTATGGATAGATAGTATAATGAAAATTAATATATAATAAATGAATGGACCTGTACACATATGTACTTCGTTAATTCTAATATCTCCATTACTATACTCCATTCTACTGCGACTTCTAGATTTTACAAATCCTTCTAAAAAAATTTCCTCGATCTATTTTTTTATGTTAACAAAATGTCATTTATTTACAATTAATGCACATCACGGATTACAATTTCATTTTATTTGCATGATGATTGGACAACATTAAAAATGTTAAAGCCTAAACATTTCATATTTCCAATTTATTAATGCCCAACTTATTAATGTAGGACCTACATGAAATCCTAATACTATTTCTGGTTTCTAGAGCAATTCTTAAAGTTGTACACTTACATATGATATAATAATGTTGCATTAAAAGAAGAAACTATAATGCTAAATAATTACATACATTTTGCACTACTGTTGGTATTGAGAATTTACGTGATAGTTCTTCTTTATCAGTCTTAAAAATTGAAACAACTTTTATCACACGTGCTACAGTTTATAGGTTAGTTAATTCACAAGAGAATGTAGAAACTGTAGCACAGTCAAATAAATATCATTAACACGATAAATGGAAGCTTTTATTCAACTTTTTATTACAATTCAAAACTGCAGAAAAATCTTTGTTATAGTTTTTAGAAATATTCGAAAGGTTCGTTTGAAATGAACTACTTGCTTTAACTTATATCGCATTGTATGCACTTTGTTATCCATCAGTTATCCATCTTACATATTGCATTTCAATGCACAACGACGAAATTCAAAATGTTGTGATGTTGAGGGCAGTTAAGGGACTTTAAAAAACTGTTGTTTTAAATGTATCAATAGGATCTGTAGTTACTGAATTGAATAGGTGTACTATATTTCCTTAAAAAATGCGGAGCAATTCTTTGGGACGTAGGTCGTCCACAAATCCTGTAAGGATATCTATGTTCGAAAGGGAAGATAGAAGTGTAACACGGATTGACTCGAGGAAAACACAAACGCTAAAATCAAAGCATTCAGTTTCTACAGCCGATAGTTCTCACATACCTAGATCACGTCTTCCAATCTCTGCAAATGATAGAGCAAGCAGGGGAGCAACTCTAAAGGCAACAGGTAACATATTATCATTTTACATATGCAACATAAATCAATTAACTTTGGAAATATTTGTGATAATTATCATTATTTTTATAGGCAGAACTCCTCTTCGACATGGATCAACAACTCCTAGGACACCTAGTACAAATGCTAGCAAACATTCTGCTCTTCTTACAGTTGGAAGTTCTAACAGAATTCATACAGCACTTCCAACAGGACCTAGATCTTTATCAGCAGATCGTGCTAGTAGCCTTAGCACAAAAGGTTCCAGGAAAGATACAAGACCTCTAACAGATAAAATGTTTCAAGCCCATATGTTGACTACAATAGATAATTATTTTTCTATGAACCAACTTTCTTTTATGCTTAATAGCAATGGTAGTTTGAAACCAGTTACACTAAAAATGTTTGTAGAAGTATCTGCTCATTTAGTAAAAATGTTGGATATTAAACAAGTTCTTACAGTATCAAATTACGTTGAGGAATTACCAAAAATTGCAAAAAAACTTCATTACCCTGGTGTTATTACAAAATCATGGTTAAAGACTGCTAATGCTACATTGTCTTGGCCCAATGTTCTGGGCTGGATTTGTTGGTTAGTAGAAATCTGTAAAGTAAGAGAAATAGCTCTTCAAAAATATAATTTAAATAATTTACCTTTTGTGGGTGATGATACGGCATCCAAAAGTAATAAGAATGCCTTTTTCTCAATGCTTGACTTTTATAATGCCTGGAATGAAGAAAAACTTGAGGAGGAAGCAGCAATGGTTGAAAAATATTTACAAGAAATTGAAGCTGAACAAGGAGTCAATGAAGAAGATTTGAACAATGTACTTTTCGAGATAGAAGAAGAAACAGCTAAGCTGCAGGCAGCTGAAGAAAATGGGAATAAAACTGATGAAGAAGTAAAACACTTACAAGAAGTATTATTATCTTTACAAAATAAAGAAACAATGCAACTAAGTGATTTAACTGCTAAAGAGGAGTACATTAAAACAATTAATCTTGAAACAGACAAAATAAATACTGAATGTAATGTTCTGTGTGAACAAATTCATTTACAGAATGTACAACAGAATGAGATACTCTCAGTTATTAAAGAACAACCAATGTCTACAACAGAACGAGATAAAATAGTAGGGAAATGTACAGAAATTGAAAATTATATTATTCAATTTGATGAACATTTACAAGAGATACGAAAAGAATTGTACAATATGGACATGAAACTATCAAGTGTACATAATAATTTAAATAAAAAAATTCTAGCATATAATAAAGAAATAATTATGCATCTTAATGGTGATATGGGAGTAAATGTAGAGGAACTAAAAATGCCAGACACATGTCTGTTAGATCCTCAAATTATGGAGGTACTAAATGCAAAAGCAGATTTAATGAATGAGCTTAAGGATACAATAAAAAAACAACTAATCGAAAAAGAACGTTCGGTAGAATTAAAATCTAATGAATTAGAACATTTTCAGGAACGAATGAAGGTTTTAGAAGATGAAAGTAGCGATGTCGCTAATAAGATTCAAGAGAAGAAACGTGTTATAAATAAAATTAAAACTGACGTTAAAAATGAGGAGGCAAAATTAAAGGAACAGATTAGAATTTTGCAGAATGATATTATAGAGATTCAGGATCAGATGCCAGATAAACAAAAATTAGCGACAGAATTAGAAGAAGCGGAGGATAAATTAGCTGCCGTTCATAGAAGAAGGACATACATAAAAGAATCTGCTAAAGTATTTTTTGATCAATTTTATGAAATTTTAGGCGAGCACAGGAATGAACTTTATAATACATTAATGAAGCATTCAAAGTAATATAATATAATTTGTATATAACTGTATAAATTGTAATATGTATTAAATTGTATAAAAGTATCAAATTGCAATATAAGTATTTGTACTTGGTAAGATTACAAAAAAAAAAGCAGATAAATAAAAGATATATGATATATTTTTAAAATATTGCAATGTGTTAAGACTTTTATAAAAATAAAATATTGTGAAAGTAGTATTTTTAATCATACAATTTTTTGCTTTGTAAATGTAAAAGGGAACACAAATTTTTGTCTGGTCAATATTGGTCAATATAGTAGGTTGCGCTCTTTTGAATCGTAACACGGAAGTTCCTAGCAAAAATTTAGTGTCACTTTCGAGCGCACATTTATATAAATTTAGTCTTTATTTTATATAAGAAATAAAATAAAGGCAAAATGTTAAATTTCAGACTAACTTCAAAAGCAAAGCATATTAAGTAAATGCTGTATTATAATAAACAATTTTAAAACCTAATGAGACACATTATATGTATACTTGTTTATTCAATTTACGAAACTACATTTTTCCATGCATTACTTCGATAAAATGATTAGTTTAAATTATTTAACCATACAAGATGGTACATGCATAATAAGCGCCAGGATGAGTACTATACTGGCAAACACAACAACACATTGTGGTAAGTTTCTTTTAGGTACGATGAACGTGAATTCGGCGATGTATCAGGTTAGACAGACTAGAATTACACTTGTCAGGAATTAGTCGATGTATTAAGACATAATTGTAATATTATAATACTATGCTTTTTCTATCTTTTTAGCATAATGAGCAGTAAAGTAAACGCTGCATGTAAAACTGTAGTCACAAGGCCTGAAAAAAATATTGTGGAAAGCAAACAACCTTTGGTAACTTAAATGCAAATTTGTCTAATTATTAATAAACATATTATGATATAGTATTAAATCTGTAATTGATTTGCAGTGTATTTCAGGAGCACCTTCAGAGGGGCTTGTTTTATTTGATAATTGTAACACTGTGATAGAAGTTACTGTGAAAACTAACGGACGTAAACGTACATCAACAATGGTCAGCAGTAGTCCTACTAGTCATAAAGGAGTGGAAGAGAAAAGAAAACCTGGTAGCAGTGGCGATTCTCATCCAAACTGGGGCAGAAAGCTAAGAGAACAAAATAGAGCTGTTATAAGACAAGGCTTGCAACAATTTAGTGGACGAATTCCATGTTCGAAATCAACTAAACATGGGAATGAAGATAAAGAAACAAAGAAACATTCAACAAGCCATCAAAAACATGAAGTCAATACAAATGTAAATATTTTTTGTTATAGTTACAAAAAATTCATAGGGAATTAGATCAGAAATATTTTTTTTTATCAAATTTAGCATAAACATTTAGTTGAGATTCCAGTGAAACAATCAGCTTCACAAAAAAAAATAGAAGAGCACATGAAAGTTACACCACGTGCTGCAAATCCATCAAGTACATCATTACCAAGTTCTGTGGAATCTATTACAGTCTTTGATAAAGCTACTCAATGCGGTGGAATATTTGACTGTTCTGATGATAGATTTGGTGCACTTAATCCAGTTCGAACATTAAACTTTTTAATGAAAGAATTAGAACACTTAATCAAAGATGAGAAGGCCAGTAAAATTTTTGCTGATATGGAACAATTGTTATTTAGAATACCTATGGAATCAGGAAAAACACCTATTGTGGTATGTTCATTCATAGTTGTAAATGATATTAATATTTAAGATATCTAACAAGATATTATTTGTGGTAGGACTTGGAAGCTATGGCACTTCGAACAAAATTAGAAGCCAGTACAATTCAGTTAGAGGAAACAAGTAGAAAAATGAATACTATGTATGAAATATTACGCGAAGAACGAGATTCTTTACAGAGGTATGATTTTGATAGATCTACTATAAATGTCTACAATATATTTACATATTTTTAATTTTAAATTAGAGAAGTTCATAAACAAGTTTTATTGCTAAATGAAGCCCAGGGAAGACAGTCAGACTTTGAAACAACTATAAAAACATTAAAGCAGGAATTGGAAGAAGTGACAAAAACGATTCAAGCTCGAGATAAGATTATAAATGAATTAAGGGAAAACAGTAAAACTCATGAATTTTCTCAAAAAGTTATATCAGACTTGAGAGCAAATCTTGTTGAACAAACAGAACTGGCAAGACAGAGACATTTGGAAGTACAATACTTAACTCTAGAAAAAGACAAACTTTCTGTTTTATGTTCATACAAAGATTCGTTATTGGTCGAACTTCGGAATGCAATCAAGTTAGTTGAGCTATGATTAAATTTAAGCTTATTAAATACTCTCCAATAATTATCGAGTTATTTCACATTACAGGGAGTTGCAAAATCAAATTGCAGATCAATTGAGCAGTTTAAATATTTACGTTCAAGAAGAAAGTTCCAATCCCCAAATGTCTTTAATCCAAGGAGGACGTGCATGTTCATCACCAACTTCTACATCTTCTCGCGACTCTAATATGCCTACTTCTTGGCACGATATATCGGACGTTTCTCTGTCTACGGCAGATCATCGTAATCCTTCCAAAATAAAAAATGTACAAAGATTTTTGCATAAGGATGATAAAATACCAACTTGTTCGGAAACTCATATTGAGAATTCAGAAAAAAAACGAACAAAGAATATTAAGGAATTTCAAGCTAAAGATTCCGCCAATTTAGAATTTATTAGTTTACCGGGAGGAGAATCTTCGCATACACTTGTACCTTCTTGCAAAGATCTTGGTTGCACAGAAATTAACCAATCAGGTAATCATATTTTTCGTATACATATTATAAATATTGTAAGAAATTGAAACATGTTATTCTGTTTTCAGTAACTAAAGGACAAGAAGAGCAAATAACGTACAGTACTAAAAAGCTCGATAATTTGCGCAATTCCAAGAGTGTTAGTAAAATGTCATTATCAGAACCTTTGAAATTGACTTCCGAGAGTACTCACGAGAAAGACGTATGTGCAAAACACTCGTTTATAGCTCGAAAGTCCTCAGAACTACACAAAAAACAAAGTCTTGAAAAAAAATTTAGTGTGACCGGAAGTACATCTAATGTTTTAAAAAATAACTTGTCTAACAATCTAATAGGTTCTAATATTACGGAACAGTTCCAGAATATGTTCCATGATATTAGACTTCAAAGTAGAATGCCAGTCAATGTACCAAGTCCGCCACGGAATTATCCTCAACCTGATTGGAGCGATAGTACTCTACCTAGTATTAGTACAGCATCTGAGTTAAATGTGTTGCAATCAAATGACACTTAAAAGTGAACTAGTATTTCATATGAGACAATACGATGTATCGACGTCCAATGAAACTATTTTTTATTCGTAAATTCAGTTTTAACTAATATAAAAATTAAATTATATTTTTGTATGATCTCAATGATTCAACAATGTGTGTACACAGTATAAATTTTATCGATTTTTGACATAAAATATACTTTTCTATTGGTATACGTACATTATAAATATATATATATATATATATATTTGCATTTGATATGTAAATCTAGGTGACATTTATACACAAGAATATATAATTTAAGAGATTATTGTTTACAAATATATATATATATTGTATTATTATTTGACAGAAATATAGAGCCATGTGTACACAAAGTGTTACACGTATCAATTGTACATAAACTAAGCTACCAGAATTGTGTGGAACACATTGGTGTTAATACCAAAGTATTGTATGAAATGAAATATGTCAATCATACGTACATGTACAACGACGCATCCGATGCATGTTGGTGCCTGGAACAATGTAAGACTGGACATTCCTGAAAAGAAGTTTCTAATTTAATTGATAATTTTGATAAATAAAAAATAATGTAGTTGTCTTTAATAAACAACGCTTGTGTTATTTTTACTATCCCTAAGACATTAAGTTCATACAAAGAAGTCCCAAGGAGGCGACATAAATATGACATGAAAAACCAGGTGTATATATATATATATTTTTTATCACATATGTATATATACAAGTAAAGTATAATACCTATATTTTGTGTCTTAATAGGATTAAAAGGGAACATTTTAGTACACGTAAAACATTCATCAATTTTGCATAAAGACGTCTTGAAATACATATACATGTTTCCCAGTAAGCGTGTACATGTGTACTCTCTCTCATACACACACACATATACACTTTCCCTCTCTTTGCGTAAAATTCAATTTTTGTGATTATTTTTTGTCTAGCGACCGAGAAACGTTCATTCGCTAATAACTATCATATAATACGAACACAGTCCTCATATTCGATGCGCATAAAATAAGTAATGTTAACTTTGAGACGAAAAAGACTGTCTTCGCATTTATGGTTTCGATGAAAATTGCGATAAAACGTGAAATATTAAAAACCTTTATTGAAGCGCGTGCATCCTTCACGAAGGAATCTTCCTCGACTTCAATTTTGATTGGATTCTCACTATTCACTGTACTTTTTATTTGATAGTCGCGAAAAATGGTAAATTCGAACGAGACATTTCGGTTCGCGCGCGTTTACTCGTCTCCGATCCTAACGGACTCAAAAATACGTTAATTCGAAAATGATGAGAAACAGTAGCGCCCTCGCGGAAGGTTCCTTCGACTTTCACGCGATATATTGAAAGATTATAAAGTTCCCTTGTTGGATACGTATACTTTCACGTACAGGTCAGTACGATTTTTCCTTACAACGTACTCGAGGTGCCTTAAAAACGTAAATTATTCGATCTCGTAATGATTCTCGATGGTTTTCTTAAATGTAACATTAGAAACGTTTTATACTAAACTCATAATACAAAAGTTTTTTTATCCTATGAAGAAGATAGAGATCGAAGATCGATATCAGCGACAATCATCTATGGAAAACGATACGCGTAAAACAGATCTCGATATCTATCGAAAGTTTCCTAACGATTGAAGTGTATAGAACAAACGAACATTTTTGTGGTTGCCGTGATTCGAAAATTTTCGTTGACGTACATAAATACTCACGTTCGTATATATTTCATTATTTGTCGTACGAAATTACCAATAATTTCGGTAATAATCTACGATAGATCGCGAATCACAAATCGTTTCGTTATTTTACGTATTGTTATATCGTAACGGCTTTGAGGTATTACGTACGTTCGTGATTTAAGAAAATCGGCGTTTTTTGAACATTATTCGAATCTTTTCATATACAGGTTGTTTCAAGATCTTCCTATCACGTAGTGTCAAAATACTGTTCAAAGAGTTACGGTAAAGGAAAAGGACAAGAACTCTGCTCTCACAATTTGTCATAACCCTTTAACGAATTATTCGTTAGCTATTTTTGGTTATGGAAAACACGGACAAAACTTTGCTAGGAAATTTTAAAACACCCTGTATATTCTTCAATTCTTACCCGATATTAGTAACGAAATTTTCGTTATCCATTTCGCGTTGATGATCCTCGAAAGAGATCATATAATTGCGTAATCAATAACGATAGCCAATAAAACGTATTTTAAGGTTGTTCAAACCGAAATTCTGAAAACGTGATTTACGTTTTCTAATTGGCTATCGATTTCGTTACATCCGAAGGTTGTCATACATGCTGTTCGCGTTTGAAATTTTGGCGCGTGATCGGCTCTAATGAAAATGATGCTTTTTCGAACGCACAATTGGCAACGCGCGCTTCCCATCCGTCATGTTCGAACTCGTCTAGCGTCTGTTAAAATTCGTTAAATAGTTAGAAATCGGTTGTGTCATCGCGATAAAACGAGTCCTATCGATGCAACGTGTTTATAAAAGTGCAGTTACAAGTGTGAAAGTACATTCCAAGGATAAAGGATTACAAAGGGAAGGAGAACAGAGGATACACCATCGCAGAACCGATCACGCGGCTTCGGGATTTTGGTTACCATTCTTAATAGTCACGGACAGCGAAGAGTAAGTGAACATAAAAATCGATCGAAAATCGAAATCAAAATGGTACTAACAGCATATAGAAAACCTTCTCCTGACTTGTGAATGTACACTCGTGTCGAATGTTCCATGTGTGAATGCGAATATGTGTGTCAAATGTGTATATATACATATAGCTATTTTAGATACATATGTACATTTTTCCTTATGAATTTAACAGATCAGTATTCGGGACTTGTGTTTTTGGTACCGATCGGTTTCTTTGCTTTTGATTTGAATCGAAAATCATGCGAGTAGTCGGAAACGCGTAGTTCAGGTTAACGGTAGAACGAAAGTATCGTACGATAGATGGAGCAGTAACGTTAGTGCTCGGACCATCTTGAGACGCTCGACTCGGGCTTTTCTTCTCCTGCCATCTTTGGCCGTTTTACCTAACCATGTCGGTGCTGAGGTATCGACACGTGCGCATCGCATGTACGAAAATCGTTCAAAATATATTGTTAACTGCACTCATTCAACGCCCATAGACGTTCACTGTCCTATAAGCACTTACGGCACCGACAAGGTTAAGCTCGAATCGCGTTAATTCTTTTTCATCGCACAAACGGTCGACGTTGCACAAATACAATCTATCACTAGCGCAGACTGTCACATAACTATAATTAGACGATCGTCGAGTAGAAATCGTAAATCTTGCGGAGCGTCGATTAAAATGAACCCTAGCCGACTTCGTTCGTAAATATCCTACTTAAATAGTCTCACCTATTACGAATACGCTCGAATATAGCTCAGATATTCGGAAGTGTTAGTGGGCTGTTGTAAAAATAAAAGTTTCAACATTTTTTATCTTGAGGTTGCGTATGGAAGGACATGTTCTTTTATTGTTTATTGTACGTTAATATACTGCTTTGTTCGGTGTAAAAATATAAAGCATTTCGATTACAGACTTCGTATGTATCGGGTGTTGCCATTGTTACCGAGTTAATCGGCAGTTATTACGATAATCTCTTTCTCGTCGTATCTTCCTTGATGCAGGGTTGCACGAATGATTCATTGAAATATAAAATGGGGGGAGGAGGGAACGATGGGAGTGGAAGGGAAAGAGAAGCACAGGATACAAACTCTGTCACGTTACTGCGTTTCTTGATGCAACGGAAAACTGAAACTCCTAATTAATCTTTAATACGAAGTCTTTCAAAGTACAAGAGTCTTTCTTTGCCTCGTTGGCAACTCGCTGCCCGTTGAGCGATGTTACCAATTTACCGAAAAGAAACGACAACGAAAGATCCTTGTAACTCGATGTCCCTGCTTCGGTTTAAAGGTTGTCGCAACAGCTTCATGCCTCTTAAATCCGTTCGTTCGTGGCAAACGTTGAACAAAATCGCGCGTGCGAAGGGAAGAAAGGATAGGGCCGTAATCGAGATAGCATCGTGTGTCGCACGAAATTACTCGGTCAGTTAGAGGGTAATTGTATCGCGGGAAAATATCAGACAAGGGGTCGTGGAAATAGGAAGGGGGTGCGGGTGCAACCCAGCTTCAAGAAACAGTCTCTAGTTCTCTCGTTCAACTAACAATGGCCCAGGCTATGGAGTTAATAATTGCTTTTCACGTGGCAATGATAACAATATGTGTGTATAACAAATTTACTTAGAAACGGTTTCACTTGTGCTATTACTGCATCTCTGGCTGATAAAAATCAGATATATTCATTGTTCAACTGTTGGCTCGTAACAAGGGGGCTGAGAGGGAGAGTTTGCTGGCTCTAGCATTTTTCCTGCGAGATAAAAACACTATACACTTCCTTGAATGTGCGCCCTGAACCACGTTGTACGGAACCGCGATCGACGATCGCCGGTCACAGTGCGTCAGGCGCGCAAAACAAGACGCGTTTCAACTATATTCATACTATCCATCGTATTTCAATTCGAAGATAACATACCGCGTGTTTTTCGTATTGTAAAATTAACGAACCTGTGGTCCTATATATGTACACATTAGCGATTCTTATTTCCTTCTTTTCAAAGTGTTCCTTTTTCTTCGTTTTCGTTTCGTTTTGT
This sequence comes from Calliopsis andreniformis, assembly GCF_051401765.1. Classification (NCBI taxonomy): domain Eukaryota; kingdom Metazoa; phylum Arthropoda; class Insecta; order Hymenoptera; family Andrenidae; genus Calliopsis; species Calliopsis andreniformis. The sequence goes on along the minus strand of NW_027480432.1, from coordinate 1,135,478 downwards.
CTTTTTTTTTTTAGTTTTGCGTATACCAAGAGAAGTCTTTGCAATATAGTATCGCGATTACCATCAATGATACAAATAAAATATCTCATCTTCGCGTTTATTTTTGATGACTTGGTCTCGATAATCTATTGTTTTTCACGTTATTTATGTACATATTGTTTCAAAATGTGTCCCATGATATAGACATCAAACAGGTACATAAGGTGACCATGTGAAAAAAACACAAAGGAACCCGATTCGGTATCAGCAAACAGAAAATACTTCAAGGTCGCTTTATGGTCAGTTTGTCTTTTCCTTTCGTTCGTATACTCGTTGACTTTATCCTTTGCTATGTTTCCTCGTATTTCCTATTGTGTTTGCGACACTTGTTTCAGGGTACCTCGTAGAAATGTATATATGTATATTTTTTGCTTTTTTTCTTTGATTTTTTACTTGTTGTTCCTCGATCGATGCATCCCGATACTTTATTGCAGCGTATATTTATAGAAATATTTTTTTTCATGCACCCTAACTGGAGTAATCGTATCGAAATATTGAAATCGTGAATATTCAGTCGCGACCCACAGACTCGAGATCCTAGAGATCGTAAAGCTCAATGAACGATAGAAACAAGGTGGTTAAAACTTGGCGAAAGTGACGGAATGGACAGCCAAACGAAAATTAGCAATGTTTTCCTATAAGTATGTTTGTGTGCCTATGTACGTCTGGAAATAAGCGTACTTAATATAATAAATAGTCTATCTTCTAGTTCAGATAATAAAATTGTCGCTAATCTTCGTTCCAGCGATCCATTCTTAACGATAATCAGTCGATGTGTCATTCAAAACGCGCGCTCACCCGCTCGTTTTAGTCTCTCTTTCATCTCATCATTTTCTCCTTACTATACTAGTATTACAATAACATTTTGATTAAATGACACGTGTCGCAACGCGTGCAATCTCACGAGGGAAACCGTCTTAATTATCGAAAAAGATTGATGAACATTGTGGCGCGTGAAAAAGTCGAACAATCCTCGTTCAAGATCGATTTAGGGCCAGCACAGAAACAGATCTCGTTAAATCATTTACACCGTTTAACTTTCGAACACTCTGTAGAAATGATTATTGAAAATAGTCTGGAAATTCTATTTCTAGAATATCGTTACGAATTCTAGGACATGATTGTTGAATTTGCCTGTACCGTGGAACGTTGCTGTTCATAGAAATGATTATGCAAAACGAGTATTCGTACGGCCAGTGGCCTGGCCAACTCTACAAGGGCTACAGGCTCGGTTTTTTTCAACCGGTCTAATTGAAACGTATCAAAAATATTCCGAGAATCTTTGAAATCAGGCTTGGTAATTAGTTACGCAGCGGTTAGCCTAAGCAACGGTTATTCTAATTAAAAATGTGCAAGCGTGCTCGAACGAATACCGTTTCCGTCTCGCGCGGTAAATCATCTTCTGTCTTCGGGGATTGTCACTTTCTTTGCTAAATTGCCTTATCGATACGTCGGAACGAGTGCGTTCAAACAGTCATTAAAATCCGTAGATATTATTCATATTTACTCTCTTTCATCTCTTTTTCTATAAGTCACACTGAATTACGTATTCTTCGGTAGAGCGTGGAAGATGCTTGCGAAGTTCGGAGCACCTGTGCGATTTATATAATATCTATATGCATTATTATTCTATGTACAACGGTAGAGTGAATATCGCAGCGGTAACAAAATCAGAAACGAAAAAGTGTCGTTACGCCTATGATCCTTCGTTCCTTCTTCCCCGTTTCATGTTTCGATACATGCCTTCTTCTCTTTCCCTTGTCTTTTTTTCTTTCGTAACATTGACATCGTTTCGCCTTATAAAAATTGGACCTGTTTGCTTCGCTTTGTCTTCTATACAATTCTCTAAGTCGGAATCGTCGTTTCACGAGCGAATTCCTACCGCGACATCACGCCACGTGCTACTACGTATTAATCGACCAATTAGTCGTCGACGCCTTCACGATTCGTACCAATCACAATGTTCTCTTATCCGCTATATAATCAACGAAATTACTCTTAGAACGCGCAAGACGAACATGCAGGTCAACCCTTGTCTAGAAGAATGGAACAAGTTTAGTAAACGAAGAGATAGAGAAACTTACGAATATGATTTATTGCTCACGAAAAGTTAAGTACCTTTTGATTTTGAAAATGGAGCATATCAAGATTCAAACTAGCAACTGTTATTACTTATTTCAAAAGAATAGTAGTCTGATATCTAGTGTTTCTCTTCCAGTCGAGGGTTAAAGTCTGCCGAAACATTCGTAAATTCGTCTAGCCTACGGACGAGAAAACAATTAAGGCTAAGAGAATTAACAATCTTGTTTCATAGCGTTACGAGCCCCGTTTTATACATCAAATTCTCAACGAAGAATCAACGAACCGAGTAAACAATGCAGTCACTTTTTTCATGTGGAACCCCTTATAAAAAACGCATAAGTATAAAACGGGCTTTGATTTCGTTGAGACCCTATTAATTTATAATACGTGTTCACCCTTTGCGAGCATTTTGCATGGTTCAATAACTATACTCTCAGGCAATTATCGTACTCATTTAGCGAATCTAAGAATCGCAATTAAAGACGTGCATGGAGACGCTTCCCAACGCCACGAAATATCGTCCGATATTCGATATCTTGGTTAAAATGTAGCATATCGTTACACGGAAATAATGATTAACTTCGAAGCACAATATAAAAGAATCTTTGCCAACAACTTTTCAAAATCCCCATTTCCTACCACTATTCGTTCATCAAATTAAAGTCCTCGCTGAAACCCCAAAGTTTCGAGTGGCTGCTAAGCAGCGTACATAGAAGTTACAGGTAAAGTCACCCGTTTGAGTGCTAACAGTGTTCACCTGTTGCTCTCCGCGCGGCGAGTACTGTACTCTCTCGAAATCTCTGACCCTTCTTCCTTTGAACGCCCTGTACGAGACTGTATCGGTAGCTCGGTCGGCCCATTTCCCTCCTGCCCACCCCCGTCGCCGCGTTCAATTCTCTTCACTTCCATTTAAGATATGTGCGTTTCGACTGGTCGTAGTTCGTGGGGTCCCTGGTCGAAGGTACGGCCGCGCGGAGCACAAAAACTCTCGAGCTCCGATTCGAAGGTCGGCTGGCGTGTTTCATTGGCAGGTAGCGAGAGGCGGCGTGTGCAAGGCAAAAAACCAGCTCGTATACGTACATAAACAGTTTGACAGGGAGTTTGAGGAGGGGACAAAGCGCGTAACGTGGTCCCCGCGAAAACAAAGCGTATCGATCGGCCACCGGACTCTGATCGACTCATACGCCGTATCACTTTGGGGCTAATAATCAAGCAAGGTCACCTTAGACCGCTCGAATTGTCGCTTCGTTGTCCCCGGTACTGAGATTCGTCTTGGTTGAAACGTAATAGTCGATGCCTTCGAATCGATCCCGAGACTCTCACATACCCTACCTTCTACGCACGACTATCTCGAGTTTCGTGTGTCTCCTGTCTGACGAAAAGAAACGATAAACAAGGTTGTAAATACTATCGATTTAAATGTCCTTTATGCGAATGCAGAAGTTCTCGTTTGTCCTTCTTAATGCATTCGTGACTATATTTGGATCAAGTAAATACTAGGTAGAATGATTTTTAATTCCACCCTTTAAGCACGTATCTCACTGACGTATGTACATTAAAAAGAAGGCTTCTATTTACTCACAGTTTAACGCTGATCTTCCTTGAAATATTCGCTTAAAGCGAAATTGCACTGTAACATTCATGAACAGTCACCACTTAGATCACAGTCAATTAATCGCTAACGAAGTTGCGCGATGAATAATTCACCCGTACCTGTCCGAGGATAACTTCGTACTGGGCAACGCGATGATAAGAGGGTGAGTCTAATACCTGTACAACGGGAGTAAATAGAGGGAGAGTTCTTGCACCCGAACTTGTTACGACCTTTCCCCCTTCTACCGCAGCTCGATGGGAAGTCCGCGTAAAGAGCCTTCGCATAATATTCGCTGGTTTTGCGAATCGTCGGATTAAACCTATCGAGGTTTGCATCAGCCATTCCGCGGTCGCGACGAACAATCCCGCAGCAACAGGTTAATCGTGCTCGAAAGCAAATCCGTGAATGTTAAACGACCGAACGGTGTGTCGCGAAATATTTAACAAATCGGTAACTTCGTGAAATTAATTATCTGCAAAGTGGGAAAGTTGAAGTTAACTCTCGGCTTTGTGGATTTTCTAAGTTAATGCGCGGCGGAATTAACTCGAGCAAAGGAACATTGTATGAACTGAGTGCTAACTAAATATCTAATAATTAGATCTAATAAGTAATAAAGAAATTAGTGAATTACTTCTGCAGTGTTTAATGTTGTTTTCGTAAGGAACAGAAAGACAAAGGGTGAAGTTCAGCGTGAATATGTAATAAAGCGAGGGGTTAAATTTGGAGCAGAATCAACGAGGATGCTGCAGGCGCGCTTTCTAATCGAGCAAGGACTTAGAAAGCTCCTGCATACGCATGTCCCCACGTGTAATAGGTTGGTTGGCAGCTCGTTCGTATTTCGTGGCTCGTTAATTTATGTAATTGGAACGATCGGATTTCCAAACAAAACTTATCCGAAGATCGAATTAAGGCTAACGCTCGTTCGAGCGACGCGGCACTTTCGAAACGCAAGGCAAATCCAACGAGTGTTCGCCATGGGATGTGGTGAAGGGTGGGCGTTGGACATCGGGAAGAGGGGAAGAAGTAATCGTCGGGCAGGGAGTCGCGAATAATATCTGGGTGGATTTCGTGGTCGTTTGCTTGTTTAGATTTCTCCGTTATGCGTTGCATAATCCCCCGCCGTGGCGAGCGGGCCTTGGTCGAGCGGCAACAACAAGAAAGGGAAAGAAAGAAAGAAAGAAAGGAAGAAAGGAAGAACCAGCCGTCGGGGGCGAGGGACAAGAAAGAAAAACAAAGTTCGAGCAGGAAGTGGCTCGCGTAAAAAGAAAAGCCCCCGGTAGCTCGTCCGTGGCGAGCTGCGAGCGGAGTGGAGTAGTAGGCCAAGTGGAAGTTCCTCCGGAGTTGCTCCTCTCTTCCGTGAGAGAAGGATGCCCACCTTTTATTTCGTTCGAGGGAGTAACTGTCAGCCGGTATTTCGCGTCGAGGCAAAATAAAGTATAAAGGGTGTTCGGTGCGTCGTATACGTATGCCAGCCTATGGACGAAGTTCTCCCACCTTTGCCTCAGGATCGTCTCGACCGCGCTTCAACTTCTCTTCTTCCCTCTTCCACAGGCCGCCTCTTCTCTCTCTCCTTCCAACCCTCAACGTCTGCTGCCTTTCTTCTCTCTCCACGCTCGTCTCTCTTCGCCACGAATCTCCGTCTCCTTTCGCGCTCGTCCACTACTCCCGTCGCCTCTCCTTCTTCTCCGCGATACACTCTCCCGCTCCTTTAGCCTTGCAGACGCTTCTGGCAGACGAGGCGCGTTTTGTTCTCAACTTCCTTAATTTCACCTTCCGGGGACCCAAGATATTCGCCTTGCGTTTTTTCTCGCGATTTTTTGCCCCGCGATCCTCCGGCTCGTTGGAGCTCGACGATAAGGGACGATAACGCCAGTCCCTCGAGATACCTTCGGCTGGTTACTTTTCGAACTCGCTGCCAGCTATTACCGTAATTAGCCACGGCGAGCGACTGCCTTCCATCTTCCGTAGGGGTCGATGACGAGCAATTACCTTCCACCGGATAGACAGTCGTACTCGTGAAACGATGGCGAATCGAAACTGCGTCCGAATGCAGGCCAGCATCCGCAGAGATAATAAACGGCTTGCGCGTCCGATTGCTCGCGAGCAGCACGCACGTTTCGCGCGTCGATCGTATCTCTGTCCTACTGGCTAGCAGCCGTAGCTTTCCACCGATAATCACGCGAAATGACAGGGGATCGAGCGAATCGAGCGAATCGAGCGAATCGAGCGAATCGAGCGAGGAGGTTGCGAAAGCGAACGCGAAAAAGCATTTCTCCGCGATCGCCAGGCGGCCCAGTTGCGGGGCCCGTGTAATTTAACGCGTCCCCGCGGGGGAGAGGTCCTCCCAGTCCCTGTTCTCTGTCATCGGATCGTTTCAATCACTCTCGTCAGCTCTCCAAAATCGCTTTTTGTCCAGTGGCTGTGTTTACGTCCGCGTGGCCCGCCCAAAACGTGGATTATTCTGCGCCGCAGTCTGGAGCGGCTGGCTGGCTCCTTTCGTTCGCTCAAGGAGAGTCGAGTAACCCGATTAGCACCTCCACAGCCTCACGATGCACCGTGACGGTGGATGCAATCAGCGCATCGGAATGTTTTTTTCGAGGAGACGGATCCTTCTTCTTTCGGCCCGTTCCTCGCTTCGAAAAGGAATTTCGCTCACGTGACCAGGACAAGAGAACCGGGTACGTATACACTGCGACGAGGGCTTCTCGTTACTCCTGAGCCACGTTCGTAAGAGCCGTCGCGACGATCGTCGTGGCAAGTTCACGAACCTTGAACCCTTCTTTAGCCCGTCGACTCGTTTCGAGAGGCCCGCGTGACTGGCCGTTCTGCGCCAGGGATGATTGCCTCTCCAATAGGCACCGTCTTCTCTTAAGCTTTTCGCAAGCTTCCATCTTGTCTGTTTAGGATTTTCGATTGCTCTTGGTCATTTCAGATTCGTATACGTGAACCAAGCGCGTATTCAATTCGGTGACATCGTAGTCAATGTAGGGACGTATTCAATGATAATGTAGGCTTCCCAGATTACAAATAGTTTCAATTTATACACGCCTTTCTATTTTAAGAGAGCCAGCTTCAGACTCAACAGGACACGACCGTTCCTGCTTGAATCACATTATGGCGTGAAAATAGCGCGATCTCCGTTGAGTGCATGATCGATATTCCATCTCGTGGCTGACTGGTAGACGTCAGCGAGGGAAAGGGGGATACGTGACCGCGAAAACACGAATAGCATAGGAATGTCACGAAAACAATGTCGGCCACCTGACCCTAGCCAGCGTATCTCCTCGTTCCTGAGTCTCACTCTCTCTCGCGTCGATTACAAGTCTCCTCGGCCGCGAACGTGACGAGCCGAGAGTCGGGTAGACCCCCGACGAGACTGCGAGATTGAGAAACGCTGTCGAAGAACGAGACGGGCCGACTCAAGGCCGCGCCGTGGTCCCACTCCTCCCCCGCTGGCCGAGAGTCCGAGTCAAGGGCGTTCCCCCACCACCTTGTGCCCAGTTATGAGTCGGGGAGACCCAGCAGATTCCCCTCGCCTCGTCTCGCCGCCTCCCATCGCCGCTCGCCGCTCGCCGCTCGCCGCTCGCCGCTCGCCGCTCGCCGCTCGCCGCGAGGGGCCCCTTCTCTCCAGCCTCTCCCGAAGTCTTTCTTCCAGCGGATCCTGTCCCTTTCTTATTATCGGCCCCTCGGCCCAGTATGTTTATCGTGTAATTTTTTTCAGTCCCTCCACCGTTTTGCGCGCCGTTTCACTCTTCTCGGCGGAGGAGGGACGGGCAGCATCTTCCTTTCGTCGTTGCTCATTGCGCGCATCTTCCCTCCCGTTTAATCGTTTTCTCCGTTGCACCTGGGTCGATCCGTATATTTATCACGCGCGCCTTCTCTCCTCGTCGCTCCTCCCGGCAGGAGCACCTTGTCCGCGGGACTCTTCTGTGTCCTTCTCTCTCCCCACGATTTGCACAGCCTCTCTGTTCCTCGCACCACGCCGTTTCGTTCCACTCGCCTCTCGGAACCGCAAAACGGCTCGCGTTCGCGCATTTATCGGGAGTCCCGGAGGTGTGCCTCTTTTTTCTGCCGTCCGCGTCACTTTTGGGGCGTCGCGACGCGTAAAAGCCCGCGCTCTCGGACGCAGCCTTTCGATGCATCTCGTTATCGCGCTCCTTCGTCGCGACACAGGCGACGTTGCCTGTTTATGCAAGATCAACGACAGAGAATTGGAATCGCAGACTCCTGCCTGGGCAATTACAAAATTGACCCCCGACAGACGCGAACCTGGTCCTCCGTGGGAGGAAATCTCGCAATTTCGATGAGTCGACGCGCTATCGATCAAGGGACAGCCAAGTGACAAGCATCGTCGAGAAAAACGTCTGGGCATCCTTCGTTTGTTCAATCAATTCGCTTTTCGAGCCGCTGCGATTGCCGATATCGTCGCGCAGAGTTCGTTCGCCCTCTTCGTCCCTCTTGGCGGCGGTGGCCAGCCTCTCCTTTTCCCCGGGCAACATTCTTCATCTCCGTGGAGTCCCAACGGGTTTTCGGGCACGCATGATGATCCATCATTCTTCGCGCCGTTCCAATGCCTCCTTCGTTCGTTCTTGTCCTTCGGCTTACGTTTCGCGGCGGGCATGCAGCGACCGCAGTCCCAGGCAAAAAGACTTCGCGTCTCCTCCAGACCTCTCGTGAACCCTAGCCAGATTTTGGTTGACCCTTTCTAGTTTCGATTCCTCGCTAATCTCGTCGTCTTCTCATGAATCGATCATTGCCAGAATATTAAACATTGGAACTTCCCAAGATGTTAATCAGCGATAGGGCACGGTAACGAAATCCTGGCGAAACATCGTTAAAGGCCCGTAATTACCATCGATGCGTGTTTTCCCCTCCTTTCTTTCTTTTTTTCCTCCGACCGCAAGTTTCGGTGCACTCATTCTTGCATCACCTCTCTCTGGCCGCACCGGGCCCCGAGCACAGGACTCCATTCAAGGACACAATATTCAGAAACTGAAAGTGCGATCACGCGAAAATCTAACGTCTCGCCGAACCGGTCTAACCGGATTCGGTGTGCGGCTGGTTAAGATGGTACGGCGATCGGTGAGCCGCGTAAACTCGTTCCTCGTCATTTTTGGCAATAACAACATTAACGCATCGGACTGCAGCCCAGGCCCGAGTCGCGTTATCCAGACGATTTTAACCGTTCCCTGGTGTCAGAGGTCGCCTCTCGCGGCCATCCCCGATCGTCATCGGACACCTTATCGCCCTCCAAATTAGCCCCTTTCCCTCCCCCCCTGCTTCGATAGAATCTCAATGGCGCTTTATCAACCGATTCGACCAGCGAGGAATACACATCGGCTGTTATCTTCTAGATAAGACTAATTTCGTGATGCAGCCGCTGCTGCTCGAATCTGATTAAGAGACCGTACTTCGTCTTCGTCACGAGTACTCTGATTCGTCCTGGAAACAGGTGTTCACAAGACAGGTCTGCCTTTTAATCGGGTCGCGAGTTTAAAGTAAGCGCAGCGGTCATTTGCGAATCGGATCTCTCTCGAAACGCTTCAAATCCCCGAGACTTTTGATTTTGGTCTCCGGGCCTTTCAGCTTGCTTCAACTTTCGTCCTGTTTCGCTGGCACAGTAACTGAATCGCTAGCAGACTTCGCGCAGACGAGACGATTCGCTTTTGTAGCCGCGCGTGGCGGCCGCGAAGTTGGAAAGTCAAGTGCAGTCGCGTAGTCGGTCGCGCAGACGGCAGAGTTTCTCAAACTCGTCATAGCATATTCGCGCTGGCTGAATCGCTCGAACGTTTTCGATCAATCGTCCCACCAAGCATCGTCTGCCAACTCTGCCGACGGTGAAGTTGAGCGATTCAATTTCGGTCCTCAGTCTTTCTGCATTTCATCGAATTTTGAGGAGTTCTTTTTGTAGGGAATAACTCTGTTAGTTCTGAGATGTAATTAGAGATAAAGTACTTGTTAATATTTGGAGCCATTCAATGCACGATCAGCTCAAGAGGGTAAAGAGCATGAAGTTCTGTTTTAGTAACATGTGTATTGAGTTTGGTAAGCATAGTCGTTAAAACGTTGAGAACACCCTCCTCTGAGGACTATCTGACTATTGTCTACCGATCTTCTTTCGATCCAAGTGATCGGTAACATTCCTAATCAGCCTATCTATCGATCGTCGACGTTTTTTTCATTTCTAATGAGAGAACCCCTGCGTTTCGCTTACTCCCAACGAAAGCAAATGGCTTCTGCGCCCGCATGCCTACGAGATTTTAATGTACGATTCTACGTAATGGAGTTTAGCGTCTTCCTTTCCCGTCCACGCGCGCGTGCAAGTATTAGCCGACCGATAAGTGTGCGACGTGCATACACCGTCGCAAAATAATCCAAATCGAGAGGCTGGCGAACGCGCGTCTTCTGACAAGCGGTTGCACTGACGTGGCCGTGCAAAACTGGTTGCACGCCGCGATGGAACTGTTCCCGACCAGCCCTGCCTGCGATTTACGACGCTCGAAATTTATTCTCCGCGAATCGAATTCGACGACACGGGGATTTCGATTATTTCACGGCCTGCTGGCCAACGCAGGGAGGGTGTTTCGTTGGATTTGCGCTTCTCTGTTGCTTAGGAAGAAAGATAGTAACGCGTTGCCAACAGCTGAGGTTATACCCATCTCACGAGGATTCATTGAACTTTCGTTTAAATAGTGCTAATAGTGCATGCAAACGAAGTCCATGAGAACTAAATCGTAATTGAAATTAATGTAGAAACGGGGTAGGCGAAGTTGAATTGCAAACTGGAAGGAACAAAGATGGAGGAGGTTCGAAAGTTAAGTCCTCTTTCGTTACGGTTCCGGAGGTAGTTCTTTCTTTGGAGGCTACAATCGAATTTCGCGAGACGTTTTGTTAGTAGCAGAGGCAACTTCTCAGATGAATATTTCCGAAGTGTAGCAGTGCTAGTTGGTGCGAACGAAGGTCTTCTGTGACCTTGTTGTTTTTCCTGGTCTGAGCTAACTTTGCCAACTGCGAACAAATATCGCTAATCGATCATTATTGATGAGCATTACTCTTCTTGTATCTACATGTCCAAGGTATTCATAACAAGCAGTTTCTGTGAAAATAACCTTCCACGAAAAGGTAGATAACGTAAAAACACTTGTGACTATAACACAAAGTTAAGTAATAGTAGCGTTCGTATTAGCTTTGTCTGCTGTCTCTTGTCACGGATTCAACTTACACTTGTGTTTTCGAAAAACAATACACTTTGTAGATTTAGGAAACAACACAATCTCCAGCTTCTCGTCTTTATGAAATACGTTCTAAATGTCAGAAAATAATAAGGATTTTCTATCTCTGGGTGTCATGTACACCCTCAATTTTATTAGCAAGTTTTATTATATAAAAAAAATGATAAAAATGAAAAACAGAACACGCGCTTGTCACACGTTCGATTAATTATGATCTGCGCGTACGATACATCATCGAACTGGTCGAGAGATTAGAACGCCAGGGGAAGGAGAAGAGTTAGAGGAGGAACTCAAAGGGAGCAGGAATTCTGTGGTGGTATCGTGGAACCAGAACCGAATTGGGCCCGCACTACCGAGACACTCGTCAGTCACAAAATATAAGACGAATCGAATTCTTGCGCTGTTTCCCGTTCCCTAAATTGCTGTAGGAAACTGGCTTCGTCGTAACTTTGCACCGAGTCGGACAGCAACGAGAACTGGACCTAGACTCGACTGAACGGAAGATAAAAAAAAAGGAAAAAGAATCAGGGACGAGAAATTAAAGCCAGAAGAGTCGATCAAGGTTTTCGTGACACAAGTCAATGGTTTTCTATTTTGTTAAGTATTCAATTTCTGCAAAGACTTGAATAAAACGAAACGCACGCGACACGAATGAAAAAGAAGTTTAATAAATAAAATACATAAGAAAAATAGATTTTATTCAAAATTTTTATTTTTTTTTTTTTTTTTTAAAGAAACGCTTCAGTATATTTTTCCTCTGTTTCGCTTTTCGCCACAGTGCATACAGCAAGCGTCGAATCTTCGTCGCAACGATTAAAATGAAAGAAAAAAAAAAAGAACGGCGAAAAAATCTCTTGATACAAAACATAAAGTTCGCGCAAATTAAAGAAACACAAAGAGGTCAGTCTTGGCTCAGTGGTTCGCTGCTCTCGTGTATATCATAAACCATAGATCAAATGTACGGGGATCACCAGCGCTTGGCGCCACCAAATGATCTCTTCCTCTTTTTTGTTTTTTTTTTCTGTTTTTACATTTACGATCGTGCGAGTTCAGTGTATACATATAAAAATCTATATTTATATATATATATATATATAAATAAGACGCGAGCTACGCGTGCGTTGAAATACTAAGTACACGCGAATCTGATTTTACAAAACTCGAAATGGAAAGGGGCCGGAGGAGGGTAGAAAACAGAAAAGAGGAGGCACAAATTCTGGTTCTCCTTTGCTCGCGAAGGGAAAACGCCCTCGAACCGACGAAACTCAGAATTCTTCACGAGACGGAAGAACGCGGCGAGAACGCATTTATTCGCCACTTCGATTCGCCGAGACAAAACTCGCATGGTTTTCAACGCACCGCGCCACGATCCTAACTGTGTACGTATGCACATGTGTAACGTGTATTGCACCTGCATTTGCGTCCGCATCGGATGTTTTTAAAGCTAGAATTTTGAAAGTGAGATTTCGTGTCGAACGCTTGCGGAAGGGGAAAGGAAATGTCGCTGGGATAAATCCCCTTGGTGAACGCGTCTCTTCCGATCCCGGGGACGTAATCGCTCGTCGTCGTCGGTATAAATTAACAATAATAAAACGGAGGCGTCGATCAAAGGGATCTCTCATTTACTACAACGAAAACGAAAGTGAACAGAACATAACGCAAATATACGGGAATCCACGAATTTTCGACGATCGGGGTGTAATCTTCTGTCTTTCTTAATAGGAAGAGTGATAGAAAATAATTTGAAGAAATGGTTGGCATTGCGATGATCTTGATGAATGATCGTGTTGTTGCTGGTGAGCCACCCTGATTGGTAAAAATTCGTGAACCTTAGTACAGAACGTGAGATAATGAAAACGGAAAATAGAGAGGCTTTACTGCTCGGATCGCGTCATCCTGTCGCGAGGCTTTTGGCGCCGTTTCCGGCCGCGCAGCCCTGAGTCTTATAAAGGAGAGAAAACAATAATTTATACATATATAATCGTTATGTAATATATATATATATATATATATAATATATATAAAGCCTTAACCTAATCTATGTTGAGCATTCAGTGGACGACGGGTGACGCGGTCCGCGCGTGACTCTCTAAAAAGCACACAACCGAGCAACATTAGAAAAATGAAAAAATTACAAAAGAAACTGGTAATAATATTAGTAAAACAAAATTGGAGAAACACAGATCGCCTTGTTGTCTTCCCTCGCGTTTACGTATACAGACGTACTGACGGTGGCGTATTCCGTCGCGAACAAAACGGGTTGCGACCCGCGCGCTCCTCCTCCCTCGTACATATAAATGTGCAACAAATGATAAATAATCAAGAAAGACAAAAATAAAAATAATAAATGCATGAGTAGCTGTAGACGCGACGGTCGAGTAAGAAGCGCGGCTGGACGACGTCGGCTGTCGCGAAATAGTTATTCGATCGACGGTTGACACGATGATCCGCGCGATTTCGCGTCGATTCCTCGATTATTTGCAATATTCCTCGACGATTGGAATTCCGAGTACTCGGGACTCGGTCACTGGGAAGACTCGAGGTGTATCAGAAGGAACGAGACGATCCACGTACGCCTGTCGATCCTGCGCCTACCTGTACACACTAGAAATAGTAAAAGTCGCTTATAAGTAAACGTATCGTGACATCGTATACATACGTCGAACGCGCTACAACGTCTCGTGGATCGTGCCCGATCGCCCCGCGATCCACATTCGCGATCCTCCGCGATTTCGCCTTCTCTGATTTTTTTCTTACTTTGTCGCTTAGCGAATCGATATCACAGTAACTCCCCGGCTACTATCGCCACGCCGTGTTTTTCTTTTCCTTCGTTTTTTCTTTGCTCACCACGGTCTGAAATGGTCGAGCGCGCGAGAGAGCGTTTCGTCGATCGAAATGGCACCACACAAGCTCCTGACGTCGTCCAACCACCCCAAACCAGTTTCGCGGCAGTTCGCAACGAGTTGTGCGCGCGGCCGGAGTACGTATACACGGAACTTAAAAAGTAAAAAATGTATAACGCGTCCCTGTCGTCGTGGGGCCAGATCAGCTGGCTATCGTTTTCTTCATTCTTTTCTCATTTTTTTGTTTTTGCAAAGTACCTCGCAAAAAGTATAAAATATTTATATATATAATATATATATAAAAAAGAGATAAAACAGTTTAAAAACCAATCCGACATCGCTTCTCATCGTCAACATCTTCTCATTTGCGACACACTATAAATATATATATGTCTATGCGCGTGTATCTATCACACGACCAATTTTGTGACTGCGAGATTAGAGTATAACAAGCATAAGCACTAGTAGTCGATTATTCTGTGTACAAAAGTAGCATATAAAAAAATGGAGAAAAAAAACGAGAGAAACGAATTGTAACGTGTAACAATGTCGGACATTATAGTGCGATGGAGCGTTCCGTTACAGCCGATGAGTTACAATAATTAAAAAAACGTACGAAATAATAGAATAGAAAATGTGAAAAAACTTTATAAAAAAACAGAACGAAACTAACCACTGCACCGTATGTAAAATCTCTCTTTCTCTCTCTCCCACTCACTCGAAGAAACTTAATAATAATCAATAGTGATAATTAATAATAAGATATGGGACGATATATCGTTAGATCGAGTACGACGAGATAGAACAATAAACAAGATTCCGTTCGTATCTACAACTTGGTTTACAACAAATAGTTGTCTTTCTTCTTTCCCCCCTTCTCATCCCTTGCCTGACGTCCGCGAATGTCGATTCAACCCACGTAGAAAATCGAATTTCTTAGCAAACAGCGGTAATTATTTAACTATTTTGAATTTTTGAAATTTTAAATTTTTGAATTTTCGAAATTTAAAAATTTTGAATTTTTGAAATTTTAAACTCACATTTTCATTGCTGTAAGGATCCCTTCCTCCCTTTCCACATCGCACAAATCTTCCTCTTGTCATTTCACCACTATCCATCCGCAAGTCTCTTCTTCTCACCGCTGAATTCAAGCGAAGGACTATTTTCATTGTTATTTCCCAACGCGAATTCAAGATTCTGTTTTGAATTCAATTTTTCCCCGAGATTCTCGCACGCGAAAGTTGCAGAAATTATTTTCAGCCGGTCCTCGAATATTCGTCTTTGTCAGCTGGCTCTTCGCCTATAGCTGAACCGGTCCTGAACGCAGGAAGAGAATGTTATTATTTCACGTTTCCGACAACAAAGGGAATAATAAATTGGTGAAAGAATACGGAAATTCGCAGGGTAAAAAATGTAGGAAGGATGTAACGAAAATCGAGTTGGGTGAGCGTCCCGACAGTTTTCTCGGTTGGAAATAAAGTCCCACCGTTTCAGCGAAATTCAAACGAAATCGTGGACGACACGCGAACGACGCTAATTAAGATACTTCCACGGACATGCACGGCGGATCGTTAATGCGCGTTTTCAACGAATGATTGTCTCTGAATGGAACGCGACGATATTTGCCCGTCGACCGACACATAATAAACCAATTATTATTTCATTGCAGAACAATATTTCACGCGTTCGCGTGGATGCGTTTTGTCGTTTTCGTCGCGTCCCGGAAAGATTGAATTATTGTTTTCGCGCGCGCCCTGCGTATTTTCCGCACGGTGCGTGCTAAAACAAAAAAGAGGAGAGAGAAATAAAAAATAACAATTTGCGGTCTTCGACTGTTAACGCGCGCAATTATTCGTCGTTCGATTAATCGACGGTGGAGAAGATAACCGAGAAACTGCTCGTTACGATCGGTAGAGGAGAGATTAATGAATTCCTGAAAAGGTATGCGGCTATCGGTGATTCATGCTTAGAGCAGCCATAAAAGGTCGATAAATCGGGAAAAACCGTTTTAATGATAATACTCGTTGATAAAATGAAGTCCGGTTTTTCCGAGTGGTTCCTAGATTGGTCCGAAGCATCTTTTTTCTGCTCGTGTCGACATTTAACGCGCTGGCAACGAACGAGAAAGAAAGAAAAACAAAGTACAACGCGCACGCGACAAACATATAACGATGATGACGATTATCGGCACAACGATCACATCGTCGTCGCATCTCTCTCGCGGTTTCCGGCGCGCTCCTGCACGTCTTTTTACTTCTGCTCCTCCCCCCTACCCCATTTCTATATTCTTCCTTTTTCGTAAACGCGATATAAGTAAATATCTCTAATAATTAAATAATGAGTCGATTAGCGTGACGCCTGACGACACGATCCTTCTTTTTCTTTTCCTCTCTCCCAACTGCTTCCTCCTTTCTTTTCTTTACTCATTTTAGTACTGTCTCAGAGTATCGATAATTGCAGTTCTCAATATAATTATTATAATATTACCATCCTAAAATACGGTCAAATCACTGCCGCGAGCAGCAATTCCGAGGCACTACGAACAGGCCACAGAGAATATGGCCGCGCAATTAATCATCTTTTTCAGATCATCTCTGTGTCTAATTACGATAAAAGACTAACTGTAGAACGCCTAATATACGTATAATCGTATTTATATATATATATATATGTATATATATATATATTTATATTTATACTTATGCATCTCGTTCTCTATAGGTATAGATCATCATAATATTTATAATATATATATATATATATAATGTACAATAATTAGAGAGATCACACGTCTTAATATAGAAATTTAAAAGACTATTCTCTAGTACGTTGAAATTTCCTCGTATCTTTCATTTGTTTCCACTTGTCTCGTTTTAAGTATTGCCACGAAATATTCTTTCTTTCCCTTTTATACCGGCTGATGTGACGATAATAATTATTATTATTAAGATCCGGATGAGCGGACATCACGAGGGTCTTTCCCAAAGTCTTTTTAATCCCACCCCCCTCCCGCCCTCTTTTCTTAAACTTTGCTCCACTTTTTCATCTTATTTTTTTGAGCTACTCTATCGACTATCCTACTTACGCTACACTACGGTGTCTCAGCCTTCTTCCACGTTCCCTCCTCTTTCATTTCGCTTACCTAGTGTTTATATATCAGCACCAATCTGATTTTAAAACCGATTCAAAATATCATCATTATAGATTAATAGAATAATATAACCTGTCGTATAAATATACATTCAAATATTACTATATATAGTATACAAGAGTCTCATACCTCCCCGTCGCGCGAACTATCGTCATCGTCAACTTGTCGTACCCGAAAGCTATGGCTCAGCATACTTTTTTGGAGGGGAGACACCACGTCGTCCTCGTAAATCCTACCTAATCTCTCTTCTTCTCCTTCTCTTTCCCATTTCCCTTTCCCCGCCCGTTCTCGCCCCAACCCTGCTCTTCTCTCTTCCTCCCCTCTTCGTCTTCATCTTCCTCGAGTCTTCTTTTTCTTCACTCTTGCATCCTTCACAGCGATCCCATCCACTCGCGTATCCTCCGTTCCTCTCGTTTCCACCCTTGACCCTGCACGCGCATTCGATTCACTCTTTCGCACGGACGCACGCATTCACGCACCACGCATCACCACGCATATTTTCCTCTGCTCTTTTTCGCGCCATCTCGGTGTGTCTTCTTCCTTTTTTGTCCCCAAGTTTATTTCTTTGTTTGTGTTTGCTCGTCGGAGTGAACGGCTTTACATATTTACAGGCATTCTTTTCGTGGTCGTGTGTTCACCTCCCATTCTGGGGGCGACGTATCTTCTTCCCATCACAAATCTCTTTCCCTCATTCTTCTTCCTTCTCTCTTCTTTGTTTTGCTTCTTTAAACATAGGCAAGTTAAATATCGTATCACAATCGTTTGTTTTTTTCTTACTCTGGTTTTTTGTTACTCTGGTCGAAATCGAACATCCCGAGCCCCAAACCCTCGGGGCGTATGTATTCGAATGAGCGTGAACGGTGCGACGAACGACACACCTCGGACGGCCTGCCTGCCCGGAACCACCGAACTCTCGAGCTATTCGCTTATCATCCACGAACTAAACGCGAGAAGGTACCTCGTTAATCACTCATTAATATATAAAAAATACAGTATCGGGGGAATAGACGAGATTCTTCGTTGCCAGTGGAGAGAGCTCGACGGTGAACGTCTGACTCCTGCCCTTCCTTATCCACTTGCAGTCGCACAGCTCGCGAATACACGTCCTCTATAGCCCGCTCGAGGCCACTCGAGGGACCACCGCACCTCTGTGCATTTCAGAGGCAGAAAGCGTGATTCCATTGGCGCACGCCTCCTGCCTCTCAAAAGAGGAGCAAGCCTAATGTGGATCGCGTCACAGTTAGAAAAGTGGTCTCGAAAGGCCACTTGATTTCGTTTCAACTATACCTGCGTATACAGAGGCCACGATTTCGGCTGGTCCGTAACAACCACTGCCCTCGAAAGACCTTCAAGAAGGAATGGGCCTCCTATCGAAATTCGACCAGTACCGAGACGATCCTCCCTCATGAATATTATTGCACACGAATAGAAACTCTCGACTCATCGTCGAGCTCTCGGGGACACTAGCTGGCGACGACGCGCTCCGGGGCTCGTTGAGCCCATGGAACGAGGAAAGTAATCGAACCGCGAAACGAAAAGAAAGACCCTAGTAGTAAATGCACGATAAATGTCACGGGTAGTGTTGCTGGATCGGCTGCTGGTTGCAACGGTGCGCCGCGACACTCGACGCCGTGACTGCGGCGTCTGTCTGCAACGCGTGACCGAAGCATCGCTGAAACCTCAGCGGTAGTCCTGCTTGCTAGTAGGCGGCAGGATGGACGGTTAGTCACTGCGGCGGCAGACCTGTCGGTGGTTTGAACTCGCCAGTGACGGAGACGCCGTTCGCCTGGCCAGGGAATTGCGCCGTCGACACAGGCGGCTGGTGGTTGAACGCTGGCGCGTAGCATTGCGGGAAATAGAGCTCTGGCTTGACCACCGTGGGCGTCAGGCCCCTCGGCACTGGCACGGGGCCCAGGCCCGCAGGTGTTCCGGGTGGCTTCGTATCGCTGCTCGAGTTCCTGCGCACCTTGGCCGCGTGTGGATTCATGTGGTTGTCGATGTGCTTCTTGACCTCGGGCTCGGTGGCGAAACGCCGCCTGCAGTTGGGCATGGGACAGCAGAACGGCCTGTCGCCCTGGTGGGTCCGCGTGTGTTGGTCCAGGATCGCCTTCTGACGGAAATCTTTGCCGCATTGCTGACACTTGTACGGCTTCTCGCCGGTGTGGATGCGCAAGTGCTGGTTCAGGATGGTGCGTTGACGGAAGTTACGGCCGCAGTAAACGCAGCCGTATGGCTTTTCGTTCGTGTGGATGCGTAGATGTTGGGTCAGGTGGGACTGTTGCCTGAACCTTTTGCCGCACTCTGGGCAGGGGTACGGCCGAGACTCGATGTGTATGCAGCCGTGCTGCAGCAGCGTCGACTTCTGCTTGAACTCCTTCTGACAAATCGGACAGCGCACGTAGAGAGGCATCCCTGCGGAGCGACCGTGTTGTATCACGTCCGGTAGACAGCTCTTGCTACCACCCTGTTGCTTGATGTACTGCAGGGCACCGAAGCTGCCCGTGCCACCGGCCCCGAAGACCGCGTGGTTCCCGCCTTTCGGGTCCTTGAAGTAGGCAGGGTACTGGATGGAGTTCGCGTCTGGCGCCGGACTGAATGCTCCCGACTGGGTGTCCGTGTCGCCGAACGTCGATGCCACTTCCTCCTTGCCCTCCTCCGGGGGGAACGGAACGTCCTGAGGCCAGAGTGTCGGCGTCATCCCGTTCTTGAAGATCAGATGCGGGCTCACGTCTGTAACAGACAGGGAAACAGGGTTCATCCTCGGCTGACCAAGCGGTTCGTGGTTGGAGGAATTGTTAGTCGCCCGGACTACGGCACCACGCGACCAATAGAGAGGCTAACTACGCGTCAAAGGAGGTCAACAGTTGTCTCGTTGGAACGCGACGAGTGCACCCTCGAACACCAGAAGCTAGCTTTCTTCCGACGACTAATCACGACTTGTCCTAGACGCAAATTCAATCGATCAGGGATACTGAATGACAAAGTGGAGTCTCTCAAAGTTATAGGTGTATCAGGATTTCAAAATTTTTTTCATTTTCAAGTACAAGTCTTTCGATTTTCAATTTTTCTTTGATCAGGCAGACCACTGTTGAGTTTGCGTCAAGTACAGAGGGAATGTTAATAAAGCAATTAAACGCGCATTTAACCGCGTAATCAGTTATATAGAGAAGTTACCGATCTCACCTCCTCCACCTGTCACGAAGGGTAGATGCGAGAATAGAAAGTACATATTGTTTCTTAGTGACTCGAAACGAAGAGTGGATTCTCTGCAGAGGGCAGAAAAAGTAGATTGGGATTAGAAGGAAGAGGACGGAGGAGTTGGAAAGGAGGCTCCTCTATCTCACAGCTCACCAGCACTCTCGCGTCCAGCTCAACCGTTCTGATTCTTCGGTTGGCCTTGGCGGCAACGAGGCCAATGCTTCGATTTTGCAATAATTTCATTTACATACGCGAATGGCCCGCTGGGAACCGATAAAGGGCAAGCGGAGAAACGTAATGGGTGAGCCCCTTGTATACCAGTAACGATTGGAACCTATGATTGCGATATCTTGACTGAAAGAAACGTGTAACTGCTGAGGTGCTCGAATAAGTATCCGTACCACCTTGAGTTTTCGACAACGCTCTGTACAGGACAAAAGAATATCGCAAACAGATAGAGTATACAGGGGGTCGTGAAACGAGAAACGAAACGAAAATAAAAGACAGGATGATTGTTAGTACGTAGTCTCCGTCGACATATGGAAAATGGTAAACGGAGAGAGAGACGATGACGATGGCGACAGCGTTAAACCATAGATATTAATATGTATATATATATATATATAAAACGATGATGATGAAGAAGATGACGATGGTGGCGTCGGTGGCGGTGGTGATAGTAACAGTAAGAACCGGTGAATGGGTCAGTGTGGTTGTGGTGGACGCCCTCTGGGGAGTCTGGGAGGCAGAGAGAAATGCTCGCCTTGGTGTGTGCGGACGTGCTGATTCAGGATCGCCTTCTGACGGAAGTGTTTTCCGCACTCCGGACATTGGTATGGCTTCTCACCCGAGTGGATGCGCAGATGCTGGTTGAGGATCGCGCGCTGCCGGAACGTACGCTCGCAGTACACGCAAGCATACGGCTTCTCGTTCGCATGTATGCGCAGGTGCTGCGTTAGATGCGATTGTTGCCTGAACCGCTTCCCGCACTCCGGACACCCGTACGGCCGACTGTCCGTGTGGATCCGCTCGTGTTGCAGCAGCGTCGACTTCTGCTTAAAGTCTTTGCCGCACGTCAGACACTTGAACAACCGTAGGTCGCTGTTCGCCCCCTTCGACGACTTGCCACTCTGTTGGACGATGTCGGGCAAGCCAGTCGCCATGTTCGGTGCTCCGGGGCTGGCGTACTGGTGGGCGTCCAGACTGGGTCCGCCGTCGCCCTGGCCCAGGGACGTCAGCATCACGCCGGGCTGCTTCAGGTAGTGCAACGCGGAGAAGCCGCCGGGCGTGAGCATGTGTGGCGGCACCGACGGCGATGGATGCGGCCTGGCCTCCTTGAAGTAGTGCTGTGGGTACTGCTGCAGCTCCCCAGCCCCTGGAAAGCAGTCGCTTCGATCCACCTCGTGAGGGGTCAGTTGCTGTTGAGGCGAGTGATCCTGCTGTTGCGTCTGTTGCTGCTGTTGCTGCTGCTGTTGCTGCTGCTGGACTTGTTGCTGTTGCTGCTGCTGCTGCTGTTGCTGCTGCTGGACTTGCGCCTGCGTCTGTTGCTGTTGCTGCTGCTGTTGCTGTTGCTGCTGAGAGGTGGCTTGACTCGATTGTATATCGTCGTCAGGTGGGGTTAAGGCTTGTGGCTCGGGCGGTGCCGAGGGGTATGGCGAGGGCACGGGAGAGGCCAACGAAGGCGGGGGACCGCTTTCTCCCTCGACAGGGGGACCACAGGCCTGCTGTGGACTGCCGGACGAGGAGGAGCCCTGCTGTTGCTGTTGCTGCTGCTGCTGCGGATACAGGCCCCCGTCCTGGAGAGATCCCGGGCCCGGGCCCCATTGCCCCTGGGGTCTCTCCATGTTGTCCTTGTATAATACGTAGGGCGCGCCAGTATCTGGAATCAGACAAGCCGAACGAACCTTTATCGATGCGTGCCCGTGAAAAGTAACAAGCGTCCGCCGTTGCTTTGTTTCGGTCAGAGATCGTTCCAGGATTCCTCGACCGCGGGGCGGACTCAATCGTTGTTAATCCTGGGAGGACTTCTGGGACGGATATTCCCAAATTATTTATGGAACGCGCTCCGATGCGATAACGTGCAAATTGTAGCCTGAACAATTTCAATTAGCTCTACTTAACCGCGAAACGTTATTACCGACAGATTTCCATCTTCGCGCGATACTAATTGGGCACGATTCCAATGATTTACAGGTCTGAAACTTCTCCTCCCAGGATTAAACATCATCCCTCCTTGACTGCTCTCTTGATTATCAATATAAAATATCCGGATCGAATCGATTTCCGCGAAATAACCAAAGTACTCAGCACTGGCACAAAAACCAGCCACGGTTTTATTAATTTTCCGTCACTAATGGCCCGATACATCAAGATCGGTAACGGTAACGCGGTTCTCTCATTTAACGCGCTCGTAAAATTTTAGCGATCGGTCCATGACGCACGGCGAACCCAGGAAATGAAGGTGAAAACGCAGTTCTCTGTCCCTTTCGTTTTATCGATGCCTCGACACCCCGTCACGGTCGTTGTTCGTCGCTCGGAGAACGACAAACCTTCTCGAATCGGCTTAATCGGCAACCAGAGATCGCGGCTCCTTCGCTGACCGACGACTTTCGAGCAAGCAAAACATTGTATCGGATCGGTTCGCCGCATGTATACTTTCTACCACGTTGAATCGACTACCACGTTCCTGGTCACGCATGGTCAGATACGTGTCCGGTTCGAGTGCTTCGCAAGTTCAACGGCTGTTATGCAGGTCGGATGCACGCGGGGGATACACGTCCACGCGAATGATTTATGAAGTGTTCCACAGTATCTGCGATGCCGAATCTCTCTGCCCTTTCTGCTCGCGCGAAACCGAACCTCCCTTGCTGTTCCCTGCGTATTTTCGCTCCTTTCTCCTTCGTTATTCTAGGCGATAACCGTTTTCGAAGTTTCGAACGAGACAGCCAGATAGGAAATGGGGCGGTCGTTCCAAAAAGGGGATGATTCAGATTCGAATTCCGATTTGGCAGCGTGGCTCGACTATTCTTTTCTCTCCGACGATGGGTGGGGAGCTTTTTGCGTTGTTTGGGATACCGAGACTTTTCGGGATTGAAATTTAAACGAGTTGTGGTGTTGGGATCAGTTTGACATAGGACATTTCATACGTCGCCCCCCTTGGAGTATTAAAAGAAGTGGTCGAAAATGTGGTCGAGAGTCTAAAAACATAATAAAGCTCTCCAGATTTAACATCCAGAAGCTTTTAAGATTTCTTCTATCGAAATTCCATTATCCAGTGTAAAATTGAAACGAAGGAATACCGAAAAGAGTCCAAAGCGGAACAAAGTACGAGCGAACGCGTGCTCTTGTTATAGAATCGCAGGCGACACACGTAATCTCAGTTATCACATACGTACAGTTGTGTGTGACGAGGAAAACAACGATCCAAGAGTACGCGAGCGCGCCTCATGATTATGGAATTCGCATTATGCAACGTTACACAAAGTATTCCGTTTTATCGGATTAATTACCTCGCTCTTTATTCCATTCTTTCGTTTATCCCCGAAGTGGGGCCAGTTAACACGCTACGCTCGCACGCGGACGCATCTCTTTCCGCTTGAGCTTTGTTTTTGCGTCGGGAATGACGCATCGACGGATTATCTTCGTTTCGTTCCGTTTATTAATATCAGGAGCACGCTTTTCCTCGTTACCATATACGATTTACTACTCCCTATCGATACGAATCTCCACGAGCAGAAGCACAGTCGTTTTCGTTGTTCGTTCGAGGATACATTAGCAGCAATCGTCGTGGATGAGAGTTGTTGAACCACGAAGTAGGAAAAAGACGACAGAAATTATTGCGATACCGTTGCCGAATGTGCAATGGGAATCTCTGAACCACTTTCGCTGGAGAATCTCGCGAGGCAGTTCGTGAGACAGATATTTAGAAATGTTCCGAAATAATTTCAAACTGGACAATCTGAAAATTTATCTTGCAGCATATACGAGAGTTATTAACACCCTAGTTTCAGTAGGAGTTTCTCTGGTCTCACGATTAATCTCGTTTCTATAAGCACTTTCTTGGGAGCTGTTGCTTTCCTCTACGTGTCCGGATGAAAGGAATGACTTTGCTGTTTAACACGCTCGATTGTCATCTATGCCTTTTGATACAGCTATTTGCTGAGTGATGTATGTCTGCGCTTTTAGGATCGTCAAAATAGGTAACTTTTGTTGAAAGTTGAACTTCAAAATATGAAAATTTAAAAATTTGAAAATTTAAAAATTTAAAAATTTGAAAATTTGAAAATTTAAAAATTTAAAAATTTGAATATTTGAAAATTTAAAAATTTTAAAACATTCCTCATAAGCGTGATACATTTCTCGTTGAACTTCATAAATGCGCTTGAAGCATCGATTCACGAGAACGAGAAATCGCCTCTTTACTTCTTCTTCAATGAATCGCGAATATAATTTTTTGAAACATAACCCGTTGGTGCATGCTCTTGGAGTTCGAGTCCCGTTTCTCGCTCGAAAGACAGATTCGCGTAATATGAAAGCAACATTCGAAGAAATTCATTTTTTTCTTCATCTTTTAACTTCCTTATCGCACGAGGTCAGGATTGATCGGTCCCATCTACATAATATTATCGCTTATTTATTCCAGCCGGCTGTTACTGAAACCGTCTCTTCATACCATTAATTACGTTAATGAGTTTGCACGAACATGCATGCAGAAGTGTACAGGGGGCCCAGAAAATCCTGCTGCACAAAGCAGGATAGTTATTCTATCTGTATAAACAGACACAGTAGTTTTTCCGTTGTAAATGTTTCTCCCATAAATTATAAAATCAGCGAAGAAAGACAGTTCCATATTTGCGATAATATTGTCATAATTTTCCTGACAGCCAGTATCTCCCATAATCAGTAAGCAAATCGTACAATTTGTATGGGGAAGGGAAGAGGAAGTCGTTAACATAGGACTGTACCCTCTTTTCCACGTGCACGATATTTAAACTTCTTGAATTAAATCGACGCCCTGCTGTTTTCGGAGATCGAGTTATGACGCAACCCTTTGCATGTTTCTCACAGCCTGTACGCTTTGAGTAAGAAGAGGAAGAAAAGATCACTGAGCTCTTCATACGTTACGCTTAAAACACGTGGAAATATACGAAAAGGATAAACACGTGAAAATCATGCAATCTCCTACTGCTTCCTATCCAATTGTCGTCAATATGGTGCTTTTCAACTCCACACTAACTAAATTTTCTTCCAACATCCCTCCTCGCAAAATGAATTTTTAATTTCTAATTCTCCTCCTACACGCTCTTTCGCCACGAAATTTCTTTTCAACGTAACGTTTCTATCTCGTGAAATAAATTACTTTTCAATCCCTCGTCGAGCCGACAGGCGAGAAGCAGCGATCGGCCATGCGTGCACCGTCTAGCGGAAACTGGTTCCATTTTTCCGAATTTACTGATAGGAACGAGTCCGACGAGCCTAACCGGCGACGGTCTTAGAGCATTTAAATGACATTGGCAGCGAGTGGCGGCCACACAATTTTACAAATGAGCGGGCTCCGACTGCCGCCACTCCTCGACGGCCGCGGCGAAGGTTGATATACAGATTTCGCGGTGAAGGTCGGTTTACAATATCCGGTATCTGATGTTCAGTATTCCGCGAGAGCAATATCTAACACGCGCTTTCTCCCCAGCGTATGCCTGTGCGCTGATACGACTGCGAGAAAAGTAATTGTTGCAAATTTCCAAATTCCATCTGTAGGTTTCTTGCCTTTTTAAACATACTTTTCGTTGATACGTAAGAGTCAGCATGGAGGCAAGATTCAAGGCATAAGGACAACTGTGACGCGCGAAAATGCCGCGCGAAAATGCCGCGCGAAAATGCCGCGCGACGGAACGGTATAAAAATAAGCGTCCGCCTTCTCGTAAATTTAATTGCGAAAGGGATGGAGGAAAAAAGGGGAAACGGATATTTTTCACGTAGGTGGATGCGGCGTGTGGTCAACGAGAAACAGGATTCCCTCTGACCCGGATGCCCAATAACGTTTCCTTTAACATTGTTTTGATACATATTTTCTGGACGGTGTTCTTTTAGAGGTCACTCGTTACGACACATTCTTGTCGTCTGAATCGGTAACGCGTCTGAATCTCTGGGCTACGAAAGATGAGCAACACGCGGCATGGAACAGTACCTGTTGTACGGAGTCGCGAGTTTTTTGCAAGGGATCGTCAAAAAGAGACGCGCACGTCCGACCAGAGGAATCCCCCCACGCCACGATCCCGTCCTCTGAATGACGTTTTGGCGTGCAACCGGTTTGCCAGCCAAGGAATTTCTACGAAATTAAACGTTCGCGATGAAAATATGGCCCGCTGCCCTCCTCGCCCGTTTCGCCGATAAATTAGACCGATTCGTTCTAGATCGCGACCGTATAAATAAATACCAATCGGTCGCCAGCCAGCAAAAACGGCAGGCGAATGGCAAATTCGGTGAAAACGAGAAGAACTTCCATAGACTTGGCGCAGGGGAGCGACCAAGGATGAAAGTTCATATTTCAGAAAGTTGGGGTTCAGAATTGAGGGGGTGTGAAACTAGTCGTCGACTGATGTGTTCAACTTTCAATTCAGTTCATTATTTAGTAACGATAGAGCTTCAATTTCCACAACATCATAAGATACCTAGTGGAATAAACCAGGGGATTATCGATGGCCCATCTCTGAATTCAGGGTCCGAGCATTATCACGGCAAGTGAAAGTTAGTTGGTCGTTATTCCCGGGCGAAACGCGTTCCACTTATTTTTTCGGAGCGGTTCGAGGCGGCGGTTCGAGGCGGCGCTTGAAGGGAACCGCTCGATTCCTGGAACGGGAAACGTAAAGTAATTGAATCGGTCGTTAGAGTTCGAGGCGAAAAAAGCTCCCATCTGGCGCGGGGGAGTCGGTCCGCTTACGCAGACAAAACAACGCGCTTGGCGATTTTATTGTCCGAGAAAAGCCGGTAACACGCCATTAGGCCGCGTTATTGGAAGACCGTGCTGACGGTTTCGTCGTAAAGAACCGCTGTTTTCTTCACGTTCCTGTGTTTGATCGACAGCCTTACGTATTCCGCTAAGTTTCAACGACTCGCTTTTATTAACTCGCTTTCTCGTTTATCTCTCCTACTCGCTTGACCACCTAGCATCGCTGTTTCGACTAACGCTACTTCTACATTTCCTTCAACTCTATTCTTTTTTATTTCGGACAATCCCCTTCGCGTCCTTTCTCATGATACTGCACGCCTTGGAAAGGCGAACGATCTCGAGTACACTCCTTCTTTCAGTTTCGATGAGAGGAACATAGGAATCGTACATTGTCCATTTAGAATTCAATACTGCTCCAGCTGACTCTTTCAAAAGAAGTCTACACTTTCCAAATAGCTCTGAACAGGAAAATAGTGAGACAGGTTGTTGTCTCGCAAATAACCGAGGCAGGTTGCCAGTCAATCGTCCCCACGGAACGGCTCTTTCTCGCCCAATTAAATTTTCAGAAGCTGTTGATCGCGGCCTATTTGCGCGTCGGGAGTCAACCAGCTCGGACGCACGTGACAAAATAAAGCGATTATTTGTCCACGTCGGGGCCATTATTTCAATCGCTTTTGCACGAAATCGTTATTACCCGGTTTCCAGGGACGAACCAGATGATTCTTTAACGAGATTCCGACCGGGAACGTGCAGCAGATTCGCCGCGCATTAATATTTCCTCGCATTTCATTGATTTTGCAAATTGCGTCCGGGGACACGATTCGAGCGTATTACGCTCATCTTTTTTTCTCCCCCCACCCACTCTGAATTTTTACAGTTGCACCTTTTTAATCGAATCACGAGGCGACAGAACCCGTCGGAAATTTGGCAGAGACTTTTCCATCGAATTATAGCTGGCTGATTCACTCTGCTCCTACTTGTAAATTCAGAATCGTTGATGAATGGAGACTGATATTCGAGACTGTTTCATGTTGACGGCAGTTTTCGCGGCAAAGGTCAGCTTGCCGCAGTTAGTCGCAATCTTTCAGCGAATAGACGTTCTGTACGAGCGCTGTTAACGAGATGAATTGGACTGTCGAACGAGGCGAGCCTCGAGAGCACGCGACGAATTGCATAAAATTGATGGCAAAAGTTGAGCACTTTCTCCTCCTCGGCATTATCTACTTAATGCAGTCGTTCTTAACATTTTGCTGTCAGATTCGATAGAAATATCATTAGGCCACGCACAGTATGTAATTTCAATTCTGCTTGAAAGACCCTTAGGATTATTCTCAATTGATACATTGGCAACGATAGCCAATGTGTTGCAGGAATTTCCCGCAAGTTTTCAGCACTCCTTACAGAGGCTCCCATGAAAAACATCGACTGGATGATAAGGCGAGCTATCGGAGTGCTTCGAAGAAGTTTACGTTCACGCACGATACACCCGTTTCTGATTTATCGTCGTTCTACGGAGTCACTGAGCGACAATAAAGTTTTTCTTTGTATCTAGCCCTCTCTCTCCCCCTTAATCGCACACCCGGGAAGACCTCGCCACTGAGTGTACTAAACGCGCTCCCCCAGCGCCACTTCGTCGCAACGAGCTTTCGAAAAACCCACCCTTCGAACGGATTTTATTTTCTTCCCACCGAGGGAGCTCCAGCGCTCGATTCGGAGGTCGAATACTCGACTAGTTCGTCGTCAAAACCTCCTAAATGGCTGTTCGCCGCTCGAAATCGCGCTCGACACGATTCATCGTACGATAACTGGTCCATGTAAGATGCGTTAGTCCGCGTTAAGTCCCCCATTCGTTTCTCCAAGCCTCGACGAACTTCCCTGCCAGTCGATAAAGTAAATGTTCCAATACCTACACGCTTAAGATGTCAAATGTCCCAGTAAGTAAAAAATCTAAAATTCTATATCCTGATATTTTTACTTTTTATTTTTAATTAGGTTACCTAATACCTTAGAATTTAAGCTTAAAATTAGATGAAATGAACGTTAGTTTTCAAGTATTGGGACATGGTCAACTACTGGGACATTTATCTTAAACTCGAGATTTCTACTGGACAACTGCGCCGAACCAGGAAAAAATGGGAACTAAATTTTCTGGTCGGTCGAGTTATTTTGTTGTTTCGAGACAACCATTGGAGGACATTTCGATCGGTTTACACGATGAACCTGCATCGAGGAACGTTTCGACCTGTCGTGGGACTCTCGATGGGACACTTGTGTCAACAGATTTACGAGAATCGCAAGGCCATAGTCCGGAGAATATACTGGAGGCAACTGCACTCATGTTATTGCAAGAAGTGAATAATATTAATGCAAAAATAATTTAGAATATATACTGGTGTATCGAAAAATTTTGGGCGAAAATTGGTCAACTTTGACTGACGATAACTCCGCGAGAAATCATCGTAAGATCATGATTTTTTTCTTAAATTAAAGCCTGAACTCTTTTCTATGAGATGCTGTATCTGCATTTTATGCTCAATGCATTTCTATCACTGTAACTCTTTAAATTTGAGGATACATTTGTTGTACTCAAAACTGCAAAGTTTGATGGGATGCACAGACTTGCCAAATTTTTTTTCGAGAATGTCGTTTGCAGGAGCATAAAATTCGATCCTTTCCCTCCAATTTAAAAAAAAGATCAAGTCGCTGCGATTTTTTTTCGCAAAGTTAAAGGACTTCAAAGTAACCCCTGCATTTTTGTCATGTGTTGGCACTACCCAATATGCTGTAAAAATGCAAGAGTTACTTTGAAGTACTGTTACTTTGCGAAAAAAAATCGCAGCGACTTGATCTTTTTTTTCAATTAAAGGGGAAGGTTCCAATTTTAGGCTCCTACAAATGGCGTCTTCGTAAAAAATTTTTCCATGTCTGTGGAACCCGTCAAAGTTGGCAATTTTCAATACGGCAAATTGCAAAATTTGACAAAATGCAGGAACTCGCCAAAATTTTTGTTCGAGATGCAATTTGCAGTAGGATATAGCTTGAACCTTCCCCTTTAATTTAAAAAAAGAATCAAGTCGCTGCGATTTTTTTTCGCAAAGTTACAGCATTTTAAAGTAACCCTTGCATTTTTGCAGCATATCAGGTAGGGGCGGTACATGACAAAAACGCAAGGTCTATTTTAGAGTGCTGTAACTTTGCGAAAAAAAATCGCACCGACCTCATTTTTTTTTTAAATCAAAGGGAAAAGTCCAAATTTTATACCACTGTGAATTGTATCCCCAAAAAAAATTTTAACAAGTCTGTACATTCCGTCAAACTTTGCAGTTTTCAATATGACAAACATACTTCCAGATTTAAGGTGTTACAGTGATAAGGGTCTATTAGGCCTAAAATCGTATCAGTAGCATAGTAGAATCCTATTGCCACTAATTAATACTAAAACGTCCTATTATGGTACTCAGTACAGAGTGAAAGTACTTTTTGTGTTCTTCACAAATTTGACGGGGATCGTTCCAGCTATCTCTGACAGTATTCTCATCAGTGATAGGTTCATTGTCGACTGAAAATTATTCGAGCAAACGACAGGCATTTAAACTGTTTGTCAATGAAACGAGAGTTACTTATCACTTTCATCGTGCTTTCCTGCCGCTAGAACAATCGGCTTATGAATTATTCGCGATATAATTACATCGATCTCGGACAGAGTACACCTGCAGCACCGATTGAACGCGCTCTCGATGCTCGATGCCCTTTTCCCGATGTACAATTATGTTACGCCTGTCAGGTTCATTGAATGCTAAACGTCGCGCGATAATTGCCGCCAAGAGGGAACGAGAGAACAACAAACAGACGAATTGGACTTTGAAGAGGAATTTCGCTCGCGTGGCGATTAGAGCGCGACGATATTAATGTCGTAGCGATATTAAAAAATAATAGAAGAAACACTCTATACACAATTTTTCATGGAGTCGTATTCGCGGCAGCAGGAAAAGCACGGTTCAAAGAAAGAATTTAAACGTAGGGAAATTTGTATTAGAGATTCAGTCAGCGTAGTTCCGTCCCTCCAATTACCAGCAATAGAATTTCATCGCTCACTTCTCGCAAGAAACGAAGGCAGAAGTTGAATGGGAGGGGAGCAGATTCCCTGGCAGAAGCAGCCGAAGAAAACGTCGGCGAAATGGGAGGATTTTCGAATTCGATTTCCCGCCAGGACACGCGAGTCTGGAACCGCTCGAGTACCTCCTCACAATGTAAGAAGCGTCCCATTTGACACAGAGACCGCCTCGACGATATCGTTGAACTCGAAGTGAAGAAAAAAGAAGGGGGGGGGGGGGGGGGGGGGGGAAGGGTAGAGCAAAAGGAGGAGAACGAGGAGCAGGGTCTCGAAGCTTCACAAAGAGCTTCGAAAGCGAGTCGGGGGCTAGAGAAAGAATAAGAAAAGGAAGAAGCAGCGGCACGAGTATCTTTGGATTCGATTTTATGCTCGACAGAGAAGTTCCGTGGCACTCGAGTGTATTGTGACTCTCGTCCCGAAGTGGCTCGTGCTCGACGATATCATTGATTTTTCGGAAATGACCGCGCGATTACGTAGCAGAAGGCGTCTTTACGATTTGTTTTGGCGGCGTGGAGCGCGTAAAGAGAAACGAGGAGAAAGAAAGCCGTCGCGAACGGGGTGGAAAGGGACGGGATGGAGGGGTGGAGGAAGAGAGCGGGAATGAGGGAGGAGGAGAGAACGAGAGAACGAGAGAACGAGGGAGAGAAAGAAGGAAATGGCTCGTGGTTACGCATGCGCGCTTTTTTCGTCGGACAGCATTTTTAAAGATTTTTCCTCCCGTAGCAGCTTGCAGATTTAAGTCGCCAGGTCGATCCCGTCGATTCTCGAATGCCCCGAACCGCCTGGCTGCCTGCACTTCGTTACGACGCGCGCCACCCATTGCAATCAACGCGAATATTTTTCGTTCGTCCCTTTAATTCTTTTATCAAAACTCACTTCGACGACTGGCTACAGCCAAAAGGACATATTCGGAAAAAATACAGGGTTTCGAAAAGCTCTTTCCATGCCTGCGAGCATCAAGAGAAAATATGCACAATTATGGAATCGGAGGTTTCACAGGTTTAATAATACCATCAACATCTGTCGCCACGAGTTAATTGATACATTTAAAGCCCCTTCGATATTTTTGGCTGATACTTGCTCACGAATTACAGGTGCAAAAGGGTAGATATTTTTAAAAATGTCAATAGGAGCAGGTGTTATCGAACGCGTAATTTGAAGCATCAGATTGGATTGAATAACTTTCGTTTGAACAACTGTTCGAGATAATGTATCTGTTGGAAGTTACGACTCTGGTCGAAGTGCTTGGAATATCAGTAAACAGTTTGTTCCCCTTTCGCCGGGAATTAATCTTGCCTGTTTTCTTTTTTCCCCCTCGAGTATCTATTTGATTCGAACGGAAGAACTTTTGAGTACAAGAGCGAAGTTTCAAGATAGGTACAAAGTCACCAGAAGTCGGAACACTTTGTAAACTATGCATTCATCTGTAGAGAAAAATTATTTAGAGGTAAATACATGCGCCTAAACGTTGCCCGAACCACTCGTCATTCTTGTCGGATATATTATTCTAGGAGATTGCAACCTTTTTCTATTTTCACCATACAAATTTGATGATATTTATCTGACAACATTATTTTATCTGTTTAAAGTACTTTCGAGGACTCTCTGGAGGGTGGATCGTCCAACATCTCCTTTGCAGTCAGCACAAGTGGTCTACACATCTCATGTAAGCGATAACTACAAAAACCATTACTTTGTTCGAACACAACTGCGAAGTTACTAGCTTCTGAAGATCCCAAGATTATACTTCAGACTAGGATACTCGATATTCTTATTCTCAGAAGAAAAAAATGTAGATCAAAATAAGCTTTTCTCAAGAAAAAGAGCGTGTAGCGTTAAATCTGGCTAGCTCTTCGATAATTGGCGCGTTAGCTCGGGTTCTTTGTAACGAAGGTCCAATTAAGAGTCTCAGACGCATAGGGACACGAAAGACGAGGGCGATAGAATGTTTTTGGGAGCTATGGTCGCGTCCTTCTCTTGACTGAATCACGGATAACTAGAATGTCGTTCCTCGAAAGTCCTTTCGCGTTTAATTGACCGAGTGAAAGCGACTTTGTGGGCTCAAAGTGAAGGCGCTGCCTCGATATGCGTAAAATAAAAGGAAACATTGGATGCTGGGGACCGGGAGAAAACTCGATTCACGCGATATTAGACGCCCCGCCCGTTCTCCGGTTCATCGACAAATTATTCGTTCGCGAGTTCGTCCAGAAGCCTCATCTTTCTC
This sequence comes from Calliopsis andreniformis, assembly GCF_051401765.1. Lineage (NCBI taxonomy): Eukaryota > Metazoa > Arthropoda > Insecta > Hymenoptera > Andrenidae > Calliopsis > Calliopsis andreniformis. The sequence continues at coordinate 1,102,052 of NW_027480432.1, read as the reverse complement.
TCGAAAACTACGGTTTCCCAACTCGAAGCAACACGTACGTAACCCGCCACCGTCCCCAGTTTAATGCTCATGAAAACTTTATGAGAGGATTAAGGTCAGTTTATTGCAACCCGCGATTCCGGCTCCGCCGTCGAAATTTCGCGCGACACTTAGCTACAGTCGTTCGTGGTAGCGTTATCGCAGCTTAATCATTCGCTTGCCAACATGAGATTAGAATCAAAATATGATGCAAAATAATAGTTTATCAAGAGTATAGAATTCATTTAGCATGCAGGATTGGTTAGACGAAATCTACAATTGATCCAATACTCTTATGTCTGTTCGTAATTGATCAAATTGGCAAAGTATTTGTGATATTTTTCGTCTGAGTGAACGCTGTGTCACATTCGTCCTTCAGTCTTATTCGTTCCATCAAAGTGTACACCCACTTTGAGGTGTTGGTGTCTCGGCCACTAGAAGAAACAAATCACCGATGTAGTAGGCTACTTGAGTCTCGAGTGGCTTGTCCCTGAGACTCACTTTGAACGTCATTCAAACCTCGAAAGTCCTCGTCAAGATTTTCAAGCTCTATCGAGCCACCCAAAACTGTCGAGTCGTCCAGTGATAGCCAAAATAATCTAAAGAAGAACGATAATACCAATTGAATGAAAAGTTAGAGGAAGGCACTGAATACCACTACCCCAGAAAGATCACATTCATAGCCACAGACTGTCTGACCACCGTGCCAGATCGTCGGCTTTCTCTTCCAGTGGTCGAGGCATCAACAGTCCCAACAAACTGATGCGCGTGGTAAAAGGGACGGCTGAGGATTTTCCGAGTAAGGAAACAGAGCTGTTCGCGGCGCTAAGTGGACCTAGGAAAAAGTTCATTGACGCGTGGTCGGCGCGGAGTGAAAGCATCGGTTTGTCCATTCAATTAGTCTCTCCGTGGTGTAATGCTCGCCGCGACGGCAGCCGCGATAGAAATGAGTTATTGCAGCGGGGAAGACAGGCGGCGATTCTGAATCGGCCGCGGTCACCACTTAATACACTAGACGCGCGGCGTCTGAATCTCATTCTAAATCGTCGGAGGATCGGTTATTTTGTTGCGTCCTTGCGCGCTCAGGAGCCCACTCCCTCTCCTAAGCGTGGCCGCTTAAGATTCGCTCGGGGGACCGTAGCTGATTTAATCGTACACGCGGATAACAATACCCGCGGCTGCATGCGACTCAGCATATTGAACTTTCGCGTCGTGAGAAGAAATAGAAATGGCCGTTTACCCGATAACGCTCACCGGCTGCGAACAAGCCAGATATCTTTCCCTTTTTTTCTCGCTCTCCCCCTGTTCGTTTCGGAGAGAGGATTCGAGAGGCGCTTTTAATCGCTCTGTAACACCTGCGCGCGTCGCGGACAGGATGTTAACGACGGAATTAGTAGATTTTTCTTTCTCTATACAGACAACTGCGTTTGAATTTTCTTGAAAAATTCGCCCGACTTGCCTGGGCTGGTTATCGAGGCAGGAAAAATATTTGTAGGCTACTAAAGTAAATTAGAAGATCATAATCATTTTCACATAATTGAGTATTCTCATGAAACTTTCCGCTCTTAAAGTATCGCAGACCTTAAACTTCGTGCCACTGTGAACGCGTTGAGAAGGGTTGCATAATGAGATCATAATGAAAGGCAGAAGGGTGACAGAGAATTATGAATGATTATAGTAAACACTCATCCCTTACTGAAGTATCCAGCAAGACGAAAAAGTTCCCTGAGTCAACCAAGACGACACTTAGAGCAAAGCGATTATTTACAACGAATCATTCATAAGTTTCTTTCAATGCAGAACGATCGCGCGCGTCGGGGCTAAGTCTAGCGATAAACCGGCGCCAGAATGCACTCATTGTTCGAAGCTTTCGCGAAAGCTTGACAAGAGAACGCATGGAACATTTAAACCTATGTACGACCACAGGCAGGATTCGATCCTTTTCACAAGAACACTACTTTCATTTAGCCTTCGCGCCTCCTAGGCATCAGAGACGCTGCAATCCGTAAATTCAATCGAAGAACTCAATTATTCTCCGTGGATGCGTCTGAGAAGGTGAAAAATGCGTTAGAGGAAGTGTATCGATGGGAGTAGAGTTAAAATCACTCGCGGCCTCGCGGCCTCGCGGAAAACGTTCATTTGCAAGAGCAAACAGTAGCCCCGCTATTTATCGAGTGTCAGAGGGAATACCTACGGCCCATTTTCGTTATCGAGCGTCGAGAAGGGACCGTCGGTGGCTACGACGCGGAAAGGGAAAGAGACAGACTGGGGAGGGACGGGGCAAAAACACGAATCGAGCGCAACAAAAACATAACTTTCCGCGATGGCGAGCGCGAAGGGTGCTCGAGAAACGAGTGGGTCCTCCTCTGGTATTCCATCAGTGTTATATAGCTCGTCAGATCGAATGTTTGTTTTCAGAAAAATAGACAGGAACGAGACGCGATCGCGCGCCGCTGTTAACACCGGCAGCCTCTAGTACGCATTCACGAAGCCGAAACGTCGCGTACGCTTTGTATTTTTTCCCTTTGTTTCTCTTTTTTGGAGGGGGCTTTGTCCTGTCTTTTGTTATTCCTACATGTAGACGTCTTCTTTTTTAACACTTTTCTCGTCGGCCTGGGTCCCTTTGATGGATGGGATACCGCTCACGAATGGACCGCGCAATTTCAATTCTCCCTTCGATCTGTACCTCCTTAACAAGAAATATTTCAATTCCATTTGCACAGTACCTCGATTACGAAGCTTTAGAATGAAGATACTTGTCAATTACTACTGTCACATCTATCGTTTTATATTAGGATCGCATCATAGAGATAAGAGGGTTATATGGCGATAAGGTTACCATAAGATATCATCGATATTTCAAGAAACATTACTTCAACCACTTTCATCCCCACGCGTATTCCCCCCAGTATTCTGTAGATTGAAATACGAACTCATGTGCCACTCTCCCGCAAAGGGGAACGCTTGGGACCCTTCCCTCCTACCAGCTCCCTCATTCCCCCGTATTTGCAGTAGAAACAGAACTTCTGAATCAGCCGAGGATCTCTAGGACATCATTTTTTTATCTCACCATTGACAGTGTTCCCTTGAACCCTATCAGCTGTATCCTGTTTCACCTTGCGCTTCTCTGAGAGGAAAGGAGCTCGGGAATGGCTCGGGAATGGCTCGGGAATGGCTCGGGAATGGCTCGGGAATGGCTCGCGCATCCGAATAACGTCGGCTTATCTGAATCGTTACGCGAAAAGAAAATACAGAAGAAACGTGTGGCCCAAGTTTGAATCGGAAGGCGCGAGGTTAAGCAAGATCGCGAGAACGATAGCGCAACTTGGCACCGCGCGTACGAAGATAAATCAACGATTTATTTTCCGTGTTCCATCGGCTATTCCCGAAGACGACACAGTCTCGGGACGTTTCCATGAGCGAAAGCAACGGATCGGGCCGACATCGAGCGATCGCAGATTTTCTGCACGCGAACACGCACTGGCGCCCACACACACACACAACTGTTCCCGCGCGTCGATTCTTACGTTCGCTGTTGATACGGAGCAACGCTCGCTCCTCTTATCGTCAGAAGTCACACGATAAACCCGTCGACGTTTATTCTCCAAATATACAAGCGGCACGATCTCCTGCTCCCGAGTTATTCGATGAAAAAATGAGGTTTAATTGCGAGGGCCACACGCCTCAGCAGTGGCCCAAGACTTGCGAAATTGGCGATAATATCGATCAGTTAATGATTCGTGATTGTGTTGAATAATTACTGACCCTGGGTGAGAGGGAATTTCGATAGCTAGAGGAGATTATTTAAAATTTAACGCGTGTAGAGTTGCAATTCACCGTCGATTCGTGCTGCTGCTACATTTGCGAACATGGAAGAAAATAAATATTTTCAACGACTCCTTGCAAATCGACACAATTTTCTTGGATATCTTTCAACTTAAACACTACCGATAATGAAAAAACTATTTAGAACAATTGAATTGAAAAATGATTGGAGACATAGCGGGTCTGTTCGATTGAAAAATCGTGACAAAATTGATCGTGACAAGTACCTCTGAAATAAGCAAAGTTCCACAGACCAATCATCTGTAGTTGTTCTGGTGGTCCAAGTCAGGAATCCAGGCTAAACGAAAACCAATCGTTTTATTCGCTGCGATTGACTTTATACCGTCCAATAACGATCCGGGATCACCAGCCGATGGCGATATCCTCGTCATGTCAACTGGCGAAAATGATCCTGTTTCGATGACGACGCCGACGAGGAATATCGCGATAAACCTACAGCAGAGATAACGTTCACCCTTGCCGGTCGATAGCTCTCTTTTTCTCTCTCTTTTTTGAAACTAAATTACAATTCGACGCTTCATAGAACGGAAACAACTGAATCACTGCTAGCCGCGGTGTTTTATTCGCGTCCACGAGGGACTTTTTCGGTCAGGTGTACATTTTCGTTCCTCGAGGCTCGCTGGCAAAGATAAGACGCAGTTGCCCGCGCGAAACGAACGTACCGCGGCGATTCCCAATGGTCAGAGCAGCCACACTGTGCAACGAACGTAATTACACCAAAGAGTTGATCCCGAAATTTCCAGCACGAAGGAGGTCCGAGAGCAGCGTTTAACGCGAGCCCCGAGGAAGCTTGAATGCAACCGGATGTTTATCACTCGCAAACAAATTTATTCGAACCGAAACAACGTACAGGCACGATCCATTTCTTGGAATCCCTTGTAGAACACTATCGACAGGCAGACCGAGTGGAATCGCGACGAGATCGTTCCATTTGCAACTGTTCACTGATCACGTCTAGCCATCGATACGGGTACGGTCGAGGGTCATCGTCGACTCGCCAACGAAGGCGTTCGTCATCGCGACGGTTGCGGCTGGTTCACGGTTGACGGTCGAGAACGATCGTGGTCGTGGTGGATGGTGTTGCTGGTGCTGCTGGTCGGCACAGTCTCTCACGAGGGACGTTCTCTCGGTCACGAGCGGCACGATCATCACAAGTCTCCGCCGTCAGCAAACGTTCACCTTGACCAGGCTGCGGCGCGATCGCAGACACACACGAGCAGCGTGCACGTAGTCGGCTGCGAGGATCGCGAGAGGAGCGTTTACGCGATCGCGACGCGATCGCGACACGATCGGAGATGCGAAGAGATGCGAAGAGATGCTGCTGCGTACAAGAGTACTCTCGAAAATCTCTTGCTCGCCAAGAGAACGCGTTTCGACACTCTGCACTGACCAGACGATAATTTCAGCGACGATTAGATGACCCAACACCGACGATAGTAATGAGACCGTATTTTGCGGATCAGCACGCTCTCTCTCTCTCGCTCCTTACCATTCGTCCCCTACGACTCTTTCTCGTTGTCTCACTCTATCTCCCACTGCCCGTCTCTTCTCTCACTCTCTCCCCCCTCTCACACTTTTTCCTCTCGCGCCTTTTGCAAATCGCCCAAGCTGAGCACGGTGGGTATACCTTCATCCTCCTTGATTCTAGGAAAATTTACGACGCTGGGATTAACAACTATGTGTCTTGATATCAATCGGAAGACATGGAAGAGCTAGAGATGCGAATATAGTTTCAACACTGCTTGACAAATCTTTTCTCCTGCGATACAGGAGGTGCGAAGTAAAGCACCGGATGTGTCATACAAGGAAAATTCCTGCAGACGCGTCCAACGCGCGATCTACTCATCTAAATGCATACGAGCAACCCATAGTAACCGAACGCTTAAACTGTCGTCTACTTTTTCTCCTCTACTGTCGAAAAGCCATCTACAAGTTCCAATGTTGGACTCGCTACAAATCCACAACTATACCCGGTGGCCCTCTTCGCTGCGACTCACTACATTCATCTGAACCGCGAGAAATTCGCGTGTCAGAGCACTGTTTCCACACGAGGCATCGGTCTGTACGCGGTAGCGAGCGGGGAGAGCACACGAGCTTAGAAGCTGGCACGTGTCTAGCCAGCGGCGTGTTTTAATCGGTGTCGGAGGAGCACTTCTGCTAGTAGGTGCCGGCCGTATGTACCCTATGTCGTGGCCTCATGTGCGTGCGCGCGTGTGTGCGCGCGTGTGTGCACGCGTGTGTGCATTGTGTGGGGGAGGCGTCGAAGCAGGAGGGAGAACGAGAGACAGAGAGCGTGTGGAGGTGTGTGTGAACGCAGGAGAGTCAGAGAGCGGGAAGGAGGGAGGGCGGGAAAATTCGAAACCGCGCGCGGTGCAGAGCGCGCGCTCGCGATGACGTCGTCGTTTTGGAGCAAAACGTGGACGGCGCACAGGTGGGCGAAAACGTGATTTCTGGTCATCGACGATGACTGGGAGACCGAAGCAACGGAGGAGTTTCACATTGTCATATGTTTAAGATCCCATTATAGAAGATGTTTGGTACTCACCGGAGTTGTAGTATTCCTTAAAGTAGCGTGTCGCCGCACGCTGCACGATCGAGTAATACAAGTTCACGTACGACGTCGACTGGTTCTGTGCGGAGAGCGCCATTTACACTGTTTTTGGTCGAGCAAGGCTCACCGTCTAATTTATTATTTGATAATATATATGTATTATATAGATGTACGTATCTGTACGTATACACGTGCGTATATACACGGTGGCGTGTCACGGTGTGTACGAGGCACGGGTGTTTTCTCGCGTGATCACACACGGGGGCGGGCAGGCAAAAAACGACGCGAAATGACGAACGGGTAGAAACGCGCGAAAAGAACCGTCTCCCTTTCGTCGCCTTCTTATCCTTTCCCTGTTTCTCTACGTCGCGATTCCTCCTAGAGATGATCGTCCGAACGTTCACGCGGCCGGTCCGACGAAGAGAACTTTGACAAAAAAACTTGTCCACCTTCCGCGTACCACACCGGTCCTCCCTCTCGACCTTTTTTTCCCTCTGTCCCCCGATGCGTATTTACGCGCGTTTTCCTTCGAGCAGCGAGAGACGGTCTCGCGTGCCGGCTAGAGGGCCGCGACTTTGATCCTCGGCACACTCGCTTTCGGGTTACCCGCGCCGGTAGACACAAACTCGGTAGACTCTCGGCCTGAGCCCCCCCGAGTAACTCGCCAAGACCGAGACACTGGCGAGCTGCAGCGTTGCCACACTTCCGTCGCCGCGGTGCGCGCCCGCGGAGTGGGGATTTCTGGACTGGTTCCGCTCGGGTTTGGGATATGGTAGACACCGTCATCGTCGTCGTCGGCGGCGGCGACGGCGGCGGCAGCGGCGGCAGCGGGAGAGAGGAGGGCGAGAGGAGGGCGAGAGGAGGACGAGAGGAGGACGAGAGGAGGACGAGAGGAGAAGGTGCCGGCGTCGGGCGAGTGGTGATGGCGGCAGGGGCGGATTCACGCGGCCACGGCCACTGGCTCCTCGACCAGATTCGTTCTCCACCGCGATCGAGAGGGAGAGACCCTGTTCTCCACTCGTCCCCTCTAGCCCCGGCGAAGAAACCTGCCGCGGTAAATTGGGGTAGCGTGACGGGCAAAATTTCGAAGGACGATGCCTCGCATGCAGACGATTGCCGGTCAACGAGCTCTCGATTCTGTCGTTAATTGGATGGTAGCGGATTTATACTTTGTTCGCGAGTCAATTACGGATTCGCTGGACTCCACGGCTGGTCCCGTGGGTACCGAGCCCTCCTTGGGGGGACCGGTTCGAGTAATTTTCGAAAATTGCCACCTCTCAGCTGGTTTACCTTCGAGCTGCAACGTAATCGCCGATCTATTCCTTTCAGGGGAGTCGTCGAAACGAAATTCGGCGATCCTCGAGCAAAACGAAAAAAGAACCATCGTTGGAGAACGATGCGTTCCTTGTTCCCTCGATGCAGCAAAGGGGATCGGTGGAGAAATCGGCGCGAGAACCCGAGGGCGCGAGAACCCGAGGGCGCGAGAACCCGAGGGCGCGAGAACCCGAGGGCGCGAAACTTCCGCCCCTGGCGCACGGGATCGAGGGTGGTGGATGGTGGTGGATGGTGGTGGTGGTGGTGGTGGTGGTGGTGGTGGTGGCGGCGGCGGTGACCGCGCCGGAGGAGAAGCAGCCGCGGAGGAGAGGATGCACCGCGTGTGGTAGAAAGAAAGGCTAGACGAGCGAAAGGTTGGAGGGACAAAGAGGGCCGAGAGGAGTCGGAGCGAGGAAGTTATGTCCGTTGTACTGGGCGGTGGGGGTTTGATACCGCGTCTAGAGGGGGCCAGCGAGCGGAATAGTGGGGAAGTTTCGGCGGAGAAAACCGGAAAGGGTAGGGATCCTCCAGTCGCCTTTCCTCCCCCTCGCTCCTGCTGCCTCTCCGCCGTCTCTCTCCCCTGCTGATGTACCCCTCGATGCGCGGTGCGCCGTGATGCATCGCGCTGCCGGCCGCCTCTGCGAGTCACAAGGTATGCTCGTGCCACGAATACGAACTGCCTCTCCCAAATCAATATCAGTCGTCGAAAAAAAAAACCGTCTCGGCACCTATAATTGCCGAACTTCCGCGATAACCGACTCTTCTCTCTTCGCCGACTGTCCCCGCCGCCACCACCGCCGCCACCGCCGCCGCGGGACGACGACACGCCGCCCCCGCGACACGTTAGGTTAGGTTCACGCGCTAGCTTGATTAGGGCCTCCCTCCGTGCACCGGTGTCACGCACGTTTCCCGCCATCCAATGTCCGCGCACGATGATTTTCACTGACTATGCCTCTGGCCACGTGCACCAGCGCGACACGATCGCTCGCGCCCGCTCGCGCCCGTCCGCCCGGCCGCCCCTCGCAGCTCCAAGACTCGAAGGTTACGCCTGCTGCGAAAACAAAGCGGCTGCTGCGCTTTGCTTGAATCGGCTACGTGCTCGAGCACAAAGAACGACGTTATCCTTGCCTCGGATAGCGTTTTCAGAGTCGAACCGAGTGACATCGGTCGAGCATCGATAGCCTTTCGCTACCTATGCTCGAGGGTTGCCTGGATCGTGCTGTTCTTCGCCGGGATAAATTAGTCGGTGATGGTCTTTTATCGGGAGGCTGGCAGAGACGATTATTGTGACGTACGCAGGCCAGTTCACAATGCACCGTTGTGCTGACCCGATTGCGAGTTATCGCTTGCTGTAACGACGGCACGATAACACCGCGATCCGAAGCATCGAGAGTAGGCTTTCGTTCGAACAGGAATCGCGTTTGGCTGGAAGGATACTGCCCTTGTTTGTCTACTTGGAACTTTGGAACACGCTTCCTTTACTGTGAAAACAAATTTGGGGCAGTGTCCAAACATTGTGAGCGAAGAAAACACAGGGAGGTACTCGGGGTGCACTCGAGCGACGTGTAAAGTGATACTTTCGAGGCTACGAGTTGCTAGAGATGTCCCATGCCAGTGTCGATAGAGAAGTTCGTATATAATCTCGCAATTTACGGTCACAGCTGATTTTCACCAGCTACTCGCCAATAAAAGGAATACAGTAGCTAGAAGAAACGTAGCAAGACATTCGAGACCCACTCGAGTCCTTGACTCTTGACTCTGAACGTTTCATCGCGCTACCGTCATCACCCCCTGCTGTATTATATTCCTTCCACCTACGATACCCCTGCCCCGTGCCGCGTGAACCCGCCTCAGAGGCTGTCTACGAGCGATTCCATCGCGCGCGGATATTTCGGTGCAAAAGAAGCACGGGAAAAAAGCTAGAGCAAGAATAAGAAGAAGAATGGAAAGCACACCGGGGCAACGTGCCGGCCGAAGTTCTCGGCCACGAAACGAATTTAACGATCGCTCTCGCACATGGAAAGAGAGCGAGACAGAGGGCGAGAGGGAAAGAGAGGAAGAGCGAGGCCGCAGGAGGAATGCCGTCGGTGGCTAGATGGCTGCGCGCCGTCCCAAAGGCGAGCAGCGGAGAGAAAAGTGCGCGTTAGCAGCGCGGCCTGTGCAGCCGTGGCCGCCTATATTTATCCGAGGATGCAATATTTGGCCGCGTCTTCTAGAGACTCGACCGGCCACATTCGTCCCAACTTCCAGCGCGCGCGGATGGGCGCATGAACGAACGCAGCGGCAGCAGCAAGCGACTGGCCTACACCTCTCTCCCTCTCTCTCTCTCTCTCCCTGCCTCCCGTTCTTCCCCCTTTTCTCCTTTCTCTGTCAACCTTTCTCTCTTTCCCCCTCTCCACCCCTCCTCCACCTTCTCCTCCTCCTCTCCGTCTTTCTTTCGCTCTTTCTCTTTTTCCCTCTGCTCTCGTGCTTCCTCCTCTCTCTTTCCCTCTTCTTCTGCTCCTCTCCCTTTCTCCCTGGCCCTCTCTCTCTGTTCCTCTTTCCCTTCGCTCCTTCTTCTGCTTTATCACAATGAGCGACCGCGTGTGCGTGTCCGTGTCGTTAGGCAGTAGCTGTCGGTGCAGGCGTGGTTGGTTCCTTGCCCTCTGTCGCGTATTTATATCTAGCGAGTAGAGCGAATGCATTGCGGCTCGCTTCTTGTTTGCCGGGACCGCTTCTCTCTTTCTTCGTTCCACGATCGCCCGTTCGCCCGTTCGCCCGTTCGCTCGCTCGTTCGCTCGTTCGCCCGTTCGCTCGTTCCTCGCTGTACTCGCGCGATCGCTCACCCTCTCGCTCGCTCACTCGCCACGGCCCCGCCAAACCTGCTCCGAGAGCAACGTTAACGCCTAGCGCCGGCTAATCACCGGGATACCACGATTTTTCCCTTAGATCGACTTACCTACGCTTGCGATTTTCGGTCCCTCGACGTAACGCCTTCCCTTCTAATTTAGAAAACCCCTAATCCATTGCGGGGGCTTGTCCGAGAACCACCTCCTGATATATCTTAATTAACGATGTGGAAGCTTGGTCGAAGTTATTCAGGGGAGCAAGGGAGAAATCGTGAAAATAAAGTAGAACACCCTGGAACTGCTTTTATAAATGCTCACTCGTGTAATGATTTAGATTCGATTCTACAAAATTCACCACCTTGGATCGCCACTCGGTAGTTTATAAATCCTATACGAGCCCCGTTAAATCCGCTCCACAAGCGACAGTGGCTGGGTCATCGTTGATTCACGCCTAGCGGTTCGCGTGACAACTTATAATTTCCAACAGTGTAGTCGGCGGAAAGTTCGGAATCTCTCGATTTTAACGCCGTGGCCTCCCGTAATTTTACGACATCCGCCGTGAGCGAGCGAACGACCGAGGAACATTCGCTCCCCAACGTGGTGACGAGCTCGTCGACGAGTATTGGTCATGGGGGATTAAAATAACGTATAATCGCGAGATTACTCGTAACCGCACTCGATACTTCTCGATTTCTGGCTTCTTTCCCCGTTTGGGGCCTCGATATTGAGGAAACGGCGGATTTTTTCCCCATCAGATTAATAACACTTTTCCTGCGGACGCAGCTGCACTTCTAGAGCGAGTAGAACCGATTCAAGCTGCTGCAGCGGTTAATTCGAGTTCGATACCGTGCGGAGAAATTGTAGACGCGTTAATGAAGTCGATGCCCTGACCTGAAGCACGAAGCTAGAAAAATATCGGATTTAAGCATAGGCTCTATCAACTCTGATTGTGAGTCTCGAAGTACGGTGAAACCTCTGATACGAATATCACATGGAAGTTACACCCATCTTCGGAACAGTTTCCCTCTGATATCTCGAAGAATGAACTCAGCTGCCGCTTCGAACTGTATTAATAAAGTCCAGAGTCATATATAACATACTCTCTCCCCTTTTTGCTCCAGATTTATTCCCAGAACTGGCGGAGCAGCGCAATTACAAGATCGCCCCGCGTAAATTAACGATAAATTTCCGTAAGCATGAACGCGGCACCGCCCCTCCGCAAAGTGGCTTCGGTAGTCATCGATGTTTTGTCATCGTTCTCAGTAAAGTCCTGCTTCCCGGGAGCACTGTATTCCTTCCCAGTTAACGAGCCACTCAACTTTTACCTCCCCGCGCTATTTACGACCGAAACTCCAGTTTCCTCCACTGCAACGGATTTCTCCAGCAATCGACGCGTTCGATTAGTCGTAATTAAGCGGTCGCGCATATTGCGAGATAAAAGAAAGGGCAATGGCTCGTAGCCCGGCCGATCGTAAACACTGACCATCCCATTTCCGATCCGACTGGCCGCAACGAGGAAAGTTCGTCATCCATGAACCGTCTCTTCTACCGATGGATCCAGCAATCGCGCGCGTTAGACGAGATACTCCGACGGCTGTTCATTCGTCCTCGATAAACACGGTCGCGTTTCTTTCTACCGCAACCGAGTGTCTCGATAGAGGCGGAACCAGATGTGGCAAAGGTTTCGACCAGGAACGGATCGTTTATTAGGCTCTCCCGCCATTTTTCAACGAGCACACGCCGCGGCGTGGAAAGTAATATCGCGTCGACGGTGCTCGTCTTGCCTCGCCGATAAGTCGTGACTCGGGACAATCGCCTTAGCCGATGTCAGAAAGAACGAGAAAGCAGGGGGAGAAATGGCTAGCTGTCCAAGCTGGTAGGTAAGGACGACGACAGAAGGAATCGTGCCTCTTTAAAGTATCGGGAGCAATCTCCTCCCCCGGTTGCCACTGTTACAATTTCAAACAGTCCGGCGTTTCATTTATTTTTTATCGGGGAGAAGTTTGTTGACCTTGCAGTGCGAAACGCCAGGAATACATTGGAGGAGGCACGAAAGTGGGGTAGAGAGCAGAGGACGGTGGTGGCGGTGGTGGTGCTGGCAGAGGGGTTAGGGGAAACGTCAGGGTTGCGCGCCGCCAGTGGTGAGGGTTGCTGTCGGTGGAGTGGGACGAATCCGACGGCGAGAGCAAGTTATTTCGCGCGAAATGTGCATTGGCCGAATTTGGCTTCGTGCTTTTCCTTTTCCTCCCCTTCTGCTCCTACGTTAACCGCGAATCTTCGCCATCAGCGTGCTCACGCGTTCCTCCCTGTCTTGTTGGGACAAACTTCCCTCTTTTGCGTCATCCTTTCATGCACCCGGATGTTTCGTTAGATCGATCTTTTTTTAACAACCATCCTTCTCCTTCCCTTGTTCAGAACACCAATCTCAGGATTTTCAGGACATCAATCTTCGCGAAGTCAAACCCTGCTGTTTCTATCAGTCGTTCTTCCTTGGAAGAGCAGAAATAGTGTTCCGATTTCCACGTATTTCATGAATCTACCTTTGCGTGATTGAGTCGTTTCGGCTAAATCGCGAAGGGGAAGGCTAATTTGCACGGCCATCACTGTAATCGGCATAATGCGCGCGCTCACGGACACGGGGGAAAATAGACACAATGTTGGAATACATAAATGCGGGCACAGCCAGCAGCGCTGACCAACACGGTTCAATCTGATTGCGGGCTTAATGAGCGGTATTATGCAACCAGTACTGGAACGGAGCAAAGAGTCCATGAATATTGCAGGATGCAATTGTAAAAGAATATTAACGGTATATTATTACGTGTTAATTATCACAACACGTCGATCGGCCTGTTCGTCATAATTTGCACTTCGAGAGTCGTGCCCGTTTCTAACGAATGTCGAAGCTGGACGGGATCGCGGACGCGGTTAGAGGCTTCCGCGCGCGTTCGCCAGAATCAGGGATATTAATTGCCTCTGTTAAACGTATTAACGTCCATTAATTACGCGCGTAACGCTTTCGGTGGCGAAGAAAAAAATTTCGGAGGAACGAAAAAATGGAAGAGAAATCACGAGAGCGTGCCGCGCAACGTTGGACCACGCCGCGCGAGAATTTTCAGCCGCATTAAATATTACTCCGCGTTAGCGCGCCCTCATAATTTTCCTTCGCTTCGTCGTCGTAGAACGTATCTTTCATCCGGCCGCAACGCATAACGAATCTCCTACGCGATTTCGCGGCTGCTAGTCCGCCCCGACGACTTTTTCTTCTCTTTCCCTTGCCCGACGCGGAGCCGCTTCTTTTCACTAACACACATGCTCTAAATTCGGTTCGAAGCGACGGGCAAAACAGTCCCAGGAGGTTGGCTCGTCGAGTCGAAAAACTCGCGAAAGAGCGGACCAGGGCTGAGCCGAGATGCACGTGGTCAGACCTAATTCACACGCTACAGACGCGAATAGGGTGACCTAACCTACGATTAGGCAGGGTTACAGACTGTTTCGTGTCTTCGTGCTTCCCATTTTGCATCTGTGATCCATAGGGCATAACTAATGGTTTCGATGGGGTGAGTTTCAAGCTAGAATCCTCTGGTCCAACTCAGAAGAGAAAACCTGGACCACGGTGGTCTTGGTTTCAAGCGAAATAATTGTGGCGCGTGGGCGAATGATTTAATTAGTTTGATTCATCGTCGAAAAGGATTGTCCCGCGTTTGCCGAAAAAAGCGTTTCCCGCCGGCAGGGACGGGATTTAATTTAGTGGTCGTGTTTCACGCGCGGGGACGTGATCTTTTCCATGATAATATCGCGCAACATTGTTGCCTGGCTGATCTTCGTAATTAATGCCTGCGACGTCTGGGATATTACGAGCAAGCGGCAATTATAATACAGTGGCAATTATAACGGTGCACCAGCGACGATACCATTCGTTCGTAATTACTTCTTGCGCGTTATTGCTGTTATTAGCGTCTTTGGGTATCTGTATCTATGCGGCGGTCGACGACGAAATTCTTTGCTGAAGTGTCCTCCTCCAGAGAAACTTTTATTTCTACCCACTCCGTAGTTGATACGAAAAATCCTCTTCTTCGCTTTGTCGGTGGAAAGATACACGGTAAACAGTCGCCGAGTTTTGCCAACAGACTTTTGCTTCTGAAATTCTCTCGTCGACCTCGCGAGGCATCGCGACTGTTATCTCTGCAGCTCCTTAAGGCATCCTCCTGCTCCTGAGCTGGTTCAATGCTGTAGAAAGGAAGTGTTGGCCCTGCCAAATGACAACGCAGACTGGATGTCAATAGAGAGCTTAATTTCAAAGACGCAACTGGTCTTGCCTAGTTCTCCATTTACACAATTCTGCTGCAATGTTTCCAACTGGTGATACCACATCCACACCTATCATTCATTGACTAAATAATCATCTTCCTTTTATGACATCGGCTGAAGTCACTCATATCCAATAAAGAGTGCGTCGTGACGGTATATGAAATCCCTTTTCCACTTCTCCTGCACCATCTCCTACCCTTCTTTATATTGCAGTGGAACGGTGAAAGAGTTTCAAAGGCATAATAATTAAATCGCATCGGGGTAAATGATCAGCGATCGTCCGAGGATGGCAACGCAGGAAGATGGACACGGAGGGGATAAGGCGAAGAAGGGAAAGGGCAGAAAGTGGAGTAAAGAGAGATAGGCCGTCTCTCGTGGCTTCGTGTGCATAATTGCCGTGATTATGGGTGTGTCAGTTCGGCCCGTCTAGGTGCATATACACGCATTCGGCTCTAGATGCAGTTGATCCTGGTGCGTGTAACGGCAGCGACGCAGCGGAAATACTGGCAACCGCGCAACGGCGCAGACCGATGCGCAGCATCATTATCTGGAGCGCTGCTTAGCGAGGAGCATCATCCATGTTGCTCGTTAACTCGCCGTGCATCTCATATGAATAAAACTCTTCTTTAATTACCGCGAGTACCGTCCAGCTGGGGAATTCGCTGCGGGCCTTCGCGACGTTTCAGCGAATTCTTTGGCCATCGTTCCGAATCGCCTCGAGAGTGGATCTACACGCTTCGAAGCCCACTCATCGATCGCCTCGATCTCTTCATGTACCACGCTCAAGCAGTTGCGTACTTGCGCTGCATCTATGACGCCGAGATATGCACTTCGCCTGCGCGATTGCTGAGGCACGTGCAGAGCTTTCGGAGTTTTAGCAATCGGGGCGGGAAATTGAAATTTCAATATCTACTGTCTTCACCGTTTTCATAGCTTCCTTTAGAGTCTATGGAGGATACTTGTACTTATCGTGGTTGTTTCAGTTCCGTCAGAACGAATGGTCCTCATAACGTGTTTACGCATTTTCCTGTCCTACTAATCGCCGAAATCGATGGGAGTAATTACGTAGAAAGCTCGGCGTGTCGTCGACACGACTCACCACGGCCACCAATCCGCTTCTTCGGCGGGATCGTCGGAATGATTTCGCGGGGAAACGGGGAAACGGGGTAACGTGTCGATACGAGCGGTGCCGAGACTTACTTGATTACCAGACATTTTCTCTAATGATCGTCCGCGCGCGTTGCATTGCGTCGTCGCGTTCGTACCTTCGGCTACTTCGCGGAACTTGCGCAACTTGGATAATTACAAATCTCCTATTATTATCATTATTATTATCATCGCCATCATCAAACTGTTCCCCGAAGCATGTACTTGCTACCGTGCATGCCACTTATCTCCTACCGAGATATTCGCACTTTCACATTTTTCCCTGTCGGTCGAAAAGCGGCAGCGAGACTGTCGAACGTGAAAGCACCACGATCGAGAATAGTTCATCGACGTTCGAACGGTTTCTTGGTGTGCCTTTTTTCCGATAGAAAATACGTCTATCGCGATGATAGGGAGATCAAGGAAACGAATCAACGTTTTCACCGCGAATTATCCTCCGCTAAATACATGTTATCCGATTTCATAGCGGATAATCGATCTTTCCGCCGATTAATATCGTCCCTGGTACGATCTTCCTCATCGATCGGTGGATCAGCTCGATTGACACGCAGTGGCGCGATCGAACGGCGGCGTCGATCCGCGCCGGTTGCTGCTCGTTATTGCTAATCAACCGATCGGATCGTCTCCGGCGATCCAGCAGAGGGGAAAAACCTTGAGAAGAAACGGAAGCGGCGTCTCCTAGATTCTCCATAGTTTTTACGATCGAACTGGAGACGACCTCGGCGCAATTTAAATCAGCAGCGCTGCGAGACGCGCGATTTCTTTCCTAATTAATTCGAGATTACCCAGGACAGGATGTTTCGGGCCACAGATAACGCGATCTGACTTTCTAATCGGGATCGTGGACGGGGTTAGCCCGCGGCCCCGGAAACTGCGCCGACAGAGGAGGAGAGAGGCATCAACGATCGGCCGTGCGTGAATCTTATCCTGACTTCGGTATCGGTCGTCGTTGAAAAAGCCGGGGATAAAAGTGGACTCGTTGCCGAGAAAGGGGAGCGAATCGTAACGGGTGTGCAAGCCGTTTCGCGGTGGAACCTTTCGAGGTTCGAGGGAGGCTTCTTTCGAAAAGGCTGTCACTCGGTTTACGCGATCACGGCAGTTCGAAACCGGTTCGTAGCTGGCGCTCTGGGTTTCGTTCGGTCCGTAGAGATCGAACGCAGCAGCAGCAGCAGCAGCAGCACCTCTCCCGGCGTAACGGAAGCCGCAATAGCCGCACGGATTCTTGTTTTCGCGTTGCTTCTCCATTTTTTCTCCCTCCCTCCCATCCCTGCCCTTTTCCTTCTATCCCCATCCCACCCCTCTTCGCCTCTCTCTTTCTATCGCTTTCGTTCCTCCCGTTCTCTTCTCTTCCCCCTTTTTTTCCTTCTTTTTATTATTATTTTTCCTCGTGTTGCTTCTCTTTGCGCGCAAGCTCGTGCATATACGCATCGACGGGCGTAGCTCTGGCCGCTGCCCGCTCTCCCTGATAAAATCCCACAAAAATCGAGAAGCCGTTAGCTCTACGGCTAGCTATGGTAACCGAGAGGTGGAACCGGTGCTCAATATAGATCCAGGGAGCAGCCTTTGCGCCGGGAGTGCGTTCGACGCCGTTCGTTGTTAATGCTAAATGAATTTTAATTTCTCCATTTTTTGGACCTTCCCCCTCAGGGAACGCCCTTTCCCTTCCCTTCCTCGTGTAATTAAAATATTGACTGATCTGCGATTCTGCCTGGAAAATCGTATAACCTGTGCTTTCTGTGGGTTTGATAATACTCCACGCAAATGAAACGTGTGTCTAGTTTAGCCACATAAAGTGTAAAATTGGTAATCGTATTAATGAAACGTCGCTTTCCAGGAATGAAACAAGAGCAAACATGGACAAATACACAATTCAGGATTACAGGTTGGACGAGGCAATCTGTGTTTTAAAAATTATTCGAAATTATATATCAGCTGATAGTTATAGCCGAGTAAAGTACCATGAAGCAACGCCTGGAGCATTACACGCATCGCAGTCTCAGAAATATCAGTCTGCGAGCCCTTTAATTGCAGGGACTGTGAGCAACAACGCGTTCGCTACATATTTGATACATTCTCGAGAAAGGTGGAGAAAAGAAGCAAAGCAATGCGATATTATTTTGAGCGATCGTTCAAGAGGCCTTTTTACAAGCGTCAATTTCATTCGCGTAAATTTCGCCGAGCGCGTGTGTAACCCGTATAGCAATTTGAACGCGTCTATGCGGTGCATAAACACTCGCGTTGGCAACTTAGTGAGCTGCGAGAAGGACGAAGGCGGGGAAGAAGAAGAACCTGCCAATAGTTCGTGCGCCAGTGTTCCCGCTCTACAAAGTTAATTACGTGGCTGACGCTCGTTAGCGAAAAAATCCAAAGGCGATAAATCATAGTGATAACTGAAATACAATTTCTGCTCTGCTAAGCGTAAGTGGCGTATCTCTTGGCGAGAGAGAAAGAAAAAAGGCTCCGCAGTTCGAAGACATTAACGGGTCTCGTCTTGATGCTGATACTACACGAAATCGTTATTACGCCGGTTGTTTTTAGCAGCGTCGGGGAAGGGAAAAAACCGCCAATTACTTTCATACACTGGCTCGATACCATCGTCGTCTGCGGCCGCGCGCGCACCGATACCGAGGCCCCATTAATATTCTAAACGCAAGCTCGACCGAGCGGGTACGCGCGAGCGCGGATTTGTCTTGGAACGTCTGAGGATCGGCCACCAGAGGCATGAATTATCCTCGAGCACCACCGGAAAGCCCCCGAGTTATAACAGTTTACTCGCGGTAGAACCACTGAATTCGCGATAGTTAGCCACACGCCTAACAATTTGCACCGCCCTCTGCGTTATAGTTGCAACACGGCGCTCAGACACCACCACCACCACCGTTATCCATGCCCCTGGCTTCGACATTTTTCCCTTGGAACAGCCTTCGAAGGACAGAGGCTTTTCCTTTAAGGAGCGGTATTCATTACCGCATTATCCCTATCTGACTCGCTCCGCCCAACCACACGGATAAAAGTTGCGTATAATTTCAGACGAAGAGGGGGAGATAGCTAATTGACTAATTGTGATCCGTTTTATATCCCGTTTAGGACATGTACCACTGCTGAACAAACCATGCCATAATAGGGTCGCTATTAAGATCACCAATTATGGATAGAAAAATTGTCGATGTTTGAGCTGCTGTCACTTTGTGAAAAAAAATCGTAGGGTGGTGAGCCTAGGCTCATTTTAAAGGGCAAAGCCTCTACTTTCTCTCTCCTGACTTACATTTTTCCGAAAACTATTTTCTATTCGGCTGTAAGTCGGGAAAGAGAAGGTGGGTTTTCCCTGAATGTTTTCTAAATTTAGTCGGGTCTACGGAAATTTATTAATTTTCTTCTGTGACTCGCTTTGCACCAGATCTTAAGGTGAAACCATAACAATCCATGAGTCGTCAAATCATATAATTACATATGCAAGTGTGCACGAGGGACAGGCTAACAAAGTCACAGGAGGATACACTGAACGATACGAAAAGTCGTCGGCGCGAGGAGGGTTAAAGGAGGAAAACGGGAGGAGAGGAAAGAGGAGAGGATTCGAGGGGCGAGGGAAGGAAGGAGAGTGACGTTTCGAGAGATAAAGGTGGAGGGAGAAGGGTGGCGGAGAGATATTCTTGGCAGCGACTGCGATGCAACAACTGTCCCCATCCGTCATCTACGCGAGGCGGACGCGAGGCGGACGCGAGGCGGACGCGAGAGGCCCACGACCACTCTCGCCGCGTCCCTCTTCGTGGTTTTCGAATGGGAGGAGAGGGGAAATGCTCGTAATCATCGAGATCTCGACTAACGACACGACCAGCGGACTCGTTACGACGTTGTCGTCGGGCGAATTTCCGAGGCTTCTCGGCAAAATGCCCCTCTAGGTCCATCAAAGCCCCGAAGAACGATCCTTCGGGCATCTTGCTCCCCACTCGTCTTCGAGGCTCCTGAAGGAGTTCGCTTCGTTTTACTTGCGTCGCAGACGCGACAATCTCTGATGGCGCGAACAAGTTGTTTCCGAAATAGAAGTGCCATTAGCCTGCAACACTGGACATTCTCACTAAACAGAATTTATCCTGGTTGGCTAAGCTGGATGCCAGACAAACCGTTTCTATGTTTACAATACTTCATAAATAGAAACCCAATAGGTTAATTTTTACGTAGTTCATCGCGTACGGCTGACATTCAGGCGATCAATCTCCTTGAACCCAACCTTTTCGAAACTCCACCAATAACAAGGACATCCTATCCACTGCCCCCGTTAGTGGAAAACCGTGGCGCAGGAAAAATCCGCGGATCTGAACCTACGGCAATCGTCGCGGCTCTAAATTGAGCCGGTGTGCGGTCTTATTTTAAGCATCGCCGCGGCACCGCGTCAGAATCCACCCCTAGGAGAACCAGTCCGAATGGAATTCTATTCCAGTTCGACGAACTCTGGCGAGCACCGGCGTTGTCGACGACGCGGACCAGCCCAGGCAGGGCGCGTTGCACGCGTCAAACTCACTTGCATCCGCCCGCCCTGCCCCGCTTCTCGTGCCCATCCGTTCCTGAGAATGTTACTCGGATGCCCGAGTATTCGATCATCCACGGTCGATGCGTGCGGAGAGCCGGCCTAGGAGGTTCCTCTAGCAAATGGCTCGGGCTACTTGGCGGGTGTGCCGGGCGGGGTGGTGAGCCGGTTAAGAGAGCGCAGGAAAAGAACGAAGAAGCCGACGATCGGTCATCCCGATGCATACACTCGCGTCCCGTGACGCGGTGAACGCGGGCACACGTATACGTGTAGATGTGCGCGCGAGCTGAGCGCGAGCTGAGCGCGAGCGGAGCGCGAGCGGAGCGCGAGCGGAGCGCGAGCGGAGCGCGAGCGGAGCGCGAGCGGAGCGCGAGCTGCGTGCATCCTGCCGATGCTGCTGCACGCACACGCGGTCGCGGTTTTTATATTAAATTGCCACCGCTGCTGCACGCTTCACTACGCCTTGGAATTGAGATAGCGTTATCCGATGACGAGCGGCTATATCGCGAGAGTATTACCGCTGGAAATTATTAACCGTCGCGATCGACTCACGGCGATCCAGCTCCCTCCTGGAGATAAGTTTCTCTGCCTCTGGCTCCTGCACTATCTTGTCCTTGTTCCCTCAAGGGAGGTTAACGAGGGACACACGCGTTAGTCGAAGGAAAATAGGGTGTATTAGGTAGTGGCTAGCACAGGAAGGGCTCCAGCGATCGGTCCGAAAGCATCGGCGTCCTGAAGCAAGCACCCTGCCTCGTTCGACGTGTTATTAAGCAATTATCCCTGAATTATGACCGCTGTAAGTGGCTTCGAAGTAAATTGGACATCGTCCAGCGCTGCCGGTCGATCTTAGAAAAATGATTTTTAATCGAGCCGCGGATATTAACCGGCTCCCAGTACCGTAATAAATCCGCGGCTCGATTCCGCGGAATCCTTGCTCGTGAAATTACCAGCGGCGACCGCGATGCGCGAGGGATTAATTGCGTGCTCGGTGCCTTTTAAGTTCCTCGTCGCTTAATTCCAGCAAAAATGTCCAGAGCTATGCCGGTGATTTCCAATCGGTTCCCCTCGGACCGTCTCCTCTCGTCCTTCGCTGGTTGTCGCTCGAAAATCGCTAACCGAACGGGGATCGATTATATCGGGCTAAATCTAGCGCATTGTCATACTTAACCGCTGCCTTTCGAGCCCGACACGCCTACCGAGTTTAATGAACTTCTGCGATCGGTCGACGATGCTGTTCGAGACCGAACTCGACACAGGCGCGAGCGAGCGCGAGAGAGAGTAAGCCGTTATCCGAAGGCCTGACCTACGTAAAGATTTCGAGCAACGTAACTCATCATTATCTGGATAATACGCGGCTCATACACGCCAGTCCTCAATGAATCACTTCCACGCCCAACAGCCTAACGCTCGCGACCGTGCACGAGCTTTCACGGTTACGCTCGTACGCTTTCCATCGGTGCATCCAGAATTCCTATTGCTACGAGAAACATTTCCAAGGCTTGCTGACTTATATGCATGTTATTAACGATACTAATGTTCTCCCCGTTAGATCTCATTGGCGATCGGGATTGGGAACGTATAGATACCTAGTTCAGTGAAGGGACATATTAAAAGGGGGGTATCTGGGTGAGATGGGACTTGGTATTGTAATAGAATTCGAAAGATCATTTAATACTTGGACTTGCAGCGTTTCTCTAAGACACCTCTGAGTAAGTAGAGATGTCTGTGCCGTTCACCCAGTTCAGTTATCGATTCCTATGTTTCCACTCGTGTAGGAAAAGTCTTCGCTGACCCTTGTCAAAGGAAACGATAAACCCCGAGGCATGGATTAGCGTTCGTCAGCCGCGTCCGCGATTTCAAGAAGCTCGCATAATTAAACTGTCCCTGGTCAGCACGAGAATATTCCCGTTAGGAGGTGAGTGGCTCGCGAAAAAGGTGGAAAAGAAGAAAACCGGGAAAAGCAGATCGGCATCCCATCGGTCGTGAGTTGGACTCTGCACGCCTTCCGGAAACTCTCTCCCCCTTTACGCCGTGGCTCCCCTCCACGTCTCCCCTTTCTCTCGGCATTTTCCAAATCGAAGACGCCGTCTACGTCGCCTGTTGATCCTTTGACAGGATGAATGTTCAGCTCCTTCCAGTCTCGCGAGCCTCTCGCTGCTTTCCATCCCCTCCTCTGCTATCCGGCTTGTCTGTCGATCTTCCCTGGCCTCCTATTTGATCCTGCGGCAGGCAAATGCGCGGTAGCCAGGGTGGGGAGGGCACACGTGTATCGGCTGACGGTGAAAATAGTGCAATAAGCGCGTAGTTATGCAGCAGCTACGACGCCGTGTGGTTTGCTAGCCACCACCACCACCGCTGCCGCTGCCACCATAGCCACTACCCTGCTTGCCCTCCTCGCCCTCCTCGCCCTCCTCGCCCTCCTCGTCTCTTCCTCCCCCCGAAACTCTCTGCTGCTCCCTCGGTGTCGGCCGCTCTTCCTGCCACCCCCTTTTCCCCTGACAGCAACCCCCTGTCCGCCGCAACGAGAGCGCGTTCTCCTCTGGTCTATGTACACGGCTACGGACGTTTAAACGGGGATAGCTACTAATTACAACGGTTACACCGGGCAGCCGGCGAAGAAAAAAGATCCAGGCGATCCGGAGCCATCGTGGAGGAAAGGGGGACACGTGGAAAGGGAGCAGGAAAAATTCAGCGGAGAATGGGCGGGCACGACACGACCGAGTAATCAGTCGGTGGATTATAGCGCGCCTTGTGTGTGGAGCCACGGATCGCTGCTGCAACCGTGTGTGTACACTCCCCTCTGTGTCCACTTGCAGGGTATACAGTATCCTTTCCTATCTTCTACTTCTTGCTCTTCTTCTCCCTACTCCTCTCACGGCCCCCTTTTCGCGCGCTTCATCTTACTCTTCTTCTATGCTGCTTCTGTCACCTGGGTTCTGGCTTTTTACTCCTCATCCACCGGGGATAGATCGGTTTCTTGCGGTGTGGCCGAGCCGATCGCGTGTGTATCGCCTCGCTGCTCGATGGTTAATGAACTTACCGTAATTTCAGCCTCGTGTTTCACGCCCAGCAGCAGGGTCGCCGCGTGTCCTTGCAACTATTTTGCCCATTCGATGACTAAGGGATTGCATTTGTCATTGCGTTTGTCGCGTATCCTCGATCCATTTCTCATTCTAAACACGTTCCTGCTATTACCGATTCACCGTAGCAGTAATTAACGCGTTCGGGATTAACTTACATCACGTTCTAGGATGAAACCACCGAAGAGCTTTCCTATGCAACGGTGAACACGGTCTCTCTAAAACGCGTTCAACTTGGCAGAGGAAGCACCGAGAAAGAGCCACTTTCACGGGCAACCTAACGCTACCCATCGCGCTCATCGATAATTTGTAAGGCCTCCCTGCTCGAGAACCATGTTACAAATCAGCCACGAAGTACAATGGTCGCTCGCTCCTTGTCGCGGCTCCCTGGTAGAACTCCACCTTTCAAGAAATTAATCTCGTTAGGCACGACAGAGAAGAAAGTCGCTTCTGACGTGGACCACGCGATGCCAAAGGCAAGAAACTTCCCGTCGAAAAGCAGCAGGTCTGCTGAATCGCAGGTTGCTTGGAGAATCCTTCTCAGGGGAACCGGAGAAGTTGGTTCACGGACGAAACGCGATCGGCGAGCGGTGGTATCGTTGCTCAAAGACGGTGGCTCGCGAAACGGACGTTGCTCGAGAGTGCAGAGTACTGCAGAGCAATGAGAGCAACTGGAAGAGGGTCATTTCGCGATGATGCAGCCGAGAAAATCTGAATGCCGAGCTGTATCCTAGAACTGGGTAGCAGCTAAGCGCTTCCGTGTGGCGTGGCGAACATCGCCGAAGGCGCTGCTGATCCTCACGACTCCAGGATGCCATCCGTCGGTTCTACACCTAAATACATGCGAGTTTCTTCGGATGATACACCTTGGAATGTGTTCCAGCGAAAGAAATGTTTTTTCTTCTGAGTTCTGAGCCCCTCGGTTGCGCATACTAAGCTAATAGAGTGGAAGATAGTTTGCTTGATAGGAAATCTCAGTCAGTGACGAATCTAAATACCTAGACGATTAAAAATAGACGACTTAGAGTAATTAACATTCCGTTCAGGGATTCATTCATCAACGTTTCTTCTATCTATATAGTCTTGGCTTCCACGTTACGATGGAGTCCCGTCGCTATACTCGTTTCTTAGAATTACGAGTCAGCGGAGGCTCGCTCTCGGTTTTGCGCGAGCCGAGAGAAAAAAAAGCTGCATTGTCAGCAAAAAACGATCGACGTTGTCCACGCGACGATCCCGCCGTTTTGCTTTGTCCCAGCCCTTGGCGCCCCGTAAACCGGTTTTTTCTACTCGATCGTCTTCCGCGAAATAGAGGAAATTTGCGTTTAGTTTTTTCAAAGCGTACGCGTGTATTGAACAAAGAAGGACCGAGCTGACGCTGACGCTCGGTCTCGGCTTTGCGCGAGTCGTGAGAAAAAAAGTGTATCGGTCAGCAAGAAACAATCAACGTCCACGCGACGATCCACCAAGTTAAGGAGGACAAAATATTCGCCGTTTGCCTTGCTCCAGCTTCTGGCGATACGTAAACCGGTTTTTTTCTCCTGGACCGCCTTCCGCGGAATAGAAAAACGTATGGTTAGTTTTTTCCAGAGCGGTCGAGTGCAATGGACAAAGAGAGAGCGACTATCACACTTGTTAATTCTTTTATGAATGAGCTCTTCCTGTGAAGGGCTTCCTGCTATTTCGACCTAGCAGAACCAGATCCAAGCTCACCTGAATCTCCTCGAAACTCGTGCCCTGCCGATCGATCTCGATCCGCGAGCGGCCGATGCTAATATTCCTAGACACCGTTAATAAAACAGTAATATGGAAACGCGAGCAGGCCGGCGTCGATATTACGTTAATATTGTAAGTACGGACCAATATGAAAACTAATACCGCGGCGAGATTACGGGCAGTAGCGAGGAGGGGCAGGCGTAATGGTACTCTCAGGTGTGGACGCGATGAGCGCAGAGTGGATGAAGCGAGCAAGAGGCGGAGAGGGAGAAAGAGAGCGTGTAAGTGTAGGTTGCGCAAAAAGCAAGCGACCAAGCAGGAGGAAGGGCGTCGGCCGGCCTCGCGAAGCGCCACTCGGTCAAGCTCACTGCCATCATCTAGATTCTAGATAGCCAACGGCCGCACACCGACCGACAGGCCTCTGTGTACCGGCTCTAGGACTGCTGGTCAGCCTTGCCTCCTCGCCTTTCTTTCGTCCGAGGGCATCTCCTCTCCGCTTGCACGCGCGCGGCGTACACGTCGCCACGGCATGCAGAAACACAACGTCCGTGTGAGCCGCGAACCGATTGCCCAGGGAAACGCGGCCTGTTCTCCTGGCCCGCGTACACAGACCGTTTTCTTCTTCTTCGATATTAATCATAGCCAAGCGACCAGAAACTGCCCCTGCCCCCTTGGTTATTGATGAAGGAATCCTGCAGGTTCTGCGTTTTTGCCGCCGTCAGCCTCGACCTCGGTTTATTTTTAACTCTCCCCGCGCGGCCCGCTTGTCTGTGTAATTTAGATTTATTTCAGAGCACAGGTGTCCATCTTATGTGCAATTGCTACCCGTATTCGGGGGGTTGCTGGTACCGTTTTCAAAGCCAACGTTTCATAAAGTTTGTGCTTCTGCAATTGTGTGCCATGTGCCTCACTGCTATGCAACAATTGT
This sequence comes from Calliopsis andreniformis, assembly GCF_051401765.1. Classification (NCBI taxonomy): domain Eukaryota; kingdom Metazoa; phylum Arthropoda; class Insecta; order Hymenoptera; family Andrenidae; genus Calliopsis; species Calliopsis andreniformis. The sequence continues at coordinate 1,075,771 of NW_027480432.1, read as the reverse complement.
AGTTCTTCTTCAAGTAGCTTTACTTTATTTTATTTCCAGGGCAAGAGTTGCCTAGGGTTCATAATTTAGTTTGCTTGAAATGTCTCGGAAATTATTTTTGACTTTTTAGAATCGTTCTATTTTCCCATCCGACTGTTATCAACGGTAACCATCCTTATCGCGTTCTTAGATCAGCCACGGCTTCCAGCAGGATCGGCTCGATCGACTCGGCCCGACGGCTCTGATAGTCGAGTTAGTTAATATCGATGCCCCGGACTGGCTGTTTGTCACGGTGCAATGGGTTTCACGGCCTGCATGCGTATGCAAGCCGGAGTTGCAGCCTCGCCCAGATCCCGCGGAATTTCATTCGATCAGTAACACACTTTTTAGCGGAGCTGGATGCGCGCGAACGAGGGGAAAAAATGCGAAGCAGGATCAGAAGCTGCCATCTCCTGGATTCGTTCTCTCGTTAATCGATCGCGGCGAAATTCTCGCGAGGTAATATCAATTATCACGGGTTTCCTGCGCAGCAATATTAATTACCACAGAGATCGCGTCGCGTAAGCCTGATTTATCGTAATAACTACCCTTGTCCTGCGCATTTATGCACATCTACGTCGATCAAGTTTCATTTTCCTGCCGCCTTGTGGACATAAATCGGCTCGGTTTTTCCCCGATTCTTTTCCAACGATCAGACCTGCTTGACCACACGCGTGTTACCAAACGATAGCGATCATCAAGATCGATACGACGCATAAGATGCATCAGGGGAATTACAGGCATTTAAGAGGAGTATTCGTGAGTGGTGAACATTAAAGATGCGAGCAAGCTGTAGGAGGTAGGTGCACAGGCGTGGTCCAGTGGCACGTTTCCAGCGTACTTTTCGACGGAAGCTCCGATCGCCGCTTTCTCGTCTTCCTCGCGAGCTAGTTACCAACTCTCTCTCTAGATCGCCGCGAGGACACTGGAGATCGTGAACGACTATCTGCCTCGGGGCTGCAATCTCCTGCGAGCTTTTGCGCCTCTGACCGAGAGGAGATTCGTACTCTTAACAATCAAGACAATTTCTAGGCAGTAGAAGATTCTTTTGAAACGGTGATATTGATTCTAATGGTCTAGGACGATGTTCGATGTTACCAAGGATTGAAAATCATAAGGGGGATTCTCCCTATTTTCACCCGTGAGCGACAAGGAATCGTCTCTGATCTTCTGTTCAAGTCTCGTAGACTAGAGATCATCTTTTCACGAGAAAAGTCCCTTAGGATATTTCTATTCAAAGAAGTTCGTAGAATGTAGTCTTTAGTAGACTTTGAAGTCGGTTTGTGTAACAGAGGCGGTTCTGTCTCTCCGTTTGTAGAGCACGAAGGTAGATGACAAGGGAAACGATTCGATTCAACACATTGCTTCTTCTTTTTCACTGTTTCATCCCTTAAACTGGCTTTTGACGCAGCAAGACTGGCGGAAGATAGAAGTGTTCGCGGAGGCACGATCGTCGTGGCTCGAAGTAATATAAATTTTAATGCCGGCCAGAGGGGCATTTATGAAAATGAGTCTCATTAATATCGCATGAGCAAGATAACGCGCGGAGAGTCTCCGTATCTCTTCTTTCTTTTGTCGCCCGCGTTGTTTGCGTTCAAAGCACAATTATGCGGCATTAGGTTTCCGCGAGAGGCGAACCTTGATTTGGGGCAACAGGTGCACACAATACGCATGCATAATGCACACCGAGCACATGTAAACTGTCCTGCACGACGCTGCGCACCCACACCAAATTGGCGTTATTAAATTTACATATCCGAGCGGCGCGAGCTCGACCGCCCGCTCCCACCGCGAATTAAGCGATTCTTCCTTCCGTTTTACCCCTTCTGTCGGCTGTCCTGCGCTGCCCTGCGCTGCCCTGGATACCGACATCTTCCACTTCAAGGACCGCGCTAATTAAAGTATTCTTCGTCGTGATTTATGATCCACGCGATCATACTCCTCGCGTGCCCGGAAAAGAGCATCGTTACCGTCGAAAGGTCGTTCATATTTCATGGAACCAAGCTTTTCCGTGGTGCAATATTTTTTAAAACGCATTCCATCAAAAAAAACTTCTTTTTTATTCTTCTTACTTTAACATGGTTCTGCCTGCTTCGTTTGTAGGTCATTTTGAGAAAGATCCCGTTTCACCCTCGATCGTTATTGTTAGACTTTTTCAGAAGTTTTGCGTTTTTTCCATCTACTTCCTGCTGAATTTCAGAGGCGCTCAGGTCTTGGTCTACGTAGAAGTAGGGGCAGCGAGAAACAAAGAAATTAATTTAACACTAAAAGTAATTTTGGCAAGGAGCCATCAGTCGCAACTTTTTTCTCAATCTACTTGACCGTGAGCCACTGCCAAAGCTTCCGATACTCGGCGTGGTCTTTCTGCTGCACGGCTGCTATCCAGTTCAAGGGGTCAAATTCCCCTTCTCCGTCGAAACGTCCAACGCAGGCGTGCGTCTCCGATCCGTCGAATTAGTCATTCTTCGGTGAACCGAGGCCGAATTAGACGTGCCACGCACTAAATATATATCGAAACGATTAGAAACACGTTCGCGTGAACGATCACGGGCAATTTATTTCGAGAGCAATTTTCCGCCCCGACACGGTCCGTCGTTTCGACGTGATAACAGACTGGGTTTGGAATTCGATGCGTGGACACTCGGATCGGGGCGATTTCGAAAGCATACCAAACGGTATTAGAAAATATTTACTTATTTTCCATCGGAGAATTCGTATCGACCGTGAAAAGATTCCAGCGTTCGACTCGATGGCTTTGTGACGGAGAAACCCAGGTCAAGATACTTTCAAAGAGCTACTCGACGGTATTAAATAATATTTGCTTACCTCCCGTCAGCGTTTCTATCGGCCATGGAAAGATTTCAAGCTTCGCGACGACTTGGATCAAGATCGTGATATTTTCTTTCCTTTCAACGCTGTTTCTTCCTTAGCAACAAGTTGCTTTGCCTCTGCTGCGAGGTTTAGGGATGCGACCATAGATATCAGGGATGAACAATATATTTCACTTGCGAAGACATTACAATTTTTATGTGCTAATCAGATCATTTCTTGGTTAATATGACTGAGGTTCTAAATGCTATTGAACTCTGAGAGAGCCAAATTTTGGAGTAGTAAGCTCCGAAATATTGAAATCAATGAAACCTCATATTCCCCCCGTTTTAAAAATTCTCACTGTGACATACAGACAGTAGAATAAAAGTGGGGGGCAGGTAGCAACCCCTGGGGCCCTAAGGGGTCAAAGAAATGCATCAGTTTACGAGTGGCGGTCATACGAGTCGGAAGTATCATTGGTAGTGAATACATAAATTAGTGCAGGGTGAAAGGTGCATATTATTGTGAAATACTGCAGTTGCAATTAAATTTTCTATAAAAAATTTATTTATTCATACATAAAGTATTATTTTCCGTCGAAACCAGTTAACAACAACATAGAGTTCGTTTCGGGGGAGATCCGCGGAGATCATGACCTAGTTACAAATGTTGGTCAGTTTCATCAGCTGACGGGTGACGGGGCGGATTGATTTTCAAACAAACGTTGACTGGATCAGTACCAAAATGAATGACGCGCAACAGGTCCGCAGCGTGATACTTGTACGCTCCGGCTGGCATCACGTGTGTTATTTGCATTTATGTATTCAACCATGCGTGTTCGCTTTACAAACGCGAGCGGCGCGGCGCCACGCGTTTTCTAGAAATGCTTTCTCTTGTTCCCCCGATGCGGCAGATTAACTACGTCGGATTAATTACCGCATGTGCTGGTCGCTTTTCGTATAGCCGTGCCTTTACTTTAATCGACACTTATTAAATCAACCAAATGGTCAGCTTCCCATCGCGATAGTTTCACATCTATGAATCGCGAAGGCTCGCGAAACGTGCAGCGTTTTTGCTCGCTGAGGAAAACTTTGACGAACTTTCGAATCGAGGGACTTTGGTTTAGCAGCAATAATGGCATAAATTGTTTTCTTCGAGGAACATCTTACAGGGCATTCTACTTTCGCTAGCAGTTTAGTAGTTTAATTTGTACCGACCATTGGAAACAGTAGACAAATTTTTATCGAGTGTTTACTTTTTTCCTTCGATTGAAGTGGGGATCAAAGTGACCTGGAGTGCGCGCCGAGCAGGGTTTTTAACGAGTCTAAAAGGCAGCGGAGTTAGCGTTCACGGCGAGGCTCTATGAGTGACATTACTCGCACGAATCCTCCCCGAAGTGTCACCTGAAAATAACTCACCATTGCTATTCTAGTAGCACGCATACAAGTGCACGGTGCAGCGCCACCAAAGTCCTCGTACGCATTTAAATCAAGGCAGGCTCCTCGAGGGCACTCTCCGCCATCGAAGTTGCTTCAAAGCGGACAGACTTTCTATCGTTACCGTCGCTCGTTCTCTGTGCGGGGAAAACAATTAAAATACGTGCACGGGATGCTCGGCGGGCTCAGCGAAATCGCGGCCGTTTTTTCCCCTCCTCGATTCTGATTCTTCTTCTCGTTGGGATTTATCGATCCATCTTGATCCACAGAAACGCTTTCTTCTTCCTTTCATTAATGAAAGAGAAGTCAATGAAACGCTGTCGATCGTACAGTAGACTAAAAACTTTGTAATCGTGTAGCTTTGTGAGAAAAAGTTTACAGAAATGTGAGATCGAACGGCGATTAGATGTATGGAGAAGAATCTAATTAAAATTTCTTTATTAAAATTTGAAATAACAAAAGTCATAGATACGCATCGGAGGATTTATAGTGTAGAGTCAGAAAATAGAAATTTGGTATATAATTGAATCTCCGCTAGTCTATACTCCTCATCTCGTTGCGTTCCAAGATCGCTCTTACCAAATAAAGAAATCAGCAAAAAGTAACAAATTAACTGGAAACAGAAAGACTGATTTTCTTCGGCAGTTTCTTGCGTAACAGCCAGTCGGGATCGGGCGAGAAACTTATTTATCGCGTCAGAAGCGTCTCCGATGGGACCTGATCGCCATTAAAATTCCAGCGAACCGCGGACTGCGGCAGGTTTTTGTCACCGCGCGTGGACGTTATCGTTACCTTCGCGACACTGCGCGCAGCGGCGTAATTCGATAAAGACGACCAAAGTAAATCAAGGCGCAAGGTCGTCGGTATTTACACAGATATTCCGCGCGACAGAGAACGGAACGCGTTACGCGTCGAATCGCGTCGTCGTTGACTCACGTCCCGCGAATCTAAAAATATCCTCCAGCCAGTGCCAAGCTCCGCGAGCTTGGAAAATATAAAAAGAAAATTGTTGCCGCTGCTGGCAGATAGTAATCGTAATCTGCCCGTAATCACGTTGCATCAGAGGTGATAATCGTTTCTGCGAGAATACTCGATCGCAAATCGTTCAAGAGGGAACGGACCAGAGAGCATGGAATTTTGTAGGAATATTTGCGAAACGATTTGTGCTTTTCGCTCGTGAAATTCTGAGAGACTCGTCGACTGATTTTTCTTACCCACTCTCGCAGTGTTTGATCTCGCGTTCGCGCTCCCCTAATCGACGAAATTTTCGCGCAGGCTACCCACCGCTTACGGTAATAGAAGATTCGCAAATACGTCTGAAAGGGAAGTAAGCTCTGGCCAGCTCCACATTACCCGGCGTAAAAACGGAAACGCGATTAATCATGCAGATGGAAACGTCGAACAATTGTATCCTTTGTGGGCCGGTGCTTGCGCTCGCTTCACTGGCTGGTGAAATTACCACTTTGCTTCTCATGACGGAGATTCGAAAATTGTAATTCCCACCGGCATTATGCTGGCTAATCTTGCATTGATCTTTCCCGTGTCCACTGTTAATTCGACACTGAATATTCCTCCCCAACTGCAGCCAATTCCTTTCAAAATGTTTCATATTTGTGATCGACGCAATGTCAGAAACAGAAACTTCTTCCATTTGTAACACGTTTAGGAAGTCCATGCGATCGTGTAAAAGTGCGAACGTGACGCAGACTCAGTCGTCCATGGGGCTCATTGCTATTCGACGCCGACGCTCGCGTAGTTCGTTACGTTTACCTACTTCCGGGCTTCCGTCGTTCGCACGGAGATAAGCGAAAGTCCGGAAAGTCGCAGACAGTCGCGACGTGACGCGGCAGGGAAGAAAGGGGGAGGAAAATCGGCCGACTCTGAGGGCCAGAAAATTATCCTGGACGACTTAAGGGGATCAGTTATCGGTAATTGCGATCGTCACCTCGACAGACGTCAAGAAACGTTTCCGTCCTCTTTTCCGCTACGCCAACTTTCTTCCCGTTGGTCCAGCGGCATCGATGCAACTCGTCCAGCACGAGGATTTTCGCAACTCCCTTCGGATGCGACTCGCTTGTCGCCCCAGGCCCCCACGCTTCATCTATAATCTTCCTTTCCCGCAAAATATCGACGGCGATGCTTCTGATGTTCGAAAACTTTTTTGGAATCAACGTTCTGGACGAAGAGGGCCAATCTTTTGAGAATTTTAGGACTCTCGGGGTTCTTACCAACTTCCTTGAAAATTTTCGAGCACTTTAGGTTCTTCTCGAGTCTTTTGAGACGGGTACTTTTGTGGGTTCGTTATTATCAAAGGTGTAGAAAAGCTCTGTGATCTTGTGGAAGTTAACGCTTCCAGGCTTAATGTGTGGTAGTGAAAAGGAACTAGTATTGGATGGAACGTAGCCGAGGTCCACAGACGAGGCAGAAAGAATGGTAATTGTCGATCGCGCGGTGCGTACTCGTGGATGCTAATCGGTAGGAACGTGTAGCGAACGATTACCGAGGCGGAGGGGAAGGAAAGTTCGCTTAAGTCGATATAACTTCTAGCTTCGCGGCACTCGCAGCACTTTCATGAAACTATTTAGCCACTTCCATGGACGGCCAAGAAAGTGATTGGATAACTTCGTCGCTAAACGAGGAACACAATTAAAGTTACAATTAAGACACTAATCGAACCAGTCTCCCCCGTGTCATTCACTCGCTGCACGATTTCGAGCTACTGTCCATCCGTCATTTTCGAGGAAAACTAGAAGATCCACTAAATGGGGAGCCGTGAAATACCTGGAGATCTAAAGAAAGATCAAAAGAATTGAGAGACAGTGCTTCAGAGTAGAGAAAATAACATAAAAATCGAGTTTGGAGTATAATAATTATTAACAATTTTAGATAAACAATATGTAAAATTATTGTTCATAGTATGCGTAGCAAGACTTGTCATTATAACCACTAATTTATAAGATATACTGATCTTTCACGAGCTATTCTGGAGGAACTTGATTTGGGGGTTCTATTAACCAATGAATTAGCATGACGTCATTATCATGGATTCAGGGTGCTACAAGTACCAACGCGGGACCGTCGATTCCTCAGATCTTTCCCTGGCTTCGCCGGGAAAGGATCTCCCCCGAGCTCCTGGGGTCCCCTGGGTGAGTATCCCAAGGATGCTCACTCAAGGGATAGGAAGCGTTCCTGATCCATAACCCCTGACCCCTGTCCTCTTCCACCCCCACAGCGGAGGTCTTCCATCATCCCTCCAAGGACTCGGAAGAGGAGGAGGATGGAAGAAGGGTTGACTGGAGGGACAAGTAGACGAAGAGAAAGTAGGATGGGGATGAGAGTGAAGGGAAGAGAAAAGGGTGAGTGATTTGTCTATAAAAAGCTATTATATAAATAAATAGGTGAAAATAGAGGTGCTCCTATTAAATGTCAATAGTTCGCTGACGCCACATATTATTACTTTAAATGCGGAAACTAAGCTGCATGCAACTTAAATTCGTCTGAGATAGTACATATAATTTTCCTATCACCGGTGACACAACTGCATTTCTCGATTTCTCTCAGCACGACGTAACCAGGGCCCCTTAAAATCGCCACGCGATCGATGACATAACGCGACGTCCTGATTCATTGGCTCAGTAACTGGCTCCCTCTTCGGCCTAAAATTATGATTACCGTAATCAACGCGCGGCGTGACGGGTCGTCGTTAATTCTGCTCCCAATCGCAGTGTTTCGACGTCGATTAATGTGCTAACCTTTGCGACAAAATGGTTCCGGATCGGTATCCATAAAGAATTGTTGCAGACTTTACCCAGAGATATAGTTTAATGGATTCGAGGGAGGCAAATATCTTCTCGAACACAGTCGCACGCTCGGTTCTATCAGCTCGATTGTTGTATCTCTGAGGATTAGAAAAACGAAAGTTCGCTTCCGCGGGGATCGTCGTTAAAAGAGGCGAGATTCGTGTGCGACACCCAACAGAACGAGCCGAAAATTCTCGGTCGCTTTTAGATATTAAGAGCGGCCCAGAGATATCCGTGCGCCGGGCCGGAACGCAATCAGAATAGTAATTAAGGATTCGGTTAACGCTCGAAGCGCGAGCGTAGAACGCAACCCAATTTAAACATACAAAAGTACGCGAGGGAGCGGTCTCTTCCTCGCTCGAGGGGAGGAAAAGGAGGACGAGCGGGATGCAGGGTAAGAGGGAGGGAGAAGGGAAGAAAGGCGACGCGATTCCTACGGTTCGTATACGTACACGCGTGCACACACTTTTTCGGCGAGCATCATATGATACAGAGAGCGCGTGTAGTCACGGACACGCGCGTTCGCGAGTTCCCGCGCGAAACTACACGCTCACGCGCGCACGAGTCGGAGAATATGGGGCGAAGATCTGCCTTTCCCTGAATATTAATAAATCGCTGCACTTTGCAAGCCCTTAATAATGGAGCGCTCTTCTTAATGCTGCTTTAACTTCATTTTTCATTGTACGTATGAATAACTTCGAAAGTTTGCGATTTTGATAAGAAAATGTATGACAGAGGACTCGTCTAGGAATAGACTAACTTAGATAATGTACTTAGCGATTCTTCAAATTTATTCTTTACTACTGTACCAGATATTGTCTTTTCCAAGGATTAATTACTATTTAGATTAATTAGAAATTTCATCTAGACTCGGTTCATAGAGTTACGCTACATCGGTAGACAAGTCACCGATATGAGTCACGGATCGTATTAATTGGCCGCCGAATTTATCGACGTCGTTGGGCTAAAAAAATTCGCTGTAACTTCATTCAAGCTGTCGTTCACCAACGGGTTGCGTGTTCTATGACGCATGTGTGGCCGCGTGCGTGCACGTGGATGCGCGCGCTTACGTGCACGAACACACCGCGAGATTTCCCCGCGACACGTGTGCGTGCGTATCGATGCTCACTCACACGGCGAGCATTGTCCGCGTATTCTTCCATAGGAACACGATTTCGCGTGTGCCCACGTGCACACAGGCAAAGTGGCCGCGTGTGCGCACGTGTTTGTAGACGAAGTGCCGCGAACCCGGCTGAAAAGTAGGGGAGAGGGAATTCCTGCACCCCTCCCTGTCCCGCCATCCTCCCATCCCCCTCTTCTCTCGCCCCTTCCTATCGGATGGTAGCGCAGCTCGCGCGCACGAGACGCGCTCACTCCGCCAGCCATGGGGCCGTTTCGAGCGCGGCAGCAGGTGGACCAGGGGGCGGAGGGGGTCAGGATGGCAGGAGAGAAGGCGAGCGAAAGAAGGAGAGAGGGACAAAAATCCGGTGGTGGCCAATAGGAGGAAGGCCCTGAACCCCGGAGAGCGGGAAGATCCGACAACGTCGCCGTTGAGTTTTTGTTTACCGCGCGCGCTCAGAGGAGAGCGCGTAGCTGCTCCTGCAGCAGCACTACCCACCCGTTGCTTGCGCCAGCAACGATAGGAGCGACAGCAAGCTAGCCAGCAACCAGAAGCACCGAGCGACGCGCCACCACCAGTCGCCTTCGTCTTTTTCCTTCTTTCTTCGACCCTCGACGCTCGATCCCTTTTTCTCTCCTCTCTCGCGCGCTCCCGTCTTTCTGGGGCCCCTCTCTCGCTCTATTTCTACGCCTGTCTCCCGCTGCTCTTGCTCTCGCTACGCTTCGACTCCTCTCGCCGGACACCGTAACCACAGATAGATGGGAGAGAGTGACGATGAAGGATAGGGGAGGAGGGACTCCGTCGACGAAACCTGCGATTTTGATGTTTGGCGATGAAATTGTAACAGTAAGGATACCACGTCTGTATTACACACTTAGAGTCGATTCGACACTCGACATTTCACCCTGGTTATGCAGTTAAACTGCATCGGTGATTCGACAGAGGTCTAGGCGCTCGCAGTATACTCAGAATTAGCATACGTTCGTAGTTTCTTCTTCCTTCGATCCTACCCCAAATCCTATCCATCGGCTCTCGGGAACGGACCCTGTTCTGTGAATTACTGTTTGACTGCCGTTCCCTCGCGATGTCGAGCGTTTTAATTAAAATAATTAGATCGCGACGTAGGTGGGGGTGGGGTAGATCGTGTGATTCGAGTGACGGTGGAAGGAAAAGTAATTAAAAGGAGCGCGTAACATCGCGACTACCAGCGAGAGTTTTCCACGGACTACACACTTTTTCCCGATTTCAGGGTATGATGTATCAGTGGTTGCACGAGCAACGCCGGTTCTCCCTTGGCGCGCGCTACCGCCCACTCGATCTGTAAAAACCTGATTGATAATACGGCCGCGACTTCGAGACATTAGGATAATCCTGGCCAGGTATTCATTTCCCATCGTTAACAGCTAGAGGTACCTACTCCTTTGGACAAATTGTTGGGCGATCGATTTTCCTGAACCAACTAAAGCATTTGCATCGTCTATGAACGAGTTTCTTCCGTGTGTTCTCGTTGAAAATAGTCTTTTATTAAAAAATTTACGAACGGAGTAAATCCATCGTTGTAATATTTTCCAACGAATGTTCGAAGTCGAAGATAAGCGGAAGTAGAACAGTGCCAAACGAACTGCACGTTTTACAGTCTTCCGGAGTGTACTTCCCTCCGCATTGCTTCCTTCCGTTCTTTCTACCGAACGATCCGCTTTTTTCTCTTGAATGTAAAATGCCACACTTCTTAAGTAAAGCCATTTAACATTGCAATGAATTCACCGGCGACATTCTCGACCGGACTGAATTGCTATTCATGAATTATTTTCATGACTTTCGAGAAGACGGGGAGAAGAAACGTGCTCTCCGAGAAATTTTCAAAAACTCTACGCGCGAGCTGCCAACAGAGTAACTGAATGCTGCATTTTTCGTAACAGAGCGCGTGTAAAATGAAAGCTAACAGCTTGAGAATAAATAACAGCCCTTTTTTACAACAAAATGTTCTTATTAAATTAAAACTGAGATAAAAACTTCTCTTCCTTATGAAACGCCAAGATTTTGAAAGAATTGATAAGTTACTTCCCAAAGAGAGTAAAAGAATTGGAACAATCATTTCGTGTGGTCGATAATCGCAAAGTTAACACGTTCGCGACGCGGGTGAGTAGGTGCAACTTTGCGTCGCCGCGAAGCTCGAAGTCGCAAGAATTATTCACAGCTGCGGATGGTGCAACCGCCGCTATAAATTACCGATGTACCTCGAATAGACTTCCTGTGTTCCGAAAGTTTCGGTCTAGCTCTTATTCCCTGTTCACCCTCCGTTCTCGCCATCTGCTCTTCGTCTTCTGCCGACTGGTATCATTCGCCAATTGATCGAGGCGTTCATGATAGAGAAAGCGACTTGATAACACAGAAAACGAGCAATCGGTGAAAGTCGTATTCACAGAATGAGCAACAATGTTCATTCCTTCCCCTAGATCCTGTCACATTTTTTATTTTCTTCTTCTTGCTCATCTGGTTACTGTCACAGTGCAAGACGCGATTCGCATGCGACGGGTCCCGCGGAAAGTCGAGATAATCGTTCTCGATGACACGCATCACTGACCACCGATGATCGAGAACTACCGCTTTCGCGTTTCCTGTGTGTCTCTATTCACCGCTCGATCGCACTCGCTTCGTCCAGTCGAGGCGTGTTTACGACGCATTGTTGCTTTCCTAGGTGCACCTCGGTGAACACCATGTAGGAAACGGTAAAAGAACACGATCAGCTTTATCTTTGTCGAACATCTCAATGGGTCATTAGATTGGTTTGACTAGGGGTAAAAGTGGAGAGAGGTCCATCACTCTTTTTTCATTCTTCTGGAAAGAGTAAAAGTACAGGGTCCCTGGTAGGAACAGGCCATAGGACGCTTAAGAACAGCTCTATTCTTGCTTCCTTCCATTCGACATAGCGTCAAATGCTGTGGTCGTTGTTTCGTCTTTGGAATAATCGCGGGGAGCGACTTTCCGTCAACAATTAACACGGCCGTCGGACACAGGGATACCAGAAAACCCTGAGCCCGTGACGAGTTAAATTTAACGATCCCCTCCACGTCTGTTCTGTCCGCCTGAACGCAGCGGAGCGGAATCTCGTCGAAAATAAAATGTGAGGCCGTGGAAATTTGGCCTAATTGTGGAAATACGGAGCGCGATTAGCCGAGAAAGGGAACGTTGGCGAACTTGTTCAACTAACTTAATAATCTTCCCATGGAATTTGCTAAGCACGAAACAAATTTAAAGGAGGCTGCGATTCCTCTTCGCGCGCGCGTACACGCGACTTTGCGAGCTGAGGGGAGAAGAGCGAGGAAGAAGAAGACGGGGAGGAAACGAGTAGATGAAGGAAGGAAGGAAGGAGGAGAGGAAAGATGTCATCAACCTCCGAAGGCTCGGGATCGTGGACGGTGACTAACTGTGCAAAGTTTAACCCTTCTCCCTGGAACCTCCCCGTTCGACGGAGAAATGTCGCGTATATGCAAATCGTTCTCAGGAAAGGTGAATGGTCAGCCGGAGGAACATGGTCTGAGCGTTTTTTTCGCCCGATGGGAAACTGGAACGCGCGTGCACCGGAATACTTTTCTTCGAATTCTTGTCACGCTGCTCCCTGTTTGAGGGTGGCGAATTGCCGAGGAAAGTCCTCTGTGAAATAATCCCATGATAAATTTGGAGCAGCTGCTTGTTGAAGGGGATTAAGACTCTTTCAAGAAAAAGGGGTGAGAGCTGTGATTTAATATTATTTAATCACAACTTAATACCCTGCAAGAGTTGATGTAAAAATCCAACTTTCAAGTCGATGCAGCTAGATTAAAGTTACATGAACCGAGGGAGGTGTGGTGCACATGTAAATGAGAGTGTCAGGCCCTCGAACTTTTCCGAACCCCGAAAACTTTTCAACGATTTTCTCTCGCGAAAGTTGACGCACAATGAAAAGTTGGCTCGGTGTTTTTATTTTTGTCTAGCTTCCCGTAGACGTCACACGATTGGCGGAAGAAAAACGGGTCGCGCATGTGGTGGATTTGCGGTGCCATTAACGAGGGAAGCTTTGAGGATCGAATTGTAATTAGAAGGCCGAAGCTGCGACCGTGCCTAGACGTACTCGAAAGTTTGCGGTTCGGTTGGCTGGGGAAGGAAAGTACGCTTTAAGAGATGCGCAAACACTCCGCCACTTGTAAAATTCCCAAACGAGGCTGTTGAATCGCGAACTTGCCCGACGGGTACTGGAAAGTTATCGAAAAAGCGTGATGTACTGTTACTTATTTAGGGCTGTGATTTTAAACAATCTTAATTAAAAATACTTCTTTGTACACATAATTATTTGACTGTATAAACTTTGGGGATTTTCTTCTTAAGAAAATTATCCATTCTCAGGAGAAATTTCGTATTTCTTAAAGTCACACAGTGTCAAACAGAAATGCCTTCGATATTTTCACAAAAATACGAGTCCCATCGATGGCAGTCGCAGAAGAGATACATCGAAAGACTGAAAAAAGAGAATGAAAGATGCAATTCTACTTCTGATCCGCGATTCTGTTTCTTCCGGTTGTCTTCTCGGGCTTCCGTGGAGCGTGGTGTCATGAATAAAAGCGGACGATCAACCAGAGGCTCGAGACGAAAGGTATTACCCCTTTCTCCGTAAACAATGCCGGTCGTTTTTCCATTTAACGCGGCGGGAGAAGTTATTCATAAGCCCTTCAAAGGAATCGTCGACGAGCCGAGCGGAAGGGTTGAAAAGGGTTAAGAGGGTCAGAGAAAGAGCTCGGGACAGCGGCGCGAGGGAAGACGGGGTGAACTCGGGCGAAGTTGGTCAGCAGGATGAACGAAGGAGCAGACGACGACGATCACGACGACGGCGACGGCGACCACGACCACGACCACGACGACTGGCGGAGGGGGCGGAGGGGGCGGACAACGGAGTCTCTTTTTCCCTTTCCGTCCGCGTGCAACTCGCCGCGGCCGTCCCGCTCGCTCTCCCTTCGCCGCCGAACAATGCGCGGAAAAGTGTGCGATAGGAGAGAAAAAAATGGACCGCTGCCATTATGGAGTTCAGGGCCACTCGAGTTGTTTTGCTTCCACCTCCGCAAAGGAGCCCCGTACAGAGGCAACTGTGCTGAATGAATCAGAGAGCGAGGGGGACGCCGGACGGAGGGAAGGTTGAAGGAGGAGCTGGAGGAGGGAGAGGAAGTTGGAGGATGAGAAGGAGCGGAAAAGGAGGAACGGAGAGAGAGGGTGCTTTCACCACTAGTGGCCTAGACTTCTTCCCTCTCTTACGGTCCCGTTGCTCGCCGTTGCGTTTCTTCGTGTCTGCCATCCAGTTCCCTACGCATTTGCAAAGTGCCACAATTGTTCCTTCTCCCCTCTGCCACCCTTGCGGGCTCGTAGCCCGTAGACAGCAACCCCCTGTCCTCCTTCCTTCTCGCCACCCTTGCCCACTTGTGTATCCATCGTTCGCACCACGCTTCACGGTTTGCTTTTCTTCCAGCCCGCCGTGCCGGTCTCTAACTTCGGAACTGCTTGACGGCCCCCAGGGATAAGATGATTCACGCGGGGTGATACTTCTTGATTAGAGGTCGTGGCGCAGTTACACTTTCCCCAAGTCCGCCTCGATTTTCGACTCTCGTTTCGGCGCTGCGGTCTCGGCAATTATCCTGAAACGAGCTCGATATCTTTCATGCAAGTGTCTCCTTCCTTTCAGGATACTGGCCTTTAATTCAGGACATTTGGGGAAAGTGGGTAATTCTGTTGTAGAATCCGTTTTCAGACTATTCGTATGTTTGTGTTGCTGCTGCAGCCTCTGTATTCCACCGTTACCTTTCATATTACGCGCCACAAATCCCCTGTCGATTTCAGTAGAAGAAGCCGCGATTAGTGAAGCACGCCTGTATGTACGCAACCGCTTTCACGACGGAGCGCGCCGGTCCGTCAAAGCCTGGGAGCCTCCTCGACAAAAGAGGCAACTCATCTCGCGCTCCTTAGCAATTTTTCCCGTCACTGAGGAATCCAGGCATCCACCCTCGGCCTCGGTCAAAGAATTCCGCATCGCGAGAACGTGGACGCGCATCCACCGCGGTCTCGTGGCCAGAGAAACGAAGGGAAAAAAGAAGTTTAACGCGATTTTCACCGATCCCCCGCAGGGTGATAGGGCTAGGGAACGGGGGGGATGGTGAAAGAAACAGCGCTGGGGGTGTATCGAGTCGCGTCGCGGGAATTACCATGATCCTCGGTGTTACGGTAGGCGAACGTGTTCCATAGAGAGAAAAAAAATGAGGGGGAAAGAAGCGGCGGGCAGCGCCTCGTTATTGGGGAATGTAGGGTTCCGGTTAGGTTCAGGAGAGAGCCGGTTACATCGGCTGCCGGACAAAAGGTCTTTGTCGAGTAGACAGTGACAGTGATCAGACCGTGATGAGTGACAATGACGTCGGTCGGCTGTGCGGCAGCCCATTATTCCACCTGACAGAAAGCTTTCCAGTTTGGCACACATCGAGTATCCAAGCGATCACTTATTATAATCATGCCAACCGTGTAGTTGTTGTTGTTGGCCATGGCTGACATCAGTGCTAAAAGGGGTGGGGTGGTCGGGGGTTGGGGCAGAGCACCATTGGCTGGCCGGCTCTCTCCCGATGAGCCGCTCTGATTAGTGATTAGCGCGAAATCGCCCGCTCGTTCGTACATCGGTCGGACGCTCGTCAGTCGCGGCTCACTAGCTTCATTCTTCTCTCCTAAGCTATTTAATTAATGTTGAATTCTAAAAATACCGGCCGCCGACCGAACCCCCTTCCACTCGAGACATGAACATAGTTCACCCCTTCGACGGTGGCAGAAAAAAATGTATTTGAAGCTAGAATAACCCTTTTGGTGGATACCGACGTCCTCGTCGATCCCTTCCACCCTTTTCTTCCCTGAGTAATCGGTTGTTCTCGATGAAGGGGCCGTTGCGTGCGAAGTAGCATGATTTCTTGGGATTCCGAGACACCGAATAACCCTCTGGAATGCAATTTACCCGGGGTGTTAATCTGAGGTTCAAAACTTTGCATGTTCGCTACTGTCTCGACACAGCGAGCCTGTTGTAATAACGATTTCGTCTAATGGCACACTGCATGCTCTTCTTTTTCTACCGAAGGGATAAGCGATTCGAGAACAGTACTTCATCATCGATCCTCTCTTCCGTTGATCCCAATTACGCTCGAGGGTCCCACTCGTGCGTCCTCAGAGGAAGCAGCCCCGAAAATACATCGACGCGAGTCCCATCCCCCATCCAGGACGAGCGCCCCCATCGTCTCGAGTAATTGAATCGTCAAAATTCCTGGCCGTCGGGCCAAGGGTCGACGACTTGGGCTCCCTGAATAGCGACGCACCCTCGAAGGACGCGTCCCTCGAAGGAGGCCCGTGGGAGCTCGGATTTATTGCATAACAACCCCCCCTGAGTCAGCCCGTAACCTTTGGAAGTTGCGTAGGTCCGACGGTAGAGGGTGCTGCATAGGCTCGATGATCTACTTGTTGAATGGCGAGGAGAGAGAGAGGAGGCAGGATATTTCTGAATGAACGAACGACTGAATGGGCCGCCGCACATGGCATAGGGTGCCTACTTGACACCGATCCGTAACCTCAACAATCGGGGGTTGCCCTGTCTTCGAGTATGCCAGTCGATGACCTCCTCTCGCAAGATCCCCTGCTAGCGAGGGCGGGCACGTGTGTGAATCATTTCCTTTCTTTCTTTTTCGGTGGCTTTATCAGGGCAAGAGTCACAGCATATAGAATTGAAGATTACAATATGTGGGGAGAGAGGAGAATAGGTTGATCAAATTCTTCTCGATCAGGGAAAGTCGATAAAAAATTAACGGCGTTCATTGAACACAGAGGGGGTCAAACTCGCAAAGCTTCCCCTCGTCTTATCGTCCCGCGACGTAATAGTTGGTAAGTAGTTTAAGCCGTTTATCGGTTCCTCGCGGAATACCAATCATCGCAGACCAGATATTAAGAATTTCGAGACACTGTGAAAAGTTTCTGGTCGCGTTCACGACGAAGGAAGCCTTGGATAATTATCTGTTGGTGTTCTCAACGAGATCATCGATTACTCGTCAATATTGCATTATAGGGTTCAAACGAAAGCGTCGGGTCTACTTTTTTATTCGATACTGCGACAGATTGCTAAATGGTTTGAGTGCTCAGAAGGAAGAAAGGAAGGTTGGGTGAAGGACTCGAAAGTTAAAATAAAACTGTCTCTCGGGCCGTTAAGACGTCGTAAAACCACGAGGACAAGGCGATTTTCCGCGCGAACGAGCCGGCGATACGCGCGTAAACGTGAAATCAATCCGAAATAAAATCTCGAGACGTCTGAAAAAGCCGCCCCGCTGCGTCGACACGCGTTTACGAGGGCGCCCTATCCGCGAGGAAATCCACTTATCCTTTAACGGGTCCCGACAACTCTGCAACGATCGTCGTTAAAATCCGTTTAACCCTCGCGCAGCGAATTAACCATCGGTCTCGTTAACTCGAAATCAAATCTCGTTCCGCGACGAAATTCTTACGGGCGCAATTAAAACCATGTGGAACTGGTAAAAAGTGGCGGAGAAGGGCGAGGTGGGAGAGAGGGGGTCAAGGAGAGAGAATCGACAATTCGTCGAGGCAATGAGATTTCACGTTCGCGTACATAGAATGGATTGGAAGAAAAGGACACGGTCGTCGATGCCACTTACAGAGGAGGGGACCAAATCGTTTCCGAACGATCCTCAAGATTCGAATACGAGGAGGGTGGGCGGCATCGCGAGGCGAACCGGAAGGCAAGCGTCGTGGGCGAAAGATCGTCATGCACCACCATCCGAAACTCTTTTGAATATTTTCGCAGAATAAAGAGTGAGAGAAAAAAACGTGGAGGGCGGTCGGGGCCGGCGGGGGCCGGCGGGGGCCGACGGGGGCAGGGGCGGAAGGAGGTGGAGGAAGAGGATGAGGAGGATGAGAAGGGGGGCGGTGGAGGGTGATGGCGATGGTGTGGGATAGATGTGGGTGGCGAAGGGGTGTTAGCCGGGGCGGAGACGGTGCATTACGACCGGGACAGGGCATGGCATGGCTAGCTCAGGAAAGTACAGGATGTGAGAGGAGGGGTAGTTGATGCAGGAGGGTGCATGAGGAGGAGGGCGGTTGCCCCAGTAAAAATCGATCCTCCCCACTCTTTTCCTACTTTTTCCCCTAGAGAGGTTCGCAACCATGAGAGGATGGGGTGGTGGTCGGGGGAGGACCACCGCTGGCGGGCGGCAGGGTGAGGGGGAGGGCTTGCAGGGTTACCTACGTACCCTGTCTTTGTGTAGCCGCGTTCCTGAATCTTCGTGAGTGTCCGGCCGCGTGTTGGTGCGCTCGTACGCGACTTCTCTCGCGCGTCCGTGCCTCTGCGTCGTCCTCGGCGCGCGCGCGCGCGCCCGATTGAACGGATTTTTTCGAGGGTGGTCGTGGCGGCCCAGCGGAGGCACGCGCGCGTATACGTGCACCCACACTGCTGGCCACTCTTTTTTTCCCTAACTTCTCTCCGGTGTGTTGGACCGAGCGCGTGTGTTGGTCCACGTGGTTAGGCTCGCCCCTTCTCTGTGTGCGTCTGTGCGTACAGTACACCCCATTGACGGCGGTAAACGCCCCGAACTTTCGCGGCGTCTTCACTTTCGCAATGTTTATGACGGCGAAACGGTGTCAGCGCGTCGAAACTCACGGAGAAAGCGGACCCTTCGCGCTAGGCGACTTTGATGGATGCGCGATTCAATTTCGACGAAATTTCGGCACTCGTTGGCCCCGAGATTTCGTCCCCCATCTGCATACCCTTCCTATAGTTGGCGTTTAAGATACTTATGGAAGCTATTCGAGGTTTCAGTGTTATCCGATAGGTGGGATGGACGTACTGACATGTTAATTTCGATTTTATTAACCACTAATTAAGTAATTGGCACTTCCTTTTATAGACAAGTAAGTTTTGTTAAGTAGGTGTTTCAAAATATTTGAACAAATCGAATTAGAAAGTATCTCGAGTTGCAGAGTGTTTCCAAGTTCTCGGATTACAGTGGAGAGAAGAACAATCCGAAAGTTAAACGGCGAGTTCGTTCCCATTAAACTAATATCAATAACTAGAGTACAAAGTGCAAATGATCTTAGAAGCTTGAAAATGATCGCCCCCTCGTTCCTGGGAGGGGATTAATATTCCTTGTCGAGTTGAAAGTTGCGATCTCGACGAGCGAGGCGCGCGACTCGCGACCGCACAGGGGTAGATAAACGATAATTACCCTCAAGTGCACGTGAGCTGGCGGCCGTCATTTACCTCGTCAACGATTACCACCTGCTGTCGAAAAATAGCAAAGGACACGAGGGAGTGAAGACGAGCAAATCGGTTTCGAAACTCGGCCATTTGTTGCTCGCTTCGGAGAACCTCTTTATAGGATTTCTGAGTTAAAGTGTACCTCGCCGACGAAAGAGAGGAAGATCCATTCGAAGTTCAAGATCAGAGTTCACTGGAAAAAAAGATTGCATCGAATTCAATACCTTTTCCAATAATATTCCACCTGCAATTACATTGGTCTTTGGGAGAAAGTTGAAGGCGATAAAGCATCAGGAATATTTATTTACGCATATTATAGAATTGGAAAGGACGGAGGTATCGAAGAGGAAAGCAAACAATGAGTAACAATGTATGCAACTACTGCATAAGCGCGCTCTAAACTCTCATTACAGATTCATGGCTCGTTACACTCGTTGCCAACCAGCGCGCGCTGTTCATTTTGTTCTTCCAATCACTCGAGCACATTCGGTATTCCGATGCATACCTACTATCAGCCTCCGCGTATAAAGAAATATCGAGTTGAAATTTTCTCTTCGCCAAGGCGCTACGTCTTCGTAGAAAGAGAGGAAGAAAAGTTCGTGAATGAAGACATCGTGATTCTCATCGCGTCCCATTCAAGCGTACGTAAACAGACTTCCACCCCTCGGAAAACGCAGCGATCCGACACAGAAGAGGTTCTCGAGCCAGGCTAGCCCCACGCAGACCCCGCGGAAACCTCGCGGAGACCCCGCGGAGAGCCCGCGAGCGGCCCTGTAATATTTCTTGGCGAGCCAAAAATTTCCTGATCCCCCGACGATACCCAACGACCGTGTGCAGCGTGGTGAGGGGTGTGGGTGTATCGGTGAGCAGCGGCCTCGTGTGGCCTGGCTTGCGTCTGTGTCCGTGGCGGTTCTACTTCGAGGGGGTGCGAGGGTGAGCGCGCTCGCGAGCTTGTGCCACCCTGTACGTGCACGTGTGCGTGCGCGTGCAGCTGTATGCGGAAGCGCCGCCTCCGCCGTCGCGGCGCTTCTGTCGTCCGCTGCAACGATGAAAAATTACCCAGAAGCAGGGTAAAAGAGGGAAAAGGGGCTGCGCGGGAGGAAGACAGGGTAGGCGCGAGAGAGAAGGCTGAGTAGGGAAAGCGAGGGCGAGGGGGAGAGGGAGAGAGATTGGCGAACGTCGGCCGAACGGCCGTGGCTGGGGAGGGGGTGGCGGTTTGAAGAGGGAGAGAGAGAAGAGGACAGAGACGAGCGGTTTTTTCTCTAGACCCCGAGCCCGAGTCGTCTAGCGCTGAGTTCGCGAGCCTGACAGACAGCTGCACCGGAGCCCTGATATATCGACCGGGCCACCTAACCAACTACCCGCACTCACTATTATACACCTGGCCACACGCACGCACCCACACACACCAGGCACAGGCCACGCGGGTAGACATGCTGGCGTGTACGAAAAAAAGCCGGCACCACACCGACGCCAACCTCTCTTGCCGAGGTGGGAGCCACTCTTTGCGCTCTCGCACACACCCACGCGTACACGTACACACCGAATTTTCTCTCTCCTCCCTCTTTTTTCACCCCCGTTGCCCGCCACCGTTCTCCTCGGTTCGTTCTCTCCCCTTCCTTCTGTCTCCGAACTAACCCTTGCTCCTTGTCGCTCTTCCCTGTCCCCCCCCGTGGCCCGTGTCTTCGTTCCACCCCCTTCGGCCAGCATCGGCGGCGCGCTGTCTCACTCCGCTTCTATCCTGAAAAAGGGTGGTTGCTAGAGCGAAAAAGGGTAGCCTCCGGTGGGATGGCCTGGGGTGAGTAGAACAGGCCGGAGGACCAGCGAGGGGTCGGGGGAGGTTGGTACCAAACCGGGGGTGGACAAGACGAGCGGTGGGTGCAGCGAACGGAGCCCAGTCAGCTCCAGGATAATTAGATCCTTTACAGGTTACCAATGATTGATAGTCTTCGAAATACGTCCCCGCCGTCCCACCGTTCCACTCGAGCCGACTTTCTTCCACAACTATCCTAGGCCCCACGGACGTGCACGTAAACGCGCGTGCACGTAAACGCGCGTGTACAGGGACACGGGGACGATGTACGGTTTCGTAGCCCCGTACGTCGAACCGCGCGAGAGACCACGGGGGCCAGAGGGGCTGAACGTGTACGATAAATGCGAAATCCCCTTCAGGGACGATTACGTCCTACTGAGCTTCGGCTGGGTCACGACCGACCCTCCCCTCCGAGACCCCTCGCCCTTCGTTTTTATCTATATCGCGTTGTCTGGGCGAAAAAAGCGATCCGAGACTGTCGGACTTCGCCACTTCGCTGCGAGCGATCACCCTTCGACGACCGTGAACAATCTGATCGATTCTTTTTGCTGGGACTTGACCTATCATTTTAAGCAAAGGAATTATTCCTGTGGGACACTGACAGCTGTTGCAAATGGAATCAAGAAGAGGAGAAGAGGAAAGTGAAGTACGCAACTAAAAGAAATTAGAGCGTTGAAGATTTCAATGTGGCTCGTGTCATTTCACAAACTGATCATTCCTGATACGTGTGCTTTTGGTCTAGACCGATGTGAACGATGACCGATTTGATCTAGACAGAGGTATCCACCTAAGCAGTGAGGATCTTGAAACTTCATTTTAGATATGTATCCCTGCAGGTGGAAGCCTCTTCGCCTCTTCGCCTCTTCGCCTCTTCTACCCCTAAATTGTACCGCAGAGGCAGTTTACGCGTAGAGCAATATCTCGCGACGTAGCCTGGCACGTTTTCGCGCAAGAAAATTGCCGGATGCTGTTTCGAAACGTCAAATGCAAGGCTGCTCGTCGGTCGACGTTAAAATTTCCAATACCACGGACGACGAATTTACCTCTCCCTCTTGTCAGGGGTTCCTCGATTAATTAGATCCAGCCAATCATTTTCTTCTCCTTTGGCCTCCGAGGGAAACAGTGATTTTTCATACGGCTCGGATTTGCGTCTAACTTGGGAACGTTTTGCCTCCGCTTTCGTCGCATCCTTTTTACAGCTTTAATGAAACTTTACGCGCTCTTGGCGTAGGCTAAATGAAAGAACACTCCAGTTTGTTTAACTATAAAACCTCCAGCATGAGAGACGAAACCGTCCTTCAAAGATGCATCTACTGGAGGCGAAAGGAATTGTAATACATTTACTCAAGCCTGTGCTAGAAGACTTACAGATGAAGGTGCGCATCTCGAACGAGGAATGGTTAAAACTCGGGCAACTCGTCGTAGTGCTCGCCTTTGTTTGCAATTGCTCGAGGATAGGTTTCTATTTTTAAACTTTAATATTCCCGGGTCACTTTCGTTGAACGTTCTGGTCCCACCACTTGAAGTGGCATCACGGTGCCCCATGTACTGCCCACGTATCCTTGCCGTGTCCACCTACATGCTGCCCCCGTTTTCAAAATACGCGGAGAATTGTCGAGGCTTGACGTCACAACGATATGTTTCGGCCGCTAATCAGATGCCGAGACGCTCTCCGCCGCGCGCCACTAGCGCGGGTTTCACTCTGACGTCAACCAGCTGCATTTCTCGCCGATTTAGAAAAAGGAAGAACAGGAGGAAACAAATCCTAACCAAGTTGCTTTTTCTTCGACATTTCGCGTTTGACGTCACTGTCCGCTTTCGAGCCGCTCTCGATCGGCGATTAGCGCGCGGGCACGCGTCGCGATCTGCTGCACAAAAGCGGGTGAAACAAGAGGAACTTTGCACTCACGTGCGCGAACGGCTTCGACTGTTTACCAGATAAAAACATAAAGAATTAAGCGCCGTTGTGTCCCTGGGGGCTATTGAAAGCCGAGTGACGCGCGCATTGTAATCTCCGGCCGCGATAAATTTAATATCGAAACCGCTATTCGATGTTTATGAAGTTCGCCCAGCGTGCGTTGATCCGCCCCGCGGAGATTGAAATACGACGAGCAAGACGCGACCTGGCAAAAAGATCGGTAAGAACAAAGGGGTATATCGCGCTTCGCGCATGGATAAAAAGTAAACGAGTCCCCGTTCATAAATATGTATACGAAGGACTTCTAGTAACCTGCAATTTTCGTCGCATGGCCTGCGCGTCTCGTGGTGCAGAAATACCCCTGAAAAGCGAGAAGAATTCGCAAGCTGAACTCCATATGCTCTTTAGAGCGATTACTCTACATAATCGAATTGCAGAAACCATCGATGGAAATCATTCGCGAACTTGGTCAGAAAATATGCTTATTAAAAAGATCCGAATGGAAGATGCGTACGATGGCTGACCAAAAGTGTCCTAATCTCCTTCTATTTAACTACTGGGAGTTAACTAATGCTGTCTAAAAATTCTGTGCACATCGCATATCAATTAACAACCGCTAATTAAGAGAAAGTTGAAATTAAAAAGCAAAGAAATTCGAGAAACTTCAATATTTCTATTTCGACTTTCGAAAATTCATCAGAGAATACCTTTTTTTCCAATGCTCATGTTCTGGTAAAATTTGAAATACAGAGCTTTTCAGGTTCTCTCGTCCTATTAAAAGAAAGCATCGAAACATTTTGATTAACACGTGAACCACGCTGATGGTCCATTGAAAAGAAAGGTAGATAATTAAAGAAAAATACCCAGTTTTGTGCTTGTAAATGGGGCCCGCTAGTCGATGTAGTTTCTTTGTTGAACGAAAATTATAATAAACGGTATTCCAAAAGTTTTAATTGAAGCCTGTACCAGCGAGGCCGTGTTCTCTTATTCGAAAAAAATATTTAACCAAAATAGGAAAGACAATGTAGAAATTTTGCGTTCTCTTTTGCAACGGAGAAAAATATAAAATTTCAGTGTATCATCTCGCAAAAGCGCGGAACACACCGTTCCCGTTTTTCCCTCGTTATAAACCCTTTACCGGTCATTATTCTTTCGAAATCCGATACCAGAAAAACTCTTTCCCTTCCTATCGATAGTTTTGCTTCTGCGCGCCGTTAATTGAAAATATTTTTCCCCATGCGACGACAATGTAGAGTGAAGCCCACGAAAATCTAGAACTTTCCCGTTTGTCTCGGCTTCTTAAATTTTGTCAAGGAATTTCACAACATCAACGTCATTTTGTTATCGTTGAAATTCCTGTGGCGTAAATAGCGTCGCATTCCAACGAAATTCCAGAATGGCTCATTAAGATTCGCGGTTTGCTACTAAAACCCAAACGCATGAATGAAACGTGACTCAGGACAGTATCAGGTGATCTTCATTCACCGATACACAGTCATTAAATCGATATAGAAACGAAACTCTGGTGATTTCCTGGTCTCCGATGCTACTCGATTACGAAGAAGAATAAGACGGGCCAACTTTGTTTAGCATCTGCCACGCAGCCAACGAGAACAATTCAATTTCCGCCTGGCTTCGTCCCAATGCAAACGATCGCGCGAGTGTTTGGAAGAAGTCGCGCAGGAGGACACGATCAATTGAAACGTTCACGCTCGACGCGAGAAAACGATCGCTTAACTCGGTCGAACAGGTCAATAGAGGTTAACGTTCTCGAAGACATACTCCTTCGGAGCGCTATCAAAAATTCCCCTTCGCAATTTTTCCGAAATATTCTCAGAAGTGAAGAAGACAATTAATTAGCACGCAAACTGAAGACTTAATGGAGTCTATAGAACCTGTTCACTCACGAAATATCAAAGTATCGTGTTCCCCGAAGGCAGCCAAACTTAGGAGAGGACATCACCCAAGGGGAGTGGTGGATCTTCTTCTTAATAACACAAAGGAAAATTGTCAATTATGTTACCCGAAGACATCGTACCTTTCACTTCAGCTAGTTACAACATATAGCGCGTGTCTCGCGTGCTGCCGTCGGGAATCCCCCGGCAACACGCGTGTACGCGGAATCGCGGCTGATTCAGCGTGCAATGACACCCGTTGAGCTTACGTGACATATGTGCGAACACGGGCCAGGAATTTCATTCGAGATTGTAGGTAACGAGGTGTATTCCCGTGCCATTAACAATATATGTTACCCTTCTCTTATGGGAAACTTGGCGAATCCACCGCGAAGCTGCGGCGACTATGATGGGATTCTCCACGACGACGCAATGGTCCTTACGCCAATTAATGCAATGTTATGACATCCATCACAGACGCCTGCACAAGCTAGAGAGTTAATTCATCGACAGTGTTACTACTATTCCTTGACAATTTCATGTAATTGATGCTGGGATTACGAAATCGTCTTGATGAAGAGAGATTAGGCTTTTGCGGATCGGGAGAATCCCTGTTGCGTAGACCTAACTCGTTAGTCTGTCTATGGGTCGGGGTGGGACTTCAATTTGTCGTGGAATGATAGGTGTCTGTTGCAGAAATCTTGGATTCCCGTTGCGCTCGATTTCCTTATTCCTTTTTTGTACAAATTGATAGCGTGAATTGCCAGGGTTTTCCTATGTCGAAAGTAAAACGCTAACGCGTTCATTTCATGACAGAGTTGTTCTGCTCCATTATCGTCAGTGGGTTTTCAAAGTTTTCTTAGCAAATCCTAGATTGGTATTGAAATTAAATCATAGATGTTTTCTGAGTCACGGGACAGGGACGCAAAGACAGGCTAAATCTGCGAAACCTGATTTGTAGCGTGAGAAAATGTGCCACGATTATGCAGTTCATAATTCAAAGTCCCATAAAAAGAAGCGTTAAGGATTTATTAGCACTGTAAAAAGATTTGAGAAAGTGCAATGGAAAATTCATCGAAACGTCGATACAACTTTACGAGAGAATATAAAAACTGTTTTGGCAGGGAATAGGAAGAAGATTGTCGGAAGCTAAGACTTTTTACAGAACAGAATAGTCCAGAAAAAAGTATTGAAAACAAATATAGGTAATGGAATGTTAATGGATCATTCAAGGTGAGCTGAAATGAATGTTCATTCACTTCTGTGTTCAAACATATCTTTATTCCATAAAAACTGTATAATATAAATACACTATCCCCTAATATAAATAGTATTAGAAGCATTATCATTCATGCAAAGTCTTGTCGGACCAATCATACTTTTATAGTCATTCCAATTGATAACTCATCCATTAAATTATCACATGCAGGCTCTACTCGAACCTACCACAGGCGTGTGGGCAAATAAATAAATAAATATTATAAATAAAATGGAATGAAACGATCGTGTTAACGCATATCACACTCTGTGTTTATCACATTGTTTGGAAACGGAACGTAGCCGTTCTATAAATAATTGTTCGAGCATGTAATAATAGCTTGTGTTATGTAATGTTCAGTATTGAGCAAATTGAAATTCCTCGTGTCCAGGCGCAACCGAGCATCCTGAAAACAAGTTCTATAAAGATTTACAATTGTAATTAACCCTGGATGTATACGCTGTCACACACAAGTGTCATGTCGGCAACGCGGTTATCGAAAGATTGCACGAGCCGAGAATAAGATTGCTGGCTGAATTCGGGGCGATCTGGACCATTGTCGACGAAAGTACTCGGGAATAGTCTCTTAAAAGCTACTTAGGCACGAAGTAACCTCTTGACGACGAGTTTCCGTGAGGAATCTCAAACGTAGACGCGAAGAAGCACATTGTTTCTCTTGCACACCCTTTTTACAGAACAAAATTAATTTAATACGTGCAACAAAGTATCTCTGCTTGCGCAAAATTCAGACATAATCGATGTCAAAGGGTTGACTTACAGTCAGTTTAAATTTAATTAAAAATGTTGAAACGTTAAATATGCATGAAAATCCTTTCATGTTGAGACAGCTATTGTGATTAAGAGAGTCCCATGAAGGTACTCGAGATACTTTGAAATCCATAGGAAGCTTTTGGGACCAGTGTCCTGCATTACTCATAAGATTGTTGTCTGTCGCAGTGTCTTCGTGTACTTTTCATGATATCCAAAAACTGCATTTTGCTTCTTAACATTCCAATAGGATACTTTTTACCCTCTTTCATCATGGGTTCTCGCTATGAATTCTCCATTCATGATACCAGAGGTCGTTCAGGATAACCAAAGGTATACAGTCCTAATTTTGCAGTCGCTACCATAGTCAACTTTGTATACGTTCAAAAACCGGCTATTCCAAAGGAAACGACTTCGTTAAACTAGGTATCCAGCGGTGGGCACACACGCATCCTGTGAAGATTTTCATGTGCCTCTCATCTGCATTAGAGTACCTAATTTTGATGTGCGTGTACGTTTGAATGCAGCAATGTGTTCCTTCCCCGTAACAGTTGTTGCCCCTATGTTTGCACTTGATGTGTTTCAGGTCCTTTAAGATCCAGTTACCATCGATATCATTGATCGAAGGGATTGGTTTGACGACATAGTCACAGAGGGAATCATTTTGAGCGTTGTTTATATCCAGCTCGTTTAATTCCTTCTGCAAGTCGCTTATGGTGTCACGCCTCTTGAACTTTAAGGGCGTTCGCGTAGCATTCTCATGATTCTCATACATCTCGTTGTTCCATATGTGCTTCTGGTCCAAAGTGCGCATGGGCAAATAACGGGGTACCGATCCCTTCGCTTCGTAATCAGTCACCCCGCGAAAACGATGAGTGGCGTGTTTCTTGTACAAGCCAGTAACGTGGACCATCATTAGCGAGAGAAGAACAGTCACGATGATGAGTTGAGACATTTTCATGTCTTGTCTACTTCTCCTAAGGAACCTCTTGTTATCCAAGGTACAACTGCTCACAACTCCTCTACGCTCCAGATAGCTTAAACCTTCTTCTTAGTATTCACAACTACCTCGAGTCTCCGAAAAACGACAGCAAACGGCAAAGAACTTCGACTTGTTCGAACTTCCTCGAGGTTCCCAACTAGTACTCCCAGTATTTGCTCCTTAGGAGATGCTTGTTGCTGTTGTGTGGTTTGCTGAAAACTGAATGTTCCCTGGCCCCCGAAGGATTTTTTATCCTTTCGCGTGACAAACGTGGGTGTTTGCCCCACCAACAAGTGGGGGCGCGTGGCTATCCCCCCACGTTCCTCCGAGGGCCCCGTGGCTGGTTCATCGTGGATGCTTGACAAACGTCCCCGCGTTTGACGTCACTGTTGGGTCCCTGTTTCCTCTTGCAGCCCACCTTCCCCTGAGCTAGACCGGCCACCGTTCTGGTCGCGCGCCAACGTCATCGTCTATGCCTGAAGTTCGCAGAAATGTGGGAAAAGAGGCTGCCAGCGGTGGCAGGCTTCTGTACGGTCGGCGGATGATGGAGGAGCTGCTGAGTGACCCGCTCCTTTCCCCGCTGGCATTTACGCACGACGCACGACACAATTTTCCCTGCACGCGACCACTTCTTACGTAGTCACGGGGGATACCATCCGCGACGCGGATTGTTGCTCGGACACTGACTGCGGACATCGACGAGCGGAACCTGTACTTTTGGATGGAACTTCGAATTCGAATGAATACGCGTCATAAAACCGGGCCCAGATTCCTGGACGGGACACCTCTTCCCCGTCTTGCGCGTCTGTCCGCAACTTGCGCAAGAATGTAAGATCGACAGGTACCTACGATTTCGGGGAACTCATTGTGTCAACGTGGACTCAATAACCACGGACGTCCTTTTTTCAATAATCTTGTTTCTACCATGCTGAGAGGTGAATCAGTTGCAGCGATGCAGCTGACTCACATGCATCCGGAATGCCGATCGGGTGCATCCCCTCACGTGACTAGCAACCTGATACAGAGGAATCTTTGTTACCCGAACCTTCTGATTTCGTGATCCTAGGATGATCGTTCGGTCCAAGTCAAGTATCTGATCGCTTCTGAAACAGCTACCGTGTGGAGATTTCAGGCTTCTAGCGAAGGCCTTCTATTCGACCATGAATTTTTTCTCGGTACTTCTAGTCTCGTGTAGGTACTGATTACTCGTTTATCTGATCGTACTATTATCTCAGGTTACTTCACCTCGTTAATTTAGATGACTTCGATTCTACAATATTTGAATCATCTTGATCGCCGGCGCTATAGTAGCAGATTAAATCTGCATCTCTCCTTATTTGCATAATGGCATTCCCTCTTCTACCACAGGCGTAAACTGCGTGTGTTGCGCGCACGCAATATGACGTCATTTGAGAAAAGACACTCGAAGAAAAGTATTTTTACATTCACATTAATAATATTCACGCGGGAAAGACGTAATAGATTAGTGAAATGCCTGTAGTGAATGAGCATAATCAATTAAGTCGTCAGCCAATTTACGAATGAGTTTGTTAATTTGCATTTCTATGTCTTTTTTCGCGTGATGGTCTTGACAGATAAATATTTAAATACATCCGATCGTCGATGCCAATTTCTCGAGAAAATGACGTTCGTACTGGGTTCATGGCGATTTTGATCATGTGGAATCCCCGAAGCAAGGTCGTTGATTCGGTATTAACATATATTTACGGGAATATCATTTTATTTTTAAAATTCTTGAGAAATACGTATTTCATTGCTTTCTTAAAAATTTCAGGGGTAGGTAAAGAAGGAGAAAGTAGGAAGAATTTAAATAAGAAACTTAAATATATGATTTTAATCATTCATACAAACAGGTCCGGAGACAGGTCGTTCTTGGATGGAAAGCTTGCGTGAGTACCAAATTGTAACACGGATTTTGTAGCAACCACGCAAGCCCTTCGAATGCACTCGTCCATCGACAGACCTGGGTGATAGGCTTTGAAGTATGCCAGGGCTCCCAGAAATGCATCTCCAGCTCCCTATGCATTACAGGTATTAGCAATTTTATTTCTTAAGTAACAAACTGTCTGAATTAAAATTCATCTGCTCTAAGATTACGTCATAGCAACATAAGACAAACTTTTTAGGACTGTTAAACCACTCATTTATAAAAAAATTCGATGTTGAGCTTAGGATTCTGAAACGTACTGTTGTATCCACAGGCTTAACTGGCGTAGTATGAATCATCTTGGCAATTCTATTTTCCTTGGATGCATAAGCTGCGCCTATCTCTCCCAGGGTGAGAATCACGGTGCCGCAACCCTTATCCAGCAACTTATCGATGGCTTTCTGCATGTTTAATGGTCCCACAGGCTGGACTCCGGTCATAACTTCGGCCTAGAATCGGGAATAGATTAGGTACTGCTCATGTTCATTTAAATAGATTATAATTGCCTCACAAGAACGCGTTTAATTATTCCTTTTTCAGGGAAAACTGCGATGGTACAATTATCTACCCATTAAAGGATTGACGCACCTCCGTCTCATTGACGCAGAATATATCGCAGTATTGAAAAATGTCCGAGATGACGTTCTCCATCGCTGGCGCCCCGTTCACGATCGACAGACCTATCGCATATCATATTCCATGTGGGTCTCTTAACTGAATAGAGAAGCAGCAAGGTGTTAGACTAACCATGGCCTTTATGTAACTTTAAAGCGTGCAGTGTACTCTCTATCGGGGTCTCGAACTGGCACAATAGGACGGCTGCACCTTTGACAACCTCTGCTGCACTATCCACGTGTCTGGGACTCAGTGCTGCATTCGATCCTAATACGATTACTATACTATTTTCACCTAGAAATTAATTTCTTATTTTGCTATTTGTTTCAGCTGCACATTTCAAGAAAACTAAGGGTAATTGATGGAAGTGTAACCTGGAGGATGTTGCGATTCAGATGTTGATATCTAGAAAGCAATTTATTTGCAATTGATAGTACCTACCATTGTCAGCAACAGTGATATGAGCTATTCCACTATGTTGGTTGTTTTGTATTTGAACATGGGAAACATCTATGTTTTCTTCTTTAAAGATTTTTAAGTACTCCTGAGCGTAAATGTCAGAACCTAACTATAGCAGATGTTTGTTAAAGTAGTAAAGTTTTTAAACTTACTAATGTGTAATATGATTGTAAATGTGAATAGAGAGAAATTGTAATTATGTAACAATATGTGTAGTAACTATAAAGAATCGTACAGAGGCAACGATTGAAGTGGAAGCACCAAGCTTGGCAGCAGCCACACATTGGTTTGCTCCTTTACCACCATACTTTATTTCATACTTATTACCGACTATAGTTTCCCCAGGCTTTGGTAAACGAGAAGAAAAACTAAAACATAAATGTATTTACTTGAATAGATTTGAGAAAATATAATATTTACATACGTTTTCCATACATTATTATATAAATTTCTTTTTTTAATGGAAGCAGATCTTAATTTTTGTAGGAGAATTAATTGGTTTATTACTGAATAATTAGTTAGCAGTTATTTAAATGCTACAGCTTTTTTATAAACGAAAAGTTAATATTATTGTATTCCTGAATTGTAAAAGAACTGATAGTAACAAAGTTTTTCTTCTATTTAAGCTAAGTACCTCTATCACTTACCATGTAAAATCAATCATGCATGAACCAACAACAGCAACTTTTGAAGACATTTTTTTAACAAAAATCTTAGCACTATTTAAAACTTTAAACTGAAAAATAGTTGTGAGGTTATGCAAGTATGAAGTTTTATAAAGAAATTGTTCTTCTTCGCGAAGCAAATATCAACTACACTTTCGTATAAACGATTACAACATTATCAACTTTTATCACAATTATCACATGACCAATGAATTTTAGAGAAGATAAACGGTTTGTTTACCGTGAACTTAACCTAGTAAAGGCGTATTTTCCGCGACGAAATACAGCAGCAATTTAACAATAGCAAAAGGAAATATTGGTATAATATATAGTAATGTTAAGAATAGTTCATTTTTCATTATTTTATTCGGAATCATACGTGTTATTACAACAGAAATAATAAATGCACTTCTTATCAAAATACATGTATGCAACCAACGATAAGATTAGGTTCTCTACTTTAAATCCTGCAATTGTATTTTATATATAAATAAGTACAACAAAGTTCAATTAATAAAAAAATAATTACAGATATTACAATTGATAAGAAAAACAGTATCATAAACGGCAACACACACTTAAATCTTAATGTCAAAAACGCGCACCTTTCGAAACCAACTGGTACGAATAAATTATTTTCTCCTTTGATATTACATTTCTATGATTTCTCTATTGTTTTTAAATTTTATATTATTTGTAGATTTAAAAAATTGTTTATTTATTGCTGTAAATTGCAGTTATTAAATTTTTTACTAAATAA
Organism: Calliopsis andreniformis; assembly: GCF_051401765.1. Classification (NCBI taxonomy): domain Eukaryota; kingdom Metazoa; phylum Arthropoda; class Insecta; order Hymenoptera; family Andrenidae; genus Calliopsis; species Calliopsis andreniformis. The sequence continues at coordinate 1,043,199 of NW_027480432.1, read as the reverse complement.
CCATTGTTGTATTACATTATCCATCCATTTATTTAATAATTTATATAACACTTAAATACATGAGGCTTTTATAAGAGCTTTATAATCCATTTTGCATTGATATTCGTTAATAAAAATCTTTTATTCATTCCAAGAGCATTTAAATAGTTTAATTAAAATAGACTGTAGAAAGTATAGTGGTACAATAACTTGAAGTCCATTAATTTTTTAATTTATTATCAATTTAATGCTATAGAATTATTGCAGAGACTCCACATATCATTGTTCAACAATAAAAGTCCATAGAAATTGTTTATTTATTGCAAAAACAGCATTTGAAAAATTCTTGGGGGCACCACACCCTGATGATACGGGCCTTAACGAAAGTTGCTAGCGACAGCTTCGACATCTAGCGGCGATCCACGAACTAACATTTTGGTAAGGACAGTATTATAGGGCGCCGGTGCCCCCTTGAATAAAATTCTTTAGATCATTAATAAATCATTAATAAACAATATTCTTGCTGAAAGTCGGACGAAATTGTGTCCCCATTTATAAAATACATTAAATAATTAAATTTGAGCAATGGATTTATTAAAAATATATCCTTTCACATGTATTAATTACTTTTACTGTTATTAACTTATTTATTTGTTGATTTGCGAGCCACTTGATGGTGCAGAACCATTTTAGAGCCTCTACACATCATTTTACAATGATACAAGTGCAAGGAAATTGTTTATTTATTGCAAAAACAGCATTTGAAAAATTTTTGGGGGCACCGCACCCTGATGATACGGGCCTTAACGAAAGTTGCTAGCGACAGCTTCGACATCTAGCGGCGGCCCGCGAACTAACATTTGGCCGGACACCTCGAAACGTTAGTTCGCGGACCGCCGCTAGATGTCGAAGCTGTCGCTAGCAACTTTCGTTAAGGCCCGTATCATCAGGGTGCGGTGCCCCCAAGAATTGTTCAAATGTTGTTTTTGCAATAAATAAACAATTTCTATGGACTTTTATTGTTGAACAATGATATATAGAGACTCTATAATGATTCTATAGCATTATATTAAACTTTCATGAGTTTGTATTCATACATTTATTACTCACGATTACGTAACAAATAAAAGCAATACCATTCTTTTTAATTAGTAAATTTCCTTTATTTGCCATTGATGAATGTATATTAAAAGGTACACTAGCTAAATATATATTCATAATAATAATATGCCTTATTATGTGCGTCTTATTTATTTTTATTATTATAATAAATGAATTGAACATAAATTTCCTATATTTTCAAAGCAATTACGATCTTATTACATAATTCTATAAAAAGTAAGGATTACTGTTCGTATTTAGTATTTATTAAAAAATTGATAGACTGTTTTCACTATATATTTTTGTTATATACATTAGTGCATGTAGCACATATTTTGGAAAGTGAAAAACATGCATTTAATATAGTGTTCGTTAGAAACAAAAAGTGAAAATATATTTTACATAAAGTGTATACCGATATAAATCGTATACATAGTTACAGCAGAATTTAATAGCATAAAGTATATTCTGTGGATGTAAATAAAATACATGTATGAGTACATCTTTGTATATATATATTTACATTCAGTATATTGTAAAAATGGAAAAACCTAGATGAGTTTGGATGGTATACATTATGTTAGTTGAAATGAATGTTTTCGAGTAACACAGTGTTATTTAAAAAATTCACTTTCTAAATTGATAACAGTTTCCACAATACTCTGATGCTTTTGTTGTGCCTCTCATGTGATAAAGGCTATAAAAATGCAAAGTTAAAACAATAACAGTTTGGATAAAATGAGTTAACGTCTTCTCTGTCTCAGTCATCTATATATATATTGTCACATCTCATAACAGTTTTTTCGACGAATAAAAATCAACAATTCGCTTCGTTTGTTTACGACCTGTTTCGACTTATTGCTCCTAATCTTAATTTTGTTTTTTGTCAGTGACAATCAAATTGTATCATGATTTTCATAAACTAAGTCATAGTCTTACATATGAATATGATTTATTTTTTATGTTTAAAATTAAAATATTTTTCTAGAGTCACTTTTTGTTATTCCTTTTTTTGTTCTTTTTTTTTTTTAACACGAACTATATTATATGTACTTTCCTGAAGGTATGATACATTTGAACAGAAATACTGGTCAGACAGAAATACTTCTGTCATTAAAGAGCTGCACTGGAAACTGCTGTCTGTGATTATTCAGAACGTCAGATATCAATTCGAAAAAATTTTCCTAAAAAAGAAAGTGTCATATTTTGTATTGTTGTTAATCCTGAAACATTCCTGTGATTTAGGTTTTACTTTTATACCATTGGTCAAAACGATCTGTACGAAGTAGGGTAACGTGTCGGTATACTTGAACTAATATAATTCGATAAGTGTTCCCAGCGTAACTTCCTTGCAATTTCTATGCACTTTTCATCAATTTCTTTCAATGGCTTTTCCTCGTAGTAATGCATTAATAATTTCAAGTAACGACCATACTGATTGTTAACATGAGCATGCCAGAGCGAAAGCATGATGACCTATAGATAAAGATAAATATAAGTAATTAAAGGCAGTCACAAAATATTAATAAAAAAATAAATTGTATACCTTATTATCAGTTGGTTCTGCAAACTTTTGTACTTCTTGCCAGTGATTCGTAACACTTTCTAATAAATGTTCGTAGGACGCGCGATCACCTTCTCCTTTCTTCACATTATGTACGTACAATCGTGCCAATGCGCATCCTTTCTTTACTAATGCTTCTATTAAACTGCTCTTCTGTCTTTCCATAGCTGCTTTAAATTTCGCAGCGTCGGTACGCTGATCATTCTTTAGACCATAGTATGCTAACAGCTTATCTTGATCTATATTGGTAATTACAGAGTCAGCAACAGATATTATTTGATTCGCAAGAGAAACAGAGTTTTCCGAGAGATCATCATGCGGTACGTGGCGTCGGGCTTCAGGAGAATCCAAAGAAGTTAGCATGGAAGTGTGAACAGGTAGATGATCCGAGAATAAAGTCTTCAATTCTCCGTACAGTAGATTTGCGTACTCCCCGGGTTCTATTATTGAAAATAACAAAATTCTATTAACAAACCGGCAAAAACTCTTATTCGATAATTAAAGGGATATGATTATATGAACATTTAGAAAAAATGAACATAAAATATATTAACACTTTCTAGCACAAACGGAAATTAAAAATAAATTTAATTGTTATTTAGTTTTGACACGAACAGGGTTCAAAAACATAAATTTTTCAATGATTTCCACATTATAACAACTTACTCATAGAAGGCGCTATTTGATGAATTGAATCCGGAAAGAAAAACAAAAGATTATGTAATGATAATGGTGATGGCTTATACGACGTATGTTTGAGAATCTAAATAGTATTAAAAATGTGAAAAATCTAATTACCAAGTTTTCCAAGCCAACTACATTTCAAATCCCTCAGCGCTTCGTTGTATTCATCCCATTTGGTAGTTTTCTCTTTGTCGGTCTTATTGGCAGGATTGCTGCTAGTCTTTTTCGCTGGCTCGGATAATATGTATTTAAACGTGTGACAATCTACTTTCTTTCCAATTTCATCTTTACAGAATGTTAATGTACCTTGCAGGTAACTACCCAGAGTCGCACCTTTAGAAATTCTTTAAAAATAAGAAAAGAAAAAATTTAATATCTTTTTAAGGAAGTCAATATTAAATGAAGTTTGAGGTATTTTACTACAGAGAGTCACTACAAATAAAATTAACAGGTGATAAAAGATAGCAAAATAAAGCATTCTCAAATGAAGAGAAAATTATACAGCCATTCACTAAAAGCGTGAAATATATACCAAGTATTATAAAAGCCAGATACATTCTAATTATGGCTAAGAAAAACTTTCTGCACTTTCATGTATTTTTAAACTTGCAGTCAATGTTCTGAAACCTTTTTAACAGAAGCTAAGTCAAACAGCTTTAATTACGTAGGTTAATTATTACGTGATTAAATATTTCATATTTTCAAATAAGCAACAGTTTTGCAATCAAAATTACGAACTGAATAAAATAACTATATATGGAAACTCATCTACGTTTAAGATTATATTAAGATATCATCTAGTGCTGCTCTGTAGATTAGTATTTTAATACAACACCTACTTGAATAAATTAACATTTTTTTTCACCTACGTTTAAAGCATTTAAGTGCGCAAAAATTTTTATGAAAATAATACTATAAACTCACTTGTTTTCAGTGCTGCATTGTGGGATGAAAAAGAAGAAAGTTATCTCAGTAGCACTTTCAAAACGAATCACTTACATTGATATAAAAAAAAATGTAAAATATTGAACATTTTTCAGCTAAATGTCTTCTGAGCATTTACAATTATATTTCAACCTTACAATTTTTTCGTGCATTTTTTTATTTATATTCTAAAAAATTAACTAATACGAGAACTACTACGTGTATATAGTATGCACAAATATTTTCTAGAATAAACATAGACTAAGTGCAAATAAATATTGTTTATGTTTTCAAACGTTACAACTCAAAGATTTTGCAATACTTATTTTGTGGAAAAAATAATAAAAAAGAACAAAAATTATTTCGTAAGATACTTACTTGCTTTCATTGGTCATAGGAGCAATATACAAAGGAAGAATATGACCAGGCGGAATCGAAGCTGCTACCATTTTCTTTCCACCAATAATAGCTTGTGACTGACTGGCATATACATCCAAGGTAATTGGATTACTTAATTTTTTACTTAGAAGTAATGGCATATCTGTTAATTTTTCAAGTAGATCTTTCTTTTCGTGACGTATATGCATTTTCAAAGTGTAGTCACCTTTTTCTAGTTTTTGGATAGTATACTGTAAGAAAATATACAATTTTGTTATTTCATATCTTAACAATCATTATCAAGTAAAATTTACCTTTGATGGATACGCGTCTCCACAACATATAAGTTGTTTGTTGCAATCATAAATCATCCACAGTTGACTTTCATATTCGCTCTCATATAATAAATTGCTCAGTAATGCAGCATTTGGAGTGACTTCAGTTGCTTTTGCCGAGTGAAACGTGTAAGTTAATTGCAATTCATAAATTTGTCGCGATGGTGGAATAATATCTCGTTCGCGTAACGGAGCTATCTTTGCATCATTAGGTCTACGATATTAGAACATGCTTAACATTAAATATAAAACCGTTCACTATACCGAGAATTTGAAGCATACGTACTTCAAAATTTGCACAGATGATTTTAAAGAAATACTGGGAATTACTTCTTCGTTTCTAAGAGAACTTCGTAATTCTAAACGATTTATTCCATCTCCAGACTGCATCGTAAGATTTCCATTTATCATATGAATTCCATGAAATTCTATACAATAGTCAATTAACATGTCACCCAGGTTGGCCCAATATTTTGCGATGACCACCTCTAAGATCAGTCCTCCCTGCATTTGTTTATCACAAAATCGAGTTTACTAAAGTTACACAGCTGAATTAAATTATGTGAAAAAAAAAAACTTGTAATACCTGAACAGCGAATGGTTGGACGCTTTCAGATTGTGAAGTAACACTGATTACTTTATTAACTTCGAGAGTTTTACACGCCAAACGAGGTTTCAACTGAATGGTATGAATTACAAATCTACCAGTTTTATCCTTTTCAGTACTTTTCAATTTGATGACTGGATTAAATCATATAAAAATATTAATTTTGCGCGTATAGTATAGTATACATGAAATATATTGCAGGTAGGATTTACCTGCCCATGTTGCATCTTCTGGAACAAGAACAAAATGTCGGTGGATTGTACTGGGCTTAAACAAAACGTTTGTAAATGTTAAATCTGGAAGGATGGCAGATTTTGGCAGTTCTTGCGGTTGCACTACAGTGATTGGTATTTGGAACACTGGTCCTTTTGCAATGTCTGTTACATCATATGCTCTAACACTATAAAACACAGTTTTAAAGTTTATATTTGTTCCTTGTATCATATGGGAGTAGATATTATATAGTGTACCTAGTTGCGTGAACACCTTCTGGTAAATTAGAAGCATCAATTCTGATAGCAAATGTACGTGCCATGTGCATCAAATCGAGATGCGTCGGAAACTGAACCCAAGATGCATCGCATACCAAAGTCAATTTTAAATTGAATTCAATTTTACGAGCTGGATCTACGAAAATATTCGTACATTATGATAGACCAAATTCAATTAAAATATATAATATCATATTAATAAACATGTAAAATTATACCGGTATTTTCACTATTAAGAAACACAGGTTCTACAGTAATAGCATAATCTTTTGGTCGATCAATGACACCAGTTCTCATATGAATTCCTTTTGAGTTATTTGCCCCACAGCTAATAGAAAATCTTACGTCTCTTTCAGGAACGTCGTTGTAAGTAACAAGTTTATCAAATGCACGTTCGACTTGCAATAATCCTGAACCTTGTGCAAAAGGATCTAGGTTTGGTATGTAAAGAGCTGAGTTTTCAAGAGCTCTCTTTATACTATATGGAGAATATGGGTAACCTTTGGCAAGAAGTCCTGATATAAGAACAGCTGTAATATAAACATAAAAAACACATTTAGATATACTCGTAGTAACACATAATGATTATAGTAAATATGTACGTACCTACAGCTCCAGTCACGTGTGGGCTGGCCATACTTGTACCATTCATAAGTTGACTTTTTCTTAATGTAAAATTGGGGACACTAGTTATAGCTCCTCCAGGGGCGCAAACAGTAACACCAGCTCCTCCATCTATCATAGGGCCACGCGATGACCAAGTGTATGGCATGCCAGGCATTTTTTCCCTTAAAGAATACTCAGCTACCATCATGTCAGGAGAAACATAAGCGCCAACACTAACAATGCTGCTAGAACTGATATCTGGCGGTGTTCCTATTCAATTTTAAGGTAGAATTTAAAAAAATATAAACTTTTTACACACTATATCGAAACTCTTTTAGGTATTGCCAACTAACCAATAGTACATAAAGCTGGTCCAAGATTACCAGCAGATGCTACCCATGTTACACCATACTTGTCAATAACTTCATTCATTAATTCTCCAATTCTTCCTGTATTTGACCAGTGTGCATGCTCTCCGTAGCTCATATTTATTACATGTATTTTTTCTTTATGTTTCATTACATGTATCATTGCTCGTACCGCTGCAGTCCCTGTTTCCATAGTGCCAATTCGACTGTCACCAACAGTTAACGAAATTATTTGAGCGCCTGGAGCTACACCATTTAGTTCTGGGTTATCGGGAAAGTATGCTGCTGCGATTGAAGCAACGTGTGTACCGTGACTTGCTGCAACATAAAAAAGTGAATTATAGCTTTGTCATATTTGTTTCTTTGACAAAAAATAACATTCTTTTATCTAAACTTACAGCATAAACTAACAATTTCTAATGTATTTCCATCATCATGGACATTAATACTAATATTTAATTGATCTTCTGCTATAAGAGGAGCATATTGTCTGGTTGAAGAATATTCTCCTAGACATACACCAGCTTCCAAGTTACCCTCCTCAGACGTGTCAATACATGCCCTACAAAAAAAGAATAAAAATATGAAATTAGGAAAAAGATGTACACACGTAATATAAGCAAATATTCTTTGTATATCTTTACCTCCAAACATCACCATCATGAAATACAATACAGTCATAAGTAGGTCCCAAATCATTGTATTTCTTTTCAATGTTATTCAATACTTCAACTCTTGCTTCAAGTTCTTCTTTTTTTAGTCTTTCTTCTAATGTTGTTAATTGTGGATTCTTTGCCTCGAATTCCTATGAGTAGTAGAAACATAGTATATTAATTATGTTTAAAAAGCTACTAGAACATTTTGTGTAAATTTAAAAAAACACAATATCAAAACTACACAAAGTTTATTCAAGTCCTATTATGTAATGAATCAATGGGTTTACAACAGATCAAACTGCCAAATATAAATATAGCATTAGATACAGATCACTGTGACACATTGTGAAACTGGCCTCATTTGATTGAATGGTTGAACATACTCACAACAACCCTATCTTTGGATCACATGTACTAAAATCCTATTTACAACTTCACTCTTGAATATTTGTACTGATATATAGACTATTGTTATTCATTCATTCTATGAATTTTTACTTTATGAAAAAAGATCAAAACTAAATTATATCAAAATATAATTAATGTGGATATTTACTTGTAGTTCTCTAGTAGCTTCTGCCAATGCAGTTTTTTGACAACTATCCCACAGACGTTTTTTACGTTCCTGTAGTACTCTTTCTTTTAATTTGCCAGGATACAATGAATATAAATTTTTTACTCCAATATGATACTGTCCAGTTGGATTTACCCAATTACTTGGAACCTGAAAGAAAAATAATACATTTCAAAGAATATGCATAATATTTACTTTATAGTAATACAAATATTGATTAAAATATACCTTTAATTTGCGGCCAGTTATACCATTTATGTATCCATCAGGTGCTTGTACAACTTTGCTAGTGTCTACATCTCCAGCTCCACTGCAGTCATACCTTTCAATAATTTTTGGTTTTCCATCTGAAGTCACCTATATGAAATATAATTGTATAATTAAGAATGTAATTCTACATATATATCATTTATTTTTTTAAGAAAATTTGCTGCATCATCTTCCAAATGTTATCATATAATAAAGAATGATAAACATAAGTTTTCAAATCCTTAACAATAAGAGAGAACAATGGTTTTTATTCCAATCCTATGTTGCTTCACAGTATAATTAAATATTGAAAACATAGAAATAATTAGTTATTCCATCATAATATAATGAAACTCTTAAAGGTATACATAAATAATAAAAAAGAAAAAGGACAATTTGCAATAAATTTATTGCTTGAATGTAAACGATTAAAATTCAGTTTTTCATATTTAGTACAAACGAAAATAAACAGAAAGTTGTGTAAAAGAAGATCACGACCGTTAAACTGAATACTGAAAAAAAGAATAATATTTACAAAAACAAAGATTTTCGGTTAAAATGAAAAAAAGAAAAAGGAAAAAATAGAGATTTGAACAATCGCGAGGCGTGCTGTGTAAAAGCTTTCCGTACCTGCATACCAGGAACTCCAGGATCAACTCCTGAATCGAAAATTGCAATGATGACTCCTCGGCCATCATATTCGGGATATTTGTTGAGAAATTGAGTGACACCAGTTTCTTTTTTAGGCAGAAGGCCCCAAACAGGAAAATTACAATCAATGACGTCTGCCATGTTTCAAATGCCCCTGCCACCGTGACTCCAGAAAAACTACTTGAGATGTTTCCTTTGTACTGCTACAGCCTTATATATCAATCAAAAAGCAGAATCTGCGCGTGCGTGCCCATCTATATTGCAATTTTGAAGATAAGTTATCTACTTATGATACATCGGATCAAACAGATGGTACAAGAAGCTAGACATGGTGGCACAGTGTTCGCATCACCCTGTTCAGATAGCAGCATCGACGCTAGTCAATAATCAGGAAGAACGGAGCACCGTTCTTCCAGATGATTGCAAGCTTCGTGTTTGAAAGTAGTAGTATGTTTTAACATGAAGGGTTATGTGTTTTAATCGTCAGTTTCAAAAAATAACATGTTTCATACGATTGAGCGTAGGACATCACTTTCTCTGGGCTACGTTATGCTGACAATCTGTAACAAATCCAGGGGTGATTAGGGCGAGTTAATTGAATCGAGACATGTGCAATGTTAAAGCATGGTTGTCACTCCGCGAAAGATGAAACAGGTTGCCTTTTCTGTGATTTGTGTTATATTAGGTAAATACTTTAGGGGTAGCAAAAATCATATTCTTTTTGACTTCTCTAATGCTTCATTTACAAGTAGCAATGCTTGACGACTAATGTCAGTATCAGGTCTAAAGTTTAAACATTATACTTTTAAATGTTGCAGTATTAGGATTTTATAAAACAATAGTCAACCCAGAAGAAGAACAATCCTTTCCTAGAATTCATCCAAGGGACAGAAAATCTCATTTACCAGATGTAAATAATATTGAATCTGTTAATGATAAAGTTCAAGAGGATGAAGAAGAAGTACCTTACACTGACATTAAAGATATTGAAGAAGCAAAAATAAAAATTCGAGAGCTGGAGGGCAAGTTACAGCATCTAGAGGCTAAAATAGAAAACAGAGTGTCCAAGGATTTTCCTAGTGTGAAATTTCTTAATTATAAAAACAGAAAAAGAATTTTGGTCACAGGTGGAGCAGGATTTGTGGGATCACATTTAGTTGATCGCTTAATGCTTGCTGGCCATGAAGTAATAGTTGTGGATAATTTTTTTACTGGAAGAAAACGTAATGTTGAGCATTGGGTTGGCCATGAAAACTTTGAACTTGTTCACCATGACATTGTTAGACCCCTTTATTTAGAAGTAGATGAAATATATCATCTTGCCAGTCCAGCTAGTCCACCTCACTATATGCTTAATCCAGTCAAAACAATAAAAACAAATACTTTAGGTACAATAAATATATTAGGTATGTATTATTATATAATAGATGTTATTCATTCTTAAGCAAGGTACAATGATTGTAAATAAATACAATGTGATTTAGGACTTGCAAAACGAGTAGGAGCAAGAGTTTTAATAGCTAGTACGTCTGAAGTTTATGGAGATCCTAATGAACATCCTCAAGCAGAAACCTACTGGGGTCATGTGAATCCTATAGGTATATCAATAACTATTCATTGCATTACGCTCTAAAATTATGCTGCAAAGGTTAACAAACATAATATGACAATTTCAGGACCACGAGCTTGTTACGACGAAGGAAAACGCGTTGCCGAAACGCTAAGCTATGCTTACATGAGGCAAGAAGGTGTTCCGGTACGCGTTGCTCGAATTTTCAATACATTCGGACCTAGAATGCATATGAACGACGGTCGTGTAGTTTCGAATTTTATTTTACAAGCACTACAGAATGATTCGATTACGATATATGGTAGTGGAAAGCAAACACGATCTTTCCAGTACGTGTCCGATTTAGTCGACGGTCTAGTTGCCTTAATGGCGTCTAATTATACTCAACCCGTAAATATCGGAAATCCTGTCGAGCACACAATAGAAGGTAATTACTTTCTATAAAACATAGTATTTTTTAGTTCTGCAATTTTAACATTTTTTTATCATTACAGAGTTTGCACTTATAATAAAGGATCTAGTTGGTACAAAGAGTAAAATAGTTGAGCTTGCCGCGGTCGAGGATGATCCTCAACGACGAAGACCCGACATTGCTAGAGCTAAGAAATATTTAAATTGGGAGCCAAAGGTTCCTTTAGCCGAAGGACTTAAAAAAACGATACTGTACTTCGCGAAAGAGTTGCAAAGAACAAAGCACTCTCAAAAAATTAGTGTTAAGAAAACTTCTTACAAAAACGATCATGATATAGTGGAACAACTTTAGGAGATAAAAGATATCAACACGATTGATTTATCCACTTCTAAGAGTGGCTTAAAAGTGCCATTATACTATGGACCACTATGTGCCAAAAGATATTCCCCGTCCAAATTGAATTTGATATAATTTTGATATAGATGGATACATGCTCTTTATTTTACGAAAGCGAAAATTTGTTACGTAGTTCATACTTCATACTTACATAGTTGATTTTATTTCAGCCTTATTAAGTCGTGGAAAGTATGTTCTTCAAGTTCCATCAGTTTCTGTATTCTTTATGATTACAGTATTGATTTGAAATGGCCAATGGTTTCGCAAAACATGCTACTTGCTTCACGATGAAATGGAAAATATTAATCGTGTTTCTAATATACGTCTCCTATATAGGAAACTCTCGTTTGTATAATCCTCGCAGTGTTTTGTTGTATACTATAAATTTCTAGCAATCGACCGATGGTGCTGGTGGAAGTTACTCGCATTCTTTTTCCTACGTGAATTATTAGGGTAAATTGTATGGACGTTAATACATTAAGCTGATTTTACTTAATATTTCTACATAATCAACTTTTTATCGATTATACATGTCCCTTGCCTTTTATCAAATTTATGTCACATGTATCATAGCAACATAATCAACGTGCACTTGTACAATTACTCAATTTTCGAAGGATATTTCTGTTACCAAACTTTTTATCGCGAAAGTTAAGACGTTTTTGTCGGTCTCGTTCAGCAAAACGTGAATCCTGAATATTTGTATCATAATAGTAGTATTGTATAATATACATACATGGTATAACATAAGCCACAGTACTGTAATATTTAAAGGCGTGTAAACAGGAAAGTAATTTTATACTTGACAAATAGCTGTTCTCAAATACATAGCCTTGTAAAGATGTCTCTTGATAATAGCAATTGTATTGTGCTTAATTTATATACGAATAATCTTGTGCGGTTGAAATGCCCATGCTCCTACGTGTAGATATGAAAAAGAAAATAAATGTTTAATATTGCAATATATATCCTATTGCGTTTTCATATACTTGCAGATTCTTAACATTCAACCAAGAATCTCTAGGAAATGTTCTATTATATAAGAATGGGGAGGAGAGAAATTACGACTAACAAATTGGCCACTACGCTCGCAATAACTCACGACCACCAGGGTTCACATTGTTGCATAACGAGATGGTGATTCTTCTTGTCCGGTTGCAATACAACTAGATAATATTATAATTCCGGCAAGCATGACCACTTGCTGGAGGCGCATTCCAGGGCGAGATTGAAGAATCGTCTGCGTCGTTTAAAGCATATTTTAAGGGCCGATTGGTCATAATGGGTGTCGCGTGGGCCCATGACAGGGCGCACGTGGTCGTCCTGTCTCCGCAGAAAGAAGAGGCGAGGGAAGGCGTAGAACAAAGACAACCGATGGATTGGTAAGAGTAAGGGGCAGTAAGATTCGAGATGGTTCTTTAACTATAATCATCGCATCCGGGATATGGTGTGGCTTTGTCGTGACAGATGGAAACCCCGCGAGGGTGAAGATGACCTAATCGTTACAGACTCAGCACTGGTTCAGACGCGCGAACAGTGGCCTGTTACAACTTACAATGATCGCTCATTAAAGATGCAGTGGCGCATCGTGCATAAGCAATTAAAGAAGGTGGTGAACGAAGCTGTCTGAGCGATGAGCTTCAACAACTTCCTGTCTGGAGGAACAGGTGACCTAATTCAGCGTAAAGTAACTTTTACTCTGGTGGTCCGCTAGTAATCCGATCTCTCTATTGGTAAATGAGACGGGGGATTGCTCATCTAACATGGGCTTAACACCAACGAAGTACTTCTTACCTGCGACCACCATGGCAAACGGAGGGAATGAGTTCAGCCTCGCCGTTTAGTCGATGAAAAAGTGAATAACGCCTGTGATAGTTATCTGCATTGCATTGCAATTAAGTCTTTCTATTTTATTCATGCCCTTCCATGATCTACTTCGTCGAGTATATTTTTGTTATTGGACGAAGACAGCAGATACTCTCCCTCGGTTCAACAAGGGTAAATTATTTACAGAAAAGAAAAATTCGAGTCCATGACAACCGATTCGAAGTTTTCGCGTGAAATTTGCATTGCGGATTCAGCAACCCCCCGAGTTACTTGTAACCCCCGTTCACCTCTACTTTGTGAGCTGCATTATGCATGACGCAGCGAGCTTCCCAGCCCTGCTGTGTGTTACGGAATCGAAAAGGGTCGCAGACTACTCGACACACATTCTCCTATCTGACATTACCACCTTTTAGCACTCTACGATATCGCAGAGTTTTCCAAAGTCAATTGAAAGAAAGTGTAATTAAGCAAAGAATATTAACACTTAGACCGGCATTTATGATACCTCATAGTTTACTATAAAGTAGACTATAAAGCCCCAGTTTTTTGGTGGATTCTACCTGCACCTGGTGGGAACCCGAGAGTACAGGTTCTACGAATCTCATAAACATTTTATCTGAGCCATGCCGTCGCCCACTCGAAGCAGTCTCCGCAATATCGCAAATATTCTGGCGCCATGGAGTTTCCAGGTAGTGTCTAAATAAATATCCGATCGTGTTCAACGAAGACTTTAGTTATACATGCGACTTGGCTGAGGCAAGAACGATGACAGGGAAACGTTGCGCGGATGTTCCAACGCCTCAAAACTACCGGCCATCCGGGCCAAACAAGTGGCTGTTGCTCTTCAGCCAACGAGAAGAGCTACGATTTGTTTCTCGTGTAGAAAGAAGAAGACACGTGTAGAGGGATTGTTGAATGAAGAGTCTGAGTCTAAGACATAAGATAAAACATGACGAACTGAATAACTTCAGTAAAGCCGAGAGGAAAGCTGAGCCTCGGGAACACATTATTAAATGGTATCTTGTTGGAGGTGGTTGAAGTTTGGGATAAAGATATTCGTAGCCTGAATTTTTTAAAGAACATAGATTAGTATTTGTTACTTAATATTACAAGCACACACTCCAAAAGCTGTGATAAAACGCACCTAGCGACTGATAAACTTCGGGTCCCCGAAGTTTAGCTTATCATGGAGGATGGCGGTGGTTTTAGTTCGAAGTGCACCTCTGCCGGTCGTTCAACTACCTCCGCGCCGTTCAAACTTTCCTCTCGGATTTGGCATAATAAACGCGGTCGTCATGGTAGCGGGGAATTCAAATGATACGTTCCATAATAACCCTCGGCGCGACCGCTGCAACACGTTCTGGCACAGGTGCGAGCTTACAGAGCATGGTAAGTAAATAACGGGGTAAACGTAGTAAAGGCATTAGCACTCGACTAATAAAAGACCGGTACTGTTACACACTGTACTCTTCTCTTCCCGAAATGCGAGCAGATACGTGGAATTTACTGAGCCTGTCGCGTTTTTTACGAGAGCTTTACGATCCTGATGACTGGCGAATTTTAGGGGAAGGATTGTCAGCCATCAGTACTTGACAGTAACTTTAACATTACATGTTATTTATACGTCGATTATATTCTCCTTTTTTGGGAGTACCTTGATCGCAATCGTTTAAAAATAGATTCTAAATTTGCATCCTGAGCGACATCGAGTGGAGTTGCAGACCCCGCCTGTGTGAATGACCCCGAGGCTCACACGAAATGTAAATATTTACACGTGAGAACAGCTGTCGGTAAAAGGGCGTATTCGCTTTTTCAGGTAATGACCCCCGCTAATACCTGAGAGGGTACCCGTCACTCGTCAACAATACCTTTCCCCCAAGAGGTCAGTCTGCGTGCGTTACTCGACCTGTGAACATGTAATCGCGAATTCGGGAAAGAAGACGGTTTCGACACAATATTAATAATCAAGAAAAGCACCACACCTAATTCTCACGTAACAAACTACTCCGAAAGTAAAGTGAAGTGCAGGTGCATTACCAAGAACGCAGTCAGCCCTCTTGAAAGAAGTCAAGAACGGAAACAAGATCTGGAACAATAAGACCCGAAGAAAGGGAGGATTAAAGGAACCTCAGGGACAGCGACGTCGAAGGAACTTTCAATTAACTCTCGCTTGACGCGACGCAGAGGCGATTTACCAAGTCGAGGCGACTTCTCGAGAGAGCCCAATAGGGTGAAACGTGATTTTTTTGTGGCGTGCCCCTTCTACAACCAATCTGGACGCGAAGGATGCACTTGGCGCGGTGTGCCGCTCGACCAGCGTAGTTTTCTGGCGCTGGCAGGCAGACAGAGCAGCTGTTTCCAGGCTGGAGTAGCGGGCTGAAAGTTCAGTCTCGTTGCGACCGTCGGCGAGGTCGTGTCGTAGCGAACCGTTTTCGCGGCCGCGCTTTGCCTTCTTGCCACGTGCGCTCCTCCCTTTCTGTCTTCGTTCCTCGCCTGCTTCTTCCGCCGAACTTGAACATCTTGGAGAACCGGCTTCCGGTGAAGCTTCCATTGGCGGACGAACACGCGATCTGCACGTTGCTCTGCTGTCTTCGCGGGTGGGAGGAGACTATCTTCAGCAGGACACAAGAGGAACTTAATATCATCGAGAAGAGTGAGTACCAAAAGCAATTTTTTTTTACTGTCACACATGTAGTTTTGTGAATTGCGTATTTACGCAAATATTGCGCGTTGTTTATTAAGTTGCGCTACGTGGGACCTTGACGATGGTAGGCTAATGAATAAACACTTGCTAGAGGAATTTTCTTGTGTCACGTTCTGTGGGAGTTCTGGTATTTCTTTGAGACTCGAGTTTCTTTCAGTGGGGAAATCAAGGATATACGAGTAACACGCGAGGTAGTTGACAAGTGGGTATTCGTAAAAGAAACTCGTTAGTCAAATTACTAGAAATTAATATGATTCTTCGATATGATCTCGCTGTCAATACTCATCTCCTTCTCTGCGTCATGTAAATCGTGTTTAGTTTTCCGTCACGACGTGCAATCAATGTCAATGCTTGTTTCGTGTAGCGAAAGTGGATTTCTGAATTCACGTTTTCGCGTTGAGGATCGTGCGCTCCTTTGTGTCCGCCTCGCGCGGCAGGCTTTTCTGCCTTGGACCGCCCGCGTGTATCGGCTGGTCACTTCGGGGAATCGCAAAAAGACGGTAAATGCATATGTCGCTTGGGTCGATATGCAGTCTGGGACGCAACTTGCCTTCGTGGACCCCTGAGACGACCGACTTTCGAATATTTTGCGGGACGCGCGTTTTATTTCGCGCCGACGTGCCGTCGGCTCGCACCATGAGGAATTCCGACCTCTTCGGAATATTTTTACCCTTTGCCTGCACTCCATTTGTCTACCAGATCCCTCTCTAAACGCCAATGAATTCGAACTCATTATTAAATCCTGCTAGTCGAACTTCAATTATTTCTTCTATCGAATTGACATTCGGATCAGAAGTTTCTGTGCGGTAGTTGCTCCGAAGAATCCTCTATAAATGTTAAACTATTGCAAAGAACAGAGCTCGTAAACCTTCCTTGCATTTTACGATTCTCCTCCGAACGAGGTTCTAAAAAACCTTAGGCTCGCGCATTGGAAATAGTCTTATGGCAGGGCTAAAGTGTTCCCAGTCGAACTAGTTGGTAGCTAGAGGATACAGCAGCCTGTATTGTCTGACTGCATTGAAATTTTATCATCTCCTGTCAGCAGTAAATCGACTGCAGTTAGAGTTGCAACGTGAATGCCCCTGCTTGTGGGACCGATCCAGATACCTGCGTTTGTTCACTCGATCGCATGATTAACAACTCATTGTAAAGTTAGCCTACAAAATTGAACGACCACGAGGCGATTGCCTCTTCTTTCCCGCTTTCGTTCCGCTCGTTTATCGCGGGAAGTGTTTGCGGACGCTGCAGTAACCGGAGCTACGTGGCAGGTGTAATTATCTCACCGGTGACACATGTCGCGTGAGTAAATTAGTCCCTCCGGCTTAGTATGGGGCAGAATCATCGTTGTAATGTGATTTAAAAGCGCGTCACAGAAGGCTTTCCCCGAGACTCGAAAAGCTCGCCCTCTTTCTCGAACACCGTGGAAGCCCCTATCGAGGAATGTTTATTTCCCGCCTGCCAACTTGGGTTCGGGCTTAAAATAGAGGCCTTGGAAGAACGGGCGCATCGAAAGCGGAAATAAATAGTGCTCTACGTAGTTTCGCCGAATGACTGCCCGATGCTGGGCCGATTTTCAACTTCCAAGCAGCGAGGTGGCTGCAAGGGTGTTCTAGGGAAGATTTTCTTAATTCTTTTGTAGTGTACTGGTTGGACTGCGTATTGGTAAGCGCTTCACCTTGTCAGACCAGATGAATACCAGTTATTGCTGGGAAGGGTGCAATGAGTCCTTGAAACTGGTAGGCTCGACCTGAGATGTTCTGCATTCATAGATTTTCAATATAAACTATACAGTATTTATTCACTGCAATCTGGCGCAAGCGATGAGTTTTTTTGCAGGAGTTGGTAAGAAAATACTATAATTTATTTGTAAAAGTGCTTAGAGCGATCTGGATTCTCGTAATTATTTTCCTTTTAAAACGATACTAAATATGCCATCTCGTTATCTCATTTTCATAATTACTTAGCTATGAATGTGTCAATAACCCCAAGACCACCCTATATATACGGGAATGAATGAATTAAATGCAACTAAATCTCTTTTTACGAGAATTCAATGACGTTATTAAGAAACCCCTTGAGTAAAGATTGAACCCCGTTTCTAAAGACCACCGAGATCTGCAGATTCCTTTGGCGCACGCGAACGGTCCATCCAACGAGCAGTTTTCTGTTTTACATTTCCTGCTGCCTTTATGTACAGAATCGAGTCCACATTTATGATAAGTGGGAAGGTTTCGCAATCGGTTGAACCTCAAGGAGTAGACGTGATTCATTTGTCTTTTTGGGAACGTGGCGTTAATTAATAACGGAGTTACGATCCAACGTACGGAGCAGCAAGACGCCAGAGACGATCGATTCTCTCCGCGAGAGTCGTAAAATCTCGGGACGGTAATGCGCAAAATTAAAGATCGTCTAATTGAAGACGAAACGACCGGGGCGGTGCAGACGCGCGCGTTAAAGGAATATAAAGTTTCATCGCGCGAAACGGCTATAAATTTCGAATCCATTTTCTAACGTGCCAGTCACGGAACGAATCTAGCTGGTCCGATTTCTCGCGAATAGTCGAATGCACTCGCGAAACGGGGCCATCGTACCCGCTGGCCAATTATCGTTTACATTTAAGGGCGCTGAGAAACTCGGAACCTGGATGAAACTGCGTTTCCAAAACTTTTCGCTGCCATACTGCGGGCCATTTCGATACTCGAAACTTCGCTCATGGAAATGTAACAGAACATATGTGATAAATATTAAAACAAGTGCGAAGTTTAATTCTCCACAAAAAGGAAATGCTCCATTCTGATCATTATTTTCATTTCTTTTTATGTTTACGTAAGTTCAGACTGAATAATATTATGCTTGGATATACTGCAGTGGCACTGAATGAATTGCAATAAAAATGGAGAAAAAATTAGCTACGCGAGACATTATTGAGGTCGAGGAATCAAGTTTTTTCAAGTTTCATCTTCGAAAGGTGAAGCACTGGAGGATTCTCTATGCCGGAAATATCGAAAGTGGAATCTTTTGGCTCTCCCGAGGAATGTTACTGCCAAGCCGAAATTGATACGGATAAAAGTCGCAGGACGGTGAAAAAAAGAATCGTCAGTAAATCGTCGTGTTTCTCTTAGTTTCAGTAATATTGATCTTGTCTGGCTGACGATGAAGGTCCAGCTCTACTTGGACGTTTTCATACACATCATAACATCCAGAAAAATCAAAGGAAAAGTGAGTTTCCTGAAGAAAAAAAGCATTCAGTTTCTAATCCCATTAAAGCTTATATCGTTAATCTCGATGGGCAGAGTAGCGCAGTATCATAAATTTGATCGAAAGCAGCACATTCCAATCCTCCCTGGTTCGAGGTGCATCAAATCGAAAGACAGACGAGCGTTATCGTTTCCACATCGATTCTGCACCGCCTTCGAATCGAACGGCCAGTATCGAGACGAACTAAACGCAGACGGATCGTAATATGGTCTTTAACAGACAACGTGCGACGTAAACGTTGCCTATTCGGTGAACGATTGTTGACGCTCGAGATATCCAGAGGGCTGTTCGCGTGCGTTTATCGGCGAATAACTTTCTCGTAGTATGTTAACGACACCGGACGGGTAACTTTATATCCTCGTTTCAGATAGAACGATCGCTACTTCTACGGGGATAGTCGGTAGGCGGGCACTAGGTACTTGAATAACACGCGTTGAAGTTAATAGTCCGCTCGTGTGTGCAGTACGTGGTCGATCGTGGATGAGTTTATAGCGGTTTTTATGCCACCGTGTCTGGACGTTCATTCCGCGTCTCTTTAATTATTCGTGGCTCGGACGTACCAGCAAAGACACCTACTTTTTGCGTTCGCGATGTTCCTAAAGTTACATAATCGGGGAAACTCTGAGACGAGCTGCTGCTCCTGATTTTGTTTTCAATTTATGCTTGAGAACTCCGAGTGGATGGTCAAGAGTCGTAAACAGGAAACTTTTTTTGGAGTTATAGCTGGTATTAATTTAGACTATACATGCTATGATTTAGAAATACGAGCCAGAACTTCTATTCTGAGTAGGAACACTTGAGGGAAAATTTGTTTCTACGAGGATGGTTTAAAGAAGAGCTGAATTCTCGATGAGCAGAACCTGCTTTATAAATCACTTGAAAAGCAAATGAGCTAATTTCCTCTGAGCTGGTCGAAATCAATGGGATCTAGACAAGGGATCTAGCGTACGGCTCATTACTTTCCAGATCGCTCGTTTTATCTTTCGCGAATCGATTTTATTACACGGTCAGATATTTCGCGTCTCGGGCGATATTGCGCGATCAATATTGATAAACGAACTGCGCTCGCTCATTACTAAGACCGATCTCTCGGCGGATCTATTTATAGACGGGCAGGTATCTCGATCTTTGACCAAGTTGCTGAGTAAACCGATCGGTAAGACCTGGTGTTTACTCATCTTCTCGAAGCCACTGCGCTTCACCGATGATTCTACGTAGCTGATTGCATCGTATCGCCCCGGGATCGTTACATTGTCGTAACGAACCAGGGGACGAGTGGACGTCTTTATCATCTTAACCGATTGAAAAGCGGATTGAAGGCACTTGTCTGCCTCCTTCGCCCATCCTCTCCGAAGATTATGCGGCTCTGTTCGTAATCTCTCAACGATTCTTGATAACCGTTTGCTCTTGGTCCAATTTGTCCGTGGAGATCGAAAAGACAAATTGAGCGGAAATTGAATATGTATTATAATGAAAGGCTGTGAGAGTTGAGGAAAGTAGTTATTTTATGATTTCCCAAGTGATTAGATTCTCTATCGCGCGTGTTCTGGGATTAAAAGCCTTAATCCGTTCGCGGCATGTTACGAAATTCGATATTTTATGCAGATTTGAGGCTCCGACGGTGGTGGGTTAAACCGTATTACGGCACCGTAGGTGTTAGATTCCATTTGATGGTTCCCATGGTCGTAACTCGGCCTCGGACCGCCCATGGTGACCCATTGTGGCTGCCGTCGGCCGAATATTCATCCCACTGCTCTTTGCTCGCATTTCTTTAGAACAGGGTCATTGCATTTCGCGCAAATGAAATCAACAGCTTTTCAGTCCGCTAGACATCCGATTTCACGCGTCCGCTGAACGAAATTAAAGGTAAAGCGAGCCTGCGAGCCAAAATCCGTTATATGGCTATCAAAAACCGATCTTGATTCAGGGAACCGTTTAAACACATGCAAATATCCCTGGTAGCAGATCAAACGTGAAGTCATTATGCGGCGCGATAAATTATCAGTGAGTATAAATCGCTGCGACGCAACCGGTTCAAAGCGCGGAAGAGGCAAAAAACTCGTGTAACAAGACGTTGAACGGCCGTTTAACAAAGGTTGAACGTTAATGGGCTTTTGATAGCGACAGCCTGCGAGCTCGGAAGCGGAACAAGCCGTGTCGATTGGACCTCGTTCATTTTCGCGTGTCGTGAGTCTGTTCCTCCGTCGTTAATCACGCAATTCGTATCATCTCGGAAGTCCAGCCAGTCGAGAGAAAACTTTGGACGAGTTTTCTTCTTCAGACCCGATCGCAATTACGGTTTCCTCGCTTTTCGACGGGGGTCTGAAAGTTTCGTCGCGCGTCCGAGACGATTAGAGGCTCTCCAACAGTTACTACATAGACATCGATCACGAACAACGACCGAGCGCAATAATTCACGTTTATCAAATTGCTAGAAATGCGTCGTGAGCGTGGCGATTAATCACACTAGGGCCTGTGACTCGAATAACGTATTCCAGCGAGCAACTGCGATTCATCTTGCGCCTCGCCAACTTTCCGCGTACACGTTTCTCGTACGTATCACAGCAAGGTCCTCGAACTCGTCCTTTTCCAATGTTACTGCATTTTTTAGAGACGATACTACTCAATAATTTTAGAAGCATGAGTACTTATAGTTAGGTACCTGCAAAAGGTGCATCAAACCTGAAGACGGATACGTTGACTGTTTCCTGCATGGTGTTCTCACGTAATTACGTCCCTAATTTTCGGCCTATTTCCGACCATTGACCCCCTCTCGCTTTCGCCACAGTCCACGCGCTAGCGAATAGTTTTTCGTCCAACCAAATTCCTGGCAAATTGAGGCAGAAAACTGGCGCGCAGGTTGTTAACTGGTCGCGTTGCGTACCAACCATTTCGGGAGTATAAGAATCTTAAGTACCCGAAGCCGTCGGGGCCCGAGCACTCCACGTTGCACTCGCCGCTTCATTTTGGCACCAGAACCACCGGCTGCACCCCCGTCGCTTTTTGTGCCCGGGCAACGAACGCCTTCAAGTGCCACCGCGAACATCTCGCCCGACTAAATGGCTTTCAGGGATGGTGGGGACTGTGCCTTTCGTAGGACTGTGAGAACCCTGGCTGGGTTAATGCCTGGTCGCTAGGGAAACTAATCGCCAGTGTGATATGAAGCTGATACGAGTAGCCTTCGGTGCACTGGTGCCACTTGGAGCAGAAGTTACTAGGTGGTCGGAGTTCTAAGCGGGGAAAGTACTCTTGTGGTTAGGGACATATAGTGATCTCGTGTGTATAATCAATTGCGCGACGAAAATAGAGTTGGTACATTTAGGAACACGAGAGCAGAGGACAGTCGACGAGCTTGGGGGTAAATTTACTCTTCTTGGAGTAACCTGGCTCTCTAGAATTTCTGGGAAAAAGTTCCTGTGATAACTCAGGGGATTTAGTCTATAACGAACTGGTGTCACCCTTCTATTATATCTCCTCTATTTGCTTAAGTTGTTCGAATCCATGGTTAAAGGGGCTCCAACAATTCCCTGTAGCGATCATTCCAGGTAGGAATTTTCCAACATGGATTTCCATCCAAAAACTCAGAGACCTGGACGCGAACAAAAGCAGGGTTTCGATTTTCTTCGAGGCTCGTCGAATCTGTTTGCCAACTGGCATAACCGCTTCAGGTAGATGGCGACAGAAATGAAAGTTCGGGGAAGGAATTCATCTGGGAACTAGAAGACCTACATCGAATCAAATTGTTACTTATTAATTTTTGCAAAGTGGAAATCTCTGCAGTTCACACAGTTTCACGCGTTTTCTCGGTACACGAGCGAGAGTTTATGGTCCATTGTTTCTTCGCGCTGACTGTAACGAGTCCTCTTTCGCGCGTTTACTTTTCTTTCCTGTCCACTTAATCCCGTTCCCTTGTATAGGTCTGCTTGTCTCGTGTTGACACTTGTTTATTTGTCACGGGTATTACGTCTGGGACAGTAATGGATACGTGGAGCGGTACTGGTAACCGTTGAACGCAGAATAATAATAGGACCCGGCAACGATTCAACGCGGCTTGCACACACCGTGACTAATTCGTAACTGGCCTTGTAATTCATTTTTCCCCTGGCCGTTTCTCCCGTGTCACCACCGCTATTTTACGCCCTGGGCTCGCTTCACGCGCTGTACCACATAGTCGACGTCAGGTATTCAGTCAAGATGGAATAAGCTGTCTAAGTGGTTTAAGGATTGCATAAAAGATGAACGGAGCAACAGAACTCAAAAGAAGATACTGTGAATAATTCCTAAGTACTCAAAGTATGAATCACTGGATCAAAAATCCATCCTTTCTAGAGAAATTGGGGTAATGTAATCGTACGCACTTTCATTACAAGAGGAAAGATTAGAAGTCAAACCGTAGACATAGTTGGAATATATTACGATATAATATGCCAACCTTTAACGGAACTTTCACTTCCTCTGGAGTGATTTACGGCATTCGTTAGGGGACTTTTTTCTCAGGCTTTAATATTTCCTAGCAATAGGGGGAATCGAGACGAATTGCCTTCCAGTCTGTTGACGTTAAGCAGAGTCGATTTAGAAACCAGATCGCGGGTATTTAGATATATGGAGTCGCGTGGGCAGAGGTACATTCATCTCGAAGAGATTTATAAGTTAATCGGGCGTAATGGGTCTTCAGCACCACCCCGATAGAGTGGCACAGAGTGCATCTGCCCGTCTGCGCAGTCGCATATGTAATTCTTTCTTGAGCCCAGGGGTCAGCCCTTAGAAGGCTAGATACAGATGTATTAGATAGCAAGTGTGACTCATAGGGCTTTCGTACGGTGTCTCTAACCTTTGTAGAATTAAGATTGCTTTACGACCGTGTCGCGATAATATCTTTAATGATATCTCTTTACTCTCTCTTCCGTCAGGGTAATTCCCTCTAATACGCTCATTCAGGAAATAAAACTGAAGAATATGGAGAAAGAAAAGGACCACAGGAAAGTTCTAAGTAGAGACACGTAATTGAGATCGAGGATAGTGGAAAACAGGGTACAAAAAATAATTAATCTCGAATTAAATTGCCTATTATCAGTAATACTGGAATTACAGTACGTATGTCATAAACCTATTTATTAATGCAAGCATTGAATACAATCTTCATTTTTTCGGAGGCACGGTCGTCTCCACAGAAGCCAGAATAGTACAGTTGCCAGAAGTTATCGCGGTAATTAATATTCTTGCGACATTAAATGCATCCAACCCGACACCGAGCAAGGCGTTGCTGATGAAGCACGATCATCGTTCTCCCGCGTCGTGCTCTTATCTCTCTTCTTCTCGCTGGCAAACATCGTTTCGCAGCGAAAATCCACGCTCGAACAACCTAACACCGAGCCACTGATTGGTATTCGGCTCGTTAAAAGGGTTACCAGTAGGAATCGTATAATTTAAGCAGGAGCTGCGTGCACAGTATCGGCCAGGTGTGTCGCGTTCGCTCTGTTTGCTTAGCACGAGACTGTTGGCACGCGAGAATCGACCCGAAAGCACTGTCGCGAGGACCTATCTTCCCAGAAACTAGGAATTTCCACGTGGCCCTATCTCACTGAATATCCTCCAGTTGGATTGCGTGAGCGAATTTGTGGATGCAGAGCAATCGAGGACACGATTACGCAATCCGATCTTTTCTCCAGCATCGCGACTACGTATCGTATTCTGAAGTAAACAAGAAACGCAGTCGCGTCCTGCTCGAGGCCTACTCGGCGATGAAGGAAGAGGCATGCGGTAATTGCTTGGCGAAGGCAAAGAAGAAAACATTGAGGCATGGATGCAAAGTGTTTTACGATCGATGCTGCGCAGGAAAGATTCCAGGAAGTTTTTTCGCGGTAGTGCATTAACCGGCGATAAATATATCCGAACGTCTAACTCATTTACGCCGTGCTGAATGTTAATACCGTGGGCCAGCGATACGGGAACATTGTCGCCGGGCAGGCGTCCAATTCTTGAGCCATAGACGAACCCGGCGACCGTGAAGCTTCGGAGTGTTAAGGCTAATGGTCTCTACTGCTACGCGTCTGCTATTCAATCCTGAGCTTCCACTTGGTACTAACTATTCGGTAAGCTTTCATCGTCGGCGACCGACAAATTGCAAATTCTTTGGTCGATCGATTGGCTAACAGTTGTTCAGTAACTCTGGGGAGTCCATAAATTCCAGGCTCGCATAGCTGCTGATCAAGGTTCTCTCGCTGCTCATGAATTTTCCGGTTATCCTATCGCGAACGAATCGCTGCGGATTTATTATTCATCGAAACGGACACGCAACGAGCCGCTAACGCGATCGATGCCGCAAATGAGACCGCCTCGCATCGCGACAACTTAATCGGCGCACTTAGGGAACCATCGAAGCATGGAGCGATCCCGGAACGAGCCCCCCGTGGCATTTGGATCTTGTTACGATGCCAGAATGCACGGGGTGGTCGAACGTTTCCCCTCGATGTGTCAGATAAGGCTGATAACGATAGACAGGTCTCGAGAGGAGGTTTGTTTATTTCTTCCTGGGGTATACAGTTTTCTTTATCAATTTCTGACATACGCGGGACGAACTCCATACACGAGGTATCTTTGATTGGAAAACTGGTAAACAATTTCGTCCTTGGGTGTCCTGAATCACTGGATGACTCGTGATATCGAATTTGCCTTGAGACCGGCTATCAGTCACTGATAAGAGAAATACAGATGATGATTTCCTCTTTTAACTCTTCTGTTTAGTGAGTATAAAAGTATTGAATATTCTGCGAGATAAATCAGGAAGCTGGTAAAAGTAGGTATTCCAGTTTTTGTCAAGTTCTTAATCTGGAAATCCTGCGGTCATTGCATTCAGCATATGGATTTATTTCTATCGTCGCGGAAACGGTGGCGTACAGCGTTACAAAACGGATACGGTAAACCGTAGCAGCGATAAGTTAATTTTACGCGAGTGTATCGGGTTCTGCGACGTGTGCCATTCCAGATTAAGCGCAAGACGTTGCCGCCACGTTATCAGCATCGCAGCGATACGATAAATAAACAGCGACGATAACAGAGAAACGATAAGTCGACCGGGACTAGTTGATCGGTTGTGGAACAACGTGTCTGGTAAACGGTAGATCGATTTGCAATTAAAATCCATTGTCGAAATCGGTCACAGTGAGGATTCGACTGTTCGCTCAGACTACAAAAAAACTGACCGGGAGTTGAAGTTATTGGTAATCAGATATTGCCTAAAGGATCGGCGGAAGGGTACATGAAAGGTCGAGGATGCTCGCCACCTCCTAGGATCGCGAATCCCGAAACTCTGGAATATGTAATGGGAAACTACACGGCTTGTATAATTTTACAGCGAAACGTGATATGTCCGCCTAAGCCTGACCACCTCTCAACGAGCTGCTACAGAGAGGTATCGTTTTTCGCTTCGGAAAAAGTGCAGCTCGATGAAATTCGGGGTTCGTGGCGTAAAACGAAGAGCCGACGGGTGCAATTTCTGTCCCGAGTTCCTTGCGTCACAGGTTGGGAATCTCGCGTGCCAAGATGCGGTGGAGCTCGTGGGAGATTAACGAGGAATCGCGGGGCGAAATTTTGATTGCATCGCGGCCGATGGGCGCATGAAAGGCACCGGTTTATAACGCGCGCGATTCCTCGCGCCTATGTAAATGCGCGATTCATAGCGCGGTCGGGCCGCGATTTATTAAAGCATCAGCCCATTCACGGCATGCTGAAAACCCCGCCAGGCGGCCCTACGACTTGCCAAGTCATCGCCATTCGATTTGCATAACGTCGAGTGGCGACCTCCCCGCGTGCAAAATTATGTCCCGCGAGACCCAAGCGTTATTACGTTCTTCGGTTGGACACGTTGTGTCCTTTGACTTGGAGCCTATCTCTCGATTCCTATCGCTGCCTTCGTCCTGTACTTTGTGCTATACTATATTGCCTCAACTACCTGGGAAGATAGAATTTGAGGAAATAATTGGGAAAAGATTGCGTTCAAGTCAATTCAAATTAGTTCCTGAATAGAAGAATAAGAAGTTTTGGGTCCTCCGGCAATGACTCCGAAATTTTTCAATCTGTCCTCAGATGAGAGTTTCAAAGGACCATTATTCTTCATCAGGGACTCAGTGGAGCCCCTGCTAACTCAGGACCCACGGTGAAATATTTAAACACTATTTGATAAACATCGAAGGAACGTGGGATCTGTTTGTCAGGAATTAACATAATTACAGGCAACAAAGGACGAGCTAAAGAGCAGCTTTAAAGCTGGACAGGGGTCTCCCTGTTTTTCTTTGCCCAAGGTCCTCGTAGCCAATTTTTCCCCCTGTCCCACGTCATTGTGCTCGACGAGAACTGGTCGTGTGTTCGGGGAGGGCTTCAGGGAAAATCATAGAGAGAGGCAATGTCCGGTGTGTCCAGTAAAGACAGCTCGGTGGGAATATTGTCGGACCATATGTTACCGAAACGTGGTCAGCTGTTTATGACGCTGCCCAAACTGTCCCCACCGAAGGGGGAGTATCGATTGTCCATTTATCAATCGTATCGGCTCTTGATCCTACCGATACTGCGGGAGCATAGTCGATTGAACGAGGAGGGGAAATGAAACGACTTGGACGATCGTGAAAGGGGATTCGGGCATTTCTGAGGGTCGATATCTGTCGCGATTGCGAACGATAAACCGGACCCTCGACTGCTCTGGCAACGTTTCTTTTCTGTCTGTTACGCTGATTCGTTTCTATGGGAGGTACCCCCTCTGACATGAACAGATTGATATTTTATGGAGTAAATATAGCTACGGGCTGAAAATCTCGGATTCTTGACCTTTCTTATTTTCTATCAAGCAAGAATTTTTATCCCACACGACAGCACTTGTCACGCGAGAAGATAGAAGCTGACAAAGTGAAAGAAAAGCTCCATCAACTAGAAGCATGTCCCCCGCAAAGCAAGAGGGAGCGCAGAGTTCAAAGATCGCGTCGGAAACAGTTGGAGCGCTTAGATGTATTTTCAATGGCTCATTTGAAAATTACACGTCATTCTCGCGTCAGCCTGATCCTGGCTACTTGGACGTTTGAAGACGTTGCGTGACCTCAGCTGGCCCCAGCGTGCCTTACACCAGTTTTTCATCAGTCTCCATCGGTTTACATGACTCACGGCTGTGCCGAGAGGTTACGAGAGCGTCGATCAACGTGTTTCACTGATTCAGCATTCAGCGATTTTTTCTGCAGAGCTTTAATTTCAAGGGGTAAAACCACGCGAACGGATGCCATGAACCTTGAGGAATGAGAGTTGACGGATTGATGGCCATGCATGTCGAGGTAACCGTAAATCCTCGTAGACAAACAAAACAACTGTTTGTTATTCACAGAAGAGCGTTCTAAACGACATATTATATTGATTCCTCGGCCGTGGTTCGGTACGAGCAGACACTCGACAATTTCGTGCTGCACTCGCTGCAATATTGGGAAATGTTCCTTCGCGTGGGAAAGCAAGGGTGGGTCGTGCTTGGTTTATCGGTGACGTGAAGGGGAGAGGTGACGAACGTCGATGGTGCGAATAGTCGTTGACGAGATTGAAGGAATGACGAAAAAAATGGAGGAAAAGTGACGTCAATAGATGCATAGGGATCATTTGTTGCATATTTTTGGACAAAAAAGGGTCACACGGTGCATACTAATCATTTTCCAGACTTTTTCTCTCGCGCTTATGAAGAATCGTTAATTAGCTTAGCTTATTCGGTTAGTGATGCACTTATTTCGAGATACGGATTGGTATGCAGAGTGCATAAATCATTCACTTGGGGCGTATATCAACACCTAATTAAAAGCAGGGGAATCTAAACAGTCTGCCAATGAATTATTACGTTCCTTCCGTCGCGCTATTCTAGGCCTTCGATCCTCTAAAGCAGAGTTCAGTAACAGCTGCCTCTGCTCGATCACGCGAGTTCATCGAGTTGAGGGTGAATTTACAGCCTCGTCATTAACGAATAACTTCGAAACAGGGGAATAACTCTGATTATTTGAGAAGTAAACGAACCAAGAAGCAGCTTAAAATGATTTCTAATTCCTCGACAAATCGTCTCGGTGTAGTAGTATCGCTGCCCATACTGCGACAATCTCGATCAGGCTGATAAAAATCCAGTGGCTTTCCTCTGCGGCAGCCAACTGGAAAAATAGTTTCTCAGAACCAGTTAATCCCGTTGGGGCGCGAGAAAGGGGGTTGGAGTGGCGGCGACGAAATCGTTTTGAATCCAGTCGATCGATCATCCCCGGTACCCAGCAGGCACAGTGTGCCCCGCTGGGCCGTGCATAATGTATGCGACTAATTACCAGTCGTTTCATTGGCTGTAATTTCACGTCGGATTCCATGTGCCGTCTTGTTTCTTAATGGCTCGTCAGCTGACGCAGCCACCCACACGAGCCGATCCCACGATTCACCCGTTCCGTTTAATCGAACCTGTCTCGATGCAAATGCAACGGATCACGGAGCAGCGTTGACGGTGCTCCCTTCTTCGCTAATTAGACGCATTCTTGTCTTGACGGGATCACGTCGTTGGATCTGGTTCCCAGTGCGATTCATTCCTTGCTCGAAAGGGCTTTGATCGCGTGACTTGGAACGGTAAATTACTGAACTACTGCTGTATGCTTATCAGGATTTGGATAGGTTTACTGCTCCAGTTACTTAGGCTTTGCTTTCCCTTTGATGAGTCCTGAAAAATGTTCAGGGAAAGAAAGACAGCTATGGCAAAGCTGCCCTGGGGTTCTCACAAAAGGTAATTTGTTGGAAATCGAAGCAGTAAAATCGCTGAGCAAAGCGACAGAAAAACGAGTTTTCTACTGTCGCGTGGTATTATCGTCGACAATACGCGATAAGCGTGAGCATTCTCTGACTCTGGCCGTGCTATTGTTCGAAAAGGTCATACGGCGCTCGTGCTGGCATAGCAACGAACCGATCGCCTATTTAAATACAATCACGAAAAAGAAGTCCTCGTGGCTACGGCTAATTGCGTGACATCTACGACACTTGACTGTGCCTTCCTCGTTACGTTGAAAGCACGAAGAAAAATTGAAGGGGATATTAGAGTTCGCTACTGAGAAAATAGTATAATGGATTCGCTAACAAGAACAGATCTAGCAGAGGTCACACTCCAAACGCAAGGATATTCGATATTAAAACAAAGAGGAACCTTTCCGAGGAACCGAAACGTCGTTGGAAAACTTGGAAGAATAGAATTTCATGGAAATTTCTCTAATGGTGAACGTGAAAAGCATCGCCAATAATAAAAACTCGTCGAAAGAATGCCGCAGACGAGAAACTGTGAGGACATTCAACCTTTCCTATCGAACCAATTCAACGACTTGAACGCTCCCGGAGGAGAGTCTATCGGCTGATAAAAATGAATTCAATATCAATGGTGATCGTTTGGAAATCCATAAAAAGTAATTCCTTCGTCGAAAGGTTTTCTCTGAGCTGTTGGTGCGGTAACTATAACTCCTACCGTTTAATCTGTTATGACTCTGCGTGGTCAGGGCTAATGCAATGAGGTGAAATCAGCCTGGCAATTAGTCGGTGCGAACGGGACATGACAGGAGGGTTGCTCTCGGAGGGAAAGGGACACGTGGGTGGGTAGATAGAGGGTACGATAATCCGTGTAAGGGAAATCTCGGTGAACGGAAGGCTCGAACAATGGGCGGGATCTCGTGACGATGACTTGTCGGCTGTCTTGGCCCGTGCGAAGTACATTAAATCGCACTTAACTCTCTTTGCTCGCTTATCGACCGTTATTACTCTTTCGGTCGCGCAGAGTGTGCACGTTTTATTGTCCCGATGCGTGATAGTTCTAATTGGCTTATTCCGCTCCTGTCTGAGCAGGAAACGCGTTGCGAGATGTCGGCTAAATCGCTGTTGCTAGTATCAGTCCACTGAGAAATGCTCGCGGAAACGACAAGCCCTCTCGCTGTATTTGGCGCTGTCCCCTGTCTCACGCGAGCCGATAAAACATTGCGTCGATAGATGTTAGAGACTGGGAAACACGATTACGAAAGTGGTATACAGAGGCTGGGTACAAAATGGTACAAATTACTGAGAAATGGAAAATGGAATTCTTTTTGAGTGTTTATATAAAGCAGTTTGATTTTAAATGAAATCTTATCCCATGCAGCTAGTTGAAAAAGACAAGTTAATTGCACGGTAATGATCGTGGCTCGTTACACGTGGTATGCAAGAAAAAGCACAACTTCATCCGTAGTTAGAGGAATTGCAAACTTTTCCGTTTACGCATGTCCACAGTTTTCTTGTCCGACACTTAAGGTAACTATCAATCAACGTCAGAGAAAGGTTCAGACGGTGAGACAAGAAGATCCTCCTCCTTGTCACGCAGGAAAGTCACGGTACTCGATACTAGAGTACCTCTGTACTTCTGTAAAATGTGTCTGTAACCTGTCAAGAGTAAGAGTTTCATTCAATTTTGATTCTTCCTCTCATAGAAATTTGTCAAACCAACCAACAAATGAACCAACTACTATTGAGACACATCGCTGGCTCTTCAGCACCCTGTAAATCATGCATAATCCCCAGTGAACGCACGCTCGAACGCACGCTCGAACGCACGCTCGAACGCACGCTCGAACGCACGCTCGAACGCCTATCATCCTTTAACTCCAGTACCAAACCTTCGTACCAAACCCACACGTTAGGCTGTGTTATCTCTCTGAATACCTCGGTCATTCGTGACGGCGTGATGAGGAACTGCGTTATCTCAGCAGCTCTGGCAACACGTTCGATGCAGAAATGATTTACGAACGGATATACCGGTGGCAGCGTTAGGAACAAAGATAAAGGGATATTATTTGCGGCGGCGTCGCGACGTCGCGGACTAATAAGCGTACCCGGTCTAATTGGGATGAACCGTTCTGGCCGACTGGTCGTTATCGCGATGAACGCGTAGCTAATGGATGGTTTCGAGATCGGCTGGAAACGATCTTGCGATGGAACGGTCAGGGATTTTTTCGGCTCGTCCCGCGTGGGAGAGATTGTGCCGCGTACACGGCGTGCTCAATTCTCCACGGATGCATGCCAGGAGGAAACGTGCGTGGCGTTGTAAAACGCTCGCGAGCTTATTTATGCGTTATAAGTCGCGAAGCTGGCACACCGGATTATTAGACAAACGTTAACGACACACGCGGTACGCGTTTCCCTGATTAATGCACCAGGACGCTAGTCGCGCTGGGTGGCGCTAAGGAATCTTAATTGGATTTCCACATTTCACGCCTTTTTTCGCAATAACACTCGACCGACCGTCGATTCCGTGCCTTGTCATTCGCGGTATCGATAACAAGGAATGCCCTGTACTTTTAGATCTTTTTTTATATCGTGATACCGTTCCGCTCGATACATTCCGTGGGAACATTTTGTATTTTATGCCACAGCTGTCGAACAAAGTGAATTTTATTTGATAGGATTTAAGAGTGAAATTCCTGGATAGAGCCAAATGGCCAGGATCTACATGTACCTATATTTCTTCGACGAAAATGGTCAGCGGTCAGATCAGCTTGCATCCTTCCTGGTAGTTCATGATACCAGGAATTTGTAGTTAATACTGCGGGGTTTGGATATAAGCCATGTTCTCTCAAAATTGTCCTGACAATTCGCCAGCGTTGCAGATAGGTTCATCATGGATTTGGGTCACTTGTGGTTTAAATCTGACATCGGCCCTATGGCAAAGTTACTGCATTGACAGATTCGCAGAAACCTCGGGGGCCTGAATATCAAATATCCCACAAGTGGTTCACCTTGCATTATTTTATTTGTCTCGAGTTTGCCATTATTCACCTGGGTTCCCTCTCTTTTTTAACGGAACCACCTGTCATCCACGATGGGACAATCCTTTTTTCATTCATCGCGGAGGTTCCCACGATAGCAGGCTTGCAGGTCACATCTCGTGCTTCGATCCGTGGAATTCATCGTGTCACGAAACTAACTTCTTCGCACGGACAAGAAATGCACTGCGTGCAAGGAACCCAGTTGCATTCCGCTGCGGTAGCCGGACCGTCATTGCACCCGTGCACATCGAGGACGTCTCGGACGTATTTCTCACGATCCGTCTGAGCAACTTCGATGCTTGGCTTTTTCTTAAACTGTTTACAAATTTCTGTGACCGAGACTACCCGAGGATTTGAGACGATTGAGAGAGGTTGCGCCTTCTAGAAAGATATGGCTAAGGTTCGTTGCACCTCCAGACATTTCCAATTCGCTTCGTGCACGTGTAAATAGTGTTAATACAACAGCCAGCTGGAACCTTTTCGATTCGTGCGTATCGCGAAATCGTGACTCTGAAAGTCTGCATGCAAGAAACCGCTTATAACTCGCATTTACATCTAGATAGGATTTGAATAGTCGCAATGGAGAATCAGGTTCTCTCTTGGCGAGCTCGCAACCGGGCTCTTCGTTCATTTTCGAATCGGCTAATGAGATCGGATGTAACGCTCCTTGCGTAATGTCTAACTAGTGGCTACCTAGCCTACGGTATCTTGTTCTCGTTTTCCTCAACACGATTGTGAAACTGACATTATCTTCCCAATTTCCGTCTGTCATGGAGATTGAATTCTCTGGTTTGTGGATTTTCTATAAATTCGAAGAATTACTCCTCCCAGGTGAGATTACCTTGGAAGCGGTAATATAGCCTAGTTAAAATTTATCCGTTCAACCTTTCATCCGATGTATTTTGAGTTCGCTAATCCTCAGCGGCGTCGTGACAGTCCCGTCTGTCATCGAGCAGACGAGTCTTCCAGCCGACTGACACGGGGCAAACGAATGTGCATAATAAACCGCGAGTCACTGAATTATTTCGCGTAATTGATTTCGACGCGTTCAATTTCACGTGTTCACTACGCGGCCTCCTGAAAACCGGTCGTAATTGACGCGTAGCTCCCGCCCGCTAATTGAAAATGGTAATGTCGACATTGTTGTTTCCTGCGCTGGACCATGTTATCGATTCGTTGCCAGCCAATGATTGCCAAGAGCACGCACACCGTCAGGTGTATTCCACCGTGTTACGCATTTGGACCCTACCGATGACTGATGACCTCGAGCAGCGTTCCATAGATCTAGAAAAGGTAACACCCCACCATAACTCAGTCTGGCAGCAGGAAAGGTGTGATTACTGCGGTTAGTTGATCGGTAGTGGTCGACCTGGAAGGTTCCATGTCACCAGAGACTTGGACGGAGTTGCGAGGTGTGAGAATCGAGTTCTTAAGATCCATTCATCCTTCGTCTCGGTATGTTCACGATGAATACCATTAAGGCACACGTTCATCGTTTCTCTATCCCTGCCTGGCCATGTACTCTGACCATTCCATTCTCTCGCGGTCCTTGGATGGTAGGCGTTCGCTGGCCAAGCTATGCTGGTACGTCTTCATAGACCGGTCCTGGGCCCGCGATGGCACGCTTAGACGATCGGCCAGTGGCTTCCGTAAATGCACTCTCGTGAGTGGCGCGCCGCCTATAAATGCACTGCAGGTATCCGAGATAACAGACAAGTCCGCGGAATGCGGGCCCGCCGAACTCGTATATAGCATTCTATCTTCACGGCTGACCGGTTCAGGGTTCCATAAGTAGCTTATTCTGCTTGTTTAAGAGACTTAAGGCCGTCCCGTCGGAGCTCATGTCTCTTGTCTTTACGCGAGAAGTACATGGATACGGATACGGATACTGTGTCGCGGAAACGGAGGATGTTAACACTGACGATGAAAGGGGTTGCAATGCTGATGAATTCGTGTCAGAATTCAAGCAAAACCCACTGAAGAAGTTTTCAACGAGCTTTAGCTTGCCTCTAGGTGGACAAACAATGTGAATGCTTGGACCGTTAGACAGAAGAGGTGTTAGCTGAAATCGTTTTTGTTGAGACACTAGGCGTGCCACTGTAGCGAATCCATTGACTAGCGAAAAGAAGTTCAAGCTCAAATAGTGCGACTAACGGGATCCGGGTCACGGTTACATCCACTCATGCCCTGTGTAATTCAAGAGAGAACGAATGGCGAAACAAAAGTCGAGAACAGCCGAGGAAACGTTCAAAGTTTGCCTTAGGCTCTTCTCCCTGGTGCGTCGGCTGCGGACAAATTGCCTCCGGTGACCTCTCGTCTTGAAGAAACAAAACGTTATTGCGAGCGCCTCTTTTGGAGTTACGGAGCCCTGAATAGAGTCTGAACAATGACTGAAATGTGGGTGCTGTAGAGAAATAGTGGAACGCTGGCACATATTTCAATGTATCAACTAATATTTTCTAAGCAAAGAGGAAATAACGAGAAGAAGGCAAAGAGCAGGTAGTACTCTTTTAACATAGATCATTTTTTTTTCGACGAAGCTTAATGTTCCTCTTTCTAAAGAAAGATTGAACTCTTGGGTACAGGCCCTTTATTCAAACATCTTGAGAACGTGGGAGACGGATTTCAACATACACTTGTGCATATCCTGTCGTTTCCAACGCCAGAGCACTTGAGAGCGGCAGTCAAATCGCCTGAGAATGTCGACACCTGTTACGAGAAAGCTTCTTTTGCCTTTTCCATTCTCGCGAAATATCATGTCGACATAGAAGACTTTTTTCCTTTGCGGAACATAATCGAGGGACATCAGTGCCTTCTCGGAGGAATTTCATCAATGCCATCGAAATATTTCATATTTTACTATTTGAAACTCAAAGCAACAACCATCAACGCGTGCCGATGCAAATTAAAAAAAAGGAACCAGCGGATGAATCACGAGGGGCCTCTCGACGGTTATCGAGACGCTTTTAAAATTCAGATCTTGGTTTCGCTCGAAAGAGAGAAAAGACACGGGACTATTAATATTGATGAGCGTTAGCTTTATTAAAGGGGCCAATTATTCATTCTCTACGGTGCGCGTTAATCGGTTGGCCGAAACACTGGTTGGAGAAAACTCTAAAGCCTGTGCTCGATCAAAAGGATCTTCGATTATGCGCAAAATATTTATAGATGTCGCGCAATACGTACCCCCGAGTGCTGTTACTCTCTGTAATCTCTGGATCGATGAAGTTATTGAAGAGAAGAACGAAGTTTATTTTCGCATTGACCTTTGGCTAATTATTCCAAGATGGACGGGAAGAGAACCGACAAGCTTGTGACTCACGTGTCACGTGAGCCCTGGATACCAGAGACTGCGGTAAGCAGAACCATTCGTTATTAAACAATCATAAAAAAAACGTGTCAAAACAGCGATTGCAATTAGCAAGAAAAACGGCGGCAAAGAAGTTCTTCAGGGCGCTGAAATACGAAAGGAAAGCAGCTTTCCGCGCCCGTGTATCTTGAACCCGTAATTTCTGGCTAATGAATTTAATTGGCCGGACAGATAACTGGAAACCGGCTAAGCATTATGATCGGCTGGGCAACCTGTTATTAAATCTTTTTTCTGCAAATCTGTAGAGGGGCCCCTTCGACCAGGAGTAAATGATTTAAAGTATCACGATCGAGGGAACGTTCGCTACTTATCAATTTCGCGAATTCCGTCGTGAATTATTGATATGTTAGCAAACTGTGGAAGTCAAAGGTAATTTATTCGAAAGTATCGATAACGTCTCGAGTTTCACGCGGGTGATTCGATTCTGGTTTCTGTTGCGCTAATTAATTCGACTGAGTGATCGACAGGAATTCCGACTGTCTGTTCTGGATTATGAGTTTTCCTGTACAATGTAAACAAATGTACTTATCGAACCAGTCGGTTTCGCTGAATTAAAATTAACATGAAATACGTGGATTTTAGAAATGCAAGTGGTCCTGAAGAGCTCTAAAAATTGCTCAACGAAAATTCAACATCACGAACGCGCGCTAAATGTCTCGATCAGAGTAGATAGGAACCCATTCTCGATCCTACGTGTCTACGGAGAAATTGCGACCGCAGACCACTGCATTAACTAAAGTGCATGGCCGAAGACGGTACCGATATTGCATCGACGATGCTACATTACTTTCCCGGTCAACAGTTTTTTCATCTCGCTGATGGCGACGCCATCGGTTGGCCTCTCTGTAGGGCGCAGCAGCTCGATCAAGAGCTATTAATCCACCTTGTGGCTTCGTTCAAGGATGAGGCGGTTGCAACAGGCCGCAGAATGCAACTTCGTGTCTCTGGTGCACGCGAGGGAGCACAAACATTGTGCAACGCAATTGCATTCGTTGGTGCCGTGCTGATCTTCGGGGTGTTAAAAGATACAATGAGGTTGGTTGCGTAAGTGGACTTTGGCAAAACGATGGAGGAGAAAATGGAACAATCGGTGGCGAAATAAATACTGGAAGAGATTGGGCACACCGTAGAGTTAGGCTTGTATAATTAGTTCTGCTTCATAGACAGATTCGCTTAATTAGCAGTTGTTTCTGGAAATCGACAGCGTTCCCAAGCACGATAACTTTTTATATCAAATTTAATATCTCCTAATTATTGCAAATAATATCTTCCATTTACTACTCCGATCAATTTCCAATTAATAATTAGATGACTAAATTATTCCGTGCCATTGGGGGGAGGTTGGGGACGTTCCTCGAAAGAGCAAGTTTCACCAAGGGTGGTAATCCTTTTTCACCCTGGCTGTGGTTTATTCACGATGCTTGGTGAACGCGAAAAAACTCTATGCCTTTGCGATGCACAGGTGTAGCAATTAAACGGCGAATTGTCTGAAAGAAAAATGCGAATAAAAACGGCTGTGCAGCGGCATGTTAATTATCCTAACGAACGCGACAGAATAGAAGGGTACGGAGAGAAGAAATATTATCTGGCGGCAGCAGCCACGTGCTCCACGTTATCGCGCCAATATTCCGGGCATATTAATCGAGCAAAAATGTAAAGAACCAGGAGAATCTGGACTATCGATGTAACGTTCAGGAGCGCCAACAATTTCCGAAATTTACAGTATCGCGGTACGCACATTGCACTTGTCGCTCCTACCGAAATTTATGCTTTTCGTATTACAGTCTTTAAAATAAAACCTGTTAATAACGACGGGAGGCGTAATTGCGTGGGCTTACCGCTGATAAATGAAGTTACTGCACCGGTAAATACTTACTTCGTAAATGAAACAAATTCTCATTAAGAATTTGTTAACCGCATTCTCTGGTTCTTTTTAATAGATTATTTCTTTGTAGCTGCAGTAATACACGATGTCTACTTTGTTCTAACAGTATGCAAATTTTCAAATATTCAAATTTTTAAATATTCAAATTTCAAATTTTCAAATTTTCAAATTTTCAAAATTTTAAATATTCAAAATTTCAAATATTCAAAATTTTAAATATTCAAATATTCGAATATTTAAATTTTCAGTTTTATCTGTGCATGTTAGAAAAGAACCAAAACAACCATCTACCTACATAGTTACTGTGTTAAGCGCTTTCAGTTTCAACAAGTTCAAAGTGACTGTAAACTGTAAGCGATCTTTTCGAGTTATTTCCGTACAGTAAGAAGTGCATTCTGTGTTTAGTAATCCATAAATATTGATCTCAGAACTCTCAACGGGAAATATTTTGAGCTGAGCAAGCGGGGGAGGTGGCAAAACGCGACGGAAGAGGACGGGCCACGATATTCATGCATTAAAAGCTGAAGCACAGCAACTCGAGTGCGTGGGCGGATAAAGCACCAGCCGCCAAGCAGTCTAGCATTCTCCCCGACGATTCGGTCCTTGTCTTGCCGCAATCTTCTTCTCCTTTCACCCTTCGGTTCGTCTGCCTTGGCTCGACCGTCTGTCAACTTTATCTTCCGTTCCTTTCCCCCTTTTGCGACGCCCTCGCACGCACGCGGCAGAATAAACACACGCCCCGCCACCCCCGCCATTTTGCAACCCTCGTTAATTACGTGTCGCTAATTGTGCGTTATCCACTGCATCGAACCGCGACCTTTTCACTTTTTGCCCGCGCCGCTCCCTTTCCGATAGCAATCTCGAATGTTACTCCATGAACTGCGGAGGGAATAAAGGTGACTGCTTGAGGGTTGTTTTTCTGGGAATCGAATAAAAATGTAATTGAAAGAAATTTGAGTGCTTAGTGGTTGCAAATTTTCTGAAACTTTCTCATCCAAAAGTGTTTAATTTTTTAAAGATTCTGAACAATATTAGGGTCAGTACTCTTGGGAATCATTGTAGACGATTTTAACAGGCATACAGTGCTCCGAAAAACTGATGACTTATCTCGCTACAAGCTACACCCCGAGCAGGGCTTGGTTTTTTATCTCGCCCCTGCTCATTGTACAGCTTTCATTCATACACAGGCTTCTCGAGCTTCCGTGGAATACGCGTACGATACGATCTCGATCTCGTCGCGCTCGAGAACCTGCCCCCTCAGAAATCTTTCCCTCGAAATCTCTGGTCTCTCATCCGAGAACAATAACTGCCCGGGCGAGGTGGCGTCACGGGGAGGTGTCTTCGTCGTTTCTCATTTTCGCGCCCCCTTTTGAATTCGCCCAAACAACTCGATGCTAAAATCTCAGGGGGTAGCAGATCAAGTATAATCACGCTTACTCAGAAACTTGCCTGAATCATTAACCCCAAATGGCGTCTGTTAGAAGCCCTTAAATAAACAAACACGGTAAGTGGCGACGCAAATGGATCTAAAGCCGTCACGTTACTATTGCATTAATTGTTTTAACATCCTTTCTGTTGAATCACCGCGACGGTCACGAGCAAATCGTCGTTCGTGTAGCGAACACGCGTGCCGCGGTTCAATCTTGTTACTCTGCTCGAGCAGTTTAACTAATTAGCTGGTGAACTCGCGCGAGTTCCAAGCGGATGCAGGAAATGGATATCACGGTATTCCGGGCGCGTGGAAGTGCCCCTCTAGGTGTGTAATGTGGAACAGGAAATTTCTCTTTTGACTGAATTTGTCCAGTCACTATTTCGGTGTGCACTGATAACATTCTACTTACAAAACTTGTGTATGTAGAGGGATCTTTTTCAAAGGAAAGAAGAATCGACAGGATATAGACACAAACAAGATCTTGAAACCAGTAGCAAGGTAATTTCGTGTCGTGTCGTTGCATAGGGAACCAGATGCATTCTAGCGGGTCGATGGACACCCGCTCACATCATGTGAAGTCGAAACACGGCTGCATACACGTTTATACTCGCATTATCTGATTGCGCTGAATTCAGTCCGCGTTCCTGCTGTTCTGACCCAGGAAGTGACGTCAGAGATCGCACGCTGCCGCGAGCGCGATCAAGACTTGCTCGTGACAGTGTCAACTGTCCAATTCGAGCGCGTTTCATCAACTTTGACCTCTTATAATTTTTTAATATTATTCTATGCTTGTACCCTGGTTACGATCTCACTTACAAAGGGTAGAGAAGTCATTAAAACGGAAACGAGAGTCCATTATCTCCACACATGGTCATACATGTGCGATAATAGCGATCGTTCACCAACTTGTTATTTGCTCGACGAGCCGCGGCCAATTGTAAACCGCAGATGGTCTAATCCTCGAGTCAGTGTTACGAGTCCAGACGGTTCTTTCAGCCTATCATCAGCCCCTCTATTCGGATCTTCACCCGGCGAGAATACCTCGCGTTTGTCGGATATAGTGCTAACAGCAGCGAATCGTAATAATAACGGCGCGAGCGATGGTTTCCAAGGAAGAACGTGATGGGGAAAGCGATTCGCCGCGTGGCGCGGCGCCTTGGAACTTCCTTCGAATCTTACTCGAACTGTTGGAAACTTTCAGCCAAGTTTTCGCGGCTATTGAAAGGTAAATGGCAATTGCGATTACTCAAATTTTTACCCGAACGATTAGATTTCTAAAATGGCATTTCAAGTACGATCTATCAATCTGTAACTCGTAGTAGTAAAATGAGAGAAGTAGGTTTCATTGAAGTGTTATTTCAGTGGTCCAAGAAACGGCCATTCACTCGAGTAAAGTTAGCAGTGCACAGTTGGCGAATTCTCTGGTCGCACGAGTTCGCGTATCAGGGACGCGTGATTTTCGCCCGCGTCTCGGGCATTGTGCCCGTTGATCGTTATCGTGATCAACGGCACGATCGTTTAGTTGCTCGTAAATATCGTGGCGCTTCCCACGCGCATTGAACGCCTCGAATGAATATTCACTTCCTTCAGGACGACGAGGCGACCTACAGAGGCTCGACCTACACTCGCGACATCGAGGAACGTGTCGCGACCGAGGTTTACATCAGGGGACGCGTACGAACGCGTAACATCCGCTTTACCTGCGACCTACTGGACCGTATATAGCGCGCATATGTCGATAGCCACCCACGCTGAGCGTTCTCATGAATCACGTCGCCGAGGGAAGAGACGATCCGTGGAAACAAACGAAAGGAGGACGAGGCGGAGGGCAGGGGCGAGAAAAACGCGTGCGGGCACGCGCGACGTGAATCGAATGCAAACGAGCCAGCAGCCTCTGCTTTATGCAGCCCGTCGAGACTGTTCACTGTCGTGGATGCAATATTTATGGGCCTGTTTGCCTGGATCGCGGGCTGGATTAGATGCTAGGTGCTAACGAGATTGAGTACTAATTGATGCTGATCGATATCACGGTTTCCCGGTTCATGGACCATTGAACGAACACGATCGAGGTTGAAGTTACTCCTCGACTGTCTGCGCAAAGGCTTCTATGCAACGCCGACGGCGCGTGCAGTTACTCAATTCCTGCGGTTGCGAAACGGGCGTGCAGGGATTATTGTTTTACTATTCTTAGCTGCTATAGAGTTGGCTGGTTCAGGTCTGAGCTACAAGAAATAATTCAGGGGTCGATGCACTCTGGTGCATTTTGCTCGAAAAGGTGTTAGCTGAGCTAATAAATAGGAGAAGGAGTAAGAACATTAAGTTGAGAGATGAACGCTTGGAGAGCCCTACGAATTCAGTAGAAATAGCCACATCAGACGCAGACGCTCCATTTCCCAATTCAATTACCATTCGACCCTGACACCAATTTCCTCCTTTCCCGTTTCCCAGTCCCGTCAAAGGTTCCACGTATGTCCACGAATTAATTGACTACCAGATATCCAATTATGACGTGATAAATTGCATAATGTATCGTACGAGGATCCTTTTGGCAAGTCCCAAAAGTAGAGGAAAAGAGGAAGAAAGAGGACTGCATTGTTCCCTCCATGTCTGAGCCTTTCAATCTCTCTCTCCACCCTGGCTGGTCTTATTTGCCTACCTGCTCTGCCCGAGAGAGACGAGGTGATTATCAATTAGTGGTAATTAATGCGGGATGGGGGTCACTGCCTCGAATGGCCAGATCGGCTGTGACATCACTTCCTGACATCTTTTCAGCCGCCTTTAAACACGACTCGGCTCGATTCACTTCTATAATACTGCTCGTTAATTAGTGATCTATAATCTTGCCGACATTACGATTGCCTTTCAAGTAGGAAACTTTTATTTTAAACTTCTACTTTACAGCAATAAATCACGCCTTCTTATATAAAGTTTAACGTACAATTTTTATAGAGAAAAAATCTGTGGGATGAACAGATATGCACGGAAAAGTGTAAAGGGAAAGCAGGAAATCCATCTAACGATTGTGTTCCGCGGATTTTCTTATATTGGCACTATTTCTTGTACGACAACAGGTGAAGCTTTCGTTCATCGTGGAACACAGCTCGCCAGGTGGCTATATAAAGATGAAATCTCACTTTCGCCGATCTATGCTTGTGTCAGTCCCTGCGTAGAGGTCAGTCGGCGTGATCTTTGCAGAGGTAGATTCCCATGTACCACGGCCGGTTCTCGCACCTGAACTTATTCCCACTTATTCCCAGTCACGCATTTAAGGCGCGTCCAGGTGAAATCTCGTGAATGCAGAAACGAAATACCAATGTAATATTGTCGTCGGAAGGAAATCTAAGTTTCAATAGGAACGACGGCACTTGAAGGCAACGACAATGGCAGGAACGGTACTCGTGGCAACAACAGGGTAACGATCGTTTCTTATTCTTGTCGCGCCGCCGAAACAGCGAAAACGGAATGGCACGTAGCGAGAAATTTAATAAAAGGCCGTATCCCAGCGGAAATAGGTCGGGAGGTAAAGATCACGACTCGAATGCCGCCTCTCCAGCGTGAAAAACATTTTCCCGATGCTTTCCTTCGTTCCTGAGAACCGATCGAACCGCATTGTAAATTTGCTCAAGTTCCACTTCCTGTCCTGAAACGTCGCTTCTTCATTCTTTCACGATCTGATCACAATCGTTAGTCAAATTCAGTGATAGCGAATCATGTTGAAATATACAGTAGAAATGCAAGACACCTGACAGATGTCTGTTTGTCTTATTTCTGAAATATCGATCTCAAGTTTCACAGTATTATTCATGGTTATTAGATGATGCATTGTTCCGACGTATAGCTACTCAAAGTTTCCTTAACATGGTTCTCAGTTTACTGAACCGTTCAGTGATATAGCTAAACTTGAAGTAGATGCGTCCAGCCATAGCCAGCCTTGGGGGAAAGTCCATTAAATTAATCGTGAAATAATAACCATGAACATGCAGTGATAAATTCCAAAGATTCGATCATCAAACTCGCCAATTACGCGTACGGTCTCGATCCAATCGAAGATTA
This sequence comes from Calliopsis andreniformis, assembly GCF_051401765.1. NCBI lineage: Eukaryota > Metazoa > Arthropoda > Insecta > Hymenoptera > Andrenidae > Calliopsis > Calliopsis andreniformis. The sequence goes on along the minus strand of NW_027480432.1, from coordinate 999,308 downwards.
GAGTCCAGACTTATCGCGTTTCCATCCAATCAACGTCAGAAGCAAACAGCTCGTTAACACGTGACATGCCTGACTTGTTACAGCAGCAGCAGCCATGATATGACACTCGATTGAGAGGAAGAGCCTGCAACCGACGACCAACTACCACCATGAGGAAGTTACTGCAGTTTTTAGCCGTGGTATGGCTAGGTGTCAATGCCAGACGAACGGACGCGGACGCTCCTGCGGACGACGTCTACGGTGGTCAGCGTCGCGGTTCCCTCCACAAGTCTAATTATAACAATGGCAACAACAACTACAACGCCCAATCGAGTTCCCCCTATCTACCCTATCAACAGCCCAAAGAGAGAAAACCCAACATTGTCCTGATCCTGACGGACGATCAGGATGTTGAGTTAGGTGAGTCCCTGTTTTGCTTTACTTTCACTTTGCTCGACTCCCCCTTTTCTATTGCATCTTTTCTAATGCGACAAATTTCCATTATCAATCTTATTTGGATGTACGATGATCCCATTTGATCTGCAAGCCTAAATACGAAACTAAACGACTAGCAAAAGCCAAAGAGGGAGATTGAATTTCGTAACGAGCGAATCGGTCCTTTCTCCGAAAAAGTAATCTGCTTGAGAGATAGGAACCCCCTATTCGTCTTGCAATCCCTGCCGAGCTGCTTTCGGCAGGCGTAGATCCAGCGGGCAAGCGAACGAACGAATCTTTTGATCGTCTGTTGCGGTTGGTCCAATCCCTCAGGTTCGCTGAACTTCATGCCACGGACCCTGAAGCGAATAAGGGACGAGGGAGCCGAGCTGAGACACGCATACGTGACCACACCTATGTGTTGTCCGAGCAGGAGCTCTTTGCTGACCGGCCGTTACGTTCACAATCACGAGGTCTTCACGAACAACGACAACTGCAGCAGCCCCCAGTGGCAACGAGACCACGAGCCACACTCGTTCGCCGCTTACCTGAGTAACGCGGGCTATCGTACCGGTGAGTACTTAATCTGATCCCCTTCCATCCCTCCCGATCACAGACTCTACTGATGCGCGTCGTCCAAGTAGACGCGCAGATCAAGTGTCACGCAACTTCCACTTGTCCAGCCCTCGAGCATCGACGAACCGATAATTTGAACGATTCACAAGCGTCGTCGCATTTAGCCGAGACCCTTCAGCGATTATTTATTGCGTCGCGTTCCTGGTCAACGATCGGTCACCGCGACTTAATGATCCCACATGGCTAAAGGAATTTGCCATTTGTCGACGACGAGTGATTAGTCAAACGGCCATGGCGAAGCAGTATGCATTTGCTGACCACTGACACTGTTAAGGGAGAGAGAGAGAGAGAGAGAATCTGACCACCTTCAATTGAAGCGAAGTCTCTATTTATTTCCCTGCGAGAGCGCAACAGTCTGCACGCGTAATTGGAGTCAAGTACGTACAACACGATAAATCCTTGTTACATAAGTAATTACTGCCGTGGAAACGGGACCGTTGCGCTCTGGTTGGGATTTTTCAATAATCCACAGAGAAAAGAATTTTAAAAATACATGTTCAAGGCGACTGTACACAAAATCTAAAGCCATGTGGTCCCTGAAATGAAGTAGTCAAGCTATTCAACGCGTTATCTTCATCCTCGACGAGTGGGTGTCACGATCATCGTTCTTGGCTCATAATTGTCAGCCGAGACACTCGAATACAAGCCTCCAGGCCACAACGAATATGGCAATGGATTCTCGTAGAATCCTCGAGGTTCGATCTCGCCAGGCGAGTTCGTCCCGCGCGTCGGCCCGCAATTGTGCTTCCCCTGTCTTCCTTCCCCGCTGGGCATATCCACGGCAAATCTTGGCCGGTTGTAGAAGCTGAGAGGGCCCTCTGACGCGGCCAAAAACGGTTGCAACGTGGCACCGCCGCGATCGATCATCGGGAGCAATAATTCAGGAACCGTCGGTGGATCGAACGTGGCGGATGAATTGCAGCTGCAGCGTCGATTGTGTTTGCATTGTTCGTTGGTTACCAGTGCACGAGATGCACTCTTGTCGGTGCATCCCAGACGGAGGAGGCATCGATGAGATACAATTACGGGGCATCGAGGACTCTACCGGGTTGGCCAGGTTAAATCGAGCCACGTTGGGAGTTTTAACCTTTTGGATACTACTGGATGCTGTAACCTAACAGCTGGATGCACTTCTGGATCATTTCATTCGAATCACGAACTTAGAAAAGAGGACACGAAAGCAGTTGGAAAAATCTTGGCTGGAAATAGTATGAGCTGTGAAGGGTAAGAAGGCATCGATAATCGAGCAGGTTGAATCGATCGTGTAACGAGTACCCTCGGTATTGAATCAGCCTCAAGAGAGCCTGATTCAAGGTAAACACATCTGAAGGCAGGAGAATACTCGACACCTCTGGCATTGGTCTTTTTGCGTTTTCACCGAAGGCGGTCGAGCTATCTTGGTCGAATCGGTGGTAAGGTTTCAACGCTGCTCTCCTCGCCTTTTCGAGGGGGCCTCCTATCGTCTGCAGGTGTTTACAGACACCTTTTTACGTGCTTGAGAGCGATCTGAGTTTGCACTGTTTATGGAGGATATGAAACGCCCAAAGGATCGGGCCATCGAAGAATGTGGACCTCAAATTTGGCCATACACTTTGATACCTAATCTAACATCTCGGTTGCCTCGATGTTAGAACCCTAATTGTTGGATTTTAATGGTTATGCTGTGATACCCGCTAACGCGAGGAGAGAAAAAGGAAACTTCTACGGATAAGCCATCTCAGAGAGTTCCACCTCGACGAACTCGTGCCTCATTTTAAATTTACTTACGAGGAGTTCCAGCAGAGAGGCCTTAAAACGCTCGGATACATTGTAATCCGAGGGAAAAAGGACCCCTGACCTCTTCTTGTGACGAGGCTATCCTTGAAGTCACCGGTAACTGATTAAGCCTTCCTTTTCTTCCTTTACACTTTTATCTTCAGCCTAAAGTACGTAGTCTCGGGTAGCCTACTTTGCCGAACGCTTATCTCCGAATCTTTGGACTTATCTTCAAATTACATTTGAAATTACTCCGCTGTTACCCTCACGGATTTATTTTAAGGAATCATGTTCGGGAGCTGGCTCGTTTTATAAATGTCTAATGCCTGATCTGCTAACCGATATCCAGGCGCCGAGACAAGGTTCATGATAAGAAATTGCTGGCCCTAATCATCGACGTAGCTGTTCCACCTATTCACTATTTTCTAGCCTGTGATTTTATATCTCATTATTCCTAACTACCTCGTTTATCAGCCCTTTCTCAATGAGCTCAATCCTGTTGACACACTTTCTCTCAATTTTTACTTTTCCAAAAAAAGTGATAATCCTCGACCTAAAGGTAGCACTATCGTCGCCTAAATACCATCAACCGGATTCTGTGCGCTGGATCAAGCGGCCCCGTTTCCCAGCTAGTGTGCATAGATCCTGCAAGCCTCTCAGGAAGATTATTCGTGAAAGCGACGAATGAAATCGACCTCCGTGCATTCGAATTCCCAGTGCAACGTCGTCGTCGATCAACGGAGAGGGCAGGGGGAGAGAAAGGGTGCACATAAGAAAAGAGATCACGACCGGTAGAGAGGAACGCGCGAGCGAGCCAGCGGGGAGACAAAAATCTTCTCACGATCGTGACAGTTCGACCCTTCGATGGGCAGACAGGCTACTCCTGTCGGGAGCAAGCCTTTCGGCCCCGCGTATTCCCTTTAACCATGACGTCTTTCCTTGTCGGTGCTTCCATGGCAGCTTCTCTACGTACGACCATATTCGAGAAGAGGCTAGGACGTTGCTCCCTGAAAGCGACCAGGCTTCACAGCCTTAAGCTTCGTCCACATCCGGCACAGGATTGGCAGTTTTCCAAAATTTTGCGATGCGTGACGCTTCCGTGAGGCAATCTAACGAAACGCGCGACTTTGGAGAGCGAAAGTGTTCCCTAATTACGAAGATGGCTCTTGTAATAGCGTTCTGGTTGCTGGGGCGCGTTTAATGGGCTTGGCCAGGCCCTTGATTTGACAAGAAGACCCTATCCAGAAATGGGGAGATGATTAATCAAGTTTCTCGTCGCTGAGGTAATTCACCTTCAGCCTGACAAGTCTTTAGTTGCTGTCTAGGCTAGGAGAGAAGAATATCGATCGGTCGGCACCTAGAATCGCTTTGCATCGCTGGACGAATAATTATGAGCCATGATCCGCGACGACCAGGTCGATCGCCGGCACGGAACGGCCGCAGAGAGAAAGAGAACTGGTTTCGTTATCGTCGTTCGTTGTACACGGAGTGTCCCTGACCAGAATACCGGGGCTGGCAGGCCGGGCGACAAATTTTCTTCGCTATCTTCGCAAGAGGATCTTGTCACGCGCGCATACGTTACGGCTCACCTTTAAGCCGCGTTCAAGACCCCACCGTTGTCCGACACGGGCGTGAAACTAGACCTGAATTTGCCGATGCTAATTAGGTCCGAGAAACTAGTCCGTGATCGTAGCCCAGGGTGCATGCGCGCGAACCTTGCCAACAGATATGAAACGGGGATACGGACGAGGCTCATGCTAGCGTAATAGGAGCGAGGATCGGTTTATGACGTCCTCGGTTATCCGCTCGATCGCGAAGGTTGAATTTCATGAAACCCACGCGGCCGACCTTCGATCGACGATCGATCCGCCGCGTCTCTGGCTCAGAAGGCATTCGCTGCATAATGCCACGCCAGGAAGTAAGTACGAGGCGTAGTCAAGACAACGGTATTTGCCTCGATTGTTCGTGTCTTTTCGCGTTCTGTCTTCGAGGAAATACGTGCCACGAAACGCTCCAGAGCGAGTTTCGCGTCGATTCTTCCGATCCGAAGGGAGATTCGATGTGTACGAGCTGATTGTCTTCAGTATTGGAGGTCGTGCGGAAGAATTGCTTGCCTAGAGAATATTCTCACGGTGCGGAAAATTGCTGTCGTGGATGGAGAGAGATACCAAAGTCTACTTGCATTTTTTCAGAAGAGAGGATTTCAATTTGATGCACAGAAGTTTCCTTAACATCTCCAAGTACGAAAGTTATCATTTGAAGCAAATGATACTCCAGTTTTAAGCTAAGAGGAACATTTCATCGAAAAGCAAACAGCGGAAAGTTTCGACAGCATCTTTAGACGAGTTCGGTTCACTTTACGACACCCTTTGAAGACGGCTGGGTATAATGATAAGGCCACACACGGTCGTCGAGAGCCGCGCCAGGTACAGAATAGATGTACCAGTAGGATAACCAAAGGACTCGATTCGACTTGTCCCGAAGTGTTGAAAGCGAGAACGGTCAGAGGAAACACTCGGTAGCGTGGTTTACACCGGTCAGACCTGTTAACTGAAAATCCCAATAGGCGAGGAAACGATCGTCAAACAGAAACGTCGTGTTTGTTCTCACACGATGCATTTCTGAATGCATATCCCTGGAATATGTCAAGAACCCTCATTTTGGAGGCAGCATTTACGAGACAACTCAAAAAACTTACTATCTACTTTAAAATATTCACAACCGGATTCACTGGAGCGATTGACGACCAACATCTACAGTAAAAACATTTCTGCCTATAAGGGCCGCGGGTCTTCCCATGGAATTTACGTTGCACGAGCATGTTCGATAGTCCGTAGTCGTATTTTCGCATCGACGTATCCCCAAGAACCTATACCCTACCCTCACGCAGCGAGCCTAGCCAGTAATAAAACAAATCTCCTTATACGCTTGTAAGTTCGCACGGTTCCGGGATGTCGTATATGGCAATCCAATAGGGTATTCCTCGAATCGCGGCTACAACTGTCCCAGGAGGGAAAGAGAGGGCAAGCAAAGGGGATCCAGGCTCGCGATGACTTGAAGAGATGCTAGTAAACGATATATCGCGGTGTTCGACTCGCGTTCCTTCCTCGTCCTCCCATAATTCGCGGCCTCGGTACAGGTCCACGCTCTTCTATGCGTGTTCGAATATTTCTATAAATCAGCTCGACCTTCTACTCCACTGTGTCCCACAAATACCATCTGAATTCACTTAAATTGACAGAAGCTTTAACGACGGAAATATAACGACGGAAATACTAAAATTCCAAAAAAAGTAAGCTTCAAAATTGTGGGAGAATATAGAGATGGGTGATGTGACAGCAAGAGACCTACGTCCAGAAGACTGGTATCCCGCGCTATTGAAGTTATGTACCATAGACATGATCGCAGAATCCTGAAGAGAGGGGAGCTGAACATAGATACAAGCAGAGATGTGGCAGAACTGCACGAATGTCGAATGGACCGTTCGTGAGGATCCTGGAGCGAGCTCCAGCCGTTATCAGGATAGCCAGGTTGCTGTTGTTGCTTTGTGGTTCATCGCTGACGTAGTCGTTACTCTCCCCGCGACGGCAGCCTCATGCATCTCTTGCAGAATCCATTGAATCGCATCAGCGCATCTACATGGACGTGCACGTGATGTAACGTGAAAGACCAGGGAGTTCCACGTGCTGAATATTAAGAGATACTGAACGTTAACATCTAGGTACAAGAAAGAAGTGCATATCTCTGGATCTACTAGAACTTTGGAAAGGAAAAAGAAAGAGAAGGTGGTGTATGGAATTTGTTCCTCCTCTTCTTTTCAAGCATCCCAAGAGAGCAATTGAAATCTCAGAACATCACACCAGGAGTAGACGAGGATTTTGAATTACACTCAGCGAGGGAAACGCAAGTTTCGAGATCCAGAAAGCCCTGGCAGCCCTCAGCTCCACGCAGCACTTTCGTGTGCACGAGTAACGCGAGGGTTCCTCCGGGTTCGTGCAGGTGAGATTATCTAAATTTAAATCGCACCGCGCCAGACCAGTGGAAGAGCATTGTTCGTGGCTGTTGCGGCTCGAGAGGACGCGCCGCCAGTTTTTCGAGGGCTCGTGGGACGCGAAGAAAAGAGGGGAAAACGAGGAGGGAGAAAGAGGAGAGGTCGAAGACGAGCTGGACTAACGCAAGGCACCCACACGTTCGCTGAGGATACACGAGGGTCGCACACACGACGCGCACAAAAGGGCCCCCACGATGCAGGTGCAGCCCTACGGATCGGTGCATTCATCGGGGTTTTGCGACCCTCCATCTACCGTCGTCAAAAGGCGCGCGACGCTGGCTGCGATTGGCCGAAAACGGATGACACCTTAAGCTGCCGGAATGACGAGTTCTGCAGACCTTTTCAGCGCATCGTCTTTTTGCAAGATCAGACAAAAATTGTACACCTAGTAGGCAGAAGCTTTGATGCTAGGTCTTGCTAATACGCAGAATAATAATCAAAACTGTCTGTATTAGACATGCTTATACTACTTAACAGAGAAATGCATCGCTGAACGTGTTTCAGGGATCAGCTATAAAATGACACGTGCAGGGCATGCACTGCACGATGCACCCACTCAAATTCCAGCGAAATATCAGCCTGGAATAAGGCGCACGTGGGAGTCGCGAACAGATAAACGGCATTGCGATTCAGGTGCAGCTGCAAATTAGAGGCGTCCTTCTCTCGATAAAGTGCTATTTGCTGAACGTTCGCGATTGATTGTAAATGGCATCGTCACTGTAACTTTCTTGTTTGATACGACGGTCAGACGACATATGCCAACGTGTCGTGTACATTACGTACATACATGTAGAGGAGAGCCTACTCACTGTCTTAAAAGTGGATAATCGAGAACGAACAGGGAGCAAGAAGACAAGGAGGAAAGGATCTTTACGATGCAACAGACGCTTATGTCAGTAATAACACGAATCGACCGCTATTATCTGCATAATCATGATAACTGCATAATGACCGCATCAGTGTAAGACTGTTGGTACTACCACGAAAACTGTTAAGAATGGTTTCTATGATTAATGTCTGGGAGAATTGTCGCTCTTATTGAATATAATAGTGTGTAAGAGTGGATGCATAATGAGGACGCAATTGTACTGATAAAAGAACGCTATACAACCTGTAAGTGCTTATTTGCTCCTAGTTAATTATACGAAAACGATGGTGAAATTTTCTCAAGAAACCTCTGGAGAATTTTTCCTAGAACAATTCTGTGACGCACCTTGAATATTTGTCAAGAATACATGTACAAAGTGGAAGAGAAGGAGCAGCTCACAAGCGGCTTCCAATCCTTCTTAGAATCTTCGACTTCGCGTGTCCATCACTCTGAGCCATTTATCGTTTGCATTTTGCTTTTGCTTTTTTATTTTCATTTAACAACTGGGATTCGTGTCCAACAGTAGAGTTCTCAATTTGTTATGCCAGTCCTTTTGCTGACTGGTAGCTAAACGGACTTGTTATGCCGCGAGTGTAACGAATGCATGCGATGCACCTTTAAATCTTCGTAACACGAATATTAACGTTGAATTGTTCAAACGTCGCCACATGCGAACGATTCGCAAGCCTCCCTAGAAAAGGGGGTTAATACCCCCACGTCACGAAACACCTGACCGAAATAATTGGAAATTCCTATTGCCGATTTGGCGCATCGCGATGCTCCAAATATACTCGCTGCAGTTAATCGTGTTAATATCCCTGGTGGTACCGTTGATCCGACTGACTCGGATGCATTTCACGAATCAAGGATTGCAGGCAATATGAACTCACTTGGATCACCTGCATAATTCCAGGAGGCCTCGATCCACACAAGCACGATTCCCGACTTCTCCTCGGAAAGGGCTGAGAGGGGCAATTGTAACGATTCGAAAGCCCGATGGCCCGCGGTGCGCGATACCTGTTGCTTCTCGAACGGCGAGGAAGGCTGACCCGGAGCAGCAGCAGCAGCAGCAGCAGCAGCAGCAGCAGCAGCAGCAGCGGGACAGAAAAAGCTTGGGCGCGAGTGAAAATGCAAAAGCAGAGATCTGGATGTGGCGTTCGGCCGTAAAAAGCCGAGACACACGGCGCGGTCGATCGGTCTGTCCGACAAAGCGGGACAAAAGGACGAAGGAGGAGCCGTGATATCCTGGCGCCAGTCGCGGCCCGTGCTTCGGTCGGGACAAACAAAACGAATCGGTGGAGCCGGAGGGGAGTTGCAGCGGTCGACGCAGCGGTCGACGCAGCGGTCGACGCAGCGGTCGATGCAGCGGGAATATGGGCCAGGCCGACCGACGAATTCGTGAAAAGGATGTGTCGAGTCAACGAGCTGCGTCGAATCGAGGACGACGGCGAAGGTTGCGTTCCCTTGACGTGAACTCGTTTCCACCGAACGAAGAGTGAATAACGAGGGCGATATATGGGAAACTGAAAGGCAGAAGGGGTATCAGGAGGATGGGGCACCGAGATGAAGAATGATTGGAGCACATGCCGCAGTTATAATTGAAAATGCGATCTACTCGATGAAAAGAACCGAACGAACTGAGTATAGACTAAAAGATGAATGAGATAAGATACTTTCTGATAAGGTTTCTTAAGGAATGCATCTTTTTCGATGCTGATAGTGTATCTGGACGAAAGGTACTAGGACAGTGATTAACTGGAATGACGTGGTGCCAATTAGACCCACGTTACACCGGTGACTCGATCGTTATTGGAGCACGCTGTACACCGAGCGTTCCTCGCATGCACCGCATTTCGCGATAACAATCTAATTGGTATTTACGGCTGCCCTAGTGCATCTAGGTATTTTTAGGCCGGCGCTAAGTCAGCGGCCACAGTGAAGTGCACTTGAAGCAACCGTACCAACGACCCCGAGAAAATATATCGACGCGGAAGAACCAAACAAATCGATATGAAAGAATGCAGATGAGTGCAGCTCACATCTGAGATATTCGCGATGCATTCAATAAAGGATTAATTCCTGGAGGAATAATCAAAACATAGGAATTCCAAAACTTTCAATTTCGAGATTGCTCGCTTAAACAACACAGTACATTGTAAGAGATAAAAGCAGTGAATATATCCCATCGTTTGCTTCACGGTGGAAAATCATTTTACATAATTCGCGGTCGATTAATTTGATTAGCCGAGTGATAAGTCGTCGACCGCTGGATGTATGCACGGCACGCCACTCAATAAGCTCAAATTATCGATAATTAAAGCGCGATCGTGGAAGCGGGCAGCCACTGTGCCGCGGCTAGCAGTCGTTTATGCAAATTCCTCGCCTGCATCAACGTGATTCTTTAAACCCGTTCCGTGAGAAACGTGTCTCGCTTTCAAAAAGTGGCCCGACAGTATCTGCCTCTGACGATCGAGAAAACTTTCGAACGACGTCGCTAATTAATCCACGGCTCCTTCTTTTTCCTTCTTCCGGTCTAACTGTTAGTTCGTGGTCAATAAAAAACCGGACTGAGCGTCCCATCGCGAAGCGATTTTGTCTGTCACGAAACAGGACATGGCTCTGCACGCGAACGATTTTCGATGGATGGTCCTCCTCTGAAAATGAACGCCACTCAGAAGCAAAATTCCTTTTCGGCGGTAACATCAATTACTTGGCGGATCAGAGAGAGTTTTAAGTCTGAGAGAGAAGTTTCTGAAAAAAGGCTACGAATAGCCACATTTGTTTAAGCTGCATGGAGCACTTTCATCAAACTTTTTCCAGTAATCGTCTCTCGTCCACGTGGAGCGATCGAGACGGATCTGAGGTCGTCGAGGAGGACACGGAATTTTCGCTGGAATCGACGGCCTCCGTTCCAGGAAGATTTACTGTTCTTTATATTTAGCGGACAAGGCGGCCTTTTATTGAGATGTCATCGGTTAACGCAAAACGAGAGAGTAATGCGATTGGTCTCCGGCTCGGTGTGGTCCTGGCCCAGCAAAAAGTTGCCCCGGACCAACGAGTCACTGCAACTGTTATAAATAAGCCCTTCGGTATAGGCTCGATACGGCCACCCTACCGCCGCTACTGACAACAGGTATGTAAACGCCGTAAGGGACGGCGAAAGGGACGCGGCTCTGCTACTTTTGAATTAATTATTTGATGCTCTCCCCATATGAATAATTCAACGTTTGCTGAGATGAATCTTGACCGACGCGCCTTTATACGCGCCTTTATACGCGTACACGCAAGGGGGTAGGAAGCGGAAAATGGGATTGCCTTTTGATTTATCGAGCCCCCCGGCGAGGAAAGCTTTCATGTGCTTGGGATTTTCTCAGCTGAGAGCTTACTCCCTGGGAAAGTGCAAATTTCATTAACTTTTTTCTCAAGTTTGCAAATTTCTGAAGGTACTCCAGTTTTGGTTACAGAGGCTCTTCCAGGCGAATCAGCTTGCGTAAAATAAAAGTGACCTGTCAGGCTGGGTAATCGATGTGTTACATGACTCAGTTCCTGTGACGACCCGAGCGTGTCGGTGGAACATTAATTATTATTGCGATAGTCGAAGGGTAGTCTTTTTTCGCCAAGACTGTAATAAACCAACCACGCCTTCTATCCTATTACTCATTCAATCGTGAACTCTGACCGTGCCCTAAACAACTTGAGCCGACTAATAAAATCCCTTCCCTCACCTGAAATCAAGCCACATCAGAGGTTAAAGTAGAGGAAGAGCAATTAAGGGCCAGCAGTCTTTATTCGACTCTGAAATCGGTTCGTCGAAGCAGCTCCAACCAGGCTGGCGTGAATTCAATCCACTTGTTATCGCGAAACACACGTTTCAGGGTACTTCGGCAAGTATCTGAACAAGTACAACGGCTCGTACATACCTCCAGGCTGGCGTGAGTGGGGTGGGCTTATAATGAATTCACGGTACTACAACTACAGCGTCAACATGAACGGGAAGAAGATAAAGCACGGTTTCGAGTACAGCAAGGACTATTACCCGGACCTGATAGCGAACGACAGCGTGGCTTTTCTGCGCCAGAGCAAACACAATTTCGCCCGGAAGCCGGTGATGCTCGTCGCGAGTTTCCCGGCCCCCCACGGGCCCGAGGACTCCGCACCCCAGTTCTCCCACCTCTTCTTCAACGTCACCACTCACCAGTAAGTACGAAAGTTTGTCATTTGCGTTTGCCTTCGTTACTTTCGACTCGGATCTGGGTCAGTTCGTTAGCCTCTGGATCAGGAGTTTGTTTGCGCGTTAATTGCGTTTACCCTCTGTTTCAACGAACCCCCCCCACCCCGCTTAGATAGCTGCCTCCTGCTTTTCCCAGATTGAGTTTCTTTCGGCAGCTGGATAGTTTTTCAAACACTATTTTGCATTTTCTACTCTTTCTCGGTACAAAGTTTCTTTAGAATATTTGCAACAATCGCTTCGTCATTTTCATTCGCGTTGACGTGCATGGCAACGCGCAACGGTATCGCGCGCGTCAGTGTCGCGGACTTGACAACGCTTCCTGACGGCAAGACTCGTTTCTCCGAACCGACAAACGCGTATACGAGCCTATCATCCGGCGTCGAAGTTCTGTGAACGAGAATACGCAAGGTGGTTTACAACGAGCGCGCGACTGGTCGGCTGGCGAACGATTTAACAACGTGTAAGCGAAAAGACGAAGTCGGAGGCAGGTGACGAGAGGCACTCTAGACTAGACAACCGGATAGATAACTGCATCCACAGGGTGTCATCGTCGTGTGATGGAGTGCCCTAGACGCGGGGCGTGCTGTGCGCGATGAAAAGCACTAAAAAACGTGCACCCCACTTGGACTAGTCTCGTCTCACCCCTCTGGACAACGCCCGTCATTGTGCCACCGTGATGCAGGTATTATGTTCACCTGTCTCTGTTCCACGACGGAAAAACATCTTTCATTCTTCCCCCGCGAGCGGAACGACGCGTTCCCTCTGCCTCCATTCGCCTCTGTTTCGCTGGACGTGTACCTGCTGCAAGTACGATTCAGAGGGCCGTGGAGGAGAGGAGCGCGTGACGTTTCGCGAGGGATCTTTTGTAAAGGGGGACTACAGATTGCCTCATTGTACGAGGGAATATTTTTGTTGGAGACGGTGTGCCATGATAAGCGCCCGATCGATTTTAAAGCGATCCTTCTTCCATTTCCGAGTACTCTGTTGCGTCTGCAAGCGCCACGAGTGGGTACCGTTTTTCCATTCATCGATTTTTCGAAACGCTTTCCTCTCTGCCATATCTCGGCGCAGATTCTTGTACGGGTTTGATCCTCCGATGATACTATTACGCGAACGAAGAATATACTCAGCCGCTGAAGCATCACTCTTGCTAGGTCTTCCTTCCGTTTTTTTTCCTTTTCTTATATAGGTCGTTGCTGCACTTAGCTGTCCCTTCTCCGAGAGGAAAAGACTGCTTCGATTCTTTCTGCGAGAGGCAGGAATGATTCATTACCGAGTTATTTGGAACGATTCAATTGGGCCAAAGTCCCCCCAATATGGGCCATCGTCCAATTAGCCGTTTGTCATTCTACTGTACATTGCAGGGCAATTGGAAAACGTTCGAGTACTAGAATGGTTATAGCTGTTCGCAATTTATTCGAATTAAAGGGAAAGTCGTAAATTCGCAGTCTTCGCATGCATGCAGAATTCCTATCGAAGAATATGCTTTCTTGAATAGAAGTGAACATAAATCTCTGTTACTGTGTAGAACGTAGATTACTGATTAAATGGTTTTCAATTGATTGTATATCAAAAAGCAATTGCGGTCCAAAGAGAGCAACCTCGCGAATAGGCGAATAACATACCCAACTTTGTACACCAGCCATTTAGTAGGATTACAATCAAGAAGCATAAATTTGTGCTTGGCACAGGTTCTACTCCCGGCAATGCCATTCTACGCGAAATAACACGTTGCTGAGCTACCGAAGAATTCAGAAACTTTACGTTCTGAATTTTCTTGCTTTCGCATGCAGCATAGAGAATAAATTCTACATATTTCTTGGGTCGAAGAAGCCTTTTCAAATACTTCTACATCGGAGAGCAATTGGAAACTAAAAATGACAAAATTTCAAGAATAAACTGTCTGGGCCAAACTGAAAACCAGTAAATTGGGAACCCTGGCACAGATTCTGCTCCCATCACCATTCTGTGTAAACTAAGGCATCTCTAAGCCAAACTAAGATCGACCACTTTCGAGGCGAGTTCTCCTTGTGCTTAAAGTTCGCGCGAAATCGATCCCCACACGACGCAGTAAATTCTAATTAAACACGATCCATAACGCGTGCTGGCATCGCAAAGTCACGAGCATAGACATCGTTTAATTCCATAACCGGCGGTTTTAATTCTACGCTCGTGCATCAGCCTGTTCTCTTGTCGCGTCGTTCAAAAGTTAATCGAGAGAAATTAATGCGCGACGCGGCACGACGCGCGCAATTACGAGCTTTCACGGTGCTTTTACCACGGGCTCAGGCACATTCTACCCTTAAGCAGCTATTTGATCGGCTTGCCAGCAAATTAATATTCTTTTCGCGAGAGAATTAAAACGACACACCGGCGCGAAATCAGTTTTACGACTCTCTGGTAATTTCCCTGATTGCTCTCTCCTCTTCTCGCCTCGCGGCTACTCGTGAATCTTCCAAATCAGATGCCTCCTCGCTGAAGTCGACTTGTCTGAATAAAAGCTAATTTGCTTCTTTGAGACACTTTGCTCGAGCCGAGCGTATCAACTAGTGGTTCGTCTTACCCGCACTCCGCTAAGCTGATCGCGATTAGCACAGTCAGTCTTCTCTAATCTGAATCGCGTTAATGGCCTCCTTCCAATCAAGAGCCGCAGTTATCGCGATCAACGAACCCGCTTATATTTTGACAGTGCTCTTTCACCATGACTAATCCGCAGGCGACGCCTCGGGAGTGGAGTTTATCAGAGATTTGGCTTGCATTAAGCGCGTATACGACACTCAGCCGCGGGCTGTGTTTTAATTCCAGCGAAACACGTCTCTGTTTAATATCGCCCCCTACTGCTGCAGATAATCGGAGAATTTATCGCTGGGAGTAATTAGCTGGAGAAATTTATGAAAGGATGGCCACGATGATTGCATTCCTCGGAGGCAAGGAGGAAAAAATCGAGCTGAAGTACTGTGCCGCGGTTTCTCAGGCATTTTTCAGGAAAAGCGCGATCGTGATCGATCGCTTGGTGCCTATTCATGCATCACGTCGACTTCCAGCGTTAGATCTGCGTAGATCTCGCGATAACAGGTACCAGCAGTACCAGTGGAATTGATTAACGAGGCGTGGGTAAACACGAGGCGACAGAACGCGCGTGTATCGAGGGGTTCGATCGAGACTAAAGACACGCGTCGTGGTGAACGCGATCGAGAAGGAACGGAAAACGGAAGAGTTGAAACGGCAGAGATGGATCGTTTTGATACCGGATCATTAATACTTGGAGTGGTACTTGAGGACAAGTACGAGTGATTCGATGCACGTGTATTCGCCTGGCTTTAATAATGGATCTTTTATGGTTCAATGCACGCATCTCGTTACGTAAAAACTTCTCCTTCGAAAAGACTGATACTGGTGTCGTAGTAAAAAAATAAAAAAGGAACTCGAGGTTGTCTCCGACAGAGTCTATTACCCCAACCAGATCTTATATTTTCCTTCGTTTTACATGGCCTCCTTTCCTACTTGGGGATGCTTGACGAGCACTCCAGATACCTCAAATATCGATTACCCCCGGTACACGATATCCTTACATCCGTCTGCTGCAAGCACTCGCAAAATTGTCTCACGTTTTGGCGAGAGAAAAATGTGACGTGAAATATTGAGAGGTCTATTGATAGACGTCGATGTACCAGACAAGCGTTTTACTATCCCTGAGGAGAATTAACGCATGTCGCATAGAAAACAAAATAGCAGATGGTCAGGAGACCGATGAGCAAGATCTCGAGGGGATGCACGTGGAGATAGGCGAGAGAGTGAGATGCAGCAGGAGACGGAAGACGCGGGGGCGCGTGTCTGGGTGCAAATATAATCGTGGAGTGTCTCGCGGGAGAGTTAAGTGGCCGTGGCGAGCTGGTGTACGGAGAATAGGTCGCAATTAAGGAGTCCAGACGAAATACGGTGGGTACAGGAGCGGTAGGCGAGGGGAGTATTCTTCGTTCGGGGGCCACCGTCAGATTGTGCGCTTTATTTTGAATTTGCATAAAGCAACCAGCCGCTTTGCGGCCGCCAGCCGAGGCGGACGAAAAGGCTATCCGGTGAAATTAACGCGAACCGTGTTCCTCTTTAAGATCCCCTCGCTGCCTCTCTGCCGCTCTCATTTAGCAGCTCGCACATTTTGGCCCGTGCTCGTTCCTGCTTCCTTTCCTTTCGACGAATTACGCTTGTTATTCGGAAACGATTTCTTTAGACTCTCTGCATTTCCTCACTGTTCACTATTTATTTCGTGCGGGTCTACTTCCTTCTTTGATGCAAGAATAGTCTCTAAAAGACGGATAGTTAAGCAATGAATGCCCGATGGCCTCGTTTTTGAGAAAATTGATGACCTTTATGAGTGATAGAAGCGAGGATCCTTGGGAGTAATAACACTGCACGCGAAATGCTCGTTTTCAGCCAGCATTACATCTTAATTCTGCTTCTCAGAATTCGTCCATGTTTGAACAAGTCGCGGGGCTTAATTGAACAGCCGCCTTTTGCAATGAGACGATATTGCGCAAAAGTTAACTACTGCAAGCCTGATCTAGAAGTGGGACCGTGAATTGGAATTGAAAATACTTGAATCTTCAACAACTGCTAAACTCTATTCACCAAGAAACCACTCTCAACATTTTACGTTCCAATTTTCTCCAAATTCGACCTCAGAAGTTCATCCCAAACTTCACCTTCAATTTCAGTCTTCTATGAAGCTTCCAAACGATAGGACCGATAAACCAGTTTTCGTACGAAGGTCCGCCAATAAGAGAAAGGTATCCACGTCCGAGGCAAGCGTTCCTGAAGGACGTGGTGGAAGGTGAAGGGCCAATTACCCATAATTTCGTGTTTCGCGTAATTGGTGGAGAGCTAGATGTAAAGAGAGAAGAGAAAGGAGAGAGGATACGGTGTGTCTGAAGGATCCACCACGTTCCACCCGTTTCTCGTTGCATCGAACTCTTGCGTCTCGCTAGACTCTCGAGATTAATTCAATTTCGCCTAGTCGACTCGGATTCCAGCCATGGAACTATGCGTGTACACCTGAATCATAGTTACCCGAGCTACTGTACCACATAATCGGCTAACCAGGATTCTCGGGCGAGAGGAGACTTGGCTTCGAGTTGGCAATTAGTCGCTAATGGGCGGAGATTGTTCGACGAATCGACTTAATCACCATCTGTCGCTTAGAAAAAGTATTTTCTTGTAAGGAGTGGCCTGTGCAAATGAAACCACCTTCTGAAGAGGAGAGATATCAATTCCAGCGAAAATAATCTTAGAAATAGTAAAGTTACTTAGGTTTCACTTTCGTCAATAGAGAAAGTAAACGCAACGCCCAGGTCTCCAGCGCTACAAGTCTTAAGTTTCCATTTCTGTTTCAGTACTCCAGCGTATGATTACGCCCCTAATCCAGACAAGCAATGGATTCTCCAAGTGACTCAAAAGATGCAGCCGATTCACAAGCAATTTACGGACCTTTTAATGACCAAGAGACTCCAAACGCTGCAGAGCGTGGATGACGCGGTGGATAGGGTAAGTGATTCATGTTTACCACTCCTCCTGGCGATACTTATTAATTGAAGCTTCTGCCACGAATGTGTCGAGAAAATAACCAAATGCTAGTTCCTTGAAAAGATGATCTATCTACTTTTACCAGCCCATTCTTCTTGACAGATCTACAAAGAATTGAAGGACCTGGGGGAACTGGACAACACGTATATAATATACACATCTGATCACGGCTACCATTTGGGGCAGTTTGGTTTAATTAAAGGAAAAAGTTTTCCATTTGAATTCGACGTGAGGGTGCCATTCCTCATCAGAGGACCTGGAATCGAGCCCGGCACTATGTAAGCCAGTATATTATTATTTTCATTCTGAGTAGGACAAATCGTACTCTGATTTCTCAGATTCAGCGTACCAGGAAGCACTCGTTACATCGTCAGGGACGTAGGGAAAATAAACGAAAGATGATGGGACATTTAAGTGTTATGAATCACATCGGATATATAGTCACCTTTCACAGAAGTTACAATATAGTCAAACTGATTTAGTAGTCTATGAGTTAAATACTAGTGAGTCAGAAAAATCAGATAAACTCGTAGGGCAGGGAATATATGTGTACTCTTATATACCCCGAATGGATGGTCCAATATCGGATTACAATAAAGCATCTATATGACGTTCCAGCGTAGACGACATAGTTTTGAACATCGACTTGGCGCCGACGTTCCTAGACATAGCTGGCGTCGAGACGCCACCACAGATGGACGGTCGTTCTTTCAAGAAACTTTTTCAAAAGTGAGTGTAATCCTTTGCCAATTTTTCCCCGTATTTACGTCGCAAGTTAAACACCAGATTTGCAAGGATCATCAGAACAATTCGAAACAGAGGATTTTTACCTTTCGATCTTCATAATGAAAAAAACTACGGTGTTACAGTAAGCATGGTAGAAGATCAAAGTTCAAGTGGCCAGACACGTTCCTCATAGAATCCTCTGGCCGACGAGAGACTCCAGAATCGATCGCGGAATCGAAAGCAAGGGAAGCTAGAAAGCAGAATGCTACTCTCGCTAAGCAGCATGCGAACGCAACACCTGAAGAAGAAGACGATAATGCAGCTGATGCCGACACCGAACATGAGACAGAGCATAGGTTTCTAGAAAACGACACTGGCAGCGATCAGGATATCTCAGAGGACGAGGATTTCGAAGATTCTATCATCGACGATTCAAGTAATTCTTTTTTTACATTATTCTTTTCTCAAGTAGAGTACTCAGGTGGTGTGGTGTGAACCTTATACTGTATTATTTCCATTTCAAAGCTTATTTCTTGCGCCATCATTAGTTCGACTGTTTCGTAACTAAGGTGGAGTGCGAATAATAAATTTGAAGGTAAATGGGTAAGGAAATAATGATCTCACTGCATCAACTAAGGGTTACACAGAAAATCCGTGGGCTTCACTGCACACTTTATCTACCCATAACTTCGTTTCCACGTTCAGAATGCCGTAACACTGCACGCTGGTTTGGTGCTGACCTTTTCACGGCAATAAACCCACTCTTCGCTTGGAGACTAGTAATCTCATGGTACGATCCAATCGTTCAATGAGCAAATTACTTAAGTACAGATTCGCGGAGTCGACGACAGGAATAAGTGGACGTATCAATTCTGGGAACTGAAACGGGTCGAAGAATCGTAATATCTCCAGACGATGTAGTACCTATTTAATTACCGTAATCGTGGATAATTAAGTTATCCAGAGGATGGATTATTTTTTCAATTGTGATCAATGCATTGTCATAGACGATCCGTTTCTCGCAGTTTTTTCATGGAATCTCGAGGCACAGGGTCTAAATTAGCGCGATACAAAAGAAGGAGCGAGTAGTCGCAGCACGTCAAGGGATTCAGGAGTATAATTGAAGTCCATGGTTAGCTTAAATGAATTCCTATTCAGCTGGTCTGGATTATCGCGGTAAAAGGGGCTCGAATCCAGGGTCGAGCATAAATCTCTCAGGGGATTTCGGCCAGGATTTACGCAACGATCGTTGCTAATCCCATTTTATTGGTTCGTGCCTCCCTTTGTAGAACCTCCGCGTCACTTTCGTTTCGTTTCGACAGGCAGCTCATAAACGACGTCGTTCGACGGGTCGAAAGTTAATATTTCCAGCGAAATTTGACACATGAAAGGTCAGGTATGAGCAGTCCTGAAATGAGGGACCGTTTTCAGATTCTGATCCGCATCTGGACAACAGAGTGTATCCCGTGCACTCGACGTTCTCCTCGAAGCACGAGCGATTGGCTGTAGAGTGCTCGAGACCAGAAGCACAGACGAATTGTGTGCTAGGACAGAAATGGCGGTGCGAAAGGGATGGGCATCGATGGAGAAGACACAAGTGCAAGTACGCCGCACCTCCACCGAGGATGTCGAAGAAATGCGCCTGCTTTACGCCTAACGGAGTGGTCTACACTAGGCTAGAGTCTAACGATTATGATAGCCATCGATATGGGTTTGGCAGGGACAGGAAACCAACTGATGTGTATAGTGATGTGGCTAGATACTTCGCCAGACGAGGTACATAGTTCTTAAGTAGTATAGATAAATAATAGAGGCGACAGTGGTGTTAGATGTATATTCAGGAGTAAAAGAAATTTATGTATATGATTGTGATGATTATCATTGAGGACTTTTGTCAGGCAAACGAGATTTGTCGAAAGAAACTGGAGATGTCCATCAAGATATCGATGTAGATCAGGATATCTGTAACGATGGCGACCGAGACCGACGTGCCATCGATGAGGAAGATGATGAAGACTTTTTCCAGGAATTGAACAGCCTCGCACAGGATGTTAGGAGGGAATACATTAATCTAGTTTATAGGTAAAAAGAGTTAATGAGCTTTCTTCTGGTAAATAGTTGATATTTTATTAGTGAATATATCTCTAGGCCAAAGTCTGACAACCACACTTTTAATAATAATGAGCTCGAATTCGACGACTTGGATAAATCTGAGTATTCGATAACAGACTTCGATCCTTCTCTGGATCAGCTCGTTAAGGGTCGACTGAATATCCAAGATATAGTTAAGAGGCACAGAAGGATACGGAGAAGCACCACGAAGAAAGATACCGTGGAGCATGTTACCAAAATCATGGAGAGTATAGAGGAGGAACTGGATGACTTGAAGGTATTTATTGTCAAAATGAACTATGTCTAATTTTGTCTAAATTTATTACTATCATCTTCAGGAAACTCAAGCTCGTCAGTCAGAGACACGAAGGACATTACCGCCAAAGTGTTCAGTCCTTCCTCAAGGAGGAGTAAATTGTTCAGAGACAGTGTATCAGGATCCGAATGAATGGCGCATTTCGAGACGCGAAATTGAGCAACAGATACGAGAAATGAGGATGCAATTGGAAACACTAAAGGAAATACGTCGTCACTTAATGATAAAGAGACCACATATCATCGCTGATGCTGAAGAAGCATCAGGAGATGGAAAAGAGCCCCACAAATCCCATCATCATACCCCTAAGAACCATGTGAACCGCCATCACAAAAAACACGAGCATACGACTACTGCCAACCCTACTGTTACCACAGTTCGCACCACCGTGAAGGCGAACGAAGTCACTGAAGACAGAACCACCTTGACAGAGACTACAGAGAAGGTCAGATTTAATGTTACACTCACAGAAAATACTGAGAGCGATACGGTGACAACGACAGAATCAACAGTAACTACGGTGTCAATGACGACAAAGCCGAAAAAGATTCCTCGTCGTCAGAAAGTGAAGGAGACGCCCAGTAATCGTACAGAACTGGAAGATGACAAGCCCCAAAGACGTAGGAAGGTCCACCATCATCGTAAGAATAACACTTTGCTCACAAATAGTGTTCACGACGAGGTACCAGTAGTTAATGTCAGTGAGTCCGAAACGACAGCGACTACACAAAGCACGACATTGGGTCAGAAGCATCATTACCATCAGACAACCTACACGACTGTCCCTACTACCACGATGAAGGAAACTACTGTTCAGAATGAGACTTTGAATAGTATTGGGACTACCAATGATTTCACCAAGGAAACTACAATGTTCACTGACGCACAAACCGTGGTATCGATAGGATCAGAGTCTCCTAGTTTTGGAGAATCAACAGAGACCCAAAGAACAACTCCTACGTTCACTAAAACGACAGAAGGTCGATTCAGGACAGGGTCATCGCCTAGCACTGTGGGTACGACACCCATAACGACCCCAGTTACAGTTACCCCAACAAAGAAGTTCCCCAAGGTGCAGAAAAATAGGACAACAGGAAATCTTGGGCCCTCTAGGATAGATGTTACCATCCTAGAGTCCCCTGATAGAAGAAATAGACAAGGTTGATGATTGTTCAATATAATATTATAAATCCTTCTTCAATATGAGCTCTAAATAAATGTGTTTGTGTGTGTGTGTGTGTGTTTTTTTATAGAAGTAATAGATATAGCAAGCAATCGGCGACTACCACCAATGCTGAACAGCCCCTTGGAAGCTCGCCACAAGTGCTACTGTGAACCTGATTCGTATTCCAAGAAGGACGAGAAAGAAATTGCCAGAGAGGAGAGGAGAAGACTGAAGGAAGAGCGCTTAAAAAAGAAGGAGAGGAAATTGAGGAAAAAAGCCAAACTCGAGAAGGAATGTTTGACTGAAAAAATGAACTGCTTCGAGCACGACAATGATCATTGGCGCACTGCCCCTTTATGGAATGCAGGACCATTCTGTTTCTGTATGAATGCTAATAATAACACATATTCCTGTATTCGTACCATTAATGCGACTCATAATTTCCTTTACTGCGAGTTTACTACCGGTTTGGTCACTTATTATAATTTAAGAATCGGTAAGTGTATCATCTGCATCCTGAAATTGTGTTTCTTGGAACCAGCTGATCTTTATCTTGTTCCTTTTTATTCAGATCCATTCGAACAATGGAACAGAGTGTCTTCCTTGACACCCACTGAGAGATCCTACCTACACGATCAATTGGAACATTTGAAAGGATGTAAGGGTACCAGAGATTGTACTGTGGGAAGTGCTAAAGAAGCTTTTCCACCATTACCACCGCAACAACATCAGAGATTGATATCGAAAAGAAAATATGCTAACACATTTGGTAGGTCTGATTGTTGGCAAACAAAAGATTAAGCATCTTATTTGTGTCGTTTGTTTCATGTTATTCATTTTCATAGAGGATATGTTTGTACCGTCTGCTTTGCAAATCATTCGTGAAAGTGAGCTTGGTAGTCCACCTAATAAGAGACGAAAAAAGTTGCAAAAGTAAGTAACCATCGAACATCTAACATTCCATACATCGCATTAACGATCAATGAGCTTTTAGATAAGAGTTGATCGATGCGTTTTTATTATATGTGTTTCTTGTTAAATAGCGTTTGGAACAGACGCAGCAGAAGTTGGCAAAGTAGTTGGCGGCAACACCAAGACACGGCGAATTTCCGGCGGCACAAACATCAGTACTGATTTGGGTGATTTTGTTTCCCTTTGAATATATTGCCGACGAAAGACTCGCAACGCCATTGCCTTAGATGTATATTAATTTTGCGGATTATGCATTTAACGATGTAATTTATTTAGTGATATTTAATTGAAGTACGGAAACGTGATATTTAATCGATGTCGGCTTTGATTCCATTAGAACGTTCACAGTCGGAGTATTGTGGATATTTTTATTGCTATATTTCATCGGAGGAAACAATTCTTGTGAGAGAAAAATTTCACGTGTATTATACACGTTTCGTTGAAAAATGAAAAGAAGGCGAAACGATCTAAACGACGATTCTTTTTTTTACTTAATAGCAGATATTTTTTATAATAATTTATTTACCCTCGTCACGTTAAGTCTTTATACGAGATGCGAGTAACTTGTACGGACACTTGCCTAATGATATTTAGAGCAATTTTGAGACCTCGATTATCATGGAGTTAGTAACGATACTTACAATCATTAGAGCCAATTTCTATTGAAATCTTTAACTCTGACCATAGGAACAAAATGAAAATAAAAATTCCAGCCACTGTGTAAAGATATGCAATGCTAAGACTGTATATATTTCAATGAAACTAAGAGAATTTGAAGCGCTATTCATTCTGCGCAATCTCCTGTTTTACTAGAAGCATTACAGGATTTTTTGTGATTGCTACATCTAACAGTCCCCATTATAAAAAATAGAATGCTGATGGATTCGTATGAAACTTCAAATTGGAAAGAAATTATGTAAGTGATTCATTACACATAAAAGAATATCAGACAATATCTTTCCTGATATGAAATATATATTATTTTACAAACAAAACATAATTGTTTCCATTAGCATTTTATTTTTCTATAAATACATGTCTGTGTTATGTATTAGGTTCTCAGTTAGTATTCTGAGAGTATCTTCAAGATTTTCAAAATAAAACAATGTATTTAAAACATGCGAAATAAATAAATAAATACTGCCCAAATGATGGCTAATACTCCATTTGTTTTAATGCTAAAAAAAGATATGAAAATAAATGACATTGAAAAATATTGTAAACACAAATTATTAATACTTTTTATACTTTAAAAACATAAAAAATATGAACATTTTAGTCTCTACATATTATAAATACTGCATGAAATTTTTTTAATTTAACACAATTTAAAAAAATTAAAAGTCAATGGCAACATCAATATCTTCGTTGTCATCAAAAATGTTTTTTGTCTCTTTTGTTTCACCTGTACTTTTATCATAAACACTTGTACTACTGTCATTATTAATTTGTATGTTATCATAATTTTGTTCCATCACAGTATCATCATTTTTTATGTCAATATCAGAATAAGCAACCTGAAGTTCAGTTTCATGACAAGAGTTGAGATTAGAGTAATCGCTTTGGGTACATGCATATTCTGTGTTATCAATATGTGGATCATTTTTCTCAAAATTAAGATACATATCATTGGAAATTTCAAAAGTATTGAATTGGTTTTCTTCAGATGGACCCAAACATTGTGACCATTCATTTTCATTTACATTTAATTTAGATTGTTGTTCAGTAGAACTACTACTATAATTACAAGAATCTATATCATCCATCTCAAAAGATGCATTCCCTTCATTTTCATATGCTTTCATAGCATTTAATTTTTGCACATAAATACGACAATCTTTCCCAGTCCCTTGGAAAAAAACCTAAAAATTTCAATTCTCTACTACTAATCCACTAGAAATATTTGACAATTAATAACAAACTTACCCGCCTATAAGACTGCTTTACGTTGCATATTTTACATTGCCATTTTTTTGCTTTCTTGACGATATGGACCTGAAACCACACAACAAAAAATGCATTAAAAGGTGTTTTTTAATCATGATTTTAATAAATAATATGCCTGACAATTACCTGATACATTTTGCATTGAAAGCAACGTAAAATATTCAGTTCTTGCGACATAATAATAACTTTGTCAGACTTTTTATGAAAGAAAAATATCACGCAACGTTAGAACTTTCTTCCAGAACTATTTCAAACTTACGAAGCAGGGTGGCCAACGTAGTGCATTAGAATTTGGCGGGAATCTAAAGTCGATTCGATAATCGAAAGAATTTCGGTACTTCCGGTCGGTTGAAAAGTTCGGATTTATGACGCGCGTGTATAATTTTATTAATCGTAGTGAAATAGTTTATCCTGAACATCTTTGCATGCGTGAAACATAAAAAGGTAGGATTTGACATAGTTATTTAACATAAATGTGAAGAAAATATTCAAAATAACAAATGCTTTGTACAATTGGCATCCTGATAGTACAAATAGGTAGACGCTTTAGCTTGGTTTTAATATTTAATTCATTACTTTATAATGATATTTATTAGAGAAATATTCATAACATGCAATAAATTATACAAATACATTTACTTAAAATCAATTTGACAATTGGGCAGAGCTTCAGTGAGTTTCTTTTGAATGGAGTCTTTATCCCTGATGTATACCAATCCTTGTAATTTTAATTTCTTCAAATTCCTATAAAATAAGTGTTTGTTATCTCTAAAATTATTAATTGTTTAATATTTGTTCATATATAACTACATACTTTAACACAGTTAAATTTAATAAACCTTCATCATCAATACTTTTGCAATTTATGAGCTCCAAATTAGTTAAGGAATCCTGGAGAATTGATAGTAATGGCATTGCTTTATTAGTAACATATCTACAATTTTCAAGCTTTATTTCTTTTATGTATTTGCATCCCTCTAAGACAACAGGTTAAATATTCAATTATGATCATATTAAACTTCACTATGTAAACTACTGTTTTTATATCACCAACCAAAATGTGGGAAACCTTCATGGCTTATACCAGCATCATTAGCTTCAACTGATTCAATGCGATAACCATTTCCTTTAGATGGCAATGTATTGTAATCTGCTACTAGCTCAGGAAAACCTTTCCATTTAACGAATGCCCCATTTCTCAAAAGCCATTCAGCACAAGCTAAATCAGGACCAACTTCTCTTATACGATCTTTATCAACACTTAAAAAAGGAATCTTTCTGTATTCAAAATTTCTTTTTATTTCATATATAAAAGACATGCAAATTCTTTACTACAGTACCTATTAAAAATTACAGTAAGCCAGTAGAAAAGAGATCTATTTTGATGTCTTATATTTTCAGAAATAGCAAGTTGTAATCGGTTTAAACTCCTTACATGGACAGTGCACATTATAACACTGAAAAAAAAGTAGTTATTTTATTGTTTAGATTATCATGTTACTTTTCTAAGTAGTCAACATATGTTTACGGTACTCCCTTAATTTTTTATTATTGTGCATCAACTTTTATTTGTACCTTAAAAAACTTGGGTTATGTAAATTCTTGAGATTGTAAATGTTTCAATAGATGATGCAAAAGATTTCTCAATGGGTAACAAGCTATTTTTATACAAAATTTATTAATTGTTCCTTAAAAATATCTTAGTTTCAAGCTCTTTTTTATATATGATGTAATGTATAGTATAACAGGGGAGCATACAAATATAAATAATTTTTTAATCTTTTTATTTGCGACGTTTATTAAAATAATTTTATTAAAATCACTATCACAGATGGGATGGAAATACTGATGTTTTGATGAAAAGAAGCCGAATGCAGCGACGAACGCAATTTCTGTTGACGATTGTATTCTACGTTATTCGTAGTCTCTGGATTTCATAACTGTATGTGCCGCCGGTTTGAAGAGTCAAAACAAACCTGTGTGATTTCGCACAACAGTGATTACATTTAAGCAGAATATATACTAAATAGCAGCGATATGAGTCGAAGGAAAAGGGCAAAGGTTTGTTTTGTTGTGTTTTTGTATCTAGGCTTAATGTTGCTTGGTATCAAAAGTATTTTTAAAACCAATGTTTTTGTTGTAAATATTTCAAATGTAATGATTACTAATATTTCTTGTAAGTTGATGTAAACATTTATTTTTTTATGTTCCGAGGTGTAGCATTAATAAACACAAAATTCTTGTACGTAGTATAATTCGTACGAGCTTATAGAAAATATTTTTCTACTGTAAATAAGTGAAGTAGGTTATGTTTTGATTGTAAGTATTATTTATTGTTTAGGTTGATATGCTAGTAATCATAAGTTTGATGTGTTTTTGTATAAATTAAACACTGTGCGTATCAGTTCATACAAATACGTTTAGTACAACTTTTAATTCATAAATGTCTGTTGAAATTTGTAACCTATAAGGCAAAGTAGATTTGTGTACCTTCAATAAAGGTTTTCTTGTGGGACTGTAAACAAAAATATTTGTATACAGGTGGAATATAGAGAGATGGAAGAGAAGTATAATCAGTTAGAAGATGAAAATGCTTCAGACACATCAGAGAAATCTAAAACTGGACTTGTTACACCAGAGAAGAAGGTTACACCAGAAGTGAAAAAGGAATCCGATACTGCTTTGCCTCAGTCTACTCCTGCATCTACAGCACCTAAAATAGAAGTGAAAGAAGAAGATGATCAAGATAGCGATCATGAAGATCCACATGGTAAAGATACTTTTAAAAAAATATTTTGTTTTCTAAAACAAGTATTTATAATTTTTTTTTTATTACAGTCAAAGAGTTACTTAATGGGTTGGAAGGGGCAGCATTTCAAAGTCGTCTTCCATTCGATAAACTTACTTCTACGGAAGCAGCTTGTTTTCCAGATGTTTCCGGTGGACCACCGCAAACTCAGAAAGTGTTTCTTCACATTAGGAACAGACTGGTATGTTAGTTAATATTAAATAATTCATTGGCTGATCTGATCTTTATTTGTAATTTTATTTTAGTTGCAACTGTGGCTTGAAAATCCCAAGCAACAATTAATAGTTGAAAATGCTTTACCAGCTATAGAACCACCTTACAATAGTGACAGTGTGTTAGCTCGTAGGATTCATGCATTTTTAGAAAGACATGGTTTCATTAACTTTGGTGTATTTAAGCGTCTTAAGGTATAGTATATTTTATAATTAGTTCCTGTTTCTTCCACAATATTGTACAGTATATAAAATACAATATCTGTCTTTTTATTTTAGCCACTACCTACTAAGAAGGTAGGTAAAGTAATTGTAATTGGAGCAGGAATTGCAGGATTAGCTGCAGCTCAACAAATGCAGCAATTTGGATTGGAAGTAATTGTGCTTGAAGCAAGGGTAATTATTAATTTGAACCCTGATCTATATTTATATCACATTTATTCTTTTTACTACATGCCATATTTTACAGGATCGTGTCGGTGGTCGCATTGCAACGTTTCGTAAGTCTTCATACATAGCGGATCTTGGTGCAATGGTAGTTACAGGTTTAGGCGGAAATCCTGTAACAACACTTAGCAAACAAATTAATATGGAGCTACACAAAATTCGACAAAAGTGCCCTTTATATGAAAGCGATGGTCAAACGGTTAGTATCGTGTTCTTTGGAGTAGTAGTCAGGTACTTAAAGTGGTTGTTTAACATTGTTAATAGGTCCCGAAAGATAAGGATGAAATGGTGGAAAGAGAATTCAATAGGTTATTGGAAGCAACATCCTATCTTTCACATCAATTAGATTTTAATTACGTGGGTAACGCTGGGTCTGGAGGTCAAGGTACCACCACACGACCCGTTTCCTTGGGCCAGGCATTGGAATGGGTCATACGCTTACAAGAGCAAGGTGTTAAACAACGGCAGGTGGCTCATCTGCGTTCCGTGTTGTCCCTCCAAGGACGGCTTATCACTAATCAGCATAGAGTAAGTGTTACGATGACAATCTTACTGAATTTTAACGAAAGAATTTTATTATTCAGTTGTGTTACTTGTGTAACAGATGATAGCAATCATGGATCGCCTGGTGGAATTAAATAAGCAGTACAAAGAAATGACCGAAAGCAAATTACAGACGCGCGACATCACCCAAGAGTTCGTGCTACGTTCTAAACTACGCGACCTGCATAACGCTTGCAAGGTATGAATTACACTGTATACTCTATAACTTATACTCTGATTGATTCATTACATATTATTTACGTCGCATATGTCAGGAATGGGACCAATTGGCAGAACAACAAAAAGAAATTGAAGCAAAATTGCAGGAGTTGGAAGCTTCACCTCCAAGGTAATTTTATTTTAATATTTTTAATTAATTAACAAATTTTATTTATAGAACATATACTAACATTTACACCTTCTTTTTGTTTACAGTGACGTGTATCTATCTTCCAAAGATCGTCAAATATTGGACTGGCATTTTGCAAATCTGGAATTCGCTAACGCAACTTCGCTATCGAATCTGAGTCTGAAGCATTGGGATCAGGATGACGACTTCGAGTTTACTGGCAGTCACCTGACAGGTGAGTTGGTTAATGATCTGTTACGTAAACCGATAGTTTGCTTCGTTAGATTAATGCTTGTTCAGGTCGCAAAAGTGATTCGAACTCGGTTGAATCACAAGTTTAAATCGCTAACGATTATTGTGCGATGGTTCGCGTCAGTCATCGGAGCGCGTTTAATGCGCGAAAACATTCTAATTTTATACGGCGTGCGTGACTCGCGAAATATTCCCGCTACGCCGGTAACGCGTACACGGCATTATATCGACGTTCTCGAGAAATTGCTTAACCAGCCGGCAGATGGTATAGATAACGGGTGAATTATTCGTTGGTTGCATCTCCTTTACGGGCGTCGGATAGTCTAACGCGTTCTGTGCTCGTGCGGTTGACTTTATCAACCTTATTGAAAGTCGATAGCATAAGATTCCGTGTAGATAGTCGTTGGTATCCTCTTAACCGATCGGTTACCAGAGTTCTCATTATGTGAAATTATACTATGATCATAGCGTGTAGTTGGGCTCAGGCCTACTAATGCGTTAACAAAAACGAAGGCGACGGGAAATATGAGTGTAGATAATCAAGCGGTTTCGTATTTTACACTGCCGAACGGTGTTCTGTTCTCTGCGTTAACGGTGTGTCTTACTATCCCTCTAGTCGTTTACCCCAACTATTTACATTAAACAACTAAAGCTCGGGAATAATTGGCATTCCAAAGACCCAATGCTAGAGACACTGCATTTAAAACTGTTGGCTACTTCCGGGTGTAATCTTGACCATTTTCATCAGCAGCCATTGGATACATCGATATCCAACTGCTACTAAGTTCTACGCGTTTGTATTCCGGCATTTGCTTCCAGCAGGTGTTACATTACAGGATCCCTTTTTTAGTAAATGACTCTCATACCGGTAGAAATTTACATTTGCATTGATCAGAAAACACGCATAAAGTATTAGCTAACTTGTATCACGATTCGAAAAAGGGAAATTGTATTTAGGTGCATAAAACGCATTCACGTTCGCGGATTAACTGGAGAAACTGCAGCAGAAGCGGTCCAGCAGTCCACCACGAATCATTGTCTCTCGGTGAAGGAACGGTAAACGCAGCGTTAACGGGGGACACTCGAGCGGTACACACGGTTCAAGGTGGACATTGCTGGACGTTTTGTATCGGTCGACCGTAACCCAGCGGAATAACGCGCTCGCGTGTGTCGCTACCGCGAAGTGCACTCGACTGACAGTAAACGAACGAACCGGTCGAGTCGAGCTCGAGTTCCAATATTGCTCCGGCGTCGTTCTCGAGCGACGCAGTCGAGTGCACAGTGCACGAGAGTGGCCCAGCTCGAGCGAGCGAGCGAGCGAGCCAGCCTGCTCCTCTCGGCACACGTTGGAACAAGAGACACGCGAGATCCAGTCTGTTCTTACGCGCGGCCATGGTGGTCAGTTCGAAATTAAAGCAATGCCCACGGCCCATGACTGACGTGCATCGATGATCATGATGGTCCGCCCGCAGGTTCTTCCCGACGATTAATGAGATGTAAACAATTTAACGCTAAATTAAGCAGAACAATAGGCACTCCGGTAAATCGTCGGTCAAAAGAGTGGGCCCAAACGCTGGATCCACCGATGTAATCGGTTCTCCTCTCGGGCCCCAGACTCTTCGGGGTCCTCCTTTACGGACCATCGGTTCCTTCTCCGTTTCGAATAAATCCCGCTGCAGGGATAATAGCCGCTGACCGAGAAACGTTTAGCCTGAAATATTCTTTCAGATACTTTTCCACTTTGAATGTCGCCGACTTTAAACAGGGTGTCTGACGTATACAGGTTTAATCCACTGACTTTACACTCGATTCTCGTCATACCGAGTTTATTATGAATTCGTATAATTCTCTGTTTTCGAAGACTGAAATTTTTAGGTTTCAAGGAAGTCACCCCAGGCTCGAGCTTCATCTTCAGCATAAGAACGCTATCGTTTCCTCTTGATAGGATGTTTTCCTCTCAGTTGAGAGGCTTGACACGATCGTGTCTTGGTACTAAAATTCAGGAATGTACACGGACTCGTATTCATCGTTGTCACGACCTCCTCCTCCCGCTCGTTTCGGGATCGGTCGTATAATAGAGCGTTACCGAGCTTTGTTCGCGAGCGAGGACTGGGTGCGTCGTCGGTGTTTTTCGGTCGTTCGTTGTCAGTCTTTCCATTGGTAGAACGAAAACGTAGGCAGCTCGATATTATGCGTGTATATGTCCGCGCGTGTACATGTCGAGATGAGAGTTGGATACGTGGTCGAGAAGGGGACGGGGATGGGCCATTTACGACGTATCGAAGACTTCTATACCGTTCGTTGACTCCGATCGTCGCATTCCACGCCGTTCGTGTGTCGCTACCAAAATTATATTGTCGTAAAGTTTGACTTCACGCGTACCTCGTCCCGATCTCTGGCTCCCCTAACGACACCCTCACAGTGTGGTTTACACGACGCGGTTACATCCGTTCGCCTAGTCAATGAACGCCTCCATTCGATGCTTTCAGCGAAACTCTGTCTGAATTCCTTCATTTGTAGTAATTGGGAAACTATAGTGCAGCGTCAGGCCAACGCGACACTCCTTGAGCCCTCCATCGATCGACTATCTTCTTTATTCAATTTATTAACAAATGGAAATTTGAAGGTGTGAACATTTGTAAGCTTCTAAAGGAGAATATTTTTGAACAGAGATCAAGGGTAACAGTACCATTATACTCCTGAATACTTAGAGACAAAGGAATCCGGAATATCTAGCTTGGTATAATTGCCCCAGCCAAGATCGAAATCAGAATCGTGTTAAGGATCGCGTTCGCTTGGTAACCAGGCACGTTTCGTATTTCCTAATAACGTTTGACCGTTTGAAAATTTACGGAGGTGGAATATTGGGGAATATACAATCCCGGGTACGCCTTAATGAGCTTTCGCTTTCGATCTCCAATCGATTCTGGCGATGTTACCGAACTGGGACCTGGAAATAAACCGGGGAGAACGTTCTGGTCGCTCGGCTGATTTGGCGAAGTTCCTCTCTCTCCGCTGTTCTCTCTCGAAAAGTGTAAAATAGAACGTGTCGGGCGGTGTTTTTCGGAAGGGGTGGCAACGACGCGGCCTGGACGCGGCAGCGTTTCCTCGGCAGGACGAAAACGTAGGCAGCTTTAACATTAGTTGAGCCGAGGGCTGGATGAGGCAGAGGGGGGCCCGAGTGGTAATTTACGAGGTATCGAAGACCTTGTACACTCCTACCCGCCAACGAGCCGGCCTCGCCCCGCGGAATCCAGTCTTGGCCTTAACGCACCGATACCTTTCCCATGACCACTTTCGGCCTATCTGTGCACGCCGCGCGAGAGAAGCCTCTGTACACACGCAAACAGCCACGGGCACACGTACTGTCAGGGCTTTCTCGATGTTTGTGCCTTTACCATTTACAGTGTTCCTCGTGTCGGCGACGCGGTAGGGTACCTTGTCGATATAGTCTATCTGAGGCTTACGCTCCTCTGCCGGCCCGTGATCCCCGCGATTTCTCTTCTTAACGTCACCTATCCGCCCGTGAAGCGTCAACCGGCCGATTTCTTAGCGCCGGCCGTTCCTCTACCCTCGAACAAATGGCTCGCCGACACGCGTCTTCAGGATTGAGTCTTCCTGCCTCGACCCAACCTTGATACCCTTTCGTCTCGCCTTTTTTACGCTCCTCGAGTATTCTTCTCAATGGCGTGCAGATTTGTTCTTCTATGCGGCCATGGACTCTCTTTGGAAGACGAAAAGTAAGGTCGAACACGGAATACTGGAGAGGGTTTCTTTGAACATTCTTCGTGGTTCGTAAAAATCACTTTGCGTAGAAGTTTCCCTCATTGTCGAGACCAATGGGAGTCCCAGCTTAATCGAAGCTTTAATTAGGGCCAGTAGCTAGATGATAACGCGTCGAGATGATGTACGTGTCAGCATGAAATGTTCCGGTACGCGGTCGTCGCGTAATTAGGGCGTCTATGGGCCATTAGATCATGATATCTCGGAACGAGAAATAGACTCTGGGCTCCAGAGGTTCTCGAAACTGTTGATTAATAACACTGCGGTTGGAAAATTGTACGTTCATCGGTGATTGAATCGTTTTCGAGACACTCGGCTAACGAGAAAGGCGTGTACCCTTCAGTCCTTCAATTACCTCTAACCCGCGTTATTTATCGGAGCGACTTTGCCACTCGTAGACGCTCTCAGTGCTGGAAACTCTCTGTTCGCATGTTTCGCATACCTGGCGTGGTCAGGGAAGCGTCGAAGGGCGGACAGCGTGTCGTTCCACGCGCGATTGAAGTATCTTCGTCTCGCGGCACGTGGATTAATCAACTTCCGAGCGACGTCACCATCACCACCGCCACAGCTTGTATTTATGCGCAGGGGTTGGATGCATTCGAGGCGATAACAAAGCTATGCGAATGTACGCGCGTAGACCACGGAATGACGCGTTTAAATCTCCCGCAGCAGCCGCGGCTGGATTTCCTCGCAGGCAGGGCGTTAAGTCCCTTCTCCGATAGATGTACTGTAACGTCGTAGAAAGTAACTTAGGGGTCATGAAGTTGTCGACTCGACGAATTATTTCTCTGCGTACTTTGTGTAACCCGTGTTGCCAATCTGTCATCGGTTATGCCCGCTCGTGGTGCCAGCCCTCGCGTGTATTTATGCGTGCCCGCCGCGATCCACCAGATATCGTGTGTCACCTGGCGAGTTATTTCGTACCGAATTTCATTCTCAATTAGGCGGCCCGGCTCATCAATCATCACTGCAACGTGATTATCCCGTGTAGACGAGATTATCGCAGGCTCGTAGACATAACGAGGTCTCGTAAGATGTCACTCTTGAAACTGGTGGGTGGACAGAACACGAAAAATTCGAGAAAAGCTCGTTATGTCTGCCCTGCCCGCTTATTTAGCCTCAAAGGCGATCGGAACGCACTGATTAGGCTTCCCTTCCTGATCTTTCTCTTGGGTCCTCTACTGGGATAAGCTGATGTTACATTCCTTCGGGAAGATTCGAATTTCGGAGTTCTGCATTCACGAACAATGTTAGCAAATGCTGTTCGCAAATTTGTTCATGGAGCTGAGGTTACTTACGCTTATTGACCAGTCAGACCGGCGTCCCACATACTGCGATAACGGTGGACTTAAGTTATCCAGCTAATTCGGGTGCCAGGAACGGGCCTTCCATGGAAGGCGAGTCTGCAAGTGAAATTGGGAAACGGGTCGGGCGAATTGGCAGTTGGGCGATATCATATAGCACACCGACAGCCTCGGTCAGACTCACTTTCCTGAGGCTTGTGGCTGCCGTCCGCTCAACGTCGTCGCCTAACTACCTCGTATAAATTCGAAGTGCAAAAGTTCGTCTTAACGCCGGCCGTAACCGCCAGACGATGGGCGTAGGTACTTGGTGTTTTCGGTTAATAAGCTTACGCCTTGGCTTCGACCAACGCCGCTACATTTTTCAAATTAATGCCCCGTAATCTTCCCTGACAATCGTTCCGAACGGGGATTACGTGACGGGGTGACTGAGAATGATTAAACGGGGCCGTACGCGTGACGGAGAGAAGAATGACGGTGACCATTATATGTTAATGCCCGGCCACACGGCATACGACGATTACGCACCCTTTCAGCATCCTCCGCGGTCCATTTGCTCATGGTAAAAACTAGTATCGGTCCTGGCCTCGCCGCTTTTCGCGAGTATTTATCTTTTCACTTAACAGCCGCGACGATGATGTCTGTTTTCGCACGTGCCTCTTTAGCGTAATGTTCGCTATCTGGTTAACATGGCTCTTCTTAAAAGGAATATTTCTCACAACTTTTTCTTACGTCATTTTATCTGCGGATTGTGCCCTTTGCTTCTACGCTAGAGAATTTTGTATGTAGGAATTTTTACTTTCACGTTTTTCGAAGTTAAAGCAGCTTGCGTCTCTGAACCGAGTCAGAATCTTCTGTAAAGCCCATTTACTTCCAAAGTACGAGATTATAATTGAATCTTTGGCAAAGGGTTTGGGCTATTACACGGTCAAGCGGGTGGGTCAGACGAAATAATTTGAAGTAAAATTTGGAGCAGCTTCGAGACGAGTGGACCGATTTAGCAGATGGTACGGATTGCTTCGTCTTTGAGGGAACTGCACCTGGTGACCAGCCGTTTTCAATCTACCACCCTATGCAGCTCGTAAACCTTAGCTCGGGTCACTCTAACGACGGTCATTAAAGGAACGATAGAAAAGTTCGGGCCGCGCATCGTTGGCGATAATTAACGATCGGCCAGTGTGTATCCTTGTGAACGTTGAAACATTATCCGCTGAAAAACCGATGTTTATCTCGATGATGAATTTCGAAGTGGCCACGCCGCCCTTGAAGCGAGAGCGGGCTATAAACCGGAAGCTGACGCGGCCAGGGGTATCCTTAATATCGTTAATGGCGGCTAAATTTGCCGGGGAATTACTCTCTTAACGACGAATTTACAGCGACCAGCTACGAAATTTATTGCGAGAGAAATCGCACCGTTCATTAATCTTTTCCTCGTTCTCTGCTTTCCGGTAGCGGAGTTCGACGCAACAGTTTTCGCGGGCTATTTGTATTTCTTCAGGTTATAGAATTCGATCCTCGGCTCATGTTTTATTTAACGATTTCTCGAAAAGCGTCACGCGCCCTCCTCCTCTTGCCTTGGGCATACTTTGCATGGATTTTCGTTCGGCCTCGCGAATACATAACAATAAATATCCGTGGTTAATGTCAACGGGCTGCTGCGCGGCTGCTTGTTCCAAGTGAAACTCTATCTGTCGATAGGTTAACTGCCGCACGTAGGAATCGCGGCATGTTCACTGTTGCACGTCGAAAGTGCGCACCTAAACTTGCTTCCTGGCTCGTACGATTCGATTCTTATTAGGTGCGGATCCTCTCGATGCTCTCACGACGAGCACGGCGAACACTAGCGGAACAATACTGTGAACTGTCGCCCAGGTAAATAGACCGCGGAGTCTCGACGAGTTCGCTCGCGCACTGTCTAGATTTTCGTCGAGATAGAGAGACGAAACCGCGGTTTCCGCGACGCTGTATTTCTCCCCGAAGACCCGACCGTTCGCGAGTCTCTAATAATCACGCAGATGATCCTGCCGAGATAGGAGGCGAGCCTCTGAGACCATTCGAAAGGGAAACGCTCCTCGACGCTAAACTTTCGCAACTTCCTCTCCGGCAGTGAGGTTTTCTTCGCGAGGAAAGCGTTGTTGACTCAATGAAAAATACATGAAGCAACTTGCACAATCATGATATATTTGACGGGACAGAAATAAGACCCTGCATGTATATTAACTTTTTCTATTTTACTTCAAGAATTACCGGGCACAATTATTATTGTCTTCGAGCGAATTCCCAGAAATGATTGTTTTGTGTAAAGCCCGTTTCACAGACATCAATCACGAGCACTTTGTCACGAGCGTTTTTCTTATCCCACGCTCTCTGGTATAATTTCCAGGTAAAAAATCTTGCTTAATTCTTCCCTTAATCTGCATTTACGTGCGATTCCTGTATCATTTTTCCACTCGTACGTCTGGAGTTCTTACGAGCTGCGATCTCTGCCGAGCGCGAACCGTTTTAGAGGGCTGGTGATAAACCGTCCCTTGGGAAACAGAGTCCCGATCGCTTTGTCGCATCGTCTAGGTTTACGAGAATGGAGATCGAGTAACTTCGCCACCTCTCTCTGCCTTCTTTTTTCTTCTCCTTCAATTTTCTCCCGTCCGCGTCCTCGTGCTCGTTTCGTTTCCTCGCGAGATCTCTTCTCGCGATGCAGCTCGTCCGGGAGGTCGATTTAAACGATTTATCTGCAGCTTCTGCACAGTCAGGAATATCAAGGAGTCCTTAAGGAAACGTTCTAAAACGTTTCTCGCGTTGGAATCTTTACCGTGAATCTTTTTTTCTGACGACCCTTTCGTTTTATTATTCGGAACAATCTACCTCCGATCGAGAACGTTGAATTTTTGATGTATCAGTTAGGAACGAGTACTTTTTAACATTGAACTTCTCGGAAAGAAGTTTGTCATTTCTTTCGCAATCGTAATCTCATTCTTCCCTTTCACTTGTTGGTCAGATTTGGTACCCTCGCCCCGGTATCTCTGTCATACTATCTGGAATACGAGTGTCCCAAACAAAGGGGACAATCCTTTGTCCAGGACAACTTCTTTCTGTCGCCTATTCCGGAACTTTCCCCTCGTGGAAGGGTCCAGCAAGAATGGCTGAGCGTACGCATCGTGCCCGTTTAACATGGGGCTCGTACGGAACGGATTCTTATTACCCGAGGATCCCCTTCGCGTCGTTCCCACAATGAAAATGTGTACGCAGCGAATAGTCTCGCAGCCCTGTCGATAATAAACTATCCACGCCAGCACACAGACTCCCCCGATCGCTTTGTCGCGTCGCGTAGGTTTACGGGAACGGGGATCGAGTAACTTCAACACCTCTCTCCACCACCTCTCTCCACCACCTTCCCCTCCTTATTCTTCAATTTTCTTCTCTCCTCTTCTCTTTCCTCGGCCTCGGCCTCGCCCTCGCCTCTCGCGTGGACCACCGATCCCTGGCCCGGTCCTCCCAGAAAGGCCAACTCTAAACGAGAGGAACAGAGAGAAAGGGAGAAAAGAGGAGACAGGGGGAGGGAAAGGGCGAAGGAGAGGCAAGCCAGCCAGATCGGCTGAGATGTAACTGGAGAGCACATTACCTGGTATTAAGTCACCGAGATAACTACCTGTGTGGGAGGTTCCGCGCACCAGACCTCGTGTAAAATACGACGACGCGACCGCGCGCGGTGCTCGTTCGCTTGCTCTTCGTTTCGCGAAATATTCCGATTTTTTCCCCTTTGGACCAGCGCTGGTGTGTCCGTGTCGTCGAATGGCCCTGCTCCAGGAAGCGCGTACGCCCGGTGACCACGAGAACACCAACAGGAAATATACAACGACAGTGTCCTCTTCCGATTTATACGAAGCATGGTTGATATACCGATCAGGATTTCAAAGCGTGTAACGCGTATTTCTTCGCGCCGCATTTTTCGAGCCTTATGGCTCTGGCTTCTCTGTCTTTATCTTCCCAAAGACGGGGAATCGCGTGGCATGTCGCCCAGGTGAACATGAAGCGTGAAACCATGATTCGTGTTCCTGGTCATCTTGAAGATTCGCCTCTTCTCTTACCTTGACTCAATCGAGGGATTCGGGCTCTGGATTAGGAGGGGGGTAATCTTAGCGGGGACATGCCTGGAATCTTCCAGCAATTTAGCTCAGATTCGCGACAGGAGAGGATCGAGGGATCGCGAGTCGAAGAAAAGTACATGGCGTCGCGATGCGCAGGGTGGCGTACCGGAATTTGCACGTTTATTGTCGCATTAATAATTCATGGTGTTGCGCAATTTTTAATCAGCTGCCGTCTGCCATTGATTGATGCTGCCCTCGCGCCCCCATGGGGCTCGAATTTACATACAGAACGAAAAGGAAAAGTATTGACACGTGATACGTTCCTACCAAACAAGCAGTGAACTCCGATCGCACGTCATAATGGCGCCGTTTTCTTTCTCTGCCTCCGTTCTTTTCTTCCATTCGCTCGTTTCGTCTCTCTTTCCATCTTAACCCTTTCTCCATCGCGCATTGGTCCCATCTCGCTCCCTCTTATCCGTGGGTATCTCACAAAGAAGCTAACAAATCGGCAGCGCGGTGCAGGTGAGGCTTTTTATTAAAAAATTTTTATTGCGCCCCGCGCAGCAAAGCATACGTCGTCGTCGTCGTCGTCGTCGTCGTTTGGGGCGTCCGCTCGAAAAACCTGTTTGCACTGCCGCCACCATCACCACCACCACCACCATCGCTTCCTTTCACGAGATATTGCTTTACAATACTATATTATATTGCGCTGTACGTCGAATTTCGCCTGTTTGGATTTAACGAGACTCGCTGGAGGATCGCGCGCGCCTCCATCCATGAATCCGTGTACCCGCCGCGAATGGACGAGAATCGCGCCTCTGCACCGCCCGATCGCAGCCGACGATCCTTCTTTTTCTTCTACCTCCCTCGAAATTTGCATATTCGTTTACTAAACTACGTCCACGGCCGAGGTAATATTGCGAATTTGCCTTTCATCGAGATTCGTCGCTTATCAGGCTTTCGTTCTGGAACGTGCTGGTCGTTCAGGTTTTAGTTTCTGGTTTTCTACCGTCGTGCCTTGTGGAAGACAGTTTGTGTGGTGCTAGTACTAGCTTTGGAAATGTCGAATGTGTCCCTTAACTCATATCTTAGTAGTCTTGTCCGTGCGTACAGGTAAACTTGTGCTGATCAGTAGAATGAGGAACAGGATAACAGACTACTGTGGGATAAAGTCATTTGCCTGAATTCGCTAATTGCTTGGATCGTGACGGTCCGTCGATTTTGACCGTAGTCGCGCACGCTGCTACAAATCCGTATACCAGGTTTCTTTTCCTGGCAACGCGAGCACAAAGTACGTGGTTCGTAGGTGTAGACACGTCGCCATTAATCTTACAAGATGTGCACCGTGTACATTGTCCATCGGTCCCCGCGGTTCGCCCGCAAAAACGCAGCGGAATTCTAGCAGGGGATTGGCAACTTTTTTCCAATATCCGCGACCAAGGGCCGAATGACCGTTAAAGCAAATGCTAGGGTC
Organism: Calliopsis andreniformis; assembly: GCF_051401765.1. Classification (NCBI taxonomy): domain Eukaryota; kingdom Metazoa; phylum Arthropoda; class Insecta; order Hymenoptera; family Andrenidae; genus Calliopsis; species Calliopsis andreniformis. Next base: position 959,283 of record NW_027480432.1, on the reverse strand, counting down.
CTTAAGTTGCCGGGTATAAACCGGCCAACGCATGTAGAGACAAGCTTTATGGCTCTATAAATTGTTGTTTCGGCCCTCTATTGTATATCTTTATTGACCTCCGCACGGCCCAGTACAAGTTAACCGGAATGCCATTAATAACGGAAATGGATATTCGATTAGCTGAATATGGGATAAAAACCGTCTCACTATACGCCAGTAATTTCCCCGCGGTAAAAAGACTGTGGAACTATTTTAATATGGAAAGTGTTTTCGGCTGGTGGAAATTTACTGCGGCTAGGAACAAGGAGCCACGGCGAAAAAACCTCGGATCCATTGAGTGCCAGCCTGTTACTTGCCTGAACGAATTACTTGGCCGTGTTATCGAAGCGCCGATTCTTTTACGGTACACACTCTGTACAAGTGCAATTGGCTGTTCAAGAACTTTCTGTTCTACTGAAGTATCTACAGTGTTCTAGAATTTGAAGAATAACTCGAAGAATAAGAACTTAGTAGAGGGGCTAAGTAATCGATGACCTCAGGTGATTACTTAATTCTATACTTCCGTTAGCGAACCGTCGCACTAACCGAGAAAATCTCGAAGGAGCCGGTTCGCGTCGGAAGGTACGAATCGGGGGTGGGCAGGTAGGTCCCAGCTCCATTCCGCGGATTATTTGTACGCAATCTGTAAGTCTTGCCGCGAAGGAGGACAAAGGGAGGAGAGAGGAAGAATAGAAACAATTTCCTGGCTCGCGTGTTGGTGCGTGTGTGGCCCCCGACGCTGGCCCCGACGCTGCCCCCGACGCGGAGGAAGACAGTGGCTGAGGGTGCATGGGGGGCAGGGTGGAACGCCGAGGGAGGAAGCGCGTCTCGTTGTGTATGGTATCGGGCGAGTGGAGAGAAGAGGAGCGTGCTCGTCGGCCGAGTCTCCCTCTCGTGTTCGCTTTGAGCTCCGGGCAGGTTCTCAGAAGCTACTGGTGCTGGAGGAATCCGCGCGGAGCTGGATTATACTGCCAAAGGGTATATTTATCGGGCGAGAATGTATGCAGAAGCGCGGACATCGGCCACAAAGGGGCCGCCCCTGCGGATTTAGCCTTGACGCAACTTCCACGCCGGACTCACGATTCGAGGCTGGTCTCCTCGCCATCCCTGGGTAATGGATTGCCCAACTTTCCTCTTCTTAACGGTTACGTTTCTCCTGCTCGCGGTCGGGGCCCCTCCCTTGTGTGCGTGCCCCTCGTCCACGACTATGAATCGTTTTTATTGATACGTTTTATTGAACCACTTCATCAGCCCGCCACGACCCTCTCTCTCTTGCTCTCTCCGCCACGCCGCGCGCCTCGCGCCTCGCGCCTCGCTCGTGCTCGCATTCGTGTGGTACCAGGCCATGACTCGAGCCGCGTCCGAGTAAACATCGGGATACAAGCTAGTATGGTCGTCAGGCTTTCCGGGGAATCCGATAAAGCGATCAGTTAGACTGTGTCGTCGTTTGCTTAACGATATATCGTGATTATGAGCTCTCTACGCGAGAAGCCTCCATGTCATTCTATATATTATTTCCTCGTTACTGGTTTATTCGACGACCTGAGATTTATTGGGAAACTAAATTGTCCTGCCTGTGAATGGTAATTACTTTGCGAGATGTGTTTAAAGTCGTTTCGAGATCAGATGAATCGTCATGAGAAACATTTGGAGAAGTGCTGAAATTATGACAGTTAGGTAACTGCGTTCCGTGGATTGCTCGTTTCGGACGAAATTCAACATTCGTAAAAGCTGACTGGTACGAAATGAAACTCCTGTTTACCGCGCGATTATCCGGCTGTCTCATGGCGAAACCTTTTCACCGATTCAATCAATTACGCTGATGCTGTGCGAAATTTACGTACTCATTTAGATTTCTGGAATATCGCGGTCGTAAAGTAACTGCTGAGATAGAGACCTCGTTCACCTCGTGACGCGACGCAATAACGAGCTATCTTTATGGATCAAGTTTTTTTGCCCATGTTGGGCTATTATTTGCACCAAACGCTATATACTTGCAAACACTGGCTGTTGTCGACTCCTAGAAAAAATTCGACATTCGCTATTTATCGCGTGCGAGCTCATTAAACGATCTTTATTTTGGATTGTCTGAAAGTTTGTGGAAAGTGGCCTCAAGGTAGCCAAGGTTTTCAAGCCTCCAATTCTCGTTCTTCTGGGTTGTAAAGATCTGTCCACTGGTATTGCGCCCACTTAAATTCCCCACGAAATCCATCAGGTTGCCTGGAAATACGATACCTGATTTTACACTTGTGATTTCTCCATTCGGTGTTCAAGACATTCTGTCGACGATCACTGTCAGCCACGTCCTCGATTCAGGAGCCGAGATATTCAAAACTAACCGCCAAAGTAGTCTCGGAGAAAAATTGACCGCCTCTAACGCATCGTAAACTACAGTTTGACGCAACTTCCAAACAGAATTTGCGAAATCGCCTCCATCCACGCCTCCCGAAGCTCAGCCTATTCGTTTAATGGATTGCCAAACTTCCGCGCAACTCCTGCTTTTTATTCAAGGTTACCATGAACCCCGATGGTTCATAGAATCCCCAAGGGGTCCATGGAGGTGCCTCCTGCGTATCGATGAGGAACAGAGGACTAGTGGGTAGGGGCTGAAAAAAGAGTCTGCGTGCGTCTTTAAGCGAGGCGAGCTTTGACGGAAGTTTGGGCGAACGGACCAGTCGTGGTTTTCAGCCCCGACGTCTAGCGAATCGGTAAGCCTGGCTAATGGATTGGCCAACTTTTTCTCTGTCCTCTTATTCAGCTGTACTCTCATTCATCCTTTCGCGAAGGAGCGCGCGCGCGCGTTCCGCCGCGGCTCCATCGCGGCTCCATCGCATCCTTTGTTCGTACTTCGAATGCCGGCGGGAAATATGACCGGTATCAAAGGATAATCGATGAACCTGCGATAAAGCTGCGCTCCAGGGGGAGAGATATCGGGGCGCAATGGGTAGAAGATAAGGGATCGGGTCGGTGAGCTTGTCCTTGGAGCGGGACGAATTTGTCGCGCGCGGGCCGACTCGTCCGCGAATTTATTCGCGTCCTACGTGGCTTCGAGAGAGCGGATTTCGGGGATTCGAACGCCACCAGTATCCGACGAGTCGACCAGTCTCCGTGTAATGGATTGCCCAACTTTTCTTCTTCCACGTTACTTTCGTCCTTCTTTCTTCATCTCTTTTTTTCTTCTCAATCTCGTGTATGTGCGCCTGTGTACGTCGCTTGCACGCGCCCGCCAGCCAGTCGAAGTTCGTCAGTCTGTTTTTATTAGAATTCCGCCCGCCTCTATACCTGCTCGATAAGATAAAACAATCTTTCGATTAATTAGCACTCGGTTATAGTACAGCTTCCTGCTTTTAATTAAAGAAGTGTTTCGCGGGAGAGCCGGCAGATAGGTGAAATTTATCGCCGCACGTCTTGTAATAAATTTCACTTAACCTCCGCACTCGACGCTTTGCTCATTCCTGTCCCGCGACCTGCGCGACTCTAACGTAATTGTTATACATGCATACATTTTTGCGAGGCGAATATATTGCTCCCACATATTGCGTTTCGCGCCGTTATCCTCTTGCGCCGTGTTTTCGCGTGGAAAGACGGAGTTCTGCGAGCCGAGAAGAAATTGGGCTGGGATGATGTGCGTTGGATATCGAATTAGCCCCTCCAGGTTATTACTAAACCATAAAGCGCGCGCTCTCCTAGGAAATAGAACAGCGAGATGCGAGGGTGTAACCCCTTCACGCTCTGCTTCTGGCAACAAGAACGTTTATCAAGCTAGATATTATTCATCAATCTTGAATGCTTTGTTTATATTTAATTTCTCTCTCGGAGGTCCATTTCTCAAAATGTCTCGCTAATAAAACCGTTAAGCTGAATCATTCTTCATCTCCGAATCCATCATCGCCCTTAATTCTCCTCATAATCAATTCCAATTTTCCCTTGGAAGAATCATAAAGCAGCTTCTCCAGAGGCGAGCTCGCGACGTAGCCTCGCGTGGAATCCGTTTGACGGCTCTCCGAGGCATCGGCTTGCCGAGCGTGTCGCGGGGGAGGGCGCGAGAGGAAAAATTCCGGAAAGGGGTCAAAGGGGTCTCAGCGGAGGGCTAAGGAGATTACGCGTCGGGCCGTATCGGTCGTTTTCGCTTTAACGGTCAACCCTTTTAGCAGTGAAGCCGAATACCCCCCGCGTTCCGATTTAGAGCGCAAGAGCGGTCGCCAGAGCGGTCGCAAGAGCGGTCGAAAGAGCGAGAGTGAAAGGGGGCTAGGGCTTACAGCGATATCCACTCGCATTGATCCCCGTTTTCCGAAGCCAGCCATTGTTGGCGGAGCGAGCGCGGGAGCGTGGGTGTGCGGATATCTCGGGGCTGATGGGGAAGGCTCGCGGAACGGTTATGTTCTTCCGGAGAGTGGGATCCGTCCGTCCCTTTGAGGCGACGGGGATCGAAGTGTTTTAGTATTCCGTGCCCGTTCCCCGCGACGATTTATGGGGTAAGAAGAACATGCGGGTCAAGGGGACCACGCATATTAACCGGCGCACGATAAATTCGTTTAGCCCGCGTATATTTCGTGCCTACCTGCGGAGGGGGCCAGTTTCCTGGTGAAACACGACAGGGAGGGACTTCTCTAACCGATCGAAGGGGCCCCGTCAAGTGAGTCCGCGGCCCGCCTGGTATTTTTAGCGCCTCGCCTATCCGCCGACCGAACGCCGTGCCAGGATTTATGCGTGTGTATCTTCGTGGCATTTATCAGCGGCTTGTATACTGAAAATTACCTAGACGCTAATGCCTCCGAATAAAACGCGCGCCGCGCGAGATTACCGGCGATTTTTCACCTTGTCCCGGCTAATTTATACGCCACCCTCCCAGCAGACACTCCTCTCCGACTTGAAGCGTGGGCGTTAATCGACGCGTCGGTGGCTTCCGAAAAGTCTCCCCGATTCTCGAACCGTGCCATTGTAATTCCGCGACTTCTAATCGCCGCGCTGCTCGCGGAACGAATTTTACTTCGAGTCGGGAGGATTTACGGCGACACGGCCGATCCTGGTACAAATCTCCCGTCCCTCGCTCGCGATACGTCCGCCCGAGAAATCTTCGCGGCGAGCACTCGCATCGAAATGGATGGCGCGTGTAGGGACCAGGCGAGCCCCGCGGAATCGAGAAACACGAGGATAGAACGTGGCGTGGTTGTTTCCTCGACATGCTGAGGAACAGGATGGGAGAGAAGGGAGCTGGAGAGGCAAGATGAAAAACTGGGAAGGCGATACATAGGGTGTTGTGCAACGTAGGATTCACTTTGGGTTCGTAGTATAGTATTCGAATTGTTAGAATATTTATCGCTAATAGGAAAAGTTTCTAATAGCTGCCTCTCGTTTCCCGAAATGTCCTCTTTCATTCGCCTGGCACGTTGCACTCGGCCAGTTCATACATCAAGCGCATGCCTACCGTTTCGCGATTAGAGTAACTCGCCAAGCACTTGAGGTTCTAGTACAAACTTCCAGCATGCTGTTATCAGGAGAACGGTCCTGGAGTGATTCATAGAACGCGGGGCGATAGCGTTTACAGAATAGTTAGCAAGTCTGTACATGATCGGTTGAAATTAATTGCGATTCCCAGGAGGTATCGGGAAACGGAGCGAAGTCGAGCACTCTTTATCGTTTCTGACCGTTGAGTCCTGGAATGAAGTGTGACGCGAAGCGTTACACCCTGTATGTATGCAGGTTGCGCGTGGTTCGCGGTCGATTCCGCGCGCCTGGCCACGTGGAATCTCTTTCTCTCGTGAAAGGAAAAGCCGAGAGCGAGTGAGCCGGATTTACCAGCGTGCCCGCGGCTCGCCGATTATGTCGATATCAAATACCACGAACTGCACTCAGGATGCAGCGACTGGCCTGGTTGCATCGTTGGGCCACGAGAGCGCAGCCGTCGTCGCCTGCATCGGTCTATTAAGTTCCCCGAGTCCCCGAGTCCCCGAGTCGCCGAGTAAAATCGTATTGTCTCTCCAGTCGGCTCGCCGCCGTTACTGCGCGCTCCCAGAAGCATTTCATTACCATATAATTTCCCAGTTCCCTCGCGGATTACCGAGCAAAGGAATCGAGCGTGCAGTATGCTAGAGCTAGGCGCTGTAACAGCTAGGAAAGACCCGTGTCTCCATCCAGGCCACATGTGTCTCCCTTCTCGTCGCCTCTTCCTCAACCTCCACCTCCACCTCCACCTCTGGCAACTAGAAGTACGTCTGGTTAATGTATTCAGAGGCCTCGGAGTCCCGAGACATAGCTCGGGGCATTAGAACGAGACTTAGGTCGCAAGGATTGTCTTTTGTAGACAAGCAGTACGGAGTTAACTTTGTTTATAACCTGCTTCAGTGCACGAGAAAATATCGTCGTGCTCGATACGGACCAGACGTACCAGAGGATCCTCTTTGATGTGGCATTTCGATGCAACCTCGTCGCAGATACGCTGGGCGGGATTTTCGCGATGACATCGATTGTGCGCGAGCTAGGCTTCGCGTACCGAGTAATTGAGACGATGTCCTGGCATTGTACGGATCGTAGGAGTGTACCTTGTAACGGGCCCAGCGTCGCGGCGGGTTATTTATTTGCTTTTGAAAATTATGAATTCGAATCCGCGAGGTGATTGATCGAGCTCCGGGACAATAGGTATTTCGTCCACCCACGTGACGAGCGGTTTAACGCGCTGGCCGCGCGCAGAGGGGTCCGACTTTTGATTTAATTACCGGTGTTTGCGAAACGCGACGCCCGACACGCCCCGCCACGACCACCGCGCGTCGTTCAAACCTGACAGACGCTTGCCGCGTTTAATGATGGTTTCGTGTTTATTTATCATCTATGCACGGGCCACGCTTCGTTTCCCAACCGAGGAAGACGGTGAGCTATTAAAAACGGTTGGGAGTTAACGATCGATTAGAGGTGTATCGAGAATAGCTCGAGTGTAGTGCAAGCATGCCACCTACCCAGCCGCAGATAAGAATCTTCAAATTGAGCGTAACAACTATAACCGTCGAAGCGCAAATATTTATTCGTTTCTCGGCATTGATTTATCACGGTGACAACAAATTGCTCGGCACCGGTTCGCCAGACATTGCCTCGCATGACGTTGCGCGCCGCGCCGCGCCGCACCGCGCCGCGTTGGTCGAATCAACGATCCCCTGGAGATTTTCGTAATCTAGCCTTTGGCAGGGACCCCCCGTAATAACTTTTCGACCGGTAGTCCTCCAACTAACGCCTACGTGTTTCGTACTACCTGAGCCCTGCAAAGTGCTTTAACTTGGAGTTACTCTCGAACTGTGATCTAGGAATTTAGATATCAGTTCTTATCAGGTGGCTCCAAAACGTCAGATAATGTGAATTTATGGCGATGAAAAAGTCATCGGTACTTCATATTCGCAGGAAAAGTAGCCCGCCCATGTGTCTCGGCTGGGCAAGTCTCCTTCTCGATATACTTATCAAAGAACATTGATATGGTAATGCCCTAGAAAGAGTTATAAATCAGCGGATAACGCTTATAAAACCGTCGGGATAAGTATCTGGTAATTGAATTAAGAAAATAAATATTTGCTCGGCTCTGTCGGGATTGATTTATTACGAGAACAAGGAATTGTAGCGCCTTGCCTCAGCGTTCCGCGGAGCCTTACGGTTTAACACGTATAACTTGCGGCGTGTAAACGAGGGGATTGACGCGAGACCGGTCATTTTCGTAATCTACCCTTTGGCACGCTGCTCGTGACTACAATTTTGTGACTGCGAAACGCTCCTCGAGAGGCACCGTGATATTAAGCGGTGCTCCCTACAGCCTCGTGAAAGAATTTCAAATCGTCGATTCGAGCTGTGAAAGGAAAATTCAAATCTAAAGGGGAATAGGACATAGAACGATTGAAATGCTCCTCCGGTGTAATCTCATCGCAGAAAATATCTAATAACTATAACTATATCCAATCGTAGGGGTTTTAATTGGACATCCTTGGCTTTCACGAAATAAAGCTAAATCTAGTTTGTCTATCCTAGAATCAATTTCATCTTGAATCGAAGTGCGCCGCATGACTCAATTTTGTGGACACCCTATGGACAAGTCCCTGACATCCTGTACTCACGAATACGCTCACCACCACGAGTTTCTCTTGTGTACGCTCGCTCTACAAGTTTGATGTCTGGCAAGCAGGAGGCCTGCGTGCACAAGCACACACGCAAGAGGTGCATATTGCCAGAAAAATAGCGGCATTCGCGGTGTCTACAATAATTGAAGGCTTCGACGAATCGCGCTTGTCTGCGCGTGTGCGTGTCAGTGTCCGAGTATTCGGATTTCCATGTGTACTTTTTTCCCTGCGGCCCGTAACGTTGTTGCGTGCCACGCGATTGCCTACTTTAAATACTGACCATCTTGAAAGCGATCCTCCAGTGATTCGAGCATGTCTTTCGAAGACAACCGGAGATCACCGGAAGTGGAAACGCGTCTTTTTTTAATGAGCCGTAACTGAAATTGTAGGTTTCGACGAGTCGTTTAATAAATATCCCTCGCTCGGCTGTTATATCCAACCAAATAGCGTCTCTTTTGTGAAATGGCCCGTAGAGGGACGCCAGTTTCGTCCTGCTCGACTCGAATTAGCATCCACATTCTTGTTTGCATAGAACGAACGTCAACGTCGTAAGGATAAGTGAAATTGTTCGGTTGTCGAGGGCAAGATGAATCGTCGATGGGGGAACGCGTAATCTTCAGAGTTAATTGAGGGGCAGCGAGCGGAACGTTCGACCCGCGCGAGGCTAGTATTGGTTTCCGAAATGATATTAGAGAAGTCAAGGGTCGAACGCTCGTCCAATTATCCTGTAATCGACTTGCCCGTTCGAGTCGGTTACGACAACCGCTATCCTCGCTGAATTTCGATTCGTACGGCGCGCTGGGACCGTTGCCTCCCTTTCTTTCTCTCATCCTTTTTCGTTCTCTTTTTTTTTTCTCCCCTCCAGTTCGGTGCCGCTGGAAAATTGTGCCCTCGACTACACGCGCCTTGCGTGCGAGATAATTGGACCCTTTTCAAGTCCCGCGCCCGTGGCTTACAAGACGTCCTCTCCGTGCTCATGAAGAGTTCGACACAAAGGTGTTAGACTTTGTTCGATCTCCCCTTCGAGAGCAATATCATTCGCGAAGAACACGAATCCTCCAGGGACACTCAGGTTGCAGGGAAAAAGGAGAAAGAACGCGTTCCTTCTTCTTTTACTTGTTACCCACCTAATGCAGGTAATAACAGCAATAGGCTAAACGATACCATGCGGCCGTCTTAAAAGATTTCAACGATCCAGTTCTCGTTCGAGCAAAAACTCTACCCCTGATAGTTCACCCGGCTATTTTCTTCTCCCGGCCAAGCTAATTGATTTTTCTGTGTTCTCCGTGCGAAGCGGACGCATGTGTTGGGTTAGCCGCGATTTCTGCCGCACGCGGATGTCGATATCGCCGAAGTTACAAATAGGTATGCGCCCGAGCGGCGCGCTGGTCTTCCATTTGCCTGAAGTAATGGACGAACGGCGAGCAAAGGCGGATAAAGAGAGAAGCGGAGTTTGATCGAGACATTCCGATCCGCATTTCCTTATTGCTGTTCGATCGACGAATAGATCTATTGGTCATTATGATAATAATTTTCCGGTTGGACGGCTGTACGCGTTCGCGATACGGGAACGTTTCTTTAAATGTCCTGCATCCCATTTTCTGATCGGTTTTAAAGGACACAGTTCCACCGTTGCTTTTCCCTCCTATATTTTCGCCAAGTACCAACCAACGATCGTGTAATTATATGAAAGTACAGTGTATGGACAAGCTGAAGATTGGAACGCTCAAGATCGGTGCGTTGTATGTTCGTGATCTCGATTGAACCTGCGTGCAAGGTGATTGAACCCTTGTCCAGAACGATTGCCGTTCTGGAGGGTGAAAAGATATTACATTCTCGTTGACCTCGGACTCTACCGGACGTCTGCGCGTCCTCTGAGATAATGGTTTCCGGTGGTTCTTGCGCGAGAGGTTTTTCGGCGTATCTTTAAACTTTGGAAAAAGATCCTGTAATTGAAAATGCATCGTATCTTCAGAAAGTACAGAGTTCATGCAATTAGAGTCAGATTCGACTCCAAAGTCTACCAATCGTCAGTTCCCTCGTTCTAAGGCACGAGAAAACCATTCCCATATTCTCGCGTGGAGGAGGTGCGCAACAGCTGCTTATAAATCTGATTCCCGCGGTGTTAAACAGGCCGACGTGGCGGCAGCAGTGCCGAGAATCGGATGGAGCTCCAGCTCTGGTTTCGCCAGCGCAACATTATCGGAATCCCGACGAGATCGGCTGAGCGCGCGTCCACCAGCGCGTTCAGCCGAATCGCGCCGTAAATCATAATTATCATCGTGTACGCTTTTATTCGAATGGAAATTCATTAGGCCGCGTTCGGTGCATTGTAAACAACGCGAGATCGGTCGTGAGGGGGAGAGCAGAAGGCAGAAAGGCATCTCGGTGGATGAGACGGAGAGCGTGCTTCTAGTGGCACGGCGAGAGAGGAGACTCGAGGTGCGGGAAGGGGAGGCTAGAGGGTAATTTACAAGGAGAGCTCGAGCCTCTCGAGCGGATCGTGAGTTCGAGGCACGGAAAGGTGAGTTCCTCGGCCGACGGGCGTGCGGTATCGATATTACCAATAATTGTCGGCCTGAAAGGTTATCTCAAGAAAGCGTGCATAGCAAACTCCCCACCGACGCGGCCGATAAGTTATGAAGGCCCCTCGCGTCCTCACCCTCACCCTCGACGCAACGGAGCGTATCCGTGCGCGCATTGTGTTACCTCGACCGTCGACGAGCTACGGGATAGACCTATCATCTTATGGAATTTTGTGACAGATGACCTGAACACTACACTAACATCACGCCACGCCACGCCACGCCAACACTTTTGGTTCGCTACAAAAATTCAATATTGTTACAAATGGCGCCACTTTAATGAACGAAAACACTTACAGAATGGTGAAATGGAAATGAAGTAGGGGTGAAGTGGGAGTCTTAATAGGAATCATCATAATGAAGCGAATAGGATGCGTGTAGAGCATTTTTTCTGCACTCCAGCGCTCAGAATTCTAAAGGACGGTACAATTGCGGGGGTGACATTTTGTAAATGGTCTTTTAGACAGAGGAAAGCGTTCCCTTTTGAAAGCTGAGGATACGCGAGTCGTGCTAACGGGCCGTTACCTGCGCTTGTATTCATTCCTTAGCTGTAATTTGCAAAAGAAATGATAACTGTGAAGCAGCGTGGTGCGTCGTCAGTAAAACGAAACTGCGAGGAGCTTCGTTTGAAGGGCCGATGCATCCTCTTGCGTCCTTCACCCGCGACCTCGCGCGAGCCAACATCCTGCCTAGTTCCAGGAAACTGGCGTGTGAGCAGTCGACTTTGTAATATTCCCTGCCCGATAAATTACCAGTGATGTTCGAAAATTGAATTCTCATTCGTTGATACTGTGACGTATGGATCCTCTGCTAGCCGAAGGTAAATATTCCTGATTGCACGTTAAATATTCCCAGGATCATTCACTCCTTCATATTTGTTTTACATTACCAGTTTTCAAGCACTTTCCAAAATCGTAGAAAAAATTCTGCAAGATATCTTCACTAGTTCGGATAATTACTATGTCTCAATGATGTGACTCGCACTTGACGAGCTCTTTGTGCTGTCCAAATAAAAGTCATCTTCACGATTTATCCTCGTGGGATAGACGTGGGTGAAAAATCCGAGACTGACCGCGTAAACTCGCGCACAGTAGAGAGGGGTTCATTTGCAAGTCACCCGAGGCCTGGCGTTCTCGTCGACAATACGACGTCGTCTGGGAAGCGATGACAAGCGTCGTTCATGAATCCCCGTGTATACAGCGACGACAGGTTATTTCTCGCGGAGGGAAAGTAGAGAAAGGTTAAAGGATTAACAGTAACTCACAATTACGACGGCGATAGTCAATAGCCGTGCACGCGTCCGTCCATCAAGGCGACGTTAATGCCCGTTGGAATATAAATAGATAGTTACGCGGAGTCGACGTATTAATTATCGTCCGTCGCGATCGCCAGGCTACGGGCCAGCCTTCTCGACCCAGAGAAACGACGATTGCCCTCTCGGACTGGAAACGTAGCCATCATTCTTTCCCATGATCTCGAATCGCGGCTGTTGGTCTTCAGGTAGCGCGTCGGACGAGCTGTTGTTTTCTACAGGGCGTCTCAAACGCGCTGGTTCAAGCGAAAGGTACAGAAAATCTTTCAAGTTATTCTCTTTCACTTGTACAGTACTATTCACAAACCTGTATGCTAATATAACTGTCCCTTGCAAATTTCTCTCGCGAGCAGAATCTATCCCTCACCCCGAGCCTGTTGCTCTCGAAGGCGTGGCTTGAAAAATGCTCGAAGGAGCAACGCGCCTGCACACGACTGACTGTTCCTTGCAAAGCAAACAGCGGACGATTCTATACATCCTCCCACGGGTTCCTCTCGTACAGCGCGTACCCATAGCTCGGACCAGGCTTTATGAAACACTCGATATAACGGTACCGAGGAGGACAGCGGCATTGTGGAGCACAGGAGCAAAAAGGCCGGGTCGTCACGCGTATTAAGAGCTCTAAAGATGCGGATCTAGCCACGAGTCGTTCTGATCCGCGGCGTTAAAGTACGCTTAACGCCTCGCGGCCGCAGGCGTGCTCCGCCGCCGTGAAATATCGAAGTCGCGTCCGCGAGCGTTTTATTTGTTGCTCGTAACAATATCGCGCACGCTTATTATTCACGAGGCGCGGGCTCCCCGATTCCTCTTTCGACTCCAAGTCTCTGGCGAACAAATTTTCTCTCGAACCTCTCCCCTGATCTTCCTTTCCTCTCACTCTGTCTCTCTCTCTCTCTCTCTCTCTCTCTCTCTCTCTCTCTCTCTCTCTCTCTCTCTCTCCCCTGTGGCGTTTATTTCGACGGAGGAGAGAAGGAACGTATCCGGTCGCTGCAGCGTAAGAGTAAATGATATCCGCGCTGTGTCCCACCTTTTGGAATGCCATAAACAAGAATTCCCTCGATAATGTATTTGAAAGCTCGTACGTTTATTTCAAGCCGCAACGATCCCTTTTTTGCCGTGGTACGCACGGCGGGAGGGGCAAGGAGAGGGGCAAGGAGAGGGGCAAGGAGAGGGGCAAGGAGAGGGGCAGGGAGAGGAGCAGGGAGAGGGGCCAGGCAACTTCTTGGATTGTATAACCGCGATGGAAAAAATGTATGCGCAAATATATTTCGACGGTCGTGGCTCGCCTTTATACGCTCTGCTCGCCTGCCACGCTGGATATGAATTTTCGTGCAGCATCGTTGTGCACATGTATTCCCACCATCGAGCGCCCATATTCTCCCCAAGTTCGCGGCCAGTGGTGCTCTGGTCGGCTCGCACTCGCGCGTTCCACGCGTCTTCCAAAGCAGCTGCCTCGAGCCTCGAGCCGCCACCTTATCGGGCCTGGATCCAGGAAGACAGGTTGCTGGATTTGTTTGTGCGTCGCGTTGTTAAGCCCCTCGCGTTCGAGCGAGCGTACTCAGGTTGAGGCGCGAGCGAGCAAGCGAGCGAGCCCGCGCTATCTGCTCCTTGAATTATTGCCAGCGATTTTTCTTCGCGCGCTAAGTGTATTCTCGGATAACGCTTCCGATTGATTTAGACGGATCCAATGTGCACTGGCTTTTCATTAGATAGGATTTTCTTCCGCTATGCGGTTAATTGCAAGCGAAGCCTTCTCACGCCCTCTTCTCAGTGTCCCAGGTTGCAGAAAATTGCGAATCACTGGCCGTAAGACGAGGTACGTAACGCGAGAGTCGCGAGGAAGACCTTGATTCTCGGGTTCGAGAAAGGATAAGTCCGATACACGTACATCGTGCCCGTGGATCGTTGACATTCGTATAATACACATTTCATTCGCGTAATTAACGCGCTGATGTATCGTTACAAGCAGACGGTGAACGGAAACTCATTCATAATACGACCACTCGCCACTTTGCGATTACTCATACGCGATACGTATCGCGAGTGGTTCCTGGAGAACTTCGCCGCGGTCGCGTGCATTTTCGCCCTTTCGCTCTTGCTGAGATCCACTTCCGGGTTGCAGATTTTTGGCTCACGAATTCTTGGAATTTTGCTGGTAATCGTAGTCACGATCGTTTCCTTGCTAATGGAGGAGAGACGAACTAGCGAATCGAACAGGATTCGAATTCTGCAAGGGTCTCAGACTACTCCCTATCCACGGGCACCGATAGAATTACGCGAATACAGTGCAGGTAGTCTCGCATTACACAGGGAATGGTAACAACAGGCGGAAGAAGTTTTTCCCACCTTGTGTGCCAACGCAGAGGCAGGAGAAGAGCAATTTACAATTAAGAGTAATCGGGACCGTGTTCTCCTAATTAATCTAAATTCACTTTCAAACAATTTCAGCTCGTAGCAAGTAGATTTCGCCAGTATCTACACAGACTGCTCGGTCTGCATTCGGACATCGATTATCCTTGACAACCAGGGATCGTTGAACAGCAGGATCGCGAATAATTTAATTTTCGTTGGCGAGAACGCGCTTTAGCGAGACCTGTCAGCCAGTCCGAGTCAATCTAGCATGTTGACATTGGCAAGCTCAGCGCGGCGTGAAGCGACGGCAGCCACGATGGCATCCTCGTCGCGGATTTTTTTACCCTGAAAAGGCTACGGACGGATGAAGGAGTGAGGTTGGGGTCGGCTGAGAAGGGGACGGGAATGTAGACACACACGGCGAGAATTACGTAAAGAACGAGAAGGGTGAGAAACGTAGTCACGAAAAGGGAGATGAAACGATCGTGGGTCGAGGGTAGGGGAATGGGGGGGAATAGGGGAAAAAAGGGAGAGGGGAGGAAAAGGGCAGACCGCGAGGGTGGGAAGAAGGGAGCGAGATCGAGAAGTAGATTGAGGTTGATAGGAAAGAAAATCGCATTCGCACAGCGTCGTTAGCTTGTTAAGTTGCACGCAACACCTTCGGCTCTCGAATACCGGATACAGCGGCCTCTTCCCCTTCGTGTAACCTTGCCCCCTCTATCTCCGTATGCTCTACACCTTTTCAATCTATCCCTGGTACTTTCTTTCGCTTAAGACTGGCCCATCAAACCTTTTCCTTCGCGGTGTTGTCTATCGAGCGAACTCCGAGAGACGTTTCGTCTCGATACGTCTTCACTCGGGGCGATCCCGCGTTTCCATTTCTTTTACTACCGCCACTACTACCAGCTGCTGCTTCTTCTGGGACGGTTCTTGCTCTTTCCGCTGTTTCGCTTCTTCCGCGAACAGAACTCGGTGAGGTGGTTTTTCCGTCGAGTAGCAGCGCCGTTCAGGAAGCAATCCTCGTCGCTGAAGCGGCAGCAACAGCCACGAGGAGCGTGCTCCGGCAGGAATACTTTTTCTCGATATCGCCGAGCGAATGGTATTAGCCCGGAGACAAGCTGCTCGAGAAAGAAAAGTTCGAAGAGAAGGATACGGGCTCTGGGATCGTTGGCTCCAAGGTAGAAACACGGCCCGCTGAATTATTCCTTTACATTGGATATCGACGTTCGTCTGCTCGCTCGTTCGAGCTACCCTGCGACGAGGTACACTCCCGTTGCTTACCGGCGAGAAAGAAATGCAAGTCAGGGAATTGCATTATGCACGTATCGTCGCTGGGGTCGGATTGATTCGTTTCTTCGCGTTATTAAGAAGTTCCTTGCCCCTTTGAAATATGCACCGCTATCCGGCTCGTGTATTATTCACCTTGCCACTCCGAGGCATCTTTGTTGCGCGTCCCACCGAGGATTCTGGGAAGCTTTAACACAGACGAGCCGTAACAATCGACTCATTTCGGTTTATATCGACAAGAAATCGTAGGAATCACTGCAGCGGATACTTTTCCCGAAAGCAGCTCTTCGAATAAAAAATGCCCGTTGTTCAGAGAAGCCTGAGCCCCTCACGCAACGATTAATTCCGCCAATCAGCTCTCGCCGCGTAATCTCCTCGTTTATCGTTCACGGCCGCATAAATCCGGCCGAAACTTTCAATCGACGGACTATAAAACGAATTGCACCGTGCTTGGTAATGCGGAATCGACGGCGGTCAATTAAAAAGGAGAATCGGAACGCGCGAATCGCGCGTCTTCGTGCATTAGCCCGAACCCGACGGGGTCGTTTAATTACCGTGGCGGCTTATGCGCCTGTAAACCGGCCTTAAGGACGATAGCAGCACACGAGCGACTCGACTGGAGGAGAGAGGGAGAGAGAGCCGAGGCTCGAGTCTGCTTGGCTATCCGCGGCAACGCCGAGGACAACGTTCTCCGGAGCAGGACGAAAACTCGAGGGCATATAAGACAGAGGAGCACGTTTCTTGTCATAGCCCCGTTGGAAGGAAGGTGGACGGGGCGCTAACCGTCCCCACCATTCGGCGTCGTTGCCCGGAGCCAGGCAGCCGGGCAACCGAGCGACCGAGCGACCGAGCAACCGAGCGACCGAGCAACCGAGCAACCGAGCAACCGAGCAACTGAGGAGAGCGCGAAGCGAGCCATGCGAGCACGAGAGAAGACGGGCCAGACGGAATACTCGCGAACCCGAAGCGAAGTCGTGTCCCTCTGCCTTCCTCTCGAGACTCGCTCGCCCGTGGATGCGCCCGTGGATGCGCCCGTGGATGCGCCCGTGGATGCGCCCGTGGATGCTACCGTGGCGCGCGGGGATCGCCGGCTCGATCGGTATTCGACGTTCTAAGCTCGATGACATATATGGCGTAAAGGGGAAGCACGGCAGATCGGAGGAGCGATAAGTTAATAGATAAAGGATCGGGTTTGGAAACGTGCTACCCTGGTCGTTTTCGGTGGACCGAGTGGAATGCCACGGCGATAGTTCTGTCGCTCGACTGGCTCGATTCGCTAATTGAACATTCTTTGTGGGACCAGACACCGACCTAAAATATATCACCTACCAGCAGCGGTAATCACTTCTAATTTTTGCCATTCCTTTTCAAGTTTAAAGTAGTGCTCATATCATATAAGACTCCCAGTATATTGTATACTCTGAAAGGAAGAATGTAGCTGCATTAAGCTCCGTCTATTATTAATCAGGAATAATTGTAATAGTTTCATTCCTCGGCTTGATATACTGCAATGCTCTCTCAGTTGTGGAATCTCTCTTCTTCTGTGTTTGGATAACGCTCTTCAGCCCCAGTTTGCGATCGTTCCCGTTTCGTCCCTTTTTCTTTTTCCGTGACCGAGCACGCACCGGTCAGAAAATTACTTGACACGACCGTGACCGCTCGCTCGTCCCGCTCGTCCTTACGAGCCGTGAACTTGCACGAGACTCTCAGGGCCAAAGACCGCCTGGACAACGGACGCCCGCCGATAAATGCACCGCGCGTAAAGGCGCGTATTAATCATCGAGCCGAGTTTTACTTATCTCGATCGTTGTATAACTTAATTCTCGCTTTTCGCGCGACGCGATGCTGGAACGTGCTTTCCATGTGAGTCTGGCTGAGCAGTTAGGAGAGACTAGTTCTAGGATTATTCTACAGAAACCTACTTTCTCCGATGAACATCGTTAGTTTTCTAATATTTATTTCATTGATTATTACCTGATTATACTATCCAGATCCACGCCGAAACGTTCCTCACGAAGCGTCTCGCTGATAAGCGTGTTGAACGATTGGTTTGACGTGGTCGAAAAAAATGCGAATCTCCCGTTGCTCTGTTAGCCAGGTTTAACCAGCAACGAGGCGTGTCAACGGGGTCCCCTGGTATTATTATGAGTGAAGACTCCCCCAGGCTAGCTTGCACCCCGCACGAGCAACGAGATGAAGAGAAGGGGGAGAGGTGGTATGGGCCCGACACGCCCCGCGACTCGTTCTCGAGGAGTTGCGCTTGCAAAGAGTTGATTAAAGTCACCGGTTGGTCCCCTGCAACTTGTATTTTCGACCTCTCGAACCCACCGTAGGTTGGATCCGATTCAATGTTCCGCGAAAGTGCTTTGTAATCGATCGAGACGTAGCCCGCTTCTTCTTCCGGTCATGTCAGTCTCGCGGAGACTGGCATCTCCTCCACCTCCATCAGTATCATAATGTTTGCCCGCCGAGCTCTGCCAATGCTCCCTTAATAAATCGAATTATCGAACATTTATCTCGGTTCGTTAAAAGTCGATTTAGTCGCCTTATGAAATCGCCGATCGTTTCTCTCGAACTAGGCACCAATCATCACAGAGAAATCCTTTTCTGCTGGCGGTCCTTTCGAGCTTCGAGAGAGATCGTCTCGAACGGAATAGCCTACGGTGCTCTGGCCACTAATCTTTCTTGTTCTTCAACGAAACTTTTGCACAAACTTTTCATCCTCGCTCGTCGGGGCTTTTAATATCGTTTAAACATGGTCCAGCTATTTTTTGCTGCACGAGAAAAATCTCGCCGTTCTCTCTTTAGTTCTGAGAAGTCGGCTGTAGGGGTCCGTAATTAATACTACCCAGAGGATCTTTGCGACGTAGCCTGGATTAACGTCGGCGCTCTACTCGAGGGCTCCCCTTTACAAAGGCTCCAAATGATTTCTGCGAGTTATTATGATGTTACTTGTTGCGGCGCGCGGCATCGCGACGATGTATATGCACGAGGGGTATTGCGGTGTAACCGACTGCAGCCCGGTCGCATAATCAGCGAGCCGCGCAGCGACTACACGACGTCGGCCCTACGCAAGGATAGCGCACGTGTGAAATATGCATTTGCTTCGCGAGACAATGCCAGGCCGGACACTAAATTCTCAATCGCGATAACTAAACTACGCGGCGGCCATTCGCGTACACGCGCAATCGTACACGCGAATATAAAGTTCACGTGCCAATGTCGCTTGTAATTGAAGATACGAGTTTTCGACTAGCTCACCTGCTCGATCAAGCCTGGGCTATTCTTTCTGTTGCCTCGTGGGAAGACGAGGGAATCTAATCGAGACAGGCTTTACTACCTTATCATGTAATATTTACGTTATCGTTTGCAAAATTGTTGCAAAGTTCACTTGAAAGTAGGAATAAATTAAAGAAGTAAAACTGTGACCGCGAAAGGAGCTAGGAAGGAGTTAGAGCACAGCCTCTGCAGTAAATCCGTTCCTTGAGGCTTGGATCGACCTGGTTAAACAAAAGACTGCGCGAATCGCGGCATCCGTTACGGCGAAAAGGGGCAAAACCTATCTCCCGAATGCATCGATGCACAAGCGATTTCGACTAACGATGCCTTTCCGCTCATTGGTCTTAATCTGAGCCACGAATCACAATCGGCCTCTTCCTAACATGGCCTCGGCCACGACGGAGCAGAAGTCGCGTGTGCCGTTGCGCGGCAGATAGTGCAAACAGAAATTCCGTTATACTGCATAAAGCATCGCGTGGGCCCCGCTGGTCGGCGTGCAACGAGGGAAGAAGAAGGTTGGCAGGCATGCGAGCTGCATTCTCCCAAGCTGCTTAACTACTGCGCGAACGAGTTAGCGAGCCGCTAAACGAACCAGCGAGCTAACCAAAGAAATATTCCAGGCATAAGCAGGGTCCAGCGAGTCAGCCCTCCTCTTCTCCTAGTATTTTATCGTCCCTAAATTCATTGTTTTCTACGCCACGATCTTTTAGCTTTATGCCAAGCCATTACGGCTTATCCCTTTCTGCTTCCTCGCCGTGACCAGCCACGGATATCCTTGCGCGCTCGTTTTCTCCGCTTGCAACCCCTCGCTCTTTGCATCTGTTAGTTTTTTCCCTCCTCGAGAACGGTTCTGACGCACAGGTTGCCAGCTTTACGACTGTTACGTTCTCTCTTCGACGCGGCTTCTTTCTTGTCCCTTAATAAGTTTCATGTTCTTGCTGTGCACGCCTGCCCCGTGTCAACCGTTCTTGCCAATCGGCACTTGGACATGGATCCCCTGTTTATTGCGTAACTGTTTTACTGTTTGAGACTTGACGAGTTCTCTGCTGTGTTTAATGTTCTCAGGGTTTGTAGCGTCACTTTGGCTGAGGAATGTTTCAAAGTTGAAATAACACACTTGAAGAGTATGAGAACACTTTAACGAGTTTCACTTTCCTAAATCTGCTCCAAGACTCGAATATTCGAATTAACGCGAGGAATAGAAGAACGAATCGAGATACAGTATCAGAAGCCAAGTCCAGTGTTTCAACAAACAACCAGTCTAGTCTGTCGGTAGGCTGTACCGCTTTCAAACGCAAGCAATTAGATCGAAACCGGAAGATTCATGCACAGTCACCGAGTGCCTCGCAGTTTCAATTAAAAGTCGATAGAATACTGGCTTGTAAAGGTGATCAGAAACTCGCCGACATTCTTGTACCAGCCACGGTTTTTCCGTTTATCGTGCGCCGATCTGATTATTCAATGAAATGTCAATCGCACCCTTTCGCCTCTGCTCCACCCTCGGCCATGTGGAGCATGTTCTTAATCATGTTTCTCCTTGCGAGGATTTTTTCCTCGGCGCAGCACTAACCGTTCGCTGTCGAATAGATCTACCAGCGCTCCATTTAGATCGCGCCGTGGTCCCCTTTCGATTTGCTCGCATAATTCTCGATTCTTTTGCACGGTAGCTGGGGCAGGTTGCGATATCGCGGATTTTCCTCCCTTCCCCGCTCCTGCGAGTAAATTATACTCCGGGGGGAAGCGATAGGGAGAGATTTGAACGGAGAAGCAGCGACGATGCGAGCGTTTCTGGCCCCGTGATACGTTGTTAAGGGCTTGTTAATTACAAAAGTGGCAGAACAGGATCGGGGCGTAGAAAGAACACGAGACTTGTTGCTCTGGTGCGCGACGATCAACCCAGCATCTCTCTCTCGAGGAGCCAGAGAAAACGACCGGCACTATTTTCTCCAGGATGTCTAACGTATGCCATAAACGCTTAATAATACTTCGATAAGATAAGTAATTGAATCGGGCGAATACATTCTAACGATCGACCCCACGATACACGCTCGATCATTCCACGCTCGAATTTATCCTCGAAATTTGCAATTCATATTTCCATAGTTGTCCTGCCCTATACACGTATGCAAAGTATTTCCATGGTATGCAGTTGCTTGCCAGTTTTTCAGTCCGTTGCAAGAATGTCAAGGTGTCAGGGGGAACATTTTCCTCAGTCAATTATAGGCCTTTGGTTGCTTTTAATTAAATATATATCCTAAGAATTGATTAAAAATGCTGTAGTCTTAATTAAAGCTTTAAGGAACGTGTGGCGGTCGCAATGCTGAAGTTGCAGAAGATATATCTCGAGTAATCAACTGACTTACATAATCCTTTCTCTGACACAGAATCCTGTAATTGTCTTCCACGCTGCATACACTCAATTCCCATCAGCCCGTCCCCTAAAACACCCCGTAGACAAGTAATTAACCTGAGACGCGATTTCCCAACGATCCAATCGGTCGTAGCACAATCGACTTCGTTCATCGATTACCAGAGCGATTCTCTTTGCCATCAAGAGACGTTACGCGAGCCTTAGAAACCGCGATCACAATTATTACTGAAAATGATTGCGAATGCCATTAGAGCGGACCGCAAAACGCAACCTGGGCGGGACTTTCTGTTCTTCCATAATTCACATAATCGTGATTGTAGGCTGGTCCGTGACACATATTCGCGTTATTCATAATATCGCGCGGGACTCGCCGCAGTGGGCATTGCGCTTTGCGTCATATCTCATCGCGCGTCGATGCAATTCTCGCGCCGATTATGCGCAATCACAGCCACTGATAGTGTTGCACTACTGTATCACAGCGATCGCATCATTCCGCGTGGTTGCAATCGCCGCTGACTCTTAACGCCCTGGCATTTCGCCTCTCTAGGTTATGCACTTTGGAAGATTGAATCGAGTCGAGGTGGAAGTTTCAGATAACAGAGTGTGTCTTAGCTAATACTCTGATTGGATGGACGTTCAAAAGTTCTTGTTTTAAGCTGTAAGTCAACACTTGGCGAATTTGGTTTCTCAAATGTTCCACTGATCTAATTACTTTTGGCTAGTACGGAGTTTCTACGATTGCATTTGTTCTCCTCTAGGGAAAACTTGAGTCTCTGCAGTTCGAGGGTTTAAAGAGAATTTTTTTAAGACTGAAGTGCCAGAGAAGGCGTTCACGATTCCTCTTTGAATAATTGTCTATGCTTTATAGGGCGATGTTATAGGCGTGTCTCGCTGTCTCATTTAATTATTTCTAATTGACGGATAAGAACCGACTAAGGCATTCGAATTCAGCGACTCCAGCTTCCATTTGATTCCGCTTCGTGCAACTAACATGGCTGCTCTTGCGACGCGAATGATCAAAGACAGCGAGAGAGCGAGAAACGTTTGCTCCCTTGACGACGGCCTTTTACCAAACTATCTGATTTCTATTACAATGAACCGGGCATTACTTATTCCGTCGATGTAACGGTAACGAAACGTGATGACAATGTAAACAGACGTGACTCGATTAGCATAAGGTATTGTTTCGTACTGAAATTCACTCTGAGAGGCAGCCCGAGGCGGCGGAAGTTTACACAATTTTATGCGCTGCGATCGAAGTCTCCGTTTCTCCGCGATCGAGGGGAATATTTAAGAAACCTTGACGTTTCCACCTGCCCCAAGTCTCGTGAAATGTTAACCGTGTAAACATGAATAATTATCGTCGTGGTAATTGATAAGTAGTAGCCCCTAATTTCTCTGAAGTAAACGTCTATGCGATTCTAGTTACAAGGTAAATAATGGGTCAGCTGGAGTGACAATAAAAAATGAGGTGTTAAAAACATAAAAATAGAGCATTTTATTGTTCAGTCACAGGTTTTTATTCTAATAATATCTTTCACGTTGATCGAGATAGTCTGCAAAACAAGAGGAGCTTGCGAGGAAAGCTAAAGGAAGGATTGTTCCACGTTTGTACATTATATTTCAATTATTTATACCGGATACTTTAGTTTCCTTGCGTGGCGCGCATGTTGAATTCGACGGTCTCTGTTCGGGCGGTACTGATCGCGAGACACCTTTTCGATGGATCGTTCAAGCTGGCCAGAATTTCAAATAGGGAACCGTTCCAAGTGATTGATGTAACGTTCGCAAGGCAAGAGAGTCACGGTCAGACTGTCGAATTCAAAATGGAGATTTCGCACGATGATAGGAGGAACAGATCGCGTTTCGCCCTGGCGAAAATTCTGCGCTCGCGAATCACACGAAGTCTCCGTTACGAAGGACGAAATAAATAATTAGTGAGACGCACGCGTATTTAATACTTTACAAATCGTCACGCCCACGCGTCAGCGTATCACCGAGACGTAAGCTCCGCGTACCTGAATCAAGTTCGCTATCGCCCAGTCCAAGTACAAATTAAATACACATAGCTAGAATTAGAGGAAGTGACGGCAGGACACCGCCAGCGATTCCAGCGTGGCACAGAATTCGATCGCGAAACGTTCGTCCATCGGTCGATGATTTTTTAATCGCTTAGGATTCGACTATCCGCGAAATCGTGTTTAACAGCCGGCGAATCGCGATCGTGGACGCGTTCCCAACGACGAACAAGCACCGGGAGGGACTCTGCACGCGCGTTCGATCCCTTCGAGTTTCTATTCTCCACGTTATGGCGCGTACGGCAAAGGTAAATTCACATGGCATACCGAGACGTCTCGCGTACACTCTCAGCCCTAGATCAACCGAGGAGAGTCTCGGCAGACGAAACATTCGACGTATTTACAACGACATTAAGCTATCTAGCAACTCACTGACTCGCTGCAATGTACAGACACCGGGGGAACACGCTAAGTCTCGTATATATCCCATTTTCACGAAGAAGCACCTTAAATACATATATATTCTCACTCCCCTCCTCTGGTCGTTCGGTTTATTTACAACGCACTTTCTTCTCGTTTATACATACATGGATCCTCGCGGTATTTACACTCTAGTCGCATATCTATGTCACCTATTGCACCATAGCGAAGCGCACTGGGATTCTTTCTTTCAATTTCTCCGCGTGTCCCGTTGAACACTGGGCGACGCCCACTCGTCGGACAGCTAATAGAAAAAAGAACCGTATGAACACACGCGCACAGGTTCACCACACACGTGTCACTGTTCATATATGCACGGAGACTGTACGCGACCCGTTCGACGTCCTGTTGTTGTGCTGCCGTCGGACCGGCGGCGGCTGCCTCGTCCTCTGCGTGGTCCTCTGGTTGTTGGGCACGTCGGGCAACGCGAACCGCAGCTTCTCCCAGAACAGTTTGTCGCCCCACTGCAAGTAGGTGTTCGTCTTCAGGTACAGACGAATGTCTGGGTCGAGGTCCCGCTGATGGACGTCGCCCACCAGCACAAGGATCAGCCTCCGCCTTCGGTCCCTGAGCACCTGGTGGTGCGCCGACTTGAAGTCGAAGCGACACCATTCGGACTTGATGAAGTTCTCCGACAGCACCATGATGGTCCTCCTCGAGGACTCGACCGCCTGGACGATGGTGTCGGCTATGAAGCTACCGACAGGAAAATCCCTGTAGTGTAGGCAGAGTTTGTACGAAGGATTCCCCATCTCAAGGACAGGTGCGAGCTCTTCGGCGACGAACGCTTCGTCCTTAGAACTATAGCTGACGAAGGCATCGAATAGTTTGTCCCTATCGTCGCGATCCACTTCGTGGTTCCTGTAGAATATCCTCACACCGAATCGCGAGTGGAACCAAACGCGCAACTCTTGTCTGAACACGAATGCCAACATACAGAGCACCATCACGAGCAAGGAGCTGACCAATGTGGCGACCAGTAATGGTAGATAGTCTTGCAAGACCTGTTTCTCGATGATAGTCTTGGTGTAGTTGCGATGCACGTCGTTGTCGATGCTCGCCGCGCCCGTGCACACGCTATCGTTACTCCTCTCGCGATCGCTCACCGCCACAGAGAAACCAAACTCGTTGTCTGCGAACACCTCATCACCGAACGCCTCGAACTCCGTCACGTTGTACACGCAGCGCAACGCGGACGCGTCCGTCACGCGAACGTTCGGCTCGCGCATCCACTCGCGGTAACTTTGCAGGTAGTCGCACTCGCAGGACCAGGGGTTTCCTGCCAGGCTGACCTCGATGGATTCAGGCAGCGTCCACACAGACAGCGTCGTCAGCCGGTTGTTCTCCAGTCGTAGAACCCGCAACGAGCGCAGGGACGAGAAGGTATCGTTGCCGACCGAGAAGATTCGGTTCCTTTGCAAGTGGAGTTGCTTGAGGGCGTCCAGCCCCTCGAATTCGTGACCCCGTAGCTCGCGAATCTTGTTATCCTGAAGGTGAAGGTCCTCCAGGTCCCTGAGGCCGTTGAACGATCGGTTCTGCACGATGTCGATGTTGGACGAGTTGAGAAATAGGACTTTTAGTTTCTTGCGACCGATGAAAGCGTGACTGGAGACGACGCGTAGGTCGTTGCCGTCCAAATAGAGCCGCGTCGCGTCCATGGGGATCTGCTCGGGTAGCTTGTTCACGTGACCGCCGTTCGAGCAATCGACCACGTTCGCTGACCACGACTGATCGTGGTAACACGTGCAGTTCGCCGGGCAAGTCATCTCGCAGTCGCAGGCGTCGAAGTCGCAGCAGTGGCACAGGGCGAAGCAGTGAGTGTCGTACTTGCAGAGGAACTGCGAGTGAGACGCTTCGACCAGCGGCACGAACGCGTGCTCTCGGTCGTAGAGTAGCTTGCAGTAGATACTCTCCAGGTCCATCACTCGCGGCTGCACTCGAGTTTGGTTCTGCCTGTTGACCCTCTGCAACCATTCCATGGTGCAGTCGCAGAGGTACGGGTTATCTCCGATATAAAATTCTGGCAAAGGTTTGTCAGCTGGCACCGCGCTTATTCTCAAAGCGTATGGCTCCAAATTGCGAATCTGATTTCCTTTCAGGTCTACCCGAGTTAGATTAGGCTTCTTGAAAAACGAATAGCTCTGCACTTTGGATATCTGGTTGTCGTTAAGAAAGAGCCGCTCGATGCTCATCGGTATCGCGTTTCCGGTGATCTCGGTGAGCTTGTTCTCGCTGGCATCGAAGGTGCTCAATTGCAGCTGGCTTTCGATCTCGAAGTAGTTGCCCAGCTCGCGTATCTCGTTCGAGTGGATGTCGAGCCACTGCAATCCAGTCGGTATCATCGCATAGTCGAACCACTTCAGCTTGTTGTCGCTGACGTTCAGCCAAAGGAGATTGGGTAGGTTGGTGAACAGACCAGTGATATCTGTCAGTTGATTTCCGTCGAGGCGAATGGCCTGTAGGTTTACGTTCTCGTCGAACGCGCCGTGCTCGATGTGCTGTATTCGATTCATCGCGAGATTTAATATTTTCAGCTCCTTGATGCGATCGAAGACACCCTTGGTGAGATTCCCGATATGATTTTCGGTTAATCGAAGCCCGTAAAGCTGTGCCACGTGGTCGAACGTTCCGGTTGGAATCTCCGAGATGAGGTTCTCGCCGAGGTCGAGGGTTCGCAGAAGGGGAGTGGCTTTCAGCGCGTCCGGGACGGATTTGAGCTGGTTACGGTTCAGGTGGAACTCCTGCAGGGAGGAGGCATTTTTCAAGGAGCTTGGGTGTATCGTGTGCAGCCGGTTGTTGTCCAGCGAGAGTAGATTCAGCACGTACAGTCCGCTGAGCGTGGTCGCGTCGATAACAGTCAGTAGATTATCGCTGAGCAGCAACGTGTGCAGATTATAGAGCGCGGAGAACGTGTTTTCCGGCAGACTCTCGAGCAGATTCTCCTGCAGCCGGAGAATCTGCAGGCTGTAAAGGTCCCGGAACACCGTTGGATCCAATCGGCCGATACGGTTGTTGGATAGATCCAGCACCACTAAACGTACCAAACCACTGAAAGTAGCCGCGTTCACCCACTCGGCGGTCAACTCGTTATGCGATAGATCGAGCACTAACAACTGCGTTAGCTCACTGAACAAACCGGGCGGTAGCACATTCAATGTATTATTCCTCAAATGAATCTCCTGGATATTCCTAGAGTCGCTGAAGAGTTCAGGTGGTAGGCTGGCGAGCCGATTGTCCGCGAGCCTCAAGATGGCCAACGAGGAGAGGCCCTCGAACGCGCGGTCCGCCATGAAGCTGATGGCGTTGCATCGCAGATCGAGGCTGTGCAGCCTCGTCAGGCCCGAGAACGCGGCGGTTGGCAGAGACTCGATGCTGTTGTTGCTCAAGTCCAGCTCCTTCAGATTCGAAAGACACCTCGCAACGCCGTTGAAGCGAAAGCTGGCAACGTCTCTCAGCCGATTCCTCGTTAAATTGAGGATCTCGAGATTAACCAACGGGCAGAGAGCACCTTCTGGTATGCTCCACATGTTGTTCTCCCCGAGATCGAGTTTCTCCAGTTGCCTCAGCTCATCCGTGAACGCTTTAGCCGAGACGTCCAGCGCCATGGCGGACCAGTCCGTGTTGTGCGTCCTCACGGTCAGGTTGCGCAACTCCTTCAGCCCTTTGAACGCGTCGTCCGACAGATTGCCGATTTTACAGTACTCGATGACGAGCTCCCGCAGCTCGACCAACGGTCTGAAGCTGCCTGCGCTAAGGGAGCTCTGATAGAACAACGCGTCGCTGCATTCCAGCCGGAGGCGCACAGTATGCTGCGGCTGTATCACGCTGAAGTTGGTGTTCTCCAGCTCGCTGTTGATGGTCCTCAGACGACAGACCAGCGAGACGTCGTCCTCGGTGTCGCCGGTCGCGACCCACTTGCACTCGTCGGGCGCTTTGTACCTGAGCGCCTTGCTGAGGGACGCGCCGAGGACACCGAATATCGTGCCCAGTAATATGGCGAAGAACGCAGGACTGCCCCGCATCTTTCTCGCCCGTTCTTTCAATCTTCCATGAAATCCCTTTTGCGAGCGCGGCGCCCTGTGCCCCGGGCTTCCTATTCGCCGCGAGACCGGCTACGATCCGTTTAAGCCCCGGACCCAACGACCTCTCTGCCTCGCATCATCCATGTCACTTCTCTATCCTGTTGCCTCTAGGTACTCGGCTCGCGTCCGGGGAACGACCGTAGCCGTGCTTACGTTTCACCTGATCCTTCTTCGCCGATCTTCCCGCTAAGCCCTCTATAATCCTGGGGATTTCATCCTCGAGAATGTCGCGTCGATGGATACGATACGCCGTGAAGCTGCGCGCGCGCGCGGGTTCACCGACCTCTCCTGGGACTTATCGATGCACGTCGAGAGAAATATCTCGAGAAATATCTCGAGACGACGATAACGACGACGACGT
Source organism: Calliopsis andreniformis (assembly GCF_051401765.1). NCBI lineage: Eukaryota > Metazoa > Arthropoda > Insecta > Hymenoptera > Andrenidae > Calliopsis > Calliopsis andreniformis. The sequence goes on along the minus strand of NW_027480432.1, from coordinate 931,042 downwards.
CGAAAAGTCACGGGCGTTAATACACGTATATACGGCTCCGTTAAGACCCACGGTTCTCCGAGGACTGGTTGGCAAGTTGTAAGGCCCGAACTGGCACCGCTACCCCCGCCTCTCCGCCCACCCCGGCCGTTCTCCTCTCCTTCTCTCCCCTCTCCTGCCGTTCGTCCTTCCTTCCCCCACCGCGCGCACCTTCTCTCCTTCGTCGTCGTCGTCGTCGTCGTCGTCGCCGCCGCCGCCGCCGCCGTCGTCGTCGTCGTCCGTAGCCGGGGCCCGACGTTCGTGGCAAGCCTATAAAAACAAGACAGGTACACTCTCCGGGCCCTTACAGTGGCTCCTCAGCATCTGCAGCCTCCATCCACCACCGTTCTCCTCTTCCTTGTCCCTACTTCTACCTTCCAGCTGCCTTCGTCCTCGTCCCTCTGCCCGTTCCTGGGGCCTTCCTCTCCCGCCTCCCTCACCCACTCCTCTGCCCCACGGTTCCTCCTCTGTCCTTCTCTCGCTCTTCCTTTCCTCCTTTCCCCCTTTCCCCCTTTCCCCTTTCCCCTTTCTCGCTATCCCTTTTGCCGTGTATCGCCGCGTTCGATTCGTCCGTGAAACCTTGCCTCACCGTCATCTGTTCTCACATCGTTTCTACGATTCTGTCACGACGAATGAAACCTCGAAAAAGAATGTGTTTGCTCAATGCCTTTGTGCGAATTCCCGTTCCCATTCGCATTCCAGTTTGTCGCGAGTCTCCGACTAGTATTTTGCAACTAGCCGTTCCTCTCCCTCTCTTTCTTCGTCTCTCTTGCACTCTTCTCTCCGCTGTTCCGTCGATTTATAATCGACGCGAGAGGGCCCGCGTGTATCTGATGTTACGCGGGACGCATTGTTCTTTTTCGCGAGGTCCTTCGCAGAATTGAGCGTGCCTCGCGCGGGGGAAACGGATAATCATACGCACGGTACGCGTGTCGTGCGAATCACATTTATCTTCGAGTGACTGTGAGATTCCCTTCAGCGGCTCGTGATGGTCTCTCGCTGATTTTCGTGAAAACGAACGGTGTCGAACGCACCTCTTTTCACGATCGTTCTGCGCCGCGTCATTATTAGCTTTTACGGTCTGTTTGGGATTCGCGCATTCCCGACTCCATTCAGTGTAAAACGATCGGACGCATTGTGTCAGGGATCGTGTGTAAGGACACGTCAAGTGGTTCCCCACAGAGAAGTCCGCCTCCTTTCAGAAAACAGTGCTCGGTAGTTCCATCTCCCGTCGTTGAAAAGTGATTTGTTACCTTTACCTGGGCAAAGTAGGGGCCCAGCATTGGCAGCCGATCTCCTCATCCTCTCTCCTTCTGTCCCGCATACGCTCGTTCGGGCTTGATTTACTCATCGAAATTCAAATAGGAGGATACATCATTTTCATCGGCCCAATAAAAGTACCATTAGTAAAATGAATGCCAGCCTGACCGATTCGTTCCAATTCCAGCGCGAACGTAAGGCGTCCCTTTTCGTCTGAGAAGAAAGCCGCGTTCGGATTCTTTTTACCATTATAGTCGCGGCTCGTTCGGTGGAACGGCTCGTAATTACGGAGATAGGAAGCGCCAATGAAATAACGGGGAGAGCTCGTTGTCATTAATAGCCAGCGAAGCAAATAAACCGTGCCGCTCATTGATTCTTATTATAAGATCTTTACCAAGGCCGTGAGCCTGAATCGGTATAATATTTCACCTTTCCGCGCGCCGCGGTAATTGCCTATAGTCCGCGATTTTAGTCACTGACCGTCACTGCTAACGTTATTGCCGGCGTGTCCGGTGTTTCGCGAATTAACCATATATCACGTGTCGTAAAGCGAAACTGCAACCAGTTAAGTGCCTCGATCGCCTCGGGTCCTTTCTCACCGAATCGCCTCCTCGTTAGACGAAATTCCCCTCTGTTTCCAGGAAGAAGTCGCTCGATTCCGCGGACTTGGGGATGCTGGCCCGCTCTGGCCCGCTCTGGCCCGCTCTGGCCCGCTCTGGCCCTCGAGTCGAGGAAGCGGCGATTCGATGGACCGATTTTTCGACCAAATTTGCATTCTAGTTTTAGGGCCTGATAAACAGAAACAAATTGGAGGGTGTTCGACATATCTGATCGGTCATTAATTAACTTGTTAGATTCGATAGAGCAGAAGCCTAGTAACAGATCCGTTGAAACGCAAAGGTAACAGCGTCCGAGTTGATGGGCTGAGGAATTTTCGTTGAAAAGAACGTTGCGCAACCTCGGACCACTTGGAACTACCGTGAAGAACGAATTCCCATGATTTCTCGGGGAAGCAAGGTTCCACCGCCACTTTTTCTCCCGGTTGTCGGGTTTGATTAGCAACGCAATGTGAATGAGCCTTAAGAAGGAGGATGCTGCCCGATGGCTGCGCCGCTGAAAGGTGGCTAGCTGGCGGCTGGGATCGGCGAAAGCGGTCAGTGATCGCTGGGCCCTCATGCTCGGGCCCCTCGTTCCTCACGATCGCCTCCACCACTAGCGCTCCCTCTCTCCATGCCCCGTCCCCCGTTTCCTCACGTATCCCCGTCTCCTTCTACTTGGTACGGACGCCCCACCAGCCCGCCTCTGGGCCTAGTCTCCTTTCAACGGCGCAGGTGACGGGGCATTCTTTTAAATCTAATCAACTACCGAACCTGGGCCCGATGTATATAGGGTGTTTTCGAACAGCTTCCTGACAGGGGCCTTAAAAATAGGCATGTGTCGATTCTTGACAAGGTATCCTCCCATCGAGCAGGTACACACCGAGTCATGCGACTGTCTTCTTTCACTGCCGATAGCTATAGTGCGAGTCAGAGTCGCGAAACTTCGTGCTCCTGTAGAGATTAAGCGTTTCGAATGAAACGAGGAGCCGATCTTTCCAACGAGACCTCATCGCGATGCGGTTTCACCGACAGGTTTTATGGGCTTTCTTTGACGGTTAGGGTGAAATGCGAGGCAATTGCTTCTAAGAGAAGAAGATTGGCTGGTAATGTATTACAAGGGGGTACACGTCAGCTTCTTGCAGCGATAGTTGCGAGAAACACGCGTATCGGAGCACCCAGTATATGGTGGGCAGGCGAAGCACACGCGTGTGTCCCGCGTTCGAGATGTAGCGAGGCACGCGATGACAGAGAGAACAGAGAACAGAGTCGGCCTGATGGAGACACCGGCATCACGCGTCGAGAAATTACGCAATCAGGCCCCTGAACCGCATCGCGGTTCACGTATCGCTCGCGCTTGGATTTCCTTATTTTTCCGGACCCTATTTGCGCCAGACTCGAGCTGCTCGCTCATTGACCGGCAACAAGAGAATCAATCAAACGGATTGCCACGCACAATGCTCCACACCAAACTACCGGATTCCGATCGTCGCTTTACCGGTTTGATAAAGACTGATGCCTTACGATAATTCACCCGGACCCCCCTCACGGACCCCCCTCGCGGACCCCCCTCTCGGACCCCCCTCTCGGACCTTGTAATTTATTAATCCGGAATGCAGCTTTGACAGCCAAGACTGAACACCCGAGATACTGTCCACCGATTACAAAGGGACACTATGAAAAATGTAGAATCTTTCGCGTCCAGCTGACGAGAAATAAGTCCTCTGTGTTGCACACCGGGAAATCAAGTTGTCCGTATCGATAACCCGACACTCTCTCGATGCTTTTCGCGGACGTATCGCTGCTCGATCGGTTACCCAATTCGCATGACCGCGAGCTTGTGCAAACACTCTGTTGTTCGCTTCGAGTAATTGATCGGAGATTAACATCGACGCATGTTCGATGATCGCGCGTGATAAAACATACAAACTGTGGTTTGGAAATCGAGATTGCAAATCCTGCGGGCTTTAGCGAAATTACCGACTATTTCTCAACCGACAAGGTGTCAATGTTATGACATAAGTAGCGCAATCTCTGTATTTATCTTCCAAAGTAGAATGATACCATCCCTCAGCTATGCATTGTGCTCGTGTTATTCTAGGGTTCTCTTCACCAGACACGAATCCATCCTAATTACCAGATCGAAAGATCCCAAGATATCACGCGAAGGAGATCGCGATGTGGGTTGCATCGCAACGGAGCGCTGTCGGATATCTAGAATGCTCGCGGTGCACTTTCACTCGGTGCCTAACTTTTCTTCGTGTTCCCGGGACCAGCCACGGCCGTAGTTTATTGTTTTGAGACGGGCACGAAATCACGAACTCCGAGGCAATGGCCACGACGATCACCTGCTAGTAGGTTCGTCCTACATTCTTATCGTCCGAGCATGAAGTCTCACTCTTCACGGTGTCTTTTTACGCGCGGTTTATTGCCGTTCCGCCGTGCAACAATGGGTCGTAACGATAGCTGCGCTCGCGCGTTCCCTGGATCCGTAAGATAATTTTAATTTCGACCGCGTGAGAAAGAGCCGCGACGCGAGGCTGTAATTTTTAGGTGAACTGCGGGTGATAACACCGCAAGGGAATGTCAACGTATCGTTAGTCCCCCTGGCGAATGAATGCAGCGGAAGGAGACGAATAGCTTTCATAAAGAGAACACACCGTGCTGCCGCCATCCTGACGTTCCATTACGATGCATGTTGACTCAATTATCTTACGTCCTCCTTCGGTTCATTATTGCGCTGCTTTACGCCACGAGATCCGGTGTCCATAAACCAAGTCTCGAAACGAAATCATTCATCTTCATTTATCTTTGCTTTGAAGTAAAGAGTATGGAGAACCGTGACATTTAGCCTTTTTTGTCATTCCTTGAATGTTCACAAAGTTCCTGCAACTTGTACAAGTCTCGACTTAGCAGGGGGAAATCGAAGGAAACTGGATAGCCAAGGAAAATACAGTCGTCAATTATTTACCGCCGATTAATTTCATCTTCTCCGATATACCACCAGCGATATCTCGTTCCACTCGAGTTTATATTCAATTACGCGTAAGAAGAGGACCGGTTACGGGGTACTAGCGTCGATTAAATCACGGTAAAGACCCGGTACATGCCGGCATTAGAAGCAGAAGTCGAATTACGCTAGGTGCGTAACGGTATCCTGTCCAACAGATATAAATCCCTCGCGCTAGAGGATCGGACGAGTTTCGGCGATCGGCTCTAATCCCACTTTCCTCGGCTCGCTCCGCTTCCCCACCGTGATCCCACCTTTCGACGATTGCTCGTCAGCCATCGTTACTATAAGGTTTATTATCGTCGCGGGTTACGGCCAGATAATCTCGGCGTATCGATAATCGCCGTGGAAAATTTATCGCCCGGAGTGAGAGAGCTGCGAGATCCCGAGAAGTCGTTTTCCGCGTGTAACAGGCGTGCGGTCTGCCGCTCGGGCGCAACGAGCCGACGATCGTGGAGGATTCAAAGGGAGGACAAGCAACGGAGATACTCCCGATGTAAGCAGAAGGAAAGAGATGGCTGACGTGGGATTAGAACCTCGGCCGTGTGACGAGAGAGGAATCGAAGCTCTCTTTGGTCGAACGTGGAAGGGAGACGAGAGACTGACGGAGAGGGGGACAAGTAGAAGAGTATAGGTGAGAGAAGGAGGCAGCGAGGTGGGCGAAAGACACGGGGAGGGGAAAGCCTCGGCGATCGTCTATAATCGAGTTGACCGTGAAATTTTCATTACACCTTTTCTGAGTTATGCATATAAATAAGGAAGGGAGCGAGTCGGTACGCCGGGAGCGAAGAACGTGGCAATGCCTTTGTTAGCGGAAGGTTAATGGCGAGGGACCCCCGGGTATCTTACGACGCTGACAGCAGTCTCGTTAACGATTACGATAACTCCACGACCTCCTCCGGGGATGCGTAGTTGGTTGCGTGGTTGGCGTAGTGGAGCGATCGCCGCGGCTAACGCCAAGGTAGTCCAGAATTGAGGGTCTGGTCCCGGGCTGCGTTTGTTGTCCGTTCGATGGAAAAAGTCCAGCCTCCGAATCCCCCGGCGGCCACTCGTGACCCACGAATTCCTGGATTCGACCCGCGCCGCTCCGATCTGGCCCTGCTCCCTCGTCGATCGATCGCTGGGTCGTGCCACTCGCGATCGTGGTTGGCTTACGTGAGATATTACGGCAGAAAACTTTCGACCGGCTAACGAGCGCTTCAGCTGAGAAAGTTTGCCGGGTAACGAGTCGAAATTCGGAGGATGGAAGCGGCGAACCGCAATCGGAGACAATCCAAGGCTATCCGAAGTTCAAGGATCGAGCTCGGTGAACGAGAAGCGTGTCCCGTGGATGCCCACCGTGGAAATTAACGGATTCTGCTGGCTCACTGCACTTCCCCGTATCCGAGCACCTCCCTGCGTCCTAGCCGTGACTCACGAACGATCGTGAAAAGCGTCCCTCGCGTAAACTTTCGCTTTGGAACATCTTAATTGTGATCCTAGCGTCCAGCAGCGTCCAGCCGCGTCCAGCCGCGTCCAGCCGCGTCCAGCCGCGGTCAGTCCCTGGCTCTCTGCTCTCTTCGTTCCCCCTTTTTCCCGCCCGAGTTTCCTGCCGCGATAATTCACGCCGTCGATCGTTTAATAGCGCGCGGAACTTTGACAACTTGACTGCTTTTAATAAGCACCTTCGACCAGGGGAAACGAGCGACTCTTCTGCGATGGAAAGTAATCCTGGGCTGCTTGCTGGAAAGCTCGTTACGCGAACGAGTCTCTTCCGTTTTCCTCCGCGATCGTTGAAGAGGAAAGTGGAAGATACTGATTTGCGCAATCTTTTTGCAGTGTGTCTTGATTTATCAGCTCCTGCTTTTCCATCCTATACTCCAGCCAAGCAATCTCTCGAGTCGAAATTTAAAGGGGTTCTCCCACCCTTCACATTCCGTACAGAGATGATTTCATTCCATCCTTTACAATTTTATGAGTTTTACTGCTTCTGCCACGTAACGAAGGGACTCATGCTTCCTGCCCACAAATTCAGGTATGAAATTATTTCGTGCATATATTATGAAGTAAGTATGGAAGGGTTGTGGACCATTCTCCAGCTGCAAGATCCTCCTCGTTATTTCGAAATGAAGATCGAGTCCTTGGAGAAGATCCCGCGAATAAATTACAGCCGATATTACCTTTAAGTAAGACATCCAGCAGTGATTTTCAGTTATCGCTGATCGTATCATTAATCCACGATTAAGAATATAAAAAGCACTTTCGAAGCGGGTCGAAGACAAATAATATCGCTCAGCGCGGAGCACTGGACGCGATAATGATCCGTGACGAACGATACAATATCGTTGGTAGCATGATCCTATGCGAGCATCGTAAATTAAACTCCCTGTCTTGGCTTTGACTGACTTTCTTTCAACACTGTATCGATACATTCAACTTTCACATTCATAATCCATAATGCTATGGTTTGCTCGTAATTATACCGTTTCACGCATTCAGACTATCTTCAAGAAATGCTCTCTCAGCCATTTTATACAGAAAACCACCCACATAATACAAATCTCAAATGACGTATAAAAATCGTCCATTATAAAATCCACGATATTTCTTTCCCTTCAACGCTGGGTTCATTCATCAGGCACAGGATCTTCCAATTACTGTGTCCAGAGATTCTCACACGAACAGAGGGAGGAAGAAAACTGGAACGTCCCGAGAATATTTTTTCGACTGGCACCCGTAAACCTCTGTGGATGCACGCGTAATTATCCCCGACGAAGGAACAGAACGAGAGAAGAGAGAGAGAGAGAAGGAAGGCCGGCGGACGGGGCATGATTAATAAATTTATAGTTTTATTTCGCCGCGGCGCGGCTCGCCGCCGATCAGATACGTGCCGCGATATCGTTACGCGCTATTGTGCTGCTAGATTAATTCGCGGCAATAAATTCTTCATACCGCGGCCGGTTAAGTGATACAAATGAGTTCGATATTCAGTTAAATATCTGCTAACCGTTTCGGCGAGCCGAGTCCGCCCCTGGTCCGAGTCGCCGCCGCTACAGATTGCCTTGAAGAATGGGGGCCGTCGTTATGGAGCGCGTATGTAATGGAATTAAAGTGTGCAAAGGTGTGTACAAGAGAAGTGCAATCGCATTTCTTCGCCCGTCTGAACCCTTCCCCCCGTCTCTGCAACACGATGCCCCGGTGCAATATGATTATCGATTACTGTGTTTTTCGGCTCGCTTTCGTTTAACTCCCTCCGGCGCGGTTGTTTTGTTACGTTTGCGAATTATTTACGTTCCCTCTCAGCTAACCTCCACCCCCTTCTTTCGTTCGGCAATTTTCGATTTGGCCCCTGGTCATGGTGCACAGGGAATCAATGCCGCGATTCTGCGTTCTGTGAAATTCTCGAATTACTGGAAAGTAATTCCATCTGGAGTCACGATCCCAGATGGAGCCAAAAGAAAATGGAAATTCCTGTTAATATCTATCGGTAGATTAGAGAAATCAGTGACCATTCTCTGGTAGACTTACACACACATCGAAATGCAATGAAATCTCGTAGTATTTCTCGGAATTACGCAAAGTCAGCGAAATCTTCTACTGGCGCTTGACGGGCAGAAAAAAAAACATGAATAGTCAGCAAGAGAGATCGACGTCGTCCACGCGACGAGCCGCCAAGCACGAAAGACAGAGTCAGCGGTATACTCGTTCTCGCTTCGGCTTAGGTAGTCTACGAGACCAGTTTTTTGTGCTCGATCGTCTTCCTTGAAGTAGAAAAAACTCGAGCTCCGGTTTTTCTACACGCGTGCGGCGAAGAACGTTGCGAGACAGAGGATCGCGTTTCATCGGTTTCTTGAATGAGTTTTTTGTCAGAAATGCCTCTTGTTTTACTTCCCATTTCCTTCTGTAAACTCGAACGAATCGATCTCCGAAACTTATTCATCGGAGAAACTGTTGCTACACGGAGCAGAGGGTTCGTCCGATTTTTTCTGAAGAAGTTGCCGCAGTCTGTGATCGCGAATATCAGAAGGAACGCCGCCTTTCTGTTGGTTTAACGCGGCCAACCGCCACTGCCGATATCCACGGTATTGCTCAGAGGGCCGGATCACGGGACGGCACTATGCATGCGTGGGGGCAGGCTCATTTATTTACCGAGGATCAGTATTGGCAGGTTGTAATTTACAAATGCTGGGACCCGTTGGATTTATCGGTGCTCCGCTACCCTCTCATTACAACCCTCTGCCCTCCGTCATCTTCTCTTTTGCCCTTCATCCTTTTCCTTCCCCCCTGACCCGTCGGAGCCCGCGGCGCTCCGGCCAGGCCCCGTCTCCACGCTCGTTACATTTTCACCCTCCAATCGCGCGGCCTTGGCTATAACTCTGCTCGTGATTATCGTCAATTGACCTACACTCGATTGAAATACGTAATAAAAGAAGGTAGAACGCACCGCTCGACGACCTGAACCGTCTCCTCCTCTGATCCCGAGCTCCTCCTCTGCCCGAGATTTCGATCCGCTGTTCTCTTTTTTTCTGCCTCCATGTTGGCATTTTCTCTGTGGGATCTCTCAGCGACCTTATCATTGATGATTCCTGGGGGTAAAGAAGAAAGGGGGGCGAAGAAGAAAGAACGATTCGCGAGGAACTTGCGTGCCAAGAGCGCATTTAGCTGGCGCGAGTTCGATAACAGGCTCGAAGCCGCGAATAGGCCGACGATCGCGGATGGAAAAGTCCGTAGGAGGAGGTATTAATCGACACGATTACGGTTTCTGGGATAGTCAACGAGAGCAAGAGGACACGGGATAGTTGGATGAACGTTTTGACAAAGTGACGCGATCGAGCGGGAAGGGGAGACGGAAATTCCGCGTGAACGGCTCAGGGAGGCAGATAATCACAGGCTGCTGGGTGGAAAGGACGCGAGAGAGCACTATCCGACTGTTGGCGAACGGTGGAGCTTTCGATCAGGCTGTCACGAACGCAAGGCCACCGTTTCGAGAAATTAACCGTGGTTATTATTGAACGCGCAGAGAGAATCCCCGGGGCAAACAAGCGGATAATTATAATTATTTCCGAGCTCCCTTCCTCCGCGGGCCGCGAAGCGAACGAAGCAACGAAAACTGGGCCCCGGGGGTAATTTCCTTCCGATAAATGAATTGGCTGGCTGAAACGGCTTAAGGCCGATCCACGAGAACGGGACCGCTCCGAAATTCCCCTGTCGATTCGCTCGAGCGTTTTTACCGCGCGGCTTTTCCCTCTCCCCGTCCTGCGGAGGGGCTCGCATCGTGCCTCCTCGGTCGAGTAAAAAGGTTACGTGAAAGTCTCCGGGCGAGCGAGCAACGGGATCCAAAAAGGAATCGGTCGAGACTAACGATCTGACCGTTCGTGACTGTCGTAAATAGATGGAATATCCTATAAGGCAAGCCTTTGTTAATGAAGGCACCGGAGAGCCATGGGTATTTCGCGACTCGCGTGCGTTTCCACGCTGGAAGATGCCACGGCCAGATTCAACGCGCGCGCGAGAGGCCGCCTCCTCGAGAGCCTCTTTCTTCGCCGAGGGTACAACACGGCTCCGAGGTGGCCTCGAGCCACGAGGCCCTCGACTTCTTCCTCCGCCGAGGGTCCGCTCGACGGTCCGCTCGACGGTTGTCTTTAAATTCCGAACCGTACGGAATCCTGCGAAAGAGTAATGCCGACATTATGGAGGGCCGTCCGCGGAGGAGCAGAGGAGTCCCCCTCCCCGTCCCTCGCCTTTTCTCGCTGTCTCGGATTTACGCTGATTCAATAAAGTCTGGAAACGTGCCAGTGTCATGGCGTACAAAGGGTTCGCGGTGTACCGATCCTGCTGGACGAGTCTCGATCCTCGATTTTGCGACCACGAGAGTTAGATACTTCTCCTACTTTATGCGAGGAAGTAGGCCGTCTTTGGCGCACGGTTTGCGCTGCGCGTTGGCCCTGCCCTCGCTGCAACTTCCTTTCAGTAATTATCTGCTCGTTAACGTCCGACTTTTTGTCGCGAGAAATGTTACAAGTTGTTTCTCTATGAGTCATGAGAATTTCACTCTGCTAACTACTGAAGGCTTCTAACTACTATTTGCGTTCCTTAGAATAACGTGTAAATTGATAAGTGTTGCGAGGGATCATAAGAAATCGATAATACAGCGAAGCACAACTAATAGTATAACGCGTCTTGGAAACGCTCATTAAATTCTTCGAAGCATCAGGTTATAAAGCTGAGGTAGGCGAGGCGCACCGAAGGTGTAATAACGCAAACACACGCTATAAGAGTTTGAACGGGTTTGATTTTTCGTTTTCACGCGAAACTCGTAGTCAGCCTCGACGATCGTTCCGGTTGGTAAAAGCAGCGAGCGCGTAAAAAATATTCACCTGGCTTGCTCATCGCCCGAATAGAAACGTTTCCATACGCCCGTAAAAATATGGATACAGTTTTCTCCGGACTGAGCCGGCTTCCGGGCGTAGCGGTAATAACAGTGATGCAGCGACAGCGCTTAGGATCGACGCTGGCGATATACTTCATGGAAAATTGCAGCTTGTATGCATATTACATCTAATACTTCACGCGATAATCTCGCGCTGGCCTGTGTGCCGTGGGATTAATGACGAACACGCGTTCGCCGTGCCGCGATAATCTGAGAACTAACCGCTGCGAAGCATCAGCAGCAGCTTTCTCGAAATTTCAACCGAACGCTGGGTCGCAGTGAATCTCGGCTACGGGGCAATTCCCTCGAAACCGACGGAAACGCGTGCTCGTTTCGACTAGCCAACCTCGAAAGACGATATTCCAGCTACGACCTCGCCTCCCCCGTTGTTCCCCCGAGGATGCACGAAATCTGGCTTCGAATAAAAATCGATATCGCAGTCGCGATAGGAGGAGAGGCGGGTTGCAGGAAAAAGGCCGCGGAGCGACGCGGAGCGACGCGGAGCGACGCGACGTTCCCCGCACGCAGCAGAAGTGGACGCAGGCTCACGGTGAGACGACTCGGTGGATGCCTGGCGCAGGTATTCTCCGGCGGCGTTAAGCCCTATGTTACGCCGACAGTTTGATCAGAGGAGACCCGCGCGGCAGAGCGCCGTAAATAGGCGAGGTAATCGGCCGGCGTTCGATTCCACGAGACTCTCGAACGGAGTTTGGCCCGTTTAACCCTATAACCGCATGCCCATGGCGGGCCCATGGCGGGCCCAAAGAACGAGTCTCTCCACCTACTTCTTTCTCTCTCCCTCCTCGCGCAGCTTGCGCAGCTCGCGCAACTCGCGCAGCTCGCGCTCCTCCTCTCTTTCTCTGCTCGTTCACTTCGGTATCACATGGCGCACATGCATGCATGCATGCATTCATTTCGAAGCCGAGGATGGCTCAACTCTCGGTTCAGGCCAGGGTCTCGGCTTTCCTTCTCTTCGCGGAGAAGAGAACCGCAGCTCGTTAAAAAGTTGCCCGACCGGTTGGGCGCTCGGAGAGCTGACTCTGCTGTGGTCTACGACCCGACACCCAACACACTCTCGAACCTCGGGGCCTCGCTCTTGTACCCCACGTACACACCGCGGACACGCCGTGTTCTCCTGTATGCAGCGCCGCGGAGCAAAGGCTGAAACTCGCCGGGGCCCCGCGCAAGCCCCCCTGCCCGCGCCAACCCGCGGCAGCCTTCCCAGAGCCGGATATTCACTACACGCGGATGAACATCATTGAAGCCTCTCCTCTCCTCTCCCCCATCTCGCCACCATCTCGCCACCATCTCGCCTCCTCTTTTCCCCCTTTCGCCCTCTTTCCACCTCTTTCCTCCCCTTTCCTCCCCTTTCTCCGTCACCCTCATCTACCCCTGTTTTCCTCTTGCTCGCTCCGTATTCCTCCGTCCGCGTCGTCGATTCCGTGGCTCGCTTCTACGTGCATTTCGACTATCGCCGGCGAGTACGATATCTTGTCTTACACTCGCCTTCACCGGTATTCGACTTTCGGCTCTCTCCTCTCTTCCTTTTCCCTTTCTCGCTTCGCCTTCTCCCTTTCTCCCGCGATTGAAATACGGCCGTGCCATACGCACACACCGTACACTCTCCTCTCCTTCTCTCTCTCTCTCTCCTCCTCTCTGCCCTTAGCTGCTCGTCTCCGGTGCTTCGTCGCTCGTGTTCACCGTTTCGTTAAAGCCAGTACACTTTTCTGATGCCTGTTCGCCCGTGTACTTCGTTTTCGCGGTTCCTCCCCTACCTCTTCCAGGGGGAAGGGTCTCCCCCTCCTCCCCATCCTTTCCTCTCCGCTCCTCCTTCTTCTTCCTCTTCTCAAGCCTCGCGTTCCCCTTTCTTTCTTTTCGAGAAACGAGTTTCCTTCCGTCGCCTTTCCGTCCTCCTCCTCGTTGTTCTTCATCTTCTGACCCGGCTGTTTTTGGCCTACCCTTCCCCTCCCCTCGCCATCGTTCCGATCCCTGTTTGCTTCTTTTTGCCCGCGGTAACCCTTCTCTTCGCTTATCCTACCGAGATACCGATGATCATACGCTGGAAACTCCACGCGGTCGAGTACTCTGCCAGAGGATTCTTTTATGCTTCTTGCGACTCGTCGCTTCTTGCCACGCGCTCTATTATATTGTTTGATTTGCTCCGACCGCCTCGCTCTCGATCCTCCTTTGTTCCTTACGAGCTTCTTCTTTTCCCCTCTGCTCTATCGAACGCTGTGATTCGGATGTACCGATGTTTGAACATGGAATTCTCTGAAAATGATCAGAGTTCACAGTCCAGGTAAAAGCAGTTTATTGTAGAAGTTAGCGCGTAGAATTTTCCGCGGGAAGGAGCGAGTTTTTACAAAACGGCGCAGCGGGCAAGAAATCAGTTCGAGAGAGGCTGGCTTCCACCGGCGAAGCAGCGATCGGCCAGGATAAGTAGAAACATCGATGAACGACCGGTAGCAGCTTCGTCCCCGGCATTTTTCTTTCCTCGTCGTTTCCTTATCCTTCGTCCGCGCGTTCACTCCTCTCGTGCCCTTCTGGCCGCGTGTAAGAACACGCGAACGACGTTTGGCAAAAACGTCCGAGCCGGGAACTATGAAGGAGCTATTCCCGCGTGTTCGACAGCGTTCGTTAGGCAACGCAGCACGATCTGACCCTTTTAAGTAGCGGCATACAGCGAGAGGGAGAAGACCGAACCGTTCGTTCTCGCCGCGTTGCGTTTTTGCCGCGCGCGTCGTAATGCGCGAGTGTAAATTTATAAGATGTCACGGTGTCGACGAAAGAATACGATTGCTGCCTAACGCCCCGGCGTCGACCGCCTCTTTTTCGTTTGCCCTCGACCACCGACTCGGTGACTCGGCAATTTGCCCCTTGCCGCTCGCTGCTCGTACGTTTAACCTCGAACTTCATAAATTCTCAGATTAACCGTGCCCCTTCTTTCTGTTTGTCTCAGGTACGTAAGCGAGTAGATTGGGATCTCGGCGATGCAACCTTTCGGGTGAGTACAGGCTGTCCCAAAACATGTCGCAGTCCGAATAGCGTCCTTGGAAATGGTTCAGGTATTCCGAAACGCTGTCCAGAGTGTTGTGCCTGTAAAAAGTAATAATTGATCGGTTAGGAAAAAGTCTTCGAACCGATTCAGCGCTTAACGTCAGGATCGCGATCGACGTCGATAAATAGATTTCATCGAGGGCCGCGCAAATCGTCCGAAATCGGATTATCGTGGAATAGAATGCGACGCGGCATATCAATTCGATTCACGATTGAAAAGGGAGCGAGAGAAACGGAGCGAAGGTGGAGGGTGAGAAAGGGGGTCGACACCGTCTTCCCGAGTGTTTGACAGTAACGAGGAAGACGTCCGAGCGATGTAAGCCCCTGGCTGGAACTAATCCTCCGAAGAGCCAGTTAAGGTATTTGTATTTTAATTAGCTCCTCCTTTTCGATAGCCGTTTGTTCTGCCCACACTGTGTTCCTCGCGCGCTGGAGCCCCATCGGCTTACCCCGTCCCCCGCGCGCCTCTCTCCGCCCTTCGAATCGTTTAATCATAATCTAATAACCGGCTGACACAAAAAACTAACTCGATAAGTGCACGCCGTTAGCTTAGCGCGAAGGGTTCCCTCTTCCCTTCGCACACCGACGAGGGCTTCTCTTTGGTGCGCGAACCAGCCTCTCGTCAGGGTGTGCGTGGAACGCGCGTGCACCTCAACAAAGTCGTACAGCAGTGGGCTGGAGGAGTCGAACCCCGAGAGAAGGCGAACGTCTCCTCCAGATATTATCTATTGCAGTCTGTCTGTCAGAGGCCGACTTTCGGTCGGCCTGGACGAGAACCGCGCACCGCCACGGGATGAAGTGTCTTCTGCATAGTCAGCCTCTTTTTATGCCGGGCCCCGGTTCGGCCATCTCGCTAATTCCGTCGTAGCACGCCAGGCACGCCGAACCGAAGCTTTCCGTGCGACTCCCGATGCCGCCTTTATTTTTCTCTTTCCCTTCGCCCTGCCCCTTCGCTCCCCACCCTCTCCACCACTCTCCACCTTTCTCCCTCCGCCTTTCATTTTCTTCCTTCTCCTTTTCAGTTTTCTTTTTCTTCCCTCCCCCTCTTTTTCGTCCCTTTTCGTCCCTTTTCGTTTTCGTTTTCGTTTTCGCTTTCGCTTTCGCTTTCGCTTTGTACCCCTCTCTCATTCCAGCAATAACATATCTGCTTCCAAAGTTCGCTGCTCCGTTTCAGCAAAAAGGCTCTCGCGGTTCGCCAGAGGGATTCGCGGAAATTATGTTCGCGCTTTGAATCCACCCTTATAGTCCCGCGTTCGAGCCACGAAAATTGAGACTCGTTTCCCAGCAATTTCCCTGAGGGAACTCACCGTCGCCTGTGCGAGAGCGCCTTCCAAAGTCCAGCTCCCATCGCAATATCGTGGCTCAAGCCAACGAGCTCTATCGATCACGGGCGACTGTTACCAGCGATATCACGGCTTCATCGTCGGCGAAATCGCGTATACCTACAGGCTAATATCCCAAGGACACACAGTGGCTACAGCCGCGCGCATTGTCGAAGGAACAAAGCCCCGTGGTGGCTGGTATATTGGTCGGGGCTGGCTTCTTTGCTTGCCATTCTTTCTCATATAACTTCATATTCTTCGCCGGCTCTTCATATTGGCCGACTATACCGAAGCTGCGAGAAGAGTAGGAGAATAGGACAGAGCCGCCTACCATTCGGTGCGTCGGGGGTGCACCAACACCGAGGTTGCTTGTAAATCTTCCCTCCCCTAACGAGGTGTCGTAAAACGCGATCTTATTAGCGAGCATGGTTGGCTTTAAAATACATCCGCTTCCCAGGTGTATCGGCCTGCGTCACGTGGGAGGCTTTGACAGCCTCTCCTCTTCTTTTGCTCGCGGCGCCCTTCGTTTTTCGTCCATCGACGCCTTTCAGCGCTTTCCGCTTCTTTCGCCACGCGTTTATTTAACCCTCTTCGGTGCTTGGGTCATTCAAAGGCCTTCGAGCAAGTCTGAATAGATTCCAGCGGATTTGAGCGGCTTAATAATTGGACCAATCGATGAGAAGTCGTCTACCTCAAGCCTAGTCACTCAGGCCTGAGTTCCGTTCGATTCGGAGAGATCTGCTCGTTCGTCGATTCTGTGGTCCACCAAGTCACCGTTAACCGAGCAACAGTTTCGCGCCTGGTATCGGTTGTCGATGACACGCGTACCTTTTATTATCGCTCCTCGCCTCGGCTACTTGCGATGCAGCGTGCATGCACGATCGCGCGCGTACGCGCGGCCACTTTGGCCGTCGAAGAGGGAGAGTGAAAAAAGGAGCAGCGGGAAGACACACGCGGCGGGGAATAATCAGCGCGCGCGGACAGCGCTGACGAATGGGACTCGGGCGCGGAAGACATTGTAAGATCGATAGATGGAATCGGTGTGTGTAATGTAAATTGACTCGCGGAACGGCCGTGAACGGACACCCGGAGGAACGAAATGATTGTTGACAGAAACGCGGCTGGACCGAGAAATCCTTGTCTGCCTTGAGATTGTGTTAGAAATCGAACCGTACCTTGGTAATAGAAAAATTCCTACCCCTGTCCGAGTCGCGACCTCCCTCGTTAGCGAATCGCCCAATTATTTTGGTATTGTTCACGCTATCGTGGCCGATAACGCGACTGGAAATATATAATACATGGCCTCTGAAAACCGTTCCCTTGTACTCCGAGGGCAGAAACAATGCTTGATAAACGAGTTTATGAATTTTATCGTCGAATTAGTCCACTTAGCGTGGCAGCGCACCGTGTCCCCACAAAGGAATACATTTCCCAAGAGGGCGCGCGAGGGGATACACGGAGGCAAGACCGAATAGGGTTTAACGTGGGATCATATTGACTCGATCGCTCTACATTGGCAGTCCCGGGATTCTCAATATGCATCGGATAACATCGAATACTGGCAGGAAACGGCACGGTGTAGCCCTCCTAATATGGCTCGAGTCCACATTACTCGAGCCCTCCGCTTGGATATCGTCGGCCAGGCACTGGCCAGAAACGACTACTGTACCGACTATACCGACTATACCCCACCAGCGTCCGATCGCGCTACCACTACCATCGATGCCAGCACGGTTTCTCCGCGAGCGTTGATGCACCAGTGCGTGCCCCTAACCGTCTTCCTTTCTCTCCGCTGCTTCGTTTTCTTGCACTTCCATTCCATCCATATTCTCCCTTTTCGATAGAGAGCATTCTTCCTCGGCCCAAGTCCGAGCCGCGCGGCTAACGGCCAAAGCAAGAACCTCGTCCCAGGGATTTACGGACTCGACGATCGTTTAACGTCAACGTTTCACAGTATCTGGAATCTATGGGTCTCGATAACTCCTTTTAATTACGGACAGTTAGATCACCCATACGATACGGTCCCCCCCAACACTGAGTTCGTATTTCGTAAGGACTCTGAACTTTACTGATTCGTCGAGTTTTATTCTTGAAACGTTACTGTTGCGATCGTGTTTGCCGGATGTTAGAAATCTTCTACCGAAGAATCATTGCAATATTTATGACTCGCATGGATGGTGCAAAAACAGAGTTGGTATCTCGTAACGTTGGAGATCTAGAAAATACTGTGCCTGCTGTACAGTAGTAACAGTCAATAATTAGGGACTTCATCTCTTGCGGGAAGTGTACTACTAGTTTTTTCCTTCAATCTTACACATGTTGGTATCTAATTCTATTTGTGAATGTACATAAATAGCAGGATAGAAGTAGAAGAAACTAATGGAAGAAAAGTAGGTATCTGTTCGTTGATATGCAGGGCACTGTCCTGTAATGGATCCACAATAATGTTGAACATTAATCGATGGCTACTTCTCAATTTACCGAACTTTCAAGAAAAGTGTTACTTTTTACACGCACATTATAAAAATTACCATATTGAATTTTATTGCTCACAGTAAATCTGCAATGAGTTTCTGCCTTTAACACACCCACTTGTTCGAGTAGTTTAAAAGGCCAGGCTGAAAAAAGCGACCGGGCAAATGTGTCTTTTTTACTCAGCCGTTTATAAGATTCTCGTTTATCTTTCTCCCTCGGTGCGAATTGTTTTTGAAAGCGGTCTAGTGGCTCTTAAAAGATCACGATGTCCGTGGCTCGTTGTTTTTGCACGCGAATACGAATTACGCGCCACGAGCCTGGCTCGTAACGCGGCGCGAATGGGTTAACGAACCCCGGGAGTGCCAATAATTTCGGCAATTCGAGGATCTTAAGCCGGCGTTCGCAACATTTTACGCGACGCGACCGTGCAACGCTCAATACTGTATTATCATTAAGTTGCCACAGTATGCGGCTGCATTTACATGAGAACGAGAATCGCGGGGAGTACTGTGCGCCTCTAACGATTTAATGAACGAATTTATGGCTACTTATCATTTTTCAACGATCCCCGCCGCTTGCCCGCTCATTTCTCCTCAGATAATCTCTTTAACGCGCGTTACTGCCAAACGGATATCGAAGTCTTTTCAAACTCAGCCACCTTTCGGTCGTTACTTTCGCGCGACTCTGTCCCCATCGAAGCACAGATCGCTTGAAAGAAAAACGTTCGAGGCAACGGTGAAAGCATCGAGGATATCTCCGAGCTCGATCGATAATCTTTGGGATTGATCGTGGCCGAGCGTGGAACATGACAGGTTTCGGGGAAAATTTGGTCGATGGAGGACGTAACCGGAGAAAGACGAAAAGTCTGTCGTTCTTTCGTAGAAGAAGCGGAGTAGCTCTCGAGGCGAGGAGAGAAAACGGGATGAATGGAGCGAGCATTGCACGCTGGATGTCATACATATGTATATGAGTTGTATCCGATTAATCAACGTAATAGACCGAGTTGTAATCGCGACGGACACTCCATTATGATCATTCGCGTGTAAGGTCTCATGGCTGCTAATCTGAAATTAATCAGCCGCTTAATCATTACCATTCCGCGGTGAACTCTCCCCGCGCAGCGAGTCTACCACTCCGTTTTCTCGTTAACGCCGATATCTCCTCTTCCTGTTCCTCTTCTGTCCCCTCCTCCCTCTCCTCCCTCTCCTCCCTCTCCTCCCTCTCCTCTCGCACCTTTTCGACGCGCTGCGTCCTCCTCTCGCCCACGCGTCCTTCTTCGTTCATCTTCTCGATCCTTCTGGATCCCAGCCAGATATCCCTCCTCTGCCCTTTCTCCCGCGATCGAGTCGGCACGTCGTCGCGACCTATTGAAGGATTTATGCCTAACGACGGAATGCACGATGAACTACATTAATTTTGCGTTTTTGGCGACGCTGATGTATCGTTCGGAGCTCATTATCGCTCGCGTCCCGCCAGAATTTATAGTGTGACTTAATCTATGATGTAATCTACCGGCGTTTGTTCTGTGCGCGCGCGACCGGCCCAGCGGCGCCTCTTAATCTCGGAATTTCTTCGTTATAACGCGCAGCCACCGATCGGTGATCTATAGATCGCGCGTCCCTCTAAGCTGCCGTCGAATAAATTAACCGGCATGCCCGCTCCGCCGACGAAACAGACGTGAAATCGTGCTTAATTACGATATTTTCCTTGCCGCCAACAACAAGCCAACAGTTCGCGCACGGTTCAGTTACCACTTATTAGGAGACACGGAGAAAACGGGAGAGACTGGAGAATATTCTCCCGGCATCTAAATTAATAAAGAAACGAGAAGTGTCTCCCTTGCACTATCTTCTTCGCTTGTGCAATGCTTACACGTGGACAAAATATATACGTTCAGAAGACTTTGAAGCATTTCTCGGAACTGCGAGGAAGTCACCGTAGGAAAAAGTAATTCAATTGAAAGCGGCCACGCGACTAGCTTCCGGATAGCTCAGTAAACAAATAAACTAAAAAACATGTTCACAATTTCTTCTGTACGTAGGTATAGTTGCGTTACAAAGATACTTTCGGGTCAACTTGGAAGAAGTTTGGGATTCTCGTGTTATCCTACTGCGATTTTGGAGTCGACTGTTCATAAAATGGTAGACTCAAGTCAAGTCACATTCGTAATATTTACTTAGACGTGGTTAAGCTCTCCACTAGTGGAGACTCGGTCGTGATTAATCGAAATGAATCAGCACGAGGGACCTCGCGCCCGCGCGAGAAGACGGCCTTCCGATCGGGGTGGGCGTAAACTATTACACACATCGGCAGGGGATGTCAGCCAGTCCGAGTGTTGTTATTAATTAAACGTCTGACTGATAGGCATCAACCGGCACGCCAAATTCCCTCGCGGCCCTTCTTCCCTATTAGACATCATTTGTCTCTGCTACCGACCGCAGCCTCTGTGCTCCCTTTTTATCGCGTCCCTCCCGACTCCCTCAGCTCTCCCTCTCCATCGATCCCTTCCTCGCCGATTCTCTACGGGGCCAGGTTTTATTGTCCCTTATCGTTTCGACGACGCGATTTGTTCCCCTTTTAATAGTCTTCATTAGACGCGACGATGCTCCACTGGCTCGTAAACGATGACAAAAATCCGCGCTGCTGTTTACTGAAGTTGCAACGCGGCTCTGCGGGCAGGCAGATAACAGCGCGAAATATCGCGAGTTCATTTCACGTCGTCTTATCTCGTTGAGAATAATTGCGCTCCCTACTTGTATGTTTCTGTTCTATCTCGTCGGTCAATTCGTAATTCCTGCTTTCCCGTGACTGAGCGACCTATACTCTCTCGACTAAGTAATTTTAGGTAATTTTTCTTTCTCTGAAAACTCTCGTCGCAGAGAAAATAAAAGGAACGGAACAGTGAACTGCGCGCAGAGCCGAAAACGGCCTCGATAATACGTCAACGGGCACAATGTCGAGGATAACTAAATGAATTAATCAAAATCCGTCTTGTTTGATAGCGAGCCGCTTTGTCCAGTGAGCGGTGCAATTACCAGCATACCAAATACGTCGCACGCACCTGTGTATCTAAATAACGGGCGATCGAGCACCAGCTCGGGCACCGGTGCTGCCCATTCACGACGCGACGCATCGAACGGACGAACGAACGAACGAACGAACTCGTCGACGATGTTTCCCCCTCGGCGTGCGGACGAAACGCGCGAGGAAGCGGCGCGCGGCGACGGTCGGAGCTTTCGCGCGAGTTCGTTTTGAATCATCGTTTCTCATCAACGCCTTGAAAAATCTCTCTAGGTATCGATCGGGCAACTATCGTATCGTTATGCCCCGACAGATACATACGGCTTATTAATATTAATGAATGGCCTCTCATAAGTTCTCCTTGATTTATGTCTCCAAGTCCTACGCCAATGTAAGCTTGTTGCCCCGCCGTAAATCTTTGCTGCGTAGCGGGACAAAAGTAATTTCTGTACGTTATTTGTATTTTTAACAGGTCCTGGGCTGCCTCTCCCGGTGAGTCCTCGTTTCGTCGCTTCTCCCTTCCACGCGCTGACCACGCGTGTAGCAATCGAATTCGCCGCTCGAAACGGACGGGGAACCATTATTCCAGCGAAGGAGCCTCGTCCTTCCTCGCCTTCGGCCCCAGGAATTCGCGCCCGAGGCGAGGAGCTTCGTAGTTTAGAGTCTACGCGAATCCTCGTTACAACCGTCGCGTTTGATGCTTTACTGCTCGATGTAATTGGAGGATCGATGCTAGTCGCAGAAGGTGGTTCCCTGTCGAACCTGAAACCGCCACTCGTCAAATAATTATAACGAATTTATAACCGAGGAATGATGGACTTCACAATTCGGAGGCTTGGCTACGTTTGCCATCTAGGAAGTACCTGCAGGACGTTACTGTTCTCTAGTTGGCCATTTCAAGGTGAAAAATCACGGTGGTTTCGCAGTGGTCAGGCCAGTCGCCTTGTTACAGGCAAACCGTTGGCAATGTCGAGTTGCTGGGAAACTTAACGAATCGCAGAATTCCCGACTTTGGTATAGGAGTCCACGGACCGGTTGCTGCTGGCCGACAAGGCCTAGACAAGGTCGACCATAGCTATTGCGATACGATCTCTACGGTATTACTGCAGTCTGAATGATTACACCGTTTATAATCAATTTCATGAAGGCAAAGGGGAGATCCGCAATCTCAGAACCTGGCAAGATTCTTTATTGTTTCTTGGCGTGCATTGAATTGTCCTTCCGAAATCTTTCGTCGCTCTAGATGTAATTCAGGAACCATCGAAATCAGCATTTGCAGCGTCTTCGTCTGCGGCAGCCATCTTCCCGTTCTCCAGTAGAAAGCAGGCGACATTTCACCCCTCGGTTGGCTTTATCTGTCCAGGGGGACACGAAGCGACCGTAACTCGTGTTCTCTAAAACGCGCCTATTCGAATCATCAGATAACAGCCAGGTCGGGGCAAAGGCTGTCTCTTTTAACAAGGGCCCAAGAGTACCGGTGGCGGCTAATTTGATTAAAGCTGAAGCTCATCCGAGCGACCCTTATCGCGACGGCTGCCGGTGGCTCGTGGGCGCTTCTTTTCCTTCTTCCGTTCCCCAGGAAACGAGAGGATAAGTTTCTGCCGAGCGCTGCCAGTGAATTATGGGCGTTATTGTCCGCCCGCGAACAACAGCCCGCCTCATTACATGTGGGAATTATTGACGGCAGACCGCCTCGGTGGCTCTCCTAAGTGCGCCACGCGAGGACCATCCTCCAGCTTCGTTCCTCGTTCGCATACCATCGTCGTAATACCCTTTTTCCCCTTTTCTGCCCACCCCTTCTCGACTTGCGTTTCGCGCGTGTCTTTCCTCCGTCGCGTTCGTTATCCTGGCCTCTCTAGGAGCCTCGAGGACGGAGCCCCTTATACGAGGGATTGGCTCCTTGTTGCGATTCCAAGTTATCGACGAAGCTGGTGGAGAGGGGGGGCTCTTCGTAGTTGGGTCGTGCGGTGCATTGAATTAAGTAGTTACCCCAGTAGAAACGGTTATCAGACCGGGGATGAAATCGTAGGACACGGAAGTCGAAATAATGTAAATGCTCCTGTCGTCGCTTGAAAACGACGTTAACCGTCGGAACTTGTTTGTCGACCTCCCTCGCTGAGCAACTTTTAAATACGAGCCGAACTTCTTGGCTAACTTGCCTTTTCCGTCAGGGGTGGGTTGGTTGGATAGCGTTAGAGGGTCGTTGGAATGCGTCGGTGTTGCTTCTAATAAGATTTGAACTTGGAAAAATGCTTAACAACGAGCTGTCTCCCCCGTAGATCTCCGATGCTGTCTCGAGATGAGGGTTCTTCTGACTATTTCGAGCCGCAGTGAAAACTTTGTATTCAGTGAGAAACTGCTTCTCTGTTTCGGAAGACCTCGGTAAATTAGACCGAATGCCTTCGCAGAGAAATTGAATGAACTTCATGGGTTCATATAATAGGTAGAAGGTATAAGTTCTTCGTTTGTGCAGCTAGTGCAAATATTTGGAATTTCAGTAGCGTGGAATTCGAGCTGTGAGCAGAAAGGTCAAGGGTTCGCCTAAATCAGGTGATGAGGTCAGGACTGTAGGCGATAATTTTCGAAGCGCGAAACGGTCATGGAATGAACCGATATCGAGCGGATGAAACGAGAAAGGTCATTTTATTCTCGCACACCGCGGTCTCATCTTGCACCGGGATGACTGGACGGACTTTCTAAACGAGCCACGACAGAGCGAGCGAAAGGTGGATAAAGAGAGACGGCTGGTGCCGCGGAATCCGCTCTCGTGCGGATTTGCGCATTTCGTGAGAATTGCGCGGACCTTTTAAAGAGGCTGACACTAATTAATTCTCGAACGAGATACGATCGTGCGCACAATAAACAGGAGAAAGTCGCCATTAACTGCCAGAAAAATCCCGGGCCGCTTGTTAAGAGAGGCTCACGGAGCCCCCGTGTATCGTTATAAAGCTGATCGAAGATAACCTGATATATTAACGTATAGTATAACCCCTTTTTATTCGTGGAAATGCTTGCCCGTTACGTGTACCCTACTGTGTGCTATCCGGCTAACGGTTTATTAAAGAATCGTCGCCGGTAGCGCTCGTATTTCGCGAGCTTCACTCGCGCGTGCAACTATTCGCGTGCACGTAAATGGACGACGCACGGGGGAAACCGAGAGAAACGGAGACGGAGCAATTGCACGGAGAATTCCGCGAACGCTTGTAACGCTTGATACCTTACAAGCTTCCAGTGACAGGTACACACCGCTGTGTCAATCTAGATCGAGTTCGCTCTAGCCTGAACGCTATTTCGCGACTTCTTCGAAACAGAGGAATTATGAGGGAAGTTAGCGTAAGTAGCCGGTTAGACATGAAAATTACTTCGACGACTAGTTGATGTATAACCTTCCATGACCTTGTATATTACAGGTTATCACATTTGCCCGTGGATGAACAGTGAAGGTAAAATGAAGAAAGTGTATGGTCGTAGCTAGAAAAATAGTAATTTGATACTAGTTTTGAATATGATCGCGCGGAAAGATTAAAAAATCAGAAGGGACAAAAGGTTTCCAGTCCCTATGGTTTCCTCAGCCCCACCCAATCCATCCTCCACATTAATTCCCCAAGAAAGGTGCAACGAACACGCCCAAAAGTGTAATCCTCTTGCGCGTTATCGCGCCAATAGCACGTATCACACTTCCAAACAATTCCTCTCGATGCTAGCCAAGCCGATCCACGGTGTTTTTACCTTCCACTATCCCCGTGGCAAGTTATTCAATTGGCGAGGGGGGGCCTCGGATGCAAGGCAAACATCGATGATCTGAAATCGACATGGCAATTCGGGAAAGTGCACGTTACGAAGCCATGAGAAAAATCTTATGGCACGTCGGCCATTACCGCGCAACCACAATCATTTGTGACGGATAAAGCCACGCATTACGAAAGATTCCTCGGCGCGGGATCTCAGTCGGCCCTCCCCCGTCCATCCCCGCGAATTCAAGCGGCCGATAAAGTCCCTATAAATTTAAAGGATCGTCCGGGGCCAGAGATTCCATAAAACGATCGCTGTCTCGATCGTATCATCCCTCCTCCGTATTTACGTAGACCGAGATACGTATCTCGCGTCCATGTCCGGCGGAACGAGCCATCGAAGCGTTTTCATGCGGCGCGTACCCGTCGACGATGTGTGTTCCCTTGCCGTTTTCGATCGTAACGCGACAATGTCGAGGCCGAGGAATGTGCGCACCCCCGCGAGAATTCGATTTCGCGCACGAATAAACGTAAATGTTCCCGGGTACCAGCTTTTCAGGAACCCCCTGTGTTCGCAATGTTGTTCGGTGTACGTTCCACCTCCCTTTCTCTCCCTTGCCGCGTGCTTACCCGCACGGTACTGAACAGAGCGCGGTGACGTTTCGGAGGAACGCATTCGTTAGGTTATCACGCGGTTCCCACCTGGATTTCTAGTTGATTTATTAGTAATGAAAATATTCAAGCGCGAGAGGTTTCAGCGAAAGTAATCGGCAAATGAGCAATCTTTCAATATCGCGATTGCTTGTTCATTTAATTCGGCAAAGTGGCTCCCCTGTTCCTAGCTCTTGGACGCGAAGTTCCAAAGCCCTTTGAGGTCAGAGAGATTGTCCAGTGAGTTCTCGATAGGTCACGATGGCTGATCAGCTCGACAGGGGGTGAGTGTCTCGACTGTGCTCGTCGCATCGATGAGACGCAGCTGCTCGAGCGAAGGGGGATCGCGCGATTGGGCTTGCTCGCGCGCGGAGGGGGCGGCCCTGGTAAGAGCGTGGGCCATGGCGTAATAAATTTCACCCGGTAAAAACGGCATGCTGGGTTACGAGAGATTGATGGAGCGACGCGCGAGGTGAGAGCGCGCGAGGCCCCGTAAGCGGCCTTTTGCCCACTGACAGTGATCATCAAAGCAGAAAAAGTTGCCACCCGGAAAGTTCGGCCCGCCGGACCGCCCTCGATTGAGGCTAACCGCTGTAATGACCGCGCCAGCCCTGGCCAGCTTGAAAATAATTTTGACTCAATTACGCGCGCCGGCTCTCGCCACGCTGCTCCGCTCCTCGCCGCGCCATGCTGCGCCGCGTACGGACTTTATTGTTTGTCGAAAAAGAACCGCCGAGGGTTAGCCGTGAACTCGATCTTCGAGGAACGTCTCCCGCTCGTTACGCTGCGTGACTCTCCTCCGTTCCCTCCGTTCGGATGTTTTCTTTAAGAATCGCCGCAGGAGCAACTTTCGAGCCCCTGTACCTCCCTAGCGCGTTTAATGGTCTTGAAAACGGAGCCTCCGTGTTATCGCGATTAACCCTTTTTTCCGAGCGAATGCTCGCCGCTGAGCCAGCATGGAGGATTCGACTGTGACGTCGTTTGATACGGGAGAGGTGATTGGCAACACGTGTGCGCGCGCCCCTGCGACGAGGGTACAGGGGTGAGCCTGGATGGCAGCTTATATCGCGGGCCCAACTCGTGATCGATTGGTTATTTAACGCTGACCGAGCCCAACTATTTGTCTAGCGAACTGTTCGCGATTCCAGTTACCCGTTTGTCACCTGCATTCAATTTCACGGTGACTACGTCGCGTTTCGGACTCCTAAACGAATGAAAGAAACGGCCGCCGCATCGACCAGATCAGAAACAGCACCCACGGGTCACACCTCCTCGGTGCATTCCTCTGCTAACACCCGCTGCGTTGCCTATCGCCAGGGGTTACAACTCAAGCCAAATCCATAGGCACGTGGAGCGTTTTACATCCATCTCCCTTCGAATCGTATATAACGCGAACCATCAAACCGCGCTTAAAGCAAACCGAGTTATTACGGGCAAATACGCGATAGCTGGTTCAGGGGGCGCGATGCCACGCTGTAAATCAACCGAGCGACTCGCTCGCCTCCCCTAACCGCCGATTAATATTTACATTACCCCCGACCAGTGTAGCCCAAGGTCCGGGTACGCAGACCCTAGGATCCTCCGAGGAATCGAAAGGAAGAGCTTCCCAGCTCTCTTCGTCGCGTCTCTCCTCCCTTTGCTCGGGAGCCAGTGGAGGAAGGTTCAGCAGAGTCTGCTGAGCAGACCTTGGGTTCGTCGATAGCTGCGGAAAAATCCGCGAGGGAGCGGGATAGGGACGGAACGGGAGACTCGAGGGATTCTGACGGATTATATTGACTCGTGAACAGGATGAATAAGCAACCGTGTTCCGAAGTGTATCGGGGGGCCGAGATGACGATGCTTTACGATCGAAGATAATGCGGCGAAGACTATACGCCAATTTCAGGCCGCGTTCCCCCCGGAGGGATTAATCGGCCCTCGTTTAAACCTTCGCCGCTGCCCGTGCTTCTTCCATTTTTTAAATCCTCCCGGCATCATCCTGCCCCCGTCCAACGAGAGGTGGTTCCACGCACACGTTGCCTTCGGTTCGCCTGAGAGCGCGCGCGCCCCTGCTTATAGGTAACTACTCTAATTATCGAGATCTCACGTAAAACGACTATGTAAACATAAATCGACAATCTTGTCGGGCAGAGGCATTAACTGCCCCCAACGAATGAATTTTTCTTCCGGTTGCGCGTCGTGTCCTTCACATCTTATTACGCCGATTAAGAGCTGCGTCTTCTCTCTGTCTTCGTTTCCAGACCACTAGTTCACCGACTATCGACTTTTTTCACTTTCGAGTCCTTCTCCCCTCCCCTTGCCCCGCTGTTATGGAAACGACCGTTCGGCCGTTTTCTCCTGCCGTCGCAATTAGCCGATTCCTTTCTCCATTCGATTTACGGCGATTTTAACAACGAGTCATGCTGCGAGTGGTTGCGTGCTACGTTTAGTTTGTTACTTGGTTGTCTTTTCGTCGCCACTGCAGGGCATTTAGAATTTCCTCCTCTCGTGTTCTCCACCTCTCCACTCCTTAATGCTAAACTAGCACAGCCCCGAAACCTCACTCATTCTGTTTTAAACTCCTCTTTACCAATTACGCTATACGCTCGATACCAGCACCATCAGCGTTTTGCTTTTCGCGCTCGACAGCTGACAATTGTATCAGCTCTTTGAAAGCCCCTCGGAAATCGCGTAGCTCTGATGCCTTTGTTGCTGACAAAGCCATTCCAGCGAGTTACCCTAATCGTTCTTAAAGATGGGCTACGGCTCGGAATCGTTTCACGCGAAGTCGATTCTTTCAGCGAAAGAACGGGCGCCGTTTTCCCGAGGCGATGGGCATTCGCGCACGCACGCGAAACGGGGAAAAATAGGCTCGTCGTCGAGCGGATAGGAATCGCAACTTTGTCCTCATTTTCAGTGCCGCGACACGATGCATTAACTGCGCCGTGCACCTGAAAGTACGAACATTATTAGAGGGTAGAACGATTTTAATAGGGTGCTCGGAGGGAAATCGCTGCGACGATAGCGGCCTCGCAAATTTCCATGCCCCCTTCCTTCGAGAGAACCCCCACGGTAGCTGGTGAGCTGTCGCTCAGCTCGATTGCCACGTTTGTAATTACACGGCGATAATATACCGCGCGGCGTTTTCGAGGAATCCTGTGAGCGTGTATTTAGATATAATACTAGGGAACGGCGTCGAACGCTGAAACGTTTTCGGGAGGTGAGCGTGGGGGAGAAGCTGGCGAGACGAAGCGAGGGGCGGCGAGAAGAGAGGTGCACAAAGGAAGAAAAGATAGAATATAGCGCGACGGTGAGGGCCGGAGGAGAGAGGCGGAGGAGGGTCGAAGGGAAACGGAATGGAGCGCGCACGCGAAAAAGGGCCCCGCGTAAATTGAAAGGGGGCACGGCTGTCTTGTTGTGTTTAAAAAGGCAATTTGCGGGCCTGAGATACGGCCTATATATTACGGCGCAACTGGTACGGGTGGTGGGAGATAGCTCGCTCGATAGCGCCCCTTTGCTCTCCTCGCCTGGACCAGACGGCCAACGAAAGGGGACTTTCCGTGGGCCTTACCGTGCCCCTTTGCCCAGGCTACACGCTCCGACTGTCTAGCGATGGACTCAACGTTCCCTCGTCCCTTCCATAGTTGGACCAAACTTTCGAGACGCGTCGAGCATTGCCTCGCAACTGGGAGTTCCGGAATAGTTTAATAACCGTCTCAACGGGTGGCTGAATGGCTTCCAAACCTGTGCACGTCAAAACCTTCCGCGTACCCACTTATCCCCACCCAGTCGCTTTTGAAAATTTCAACCTTGCAGAGCCTTCCAGCTACTTACAACTCTCTTCATCGATCACTCAAACGGGGTATCCCCAAATTGGAGCAACGATTGAAGGAAATTGCTCGAAAGTATGGCAGAGAGGTTCAACTGGCCATCGCTACTCGTACCCCTTTAGGCGTGCGCCCTGCTCCCCCTCGGGCCGCGAGGAGGGGCCCCTCATCCCCTCCACCAACATCCGGCAAATGCATTTCTTGTGTAGCGCTCTGCTCGTTTGCGGACGATACGATTTACTCGCCGCTATACAGTCGTATTCAAATATCTTCTTGCTGCGAGGTCGGCCCTTTGCGAGTTCTTTCCTTTCTTTCTCCTCCCTTCCCTCAGCCCCTTCGCCTTTGCCCAACTTCCTTTCTTCCGCCGCCGCTCTTTCACTTTTGCACGGTCTCGCTGCATACTTACGCGTAATCCACTTACCGTGATCGCAGTCCACTCGGACGACCACCTAATTCTCCGCCAGTTCCGAGTAATTGAAAGGCTCGTCTCGGCACGACCACTCGCTCGGTGGTTTAATTATTGGCGGGCTCTAACTCGCACGGCAAAGTTGCCAGCGACTCGGTGGCTTCGCAACGATGCTGCAGTGCTTCCATCGTTTGCGGCCGACGTTGCTTTCCCAGCATCGATCCCGTTGCGCGTTACGGTTTCTACGCGCGGAAATTTTGCCACGGGGAAAGTATGCGCGGAATGGAAGCCACCGATTCGTTGCTTTCCAGCTCGCCTCCACGGGCCAAATATTTCGCGCGGATTCCCCGGCGAGCTGCAATTTATACAAAGAATGCGGAGTAATTAATTATTTTTAGGTGGTCCATGGATCCCGCAGGGACGCCAATTTTTCTGCAGAGTTCTCGGTAACTCGGGGATCCATCGATCCTTCCTGTTTTACCGGCTCCATCTGCAGAGGCTTCCACGCCCCACCGTGGATGTCGCTCGCTGACCGAGCCCGATGACGCGCTAACGATGCTTGCATTTATTAACGTTAATGATCGGCCGAACTGCACAATTCTTCGGCTGCTCGTTTACGCGTTAATTTGCCTCCATTTACATGCCACCGACGTTCAGCCCGCGAAAGTGGAACGATACCTTTTCGCTGGGGGTATCTTAATGCTCGCGAGAAGGGAATCCTCTTGATGTCCGTGGTCGGGCAGACCTAGCTGCAGCAGCGCGTCCGCGCACGCTCATTTGCACAGAATGTGTGACAATTGTAATAAATCGTCGATCGATATCGATCTCCTTGGTGCGTTACTTACTAGCGCGATCTAGGAATCTTAGCATTCCGTGGCTGCTCGCTTCTTCGCTGCCCGGGTCGCAGTCATAAATTCCGCGCAGGACCCCAATTAACTTTATCGCAATCTGAACAAATTATACAAAATGCTGCCGATAGCTAAATCCACCGATGGCGACTGGGACACGTGACGAGATAACGCCTGGGGGAGAAAACGAGAACGCCAAAATGACAACAGATAACGTTTATTTTTCGCGGGGTCATGTCCGCCACAATTGCGTGCAATTCATTCTTTACGCGGCCCCCAAATAATTGCCCAATTCCCATACAACAACGTCGCACTCTTTTCTCCTGCCCTCCTTGGACTCCTCCTCCTAGTTTCATTTCCCGCGAACGCGCTTCTGTTATTCCACGGTGTATTAAACACGGAGTTGAATCGATTTGACAGGTCGTACCAATGGTGTCCAAGGGTAAACTGCGTTTTCCCCACTTTGGCAACAGGCAAATGATTGGATGCTGGATTGGATAATTGAAAGATCTAGGACCTCGTAAGATGCAATTGTAAATCATATCCAGATGCATTCTGTCTCGGTCCGCGCAGAATAATGCTGGTATTCGCCAGGTTGAAAGGGGCACTAAGAACTTGACGCACGAGATAGTTACATGTTATCTTCCAGTGGCTACTTGATCATTAAACGGAGATTAATTTTCGATCTCACCCGTCGAATACCTATATCACTCAGCTTTCTCGGAATCAACTGCTTCAACAACGATGCGCTTCTTCAAATATTTCAACATTTAACGTCCATTTGTCCAAGATAATTCCTGGTAAGTCCCTTCCGCAAAGCAACCAGGATGGCTCGCGGATTCGGAATGTTAATGTAATGGTCCAGAGAGCGAGTCGAGGCAGACAGGTATGATTAATACCGACAAACAGCATCCCGGCATTTGTTCAAACTTTCCTCCTATTAATCTTATTATGTCGCGCGCGTGTAAGCGTTCCGGAAGTTTACTCGACGTTTCGACCGCGACGCTACGTATCCAGCTAATCGCTAATTTATGTGTGTCGCGTCTGTTTGCGCGTCAACAGCGTACGAGCGCTCCGCGATGCTTAAGGTGCGTGTACGTTAGGGGACAAATCGCGAAAGATTTGTCGCAGAACAGAGTAAAGAAACGTTTTGCGCTTTTTTTGCAACGTTTACTGTAGGCAAGTGACCATTCTGTGACAGTCCCCTGCCCCTCCATTTGCCGCAAGACCTCATGGCAAGTAAAATAAGACAGCGGCAGCGTTGAGCAAGTCGGAATTTATTTTCGATTGCGAATAGTTTGAAAGCGCGTAATGAGGAGAGCAGCTCGCAAGACGAGGAGCCGCGACACCGCCCTCGCGTATACTAATTTTCGCGGCGCTCTCGAACGAGTCTCTGTCGCGTGACAAATTGAAACACCGAGAATATTTACCATCAGAGGGTGAAACTGCCTCGTTTCCAGCCTTTCCCGCAAATATTGTTCTTTCCCGTTTCACTGCAATTCGTGGAAACTGTTCTCGTGTACGATTTCGAAGAGATTGTTGCTTCTGTAAGTAAATGCCTCAGTTTCACTTCAGAATGTTTTGAATCGTGTGATTCTGAACCAAATTTGCGCTCGAAATTTGTAAAAGCTCGTAGTGTCAAGATCTTGACAAGTAGAATTAGATTCCCATACGAAGCAGCATTTTCAAACGTCAATCGGTTCCTTTTAAACCACGTGTCGGTGGAAACTCGTCGTCAGGTCTGTTTATTTATTAAATATTTGCTCGCGTTAAGCAGAGGCTCGCTTTCCACCGAAGAAGATCAACCCGCAAAGGTGGAAGTTCACCTGCAAGACCTGCACGAGCGGTCCTCCCGATTTCGGAAAATCAATGTTTGCTCGTCGAGGTAAATGAGACTTTCTCTCCCTTGCGTATGCTGTTGAGAGTCGTAACGCGGAATGTTGATATAACGGTTCGCTGAACAAGAAAAGCGTCCCCAGACTCGGTCTTCTGTATTTCCACAACCACTGGTTAGGAGTTTGTTGGTACACATGTTAGGGAGAAGTTCTCAAAATTTCACCTCTTGCTGAAGGATTAATCGAATTTTCTTTTGCGTGAAAATCGTGGTTTTGCA
The DNA here is from genome assembly GCF_051401765.1 of Calliopsis andreniformis. Classification (NCBI taxonomy): domain Eukaryota; kingdom Metazoa; phylum Arthropoda; class Insecta; order Hymenoptera; family Andrenidae; genus Calliopsis; species Calliopsis andreniformis. Next base: position 898,319 of record NW_027480432.1, on the reverse strand, counting down.
CAAAGGTCTTTGCTGTCATGTTAGCTGCCGTACGATACTAGAGTAATTCAGTGGCAAGTTTTTTCTGAGCAGGAAGGATGAGTCCCTTGAAATGGCCTCGCAGTAGCAATGAAATGGATCGTTAAACCCTTGCCTCGTGGAGACGATCCACACTCGCGGACCGGGCTACTTTACAAATACTGGAGCATTAATCATTGCGTCATCGAAGTTAACGAAGGAAAAAGAGTTGAAGCTTTTTGGCAATCATCGCTTCGTTACTTTTTCTGCCGATAATCAATGAAAAATCAATCCCAAGTGAAAATCGATGAGGAATCCAATATCGCGCATCAGCTGTTTACCTTGTCTTCCCTGTTGTAAGAATGGAAAGCGCTCGAGCGTAATCCATTTCACACAACATAGCAGCAGATGCAAATTCTCTGGCCCCACACCCCAGCGGCGTTCGATCAGCGGCGGCGGGTGTAGGGACATGTTGCTAGCAAAAGCTACCAGCGTGTCCCTCTCCCTTCAGTTTCGTTTTCGCCGTGTTCCGGCGCGTTTACGTATCGCGCAAAAACCGTGGTACAGCGTGGCCGGTGCGTTGAACTCGGCAGAGAGTTCTGTCAGTCTCTCTGTCTCTCTTGGGACCGTTTCAGTATTTGACTGTTCGAGCGGGAGGTGGGAAGGGAACTCCCTCGTTCGTCGTCTCCTCCACGGTATCAGGCCGTCTCTCTGTCCGCCTCCCGTATCCTCGTATCGCGGCCTTCCTCCCTCCGCCGGCGCGAGCGTCTCTCGGCGTTGCGCTCCCGGCTGCACTTCGACTCCTGTCGAGACGACAGAACGCCATAAGCAACCAATTTAAATGTAAATTGAAAACCACCGCGGCATACAAATTGTTCGACTCGCCGTCAAAAAATACTGCGAGCAAAGATCAAACGGAAGACAAGACGCGCGAGAGGGTAGCTCCCTCGCTCTCGAGACCGCGGGCCCTCGACGCGGCCGAGATAGAACGAGAAAAGACGGGCTGATAAATTCTTCTTTAAATATTTGCCTTCGTGCGAGCACGAGGCGAGCACGAGGCGAGCCTCCTCTTCGGGAGGTGCCGTTTAGCGCCTGGCCCGCGCCGCGAAAACCGATTGGCTCCACGGTTCTTCCTCTCGGGCCCCGTACTCTGGGGCTACTACTGGCAAGTCTATTTCTCGATGCTTGTCAACTTCAATATTCCTTCTGAGGGTTCACTTGTCAGAGGATAATGCAGACTTCGCCACTTCTTTTTTCATCCCTCCCTTTTGGCTACTGTGAACGAATGAAGCGCACGGAAACGCGTGAAAGGAACTTCTGATTCTGCAAGGGTGCAGTGTACGCGACTCGTTGAAAAATTCAGCGGGTTGGACCGAGCCGAGAGCAGGAAATGCAGCGATGGAAATGGGCTGAAAGGGATTCGGTTCTCTATTTCGTTTTGTCAGATTTTAGAGCCGCCTATTTTGTTCGGCAGGAAAAACGGTATTTGTTGGAGCCACCGCGGTGCAAGTAAAACCGTGTCCTGTAGAATGAAAAAGTGGCTATTGAAAAAAGTGGGCAGATTGACGCGAAAGTTGCTCGAACAGATCTGCTTAAAAACGCGAAATGGTCAGAAGCACTTTTCAGGTTTTCGAGAGGATCGCGAAGAATTGTCGCGCGGGTAGCCCGAAACCGGATCGTTTTGTTCTCCACTGAGAATTTCCATCGACTGGGAACCGGCCGCCTCATTGCGAGGAATTAATTTCCCATTCCAGAGTGGACGAAGAAGCGAGGGCAGGGACGGACGAGGAGCGGGTCGACTTACCATAATTTTGGTAGCAGCGGATCGTTCCCTTGACTGGCTGTTGAATATTCCCTCGCTTATTAGAAAGGGTTTCTGTAATCGACGCCAGACACGAGCGAGAGCCCGCCTGTGGCAGAGGTGTAGCCGCCAGTCAAATGGATTCCAATTAAAGTAATAACGAATCCGGCGTACCGTTTCGTCGCAAATAATCGAGCGTGGATCGAGAGGGCCGCGACGCGCGACGTGTCCCCTTTCGTTTCCCTTCGCCCCTCCGTCTACGTCGACTCGATACAAGAAAAAAGAGAGCGGCGAACGGGTGGACGTCGAATTTAAATCGGTCGAATTAACGAAACGACGAAGCCGGCTCTCGTTCGCGAGGCGACGATAAATTTCTAGGAGGAACAGGTCGAACCCGCTTCTGCGGGAACGATTCGCGGCGAAACTTTTCCACCCCCGTGTCCCCTGAGCCGGGCGCAGGGAATTCGTCGAAACGATTTTCGATGGGGAGCCGCGGTCGAGTCGCGCGCACAATAATTCAAATTACCTGGTCCGCTGTGCGCCTACGGACAAGCGTAAATTTAAATTTCTGAAATGGCACGTCCAGCCGATAGGAGCGAGAGCTTGTTAGCAAACCGAGGGCCATCAACATAATTAACCCCCCTCTAAGTGGAGACGCCTGTGTATCATTATTAGTACATGCGCGGCCGATGTTATGGGCTTCGAATGTGCTTACGAGAATTTAGGGCTGCGTCAGGTGTCCTGATTTAGCCGGCGCTAATGCGAAATATCCAATTAAACGGTAATGGAGCCTTTATCGTATCCGCACGGACATCGGTCCGCGGAATTTCGCGGGAAGACCACCCCTTGCGACACTGCTCCGCTACGTGTGGGCCCTCTCCTGGTTTCGCGTAATCTTTTTGCCTGTGCTCGATAGCCAGACGTGGATCAAAGGTAGGAGGTGCACCCTCAATTCAAATGGGACACCCTGTGCATCTTCCTTCTCCTCTCGAGGCTTCTTAAATCGTCTGACCAACGTCTTTTGATGCGTTTATCTTGCAGTTCGCAACGGCTACTCGTGCGTACCTGTTGCTCTGTCGGAGGGCCTCGACATCCGATTGAACACTGCAGCCAGGGCGGTCCGGTACGGGGTGAACGGCGTGGAGGTGTGGGCCGCACCCTCTCGTAGCCCCCACACAAATCACACGGTGTACAAGGCGGACGCGGTGCTGGTCACGCTGCCCTTGGGCGTCCTGAAGGCTTCCGCCCCGCCGTCCGCAGTCGCCTTCAACCCGCCGCTTCCGGACTGGAAGTCCCAGGCTATTCAGAGGCTCGGCTTTGGCAATTTAAATAAGGTAAGTCCTCCCCCCAGCCAGCTAGCGGCAAGCGGCAGAGGGCAGCGCTCGTTGGCCCTCGCGGACCCGCTGATTTATGCGCCCGACCGCCCGACCGCCCGACGAAAACGACGATCGAACTTGTCGAGTGGACCGGAATGAGATATATTGTGAGCAGGCGGCCTCTTTCGTCGCGAGAGCGCCGGTGACGTGGCTCGTGTCGCTTCTTACGCCACGGGACACGTTCCTTTTACGGCCTCCCGAATGCGCGCCGCTTTTACGACTGCTGCCAATGCCCATGCGCCCTCTTCCTGAGAAACCGAAATTAAAGGTTCATCGTGCCGAGGAAATGCTCGACCGCTGTCAGGATTCCGCCAACGATAGCCTCTCGAACGGAATAAATTCTGGGTAATTTGGATGAATCGAGCGAGAGACGCGGGACCGTTCCGACGATTCCGGGAGATCTGTCTTCGAGGTCTCTCTCGTGATTCGCGATTGCTGATTTATGTAGGGAAATTGCAACCTAATTTTTCTAGACTTTCCTGAGACTCGGATTAGATCGGATTAGATAAGTCCCAGTCGTATAACAGGATTCCTCCGAAAAGACAAGAAATCACAGACTTCTCCCCGTAAGAGGCAACCTCTAAAATCCTAAATCCGAAAGAGACTCCGCTGTTCCCATCGAGCAGGGGCCAGAAATCTCCAGCTATGTCCCAGAACTCATATCGCAACTTCTCGAACACTCGAAATCCCAAGGAGGGTTGCTAGTCCACTTCCATCAGCCGAAAGCAAGAACCCTCTTCGCGCGATCAATCCCCAAGTTCGCGAGCCCCGGGACACGGAGGATCCACGGTTCCCATCGTCGTCCCCGTCGAGAATAATCGTCGCGGCCGCGCTCCAGATTCCAAGGGATGAAGTTAAACGCCACTATATCCGTCACGCGTCAGGTGGTGCTGTGCTTCGAGCGGATCTTCTGGGACCCTACCGCCAATTTGTTCGGCCACGTGGGAAGCACGACCGCGTCGCGTGGCGAGCTTTTCTTGTTCTGGAACTTGTACAAGGCGCCGGTGCTTCTGGCGTTGGTGGCTGGCGAGGCAGCTTGTGTCATGGAGAACGTCAGCGACGACGTGATAGTTGGACGTTGCATCGCTGTCCTCAAGGTGAGCAAGTTCCTCGAGTTCCAATCGAACTGGTGAAATTGTTATTGCAACGTCAATTCTTCCAGGGTATCTTCGGGAATCAAGTAGTCCCCCAGCCTCGAGAGAGCGTGGTGACGAGATGGAGGGCAGACCCCTGGGCACGAGGATCCTACAGTTTCGTCGCGGTCGGCAGTTCCGGCAGCGATTACGATCTCTTGGCAGCGCCTGTCGCGCCTCCGCCTACTCCTGGCGCCCCGACCCCGCAGCCGAGAGTCTTTTTCGCAGGTAAATATTTATCTTTCACGGTGTTCGAGCGGCCGCTTCTTTTCTCTCCTCGGACACTTTGGCTTCTTTTTTCGCGAGATGAACGTGACGCTTTTATGGTCACTTAAAACTTTTACGCCTTTTTGCGCGAAGGGGTTGCATGACCTTTTACGTTAAGCTCTCAAGGCTTAATCACTTAATTCAGATACACTGTATGTAGTAGCACGTTGGGTTCTCGATGCTGGTAGCAACCTCGAGGTTGCTAATGGGTAGTAAAAAGCAGAAAGTAACAGTAGATGTGGAAGCTTTGATTTTGATTCAAGGGTATCTCGATGATTCCTTGGATCACTTTCACAAAAAAGTGTCGCACAACACGGACTTATGTGCTTTCAGGCGAGCATACTATTCGAAACTACCCTGCGACCGTCCATGGAGCTTTCCTGAGTGGTCTGCGCGAAGGTGGACGCATCGCGGATCAGCTCTGTGGAAGTCCATACGCTCCACCAGCGATGTCCACTTCTACTGCACCTACCTCTGGAATTCCACCCGCGACCACTGGCACCAGCACTACGCCTTAATGTCCCCGTGGAGAATGCAGCGTTCTCCATTGACTTCTGGTCATCTTAGATGATGCAGGATTCTCGTACCGGGGCCACTCGTGCTTCGATCCCAGCTACGATTTTAGCTGTCGACATTAATTTTACTTAAACTAGCTTATTTCTAGACGCGATTTAGATAGGGAAATCTGTCTACTGGTAATCACGCAACTTGATTCCACCGACACGGATCATGCGTTATTAACTTTGACATGGTTCTCTGGTTGATCGAGCATTGATTTTTAAGAAACGTAAGATTAATGATTAAACGTAGAACGATGCGGTAAAGAATCGGAGGACCATGGCAGAGCGACGATTGGGTCATGATAGAAGAGAGAATCGTGCCTTTGATATGTTTTATCTTAATCACATTCACCAATCTTTCTAGTTTGTACGATAGAATGTCATACGTTCAGTTCATATCAATTCATTGTACCTCTAACTATTTTATTATATGAAATGATCCTTTCTATTCGCTTGGAAATCAGTATATGCTTCTTAGACGTCCCTGTCAGGACTCGCTGGCCTATATACCATGCTTCCGTTATCTTCCTGCAGCGTCATGACACTTCTCTTGCCCTTTTTCATTCGTCATTTACGCCACACTCAATAGCGAATCGTAGTATTACGGACGAAGACGTGTTTGCAGAAGTTGAGACTTTAACTTCACCGATCTACTTCTGTTATCGATGACTTAACACGTACAAAGAACGTGGAAGTACGAAGATGAATCTCGAGGAGACGATTTCGTTCAAGAATCACGTTCACCAGTGACCATTCCAGGAAGAGTGAAACCCAACCCCTCGCGATCCAACGTTCTTTCGAGTCCGCAAGCTCGAATCGAGCGGGGAATCTTTCACGTCGAACGCACACGTACGTCTGAAAACGCTTCGCTACCATGGAACGCTTCCATCGTTCGGAAATAACTCGCGGAAGACGGCCAGCCGCAATCCCTATTGAGCCGAGGACGCCTCGCGACACGGGATCTCGCGCGTGTTGGCGTGAAACCGTATCGAATGCCTGTTCGCGACACCGAGCGCGCGTAAGAATGTGTAAAAAGAACGATTTATGTACGAACGAGCCTATGTATTACAATTAAAGGCAGAGAATTGTTACGAAATCTGAGAGAGGATGAACTTTGTCTTTCAACGCGTCTATCACCCTTAGCTAGTCTTGGTAATCTCTGGGGACTTGCAGTCGCGATAGTGTGTTGAAGGCGACTGTAAGCTTCAGATGCGCCCGTTTCGATATCCATTTCAACGACGATTGCCCGGCGGTCGAGTGACGAGCTGGCATTGTACGGACGCCTCGGATCCGCAGCATCTTCGTCGCCCTCGAGGCGTTCTCTCTGTTGTTCGAGGAACACTCGTCGGGTAAGTTAAGCTGCACAATAGGAAATGTCAATGTCTCAAGAGAGGATTCCTGGCGACTATTCGCGGCAGAAATAGGTGGTGATCGCTTTGCACTCCTCGCGTTCACTGGTCTCTTTCCGCCGAACACCTCTAGATTGGGACAAAATGTTCTCTTCTACTCTTTTGCTGACTACCATCCCATTCCTTCGACTTCCCCTCCTCCTGGGTTAGGTCGTACGTGGGGGAATCGCGGATTTCCGTGGAGAATGATGTAGAAGAGGAGCAGCTATCATTGAATAATTATGCATGGGGTCTGCGTTCCCGCAAGAGCCCCACACTACCAAAAATTAAACGCACAAATACTCTCGTTAGGAGTACTTACAGGCTTCAGCTCGTGGCCTCTCGCCTGGGGGAACCACCTCGTTGATCATGGTGTCCCCTGCGCCAGGTTAGTATGAAACCACCTGTCTCCTTGGCCTCGTCATTAGCCCTCTCGATTGCAGTTTCACCTTCGAGAAACTGTGAAAAACGAGACTCCATCCATCGGAAAAGTACGTAAACTATTGCAATAGTTGACTGGCGAATCAATGATTGATACGATCGACTCACTGGGTGGCTGATAAAACACGATCTCCCTGTGATCCAATTTCCCTCGAGATTTTTCAAAGTGGGAACTAACTCTGTGGATGGGTTCACAATGTCTCCATAGGATGAAAGAGAACCCATTAAAAGAAGGTTTGAATTTTCGCGAGAAAGTCGTGCATCGAATCGAATCAACGGCAGAGACGGAAACAAGGGAAGAAAATGATTGGCGCTGCGTGGGTGGAGGGTGAATCGAAGCTCGAGCATAATTTGCGACTCCGACGCGTGCAATCGCACCGCTCTTCCGGGCTCCGCGAAATTTCCTGCCTAAATCGGGGATATTGTAAGCTTGATTACTTCGATATAGATATTGCGTTACAGCCGTGCCCGCCGGCGTGTAATCGAACTACGCCGAGTCTCGTAAACTCGATGAACTTGAAAGACGAGCCACCTCTCGTCCCTAAAGTCCCGAACTTCTAGTCAGCGCGCAATGTTAGCACTTTGCCGTCGAGTTACCCCCGCTGCCCCTGCCTCTGATCCTCGCGATTTTACCAGGTTTCTGCCGGGGATAATTACTTTCTTCCCGCGAAAACGCCGCCCAGCTATTCGATAATTTCCGGTCCCTTCGAAACATCGAAGTGCAAAGTGGATAATTCTCCAAGTACCCCTGGTCGAAGATTGAAGAAAACTTCAGGGACGTCGACAGAGTTGGTCGTTTGCGATTGAGCTTGGTATTTCGCTCGCTTCGTTGGGAAATTGAATAAAACTACGTGGAACTCTTGATTTCGTTGCTTTATGTTCTTCCTTGCTTCCTAGCCTTTAGTGAAATTCTGCTTGAGAAACTTTCAAAACTGTTACTTTTCGTTCCACTAGATCTTGCAACTTTTTTGACCTTAGCTCTTCTCTATTTCAACGTTTTACTTCCTCTGAATAATATTAATTTTTTACCTTCGAAAAGACAACCTATATGATTTAACATTAGAAAACATTTCGGTCCCATTTTCCGCCATTCGAAAACTTTGAATTATGGCATCCGAGAACAGCAATACAAAACTCCTTTGGAAAGCCATTAATTTACACAGACGATCCAATTACGATACGAACGACGGTCCTTTCAAGCACAATTCACCGCCTTGAAGCGAGTTCGCGCGCGCCAGTCACGTTCCACGGCATTGAGCAACATCCAAGTGTACCCAGCCTAACGGAACCGTAACTAGACCGCCAGTGCAAATCGACCCTGCCTGCACGCGGCCCCCCCGAGCTCAAATATTAATTCAATAGGTCCGTGAATCGTCATAGTAACCGTAAACATCGACTCGAGCCCTGATCTGTCCAAGAACACGAGGTCGAACCTCTAGCAGACTTGACCGAGTTAAGTTCATTTCCCAGGAGACATGTCGCAGAAGTTGGTGAAGGTTCAATGCGGCCCTCTGAAGCCGCGGAAGTGTGGCACAACCGTGATTGGCAGTCCAAATACGCCTCTTGGCTACAGACTGCGCGAGAGATCCAACTGTAGGCTCGTGGAGTTCGAGGATAAATCAGCGCACGAAAGGTTCGAGGAGGAGAGGAGGAAGGAATATGAGCAGCTGATCAAGACATGGGAATTTGAGTCGCATACGGACAGACGGATCAGCCGGAAGAAAGTCTGGCAGCACGTTCAGCAAGGTATTAGCGAAGATGCCGTACGTTCGCTTGATGTAAGTGAAAGTTGCGCTTAGGAGAAGTGTATCTAGGGGCCTCGTGAGCTGGAAAGTGGCTCTAGATTGGCTGCTGACTGCGGAATCTTGCGGTGCAGCTTTGCGTGAGGTCAGGCGAGAAGGGATATCCCTAAGCACTCTGGTGAATGAAACGTAATTGAAGGAGAGATGTTCTGTACCGTTTTGGAAGCTGAAGAATATCTGAAAAAATTGCCTTGCAAGATTATAATTGATATGCTCGCGATTTAAATTTAGATCAACTCCTTTGTTCCTCAGGCATGTCAGCTTACGAAGAAGGGGTGAATACGCGACGAGAAAAGCTGAGGGAGATCCTGCTGCGAGAGGAAATGGGCCTAACTCGCGAGGTGGTCGATCAGGCACAGCACGGAGACGACGCGAGAATGGATGAGATGCGCCAAAGGAAGGAGGAGTTGCATAAGGAGCAGGAAGAACAACGCCTGGCCTTGGTGGCAGCGAAGAGGATGCAGCAGTACCTCGCGCAGGTACCAGAGATTCGACAGAAGCTGGTGAAGAAGTCTACAGTTGAAGCGAAATTGGGGAATCTAGCTCAGATGGCGGATAACGAGGCCAAGAGGCAGGCAGACAAGGAGTTGGATAGACTATGGCACGAACTGATGCTGAAGGACGTCGAAGCGAAGAAGGAAAGAGAAGTGGAAGAGGCAAAGAAGCGCTGCTTGGTCCAGCAAGAGACGTTAACGACTTTGGCGAAGCAGATGGCGGGTAAGTTGGCCCTCGAGGAGCAGAAGAAGCAACTACTGAAGGAGGACATGGAGTATATGGAGCAAGTGAGAGAGATGTTACGCAAGGAGGAGCTGGAGAGATTGGAAAAGGAGCGACAGAACAGAGAAAATCTGAAGAGAGACTTACAGGAGCAAATTCTGCTTGCCAAGAGACGACTAGCCGAGCAAGCCCAGAAGGAAAAAGAAATGGAACAGCTGCAACTGATCCTCGATGCGCAAGAGATGGCGAAGGAACAGAGCAAGATCCAGGAGACGAGCGCAGCTTTGCGCAGGGAGCTACTGGCGTATCTGCAGTACCTAGAGGACCTCAGGAAGGAGGAAGTCAGAAGGAACGTCGAGGTTGATCGTATAGTGGAGCAGGCGATGAAGGACGCCAGCCTCAGACGCGATCTCGCGGTGAAGGAATTCAAGGAGGCCAGGCAGAGAGGCCTTCAGGAGGTTCTTCGAGGTCTCGAGGAACAGCTGAGGTTGAAAAGCGAAAAGGAAAAGGAGGAGCTCGAGCAACGGAGGCTGGAGAAAGAGGCGTTGGAGAAAGAAATGGAGCTGGAGGCGAAGTTGGCCGCTAATGCCAAGGAGGAGGCGAAGTGCAGAAGATTGTGTTACAGAAAAGAACTGGAGGAGCAGTGGAAGCTGGCCGACGAAGCTCGTCGTCAGGCCGCTGGAGAGGACGAGAAATTCCGCCTCGAAGAAGAGAAGCGTCAGGAGGAGTACCAGAAACTCACTGAAGAATTACTGAAGGCTTCTGAGAACATCACCCCTCATCCTTTCAAGATTTTGCTGAAGGAGTGTGCAGCTCGTTACGCTGCGGAGAAAGAGGGTCACTGCTATTGTCCTCCTCCTCTAAATGGAGAGTGATTTCATTAAAGATTATATACGTTCTTCACTTTTATACTTTTTCATAGCCAGACAAAACTTACATCGAGTCGCAAGATGTTAAACTAGTGTAAGATGGAATTTTTAATAATAAAGTATTCTGCCTTTACGAAACGATGTACTCTCCTTCATTCCTCGTTTTAAAATGATCCATTGCGATGATCTATAGCGCAGATGGTACTTCGAGCACCATCTGTGGCGAACAACCAAACTATTGTCCGCCTCGCTCACTGGTAACGCAGATCTCTGCGTTGCTATCGATCCTCCAAGAGTCTCGACACTTTTCTACAGACATTTTTTCAAACTTTTTTTGAAAATTATTTTAGTAAGCAAGCAGATATCTCACCAAACAAGCCATATTAATATAATTGTAATGCAACGCTGTTTAACATTCTGTTTAATGCATGCAAACTCTCGAGCGGTTTGCCCAACGAGATGCGAAAAATAATAAACGCAAACAGCTTTGCGTATCGATTCACCGCATGCAAGTTGTTGTAAATTTCGTTGAATTATCATAGCATCGAAGCCAAAATTCGCGCAACCGAGTGGCGCGTGAATAATTTCGTCATCGAAGCGCGTATTGTTCGCGACGGGGCTGCAACGCGATTTGCATTAAAATAATTACAGTCTGCTTTTCGATGCGGTGCTTGTGTATAACAAGATATTTACGTGCCGATCGACGGTCGCCAGTTTCCTCCTCTCTTTCGTATCCATTTGCAACGCGACGCTAAACTCGAGTCTCTTGCACCTCCTCCGGGCAATCGCTTTGAAATTCACAGTGAACCAGTCCGAAGTGCAAATTGACACCCGAATTCGATTGAATAACATAACTTACTAGACTCGAGCGGAGACCGTAAATTACCTCTGGTCGTTCGATTGCTGGAAAATACGCGACACGAAGCGCACTGAACAGGAGAGCGGAATTAATGAGGGCACGATCAAAAGTTAAACGCGAATCGTTTGTCTTAACTTCCAATTTCACTTTTCTTCTTGTACACTTGTCCTAGCTTCTCATAGAATATCTCCAATCTCTATTTTCTTCAAACTTCATTACATTCCTCGTGCACTATTTACAACGTTGAAGCAATTTCGTTGAATCCTCGAAACGCGCAGCGTAATTTCACTCTGGTATCGTATAACAGCGTAGCATGGCAGCATCCTTAACGAAAACGAAGAAGCTTAGGTGGATGGGGGTGGCTCAAACCCGTTTAACGTAGAATTTGAAGTATGAATACGGATCAGGGTCTGTAGCAAGAGCGTTGTAGTCATGGGTGTTGCCAGGGTATTCATATATTCGCGGCACTCGACCGTCTTCGGGCTTTGCTTGTCTGCTTCTTTCGCGAATGCTAATGCGCGTATACGCGGGCCGTATTACGGTACGCGCGGCACGTTTAGCCACGCCACCAGCCGCAATTCAGACCGTCGGGGTTATCTTTATAACGATGGAAAAACTTTGCCGGCTCCGACTCCCCTGTCGTTAGGACCAGACGATCCCCTTTATCGGCATCAACCCTTTTCATCTTTCACTTTTATCTCCAATAGTGGCTAATAAGTTACCCCTGGTGATTGGAGCCTTGACATGGAAAGTAGGCCAATGACGAACTTGTAAGATGACATCTTCCCGAGGTCGATTCACGAGACCGAAACTTGCTGTTTTCTTGTCGACAGTCTTAGATAATTGCTCGGAAAGCAATACTAATTTTCTCTAAATAACCCCAGGGAGTGGCGCTTAGGCAAACGCTGTGTAGCTTACTTAGCCAGCGATCGTGACATTACAGCGCCGAGGGGTTGCTTGGAAGGATGTCAGATATTAAAGCCTATTCTGTAGGAAAGGCCAGCACAAATGGTCGCGAAGCCCCTTTCATCCCTCGATCATTATCAGTTCCCTCTATACGATGCTTGCACCCCTAACGAGCAACTCGATGCAGCAGGGGTTAATCGGCGGGCCAAGCGTTTCGAGGTAGTCGATTCAAAGCTATCGCAGCGAAACCGTGTGGGCATTCGTCGGCATGATTGATCGAACCAGGCATTGCGGTTTGTCTCGGGATCCCGAGCTTCGCTCCCGAGGCTAGGGGGTCGCAGTCGTAGCGACCTGCGATCGCTTTGAGCATCGTCGGAGACCCAGAGGATGCCAGGACATTTCTTCCGTCTCTTCTCCCAAGCAATTCTCTCGCTCGGCTGCCTCGAGACGGCTGCACCTGCACGCGTGTGCACTTCTCAGACAGACAGCGTCCAGGGGGAGGCAGCGACGAGTCGGCGACGAGTCGGCGTCGAGTCGGCGACAGGGATAAAGCAAAACGAAGGGGAAAGGGTAAGGCTCAGATGCGATGGGAGAGGTAAGGAGGAACGGGACTCCAATAAGACGTGCGGTAGCGAGTAAAAGGGTGGAAGATGATGCGAGACGTAATGCTAGGGGTGGGCTGAAGAAATAAATAAACATCTAGAGAGGAAAGAATTCACGAAAACCATAAGCTGAACATTGCAAAATGAAAAGGAAGGTGGGGCCGAAAAGCATTCTAAGAGAAATAGAAGGAACAGGAAGATTACTACAGGAAGAAAGGGCAAGAAAGACCCTCCAATGATGGGACATGGAAGAGAATAAAAGAAGCGAAGAAGTTTAACGAAAGAACGTTTATATGGAGAAAGGGGTAAAGAGCGAGCCGACGAGAAGGGGAAGCAGAAGAAGAAGAAGAAGAAGAAGAGAAAAGAGAGGGAGGGATTGCGGACTCGCAGGAGCGAATGGACTTCGCCTCTGGGGATGTTCTTTTGACAGTCATGTCGCTGTCGTCTCCTAAGGTCCCCCGACGGCGTTGCATTAATCTTCTTCTTCCGACCCCGCCTTATTGAAAATTCTACAGAGCGCTTCACAGTTTTTACCACCGACCCGCCCTTTGTACCCTGCCATCCCCTCCACTAACACCCCCTTGGCTCCACCGGGACGCACATCACCTACGAATTCACCTGCGAGAGTCGATCGTCGCGGCTTCCGTTTCGTTTCGTTCCCTTTCGCTGGATATCCCTTTGGGCTGTGGAGTCTAAGCGAATGGTAACTTCACTTCCAACAACAAATTTAGAAGCGACGGCTTTGAACGAAGCTGAAAAGCGGGATAGCACTTTTTCCAAAATCATAATCAGCCTTGCGCGATCACGCTTTTTAATATATTCCCTAATTTTTTACTTGGAGAATATTGCATTAATCGACGAATTAAAAAATAGCAAACAAACGGAAAGAAGTTGCCGGTAGGGCAAGGGGGAGACTCGACTACGCAGCCCTGGGCGGGCCGAAACCCGCGATGGGAATGTTAATTAAGGGTGTGTAACCCTCGCAGCCGTGATAATAGGCTGCAGTCGTTGTCATTTTTCCTCTTAATGCCGTTGACAGGGCGCATAGCTGCGAACAAAGCTCACGACACGAAGTCGACGACCATACCAGAAGAAAAAACCGTGTTGAGAGGGAATGGGTACAATGGCAACGATAGTCTCTTGTCTGCTATGGGCTTTCGTTAACTATGGATCAACTGTTTCATTCCAAATAATGCACTGACAATGCAGTTTTGTTGCATGGACAGTTTTTCCTCAAATTTTTGAGGAATTTCTTTAACTTTAAAATTCCTCAAAATTTTCCCCGCAATCCCGAAAGATTTTCGTATATCAGCTAATGCAGGAACTAGCAAGGAGCAGGAATTCCAATTGTTCCACGAGCAATTTCCAACGATTCCTCCGACGTCAAGTGCGGATTTATAGAGATCCCGACGAGATCCAGGGTGCATTAACGCCCAGAACGCAGCTCGCGCTGGCTACTTCGGATTATTCTACGGGCGTGAAATCGCCGTGTTCATATTCGAGCGTAAGCGATGCATCCCGACGCGCATGGAATCCCTGGGAACGCGAGGCGTTTCAACGCGCCCTATCGTATTAAGAACTGACAAATCACAAGGGACTCGTAAACCGCTGAGTCGCGACCTAGAGTTTCGAAAAAAATTAATATTACGATTTTGATCGATCTTTCATGTCGATACGCGTTGGCAAAATACGTCACTTGTCTGATTTCTCGTTGGAAATTAGTTTCCAGTCGTTCCGGAAAATTAGGTTTCCCCGTGAAACGTTTTTATTTGCTTTTCTTAGGAAAAATTTTTCTGGGTTGTACTGTCTCATCGAGATATACGATTCTAGAAATCCTGGAATGTCGAGGTTAGCCAGGAGGAAAGCTTATTCCGTTTTCTGAAAAATGTTTCATTTCGCAGCGCTGATTTTTGACTTGGGTGTTAAGGAAAGAAGGAACGACGAAATGTAGCTAAAATATGCATTGAAAAAAAGGACAAAATCTTGCGCGCTTAGGTTTGATTTACATTACCAAATATTTGCAATTTGACCAAATTTTTCACGTTTAAACACTGATGTAAATCAAGTTGCAAAGTCCAGCTGGTGATAAATGTCTCTTGTAGTTTGCTTCGCGTGACAAATGCAGCTCTGAGTATTCAGCAGAAAATGAAAACAGAAAAAATGGTAAAAGTTTAAAATGATTGCAAATTCTGCATCTTGTTACCAATTTTCAAAAAGTTTTCGCTATATAAAATAATGCAAACTGAGGGTGAAATTCAATTCTCAAACGATGAAATTGAAGTCTGCCCTTTCCTGCTCGTGTTTCTCATTAGGATCCATGAAGTTCCATTCCACACGCCTCCAGCCGAGCTCCAGGCTGTTATCAATCAGCCTTATCGATAAGCCCCTGCTCCTCCCGTTGGCCTGATGACGCGTGCACGAGTCGCGCCTCGCGATGCCCGATAAGCGCGTCGCGACGTCGTGACTCGTGGAGTAAGATGGGCACAGAGTCTTCCCTAGGAGGGCGGAGTTAATCCGGCGTTAATGCGCCGGGAAATTGGTAACGTTGTTCCTGTTACCGCGGGTGGCCTACTATCCTTCCTCTCAAGACGTCATTCATCATAAAAAAAAGCAGGAAGGGGAGCAACGGGGTGTCCCAGGATCGAGAAGGGTGGAAAGAGATCGGGGCGATGATTAATTTTGGAAATGGAGGGAACTCGTCTCTGATCGAAGATGGAGACGAACGGGAGAGTTTCGGAATTACTCTAGACTCGACGAAATGCAACGTGGTCGAGGGTTTCCAACCGTTTCCACCCTTTTCTTGATCTCTCCTCTTGCCTATCCCCTTTTGCTTCGTTTCGTCGTAGATCGTCCTTTCGATATCTCGATAGGTCTCGTATTTTAGGTTCGATGGCTTGAGAAAAGGGGGCATCGAAGAATTGCCGCATGGAAATTGGGTAGATTAACCCCTTTGTGCGGCGCTCCGTAAATCGGTCCTTGTCGATGAACAGCTTGTGTCGGGTTGCAATAGTATATCGTTAAATGTGACGTATATGGCCATTTGCGTTTTAGGAAGTGGAATATTCTTTTATACATCCGTCATGCTTATCGTTCAATTGCAATTTTCCAATTTTAAGTGCGACCTCTTTCAACCCAACTATTTCCCAAGTTTACGATGCTTCCCGACGTATAGAGTATCTCCAGTATTGGAATGTGATCGTTTTTTAAGAGGATGCTCAAGAGAATAATGTTCCGCAGTAGCTGCAGGATGATGATGGTACTTTAACGCAGGAGTCTTCATAGGAAAACCTCCAAAATCAGAATCCCCTGAAGCGTCACTATAGAATTTTAAGTTTTGGTCTCCGCTTAGTAGAGTCTTCTCTTCCCAATTTCGTTTCTGAATGATTTAACTTCATAAATTTGCAAATTTCAAGACGAGTTAATTAGCATTCAACTCACTAATCGCGTAAAATTAATTGCGTTTCTCTTGAACAAGAATTATGAAGTAGAATACAGGAATGCTGCGCGAAAAAGTCCAACAAGAAGGGCAATTTTCCAGCGTTTTATTTTCGTAAATCAACGATGAGATTTCAACCAGTGCAGCAGCAACGAAAGAAAACACTGTTGTAATTATTCTTCACCGTGAGAAACGTGGTTGCATATTTTATCGTCTTCTTACCGTACTTCTGCAGGACGCTTTTTTACTTCCAGGTGCTTCTTCATCGTTTTGCAAGCTCTTACATTTTAACTTCGACTTCGTGAAGAATGCATTAACCTTTTTATGTTTGACAGTGGGAGCCTCCTTTCGCTACAGTTTGTTTCTTCCACCATCTTTTTTACTAATAGGAGCAACGAAGGGTATCGATCAGGCGTGAATCGCTTGAAGGGACATCAAGGAGCGAGACCTCGAGGAAGAGACACGTCCTACTGCTTCATTGATACATTATCGACGAGCTTTTTGTCGACGAGGCAAAGGAACGACTGGCACTGTAATTATCCTTTACCAGGGCGGCTGTGTGGCCTCGACGAACCTTTTAAGCTTCTTCTGGTCCCGGGACTTGCGATTTTTCCGCAATTTCAAATCGTTTTTCTCCACCGTCACTTCAGTACGTCACGTATTTTACATCGGTCGCTGGAGAGGCAGCGAGCACCGAAAACGAAGTGCAATTTCATGGAAATTGGACGTGCTTGCTCTTTTCTGCGTACTCGAATCAATCAATCTCCTCGGGACGATTGCTTGTTTTTCTATCAGCAAGAATGTTGCGGAGTCTATTGATCAAATATTGCGTAAAGGACTTCAAAGAGCGTGAAACGTGAATGGAGGAAAGGGCAGCCGAGAAAAACTGAGATTTTTCTCCGAATCTTTTAGCGGATTTTTATTACAGCTATGATTTATTCGTATTTCTTTTCAGCCTTTTTCCTCTACCTAGTAAACGCTTGGTTTGGCTGCATTAATAGTACAAGCTTCCCTTATGCAGCGATTCGTCGGAGAAGAGGGCCAGAATGGCTCGAAAAACGATAAAGTAATCTTTTCAATTACCGAGCAAAGTATCACGTCCTTCTCGGCTCAAAGAAAGCCGCGTTTTGACGTCGTTGAAGGACGTAACATTGTGTATCGTGACTGCTCGTGTCTAATTATACCTGAACGCGCCTCCGCTGACCATTGTGCGGCCAATCAAACGTTTCTTACTCGCTTTTGGCGCGTCGACTGCCAATCAAAGCCGCCCATTATCTCGAATGCCCGACGCTTCGATCGAGCCGCGTCCCTGGGCAAATCTTCTGCTCGAAGACACAAGTGACTCGATAAAAAATCATCTGATTCTACGCTGCAATTAACGCGTCAGGTTGCATTCCCAGAGAGACTGTGGAGATTTTGACACGCTGTCAATCGAACGAGATGACTTTTCATTTTGGCCTGAAAAATTCTCGATATTCGAGCTGCTGTAGCATTCTGAAAAAAAATCACTCAGCAGCGAGCCTAGACTCATTTTAAAGGACAAAGTCTCTGCTTTTTCATTACTTTCAGTTTCGTTTCCCAACAAATTTTTCGTCGTCGCACTATAAGCAAATACGAATAGTAAAGAGTAGGGGTAAGAAAAAAAGTGAGATCTTAGTGACGATCGAGGGTAAAAGTGAGTTCTGGAAGGGAAGCAAGCGGTGCGCGAAAGTTGAGTGACAGGAGCGAAACTTAAGCTCCCGCGAAGTTCCGACAGAACGGAAATTCGTGGGAGCGTGTATCCGTGGCGCGCGTTTCGGTGTCGGCCGCGCGTACTCGCGTTCATCCCCCTCCATAGCCTGAAAGCTCTTCCTTTTTCGGGAGACGTTATTAATCATAACGGGGCATGAATCTTGGGATATGTATGGCTCGCTGCGAGCCAGAGGGAGAGCGAATTCGAGAGCCGTGCGAAGGGCAGAAAAGCGGAAAGCGGAGGGAGAAAGGGGGAAGCGGCGCGCGGCGCGCGGCGCGCGGCGAAACGATTGCTCGCGATAAGTGCAACGCTCGATTTCACCCACACGCCTATTGCTTTCTGTTGAACGATTAACGAACGCGACCTCGAATCGATGCCGTTGCAATTTTTCAGCGACGTCGTGGAAACGGAAGGAATCGTTTCGCAATTCGCGTGTCGCTGCTGCGAGATGTAAAATTCTGCGACAAACAGGATTTTCATTTGCCCGGGAATCCTCGTCGATTAATGAACCAATTGAAAGCGTTATTTTTTCAAGTGAATTTTAGATCAAATATGAACGGAATGAATAAATAGCTTGCATGTTAATCCCAGTTTAAATGAATCGGAGTTAATAAATAAAATTTAATCAATACGGCTTAAATAGTTGCAAATAGATACTGTTTCGCGTGTGCAAACAATTTGAGATGGAAATTTTGGAGCGGAGCCGAATTCGCCCCCGCCCCGTGTGTATTTGAAATTCTATCTATTTGCGACTGTTTATTCGGTACCTTTTAGATTCCATTTGCTAGATACTGCGAATCGATGTATCTGTACGATTTGAGCATTATTGAAACAGCGGCGCAATTCTGAAGGGGATAACTTCCTTCATTTTTCTGAAACTTTATCGCTCCCATCAGTGGTTTAAAAATTCAGCTGAAACAAGGATTCGAAGCAGGAAAGGAAAAGCAGAAAGTTTAAACAGATTTACCGAAATTGCAACATCCATCAGAGTCACCTGAATCGTTCTCGGTAGTTTCAGGCGGTAAACGGAAAATTTCCCGACGAAAGGGTGGGATCTGCATATTTCAGGGGGTGTCTCGGACAAGACACGTAAGCCTTTGATTTCTCTAATCTAATGGGAAATCTGCCGGAGGGTCGTCTGTTTGCACGCGCCACAAACGAGGGTTCTCGAATTAACTGCCGCTTCGGATCTCCTTAATCTCGGAGCCGTGACACTGCGAATTAACGTGATAATCGCGGAAGCTGACGTTCCCTGTGAATCATTGGCGGAAAAATCATGAGAGGTTCCGCAGCTCTTGACCCGACACCGCTCGAGAACCTTCGTGGAAAACGGGGAAAACGGGGAAAACGGGGAAAACGGGGAAAACATTCAGCGGCGGTTACACCGTCGAAACATTAATCCACGTCGTCGGCTACGTGATACCGCACACTCTGCCATTACTAGCCTTCTCGCATCTCCTCCAGCGGGGAGAACGTATTATCAGCGCAATAGAGGAGCGCGGAGGTGCGGTTAACCCTGCTGGAAATATGGAATTTCTTATTTTTACAAATTATTCGCGAAATTCGAAACGAAACCCTCATTCTGATCGAGACGAATACGACGATAATGCGAATCGAGATATCGTGTGACTGAGCAATCAAGTCAACAGATATATGGCGGCTCGATAATGTTATCGATCCGCGATTCGTGGTCCACGGCTGCACAGAGCACTCGCATGCGTCGGGATGCGTGCATGCGGAAGCGCGCACGCATCGATGCGCGATTCGTGATTGCACGCATATGCCGACCGACGATTCGATGGTTCGCCTCGAACAAGGCGAATGGTAATTTGAGGTTTCGCGTCGTCGAGCACCCGCTCGTGAAGGCTGGCAGGGAGGTGGCGACATTTAAATTCAATTAAAAATAAAAGGGTTGGCTGGGCCACTCGAGCGCGGGGCTGAGGGCGAGTCGAACCCGGCGAAATCAAAGAACCCGCGTTTCCCCCGGAGCTGTAATAATAAAGCCAGGGTGGCGGCAGGGTAGCCTTCACCGTCGAGGGCTGAATACGCTGCCCCATGCTGTTTAATGTTTTATGCCCGTATATATCCGCGTCCAACTTCAGACGCCGGGAACACTCCATATCCTGACCCTGTTATATTTATCACTGTTTCTGCTCCTTTCTCTCTTATCGGTTAAATGGTTATTAAATGAATAGCTTTCAAGGGACCACGCTTTTAAGGCCACCCCTTTTCGTGCAACCATACTTCTTCGCGGTGTCTTTTCTTTAATTGCTCGAGTGTGGTTAACTAAAACACTTGGGGCCACTTGCATGACCCTTCGAACACCCCCTTTGCGGAATTGATTTTACAATTTAGCGGCTCTCATTATGGCAGCAGAGGCCTCTAGTAAATTTCTAGAACCACCCTCTGGAGTAGATCCTCCCTTGTCCTTAATGCAAATCCGATTACGAAACGTGGGGTAGAAAGAAGGTATATGGAACGCAGTTTCTTGCAATGGTAAAACTCTAGAATAGTGCAGAGACAAACCTTACATGTTGGCGGACAAGTGTTCGACACAGACGAATCGATTTTCCTTTCGGACGACGGCCGAAATAAATTCGCGATTAACGTTTGTGCCCGTTGCTCCAGACGAGGGTTGCCGCCCCTGCCAGCAGCCAACATGGGACCGTCGTTGGCCCGACATTCTATTTACTCTGGAGACGCCGATATTATGCAATCGACGGCGGCCTCGTGTCTTGGCAAGCTTCAGAAGAACCGCCCCAAAGTGTTTTTCCATGTTTATTTATTCCTTGCTTAACCCCTTCACTGACTCCATTTCAATTCGTCGACCCACAATCATTGGTTCATGAATTAAAATCCCTGAAACTCCTCTATACTTTCATTTTGAACATTAATGCCACCATCGTGTCCATCATCATCGCAAATCGGTCTCCCGCCTGTCCATCTTTCGGTTAACCCCTCATCCATCAATCCTGCGTGTATCCATGTCCACAATTTCCGCCATCACGGAGCAATCATTATCGCTTGCAACAGCACCCTTCGTCGCCAAGGAAGAATGAGCCTTGAAACACGATAATAGATTCTGGTGCTCGAATTGAAATTCAACCGAAACGCGAACCTCGGATCTAAATTTCCGGGCCACCGACTCAGGGACGCGAGAACGAATCGTCAAACGCGAAAAGAAGCAAGGGCGAGACGCGTAGGAGGTTTCTCAGTGAACTTTTCCTACTATAGGAACAGAGGAGCGATACTCTCTCTGGCAGGACGCGCTATCTTGCCGCTGTTCCCTTTCTTTCTGTCGCGTGAGTTATAGAAACGGTTTGCGGTATCGTACCACGATGCCGTTGCATAGACGTACCCTACTATATATTCGGGCAATATTGCACCAATATTGCATCCTGTCCTGCAGTACCTAGGAACCCCTTCACCCTCTTGCTCCTCTGTATCGCCCTTTCTTTCCCCTACGTGGTCTGATGACTTCCCGCGAATCTTCCCCCTGTCTCATCGACGACACTTCCAATACGGAACTAGGTGACTGAAGTTACGGTTATTTTCAGACCTAGCGCTGAAATCTCGTCGATTCTCTTTGGAGATGGCTCCTATACTATTTGCTACTGCAGTCTATCTTTTTATACAGAATCCTGCAATTTTCTGACCAACTAAACTAATCAAGGTATAACCCTATAAGCAAAAAGCTGTCTTTGCGTCGTTCGCATCTCTCTCGAAACCCCAGCCAATGGCAATTCCCGCAACACCTCTTAAGGCGCCTTGCAAATACACTAACCCAGCTGTCTAGCGTTGCACTACAATAAAACAGAAATCCCTCGCTGTATCCATATCTTCCTCGCCAGTAGAACGGTTTACTACGCCCATAACCCCATCAGACGACTTCCCAAACGACTTAACGCACACCTAGCCTAGTCAAGTCCGCACCTAATCCACAACTCCGCTACAAGAAACAGAAATCTACCTCCGAGCTCTCCTTCATCAGGCAATCCCCGAAACGAGAAATCGATCGACGGAACCAGAAGATCGCTTTCGTCGTCGCTCGAATGATCGACCATCCGCTAACGTCGCTTCTTAAACATTCCATTGAGCCGACGAAAACGCATAACGCTAATTGCCCGGATTAAGTCCTTAATTGAGCCAGGGAACGCATTCCAGGAGTTCCATCTTTCTGCCTCGGGGCGAATTCCTCGTTCCTCGAGCTTGGATCTCGGGGGAATGACGACGATTAAGATATCCGACGTATCCGTCGAAGAAAGAACTTAATTCTTCCCGATCCCCGAGTTCGAGGAGTACTGGCCGCGATCCCTGCGACGAGGAGTCGCGGCCATGCGCCAACGACGACCACGACTGGCAGAAATCCGCCCCGTACGATCAGGGACACCTTAATTACCGGTCGATCCGGACCAAGGGGGATTCGGGTTATCTTATCCGGGCTGAGTCAGTATCGGGGCCGATGTTCGCCTCGCCGCCGTTATTAGCATAACATAAGACGGGGTTTCAGGCGAGCTGCGTGGGCGGCGCGCGGACCCTCGCGACGACAAGCGGACCAGACCGATCGGGACGAGGTGGAGCCGGCGACGTTGCCACTGATCTCGCCGATATCGCGCCAGACCTCTCCGATTAGACTGGTTCCGTAGTTCCGTCTCTCGAGGGAACAGTCAGAACTGCCTCGAGTTTCTCCAGTCGGTTAAGTAGTCATTGCTTGGGAGTTTCGTCTTTCGTGGGACAGCAAATGCAAGTATTCAGTCCGAGGGAGGCTCGACTGAAGCGGTGTTCCAATGGATTTCAATGGGTTCCAATGGATTTCACTGGACTTTTTTCTGACCCCAGGAACTTTGGGCACTCGAGAGGCTCGTGGGCAGAGGAACGAGATCATCGGAAGAATCGAAGTTACATCGTACGATTTAATACGGGACCCATATACGCACCGACGGTCGTTGGTCCACGTCGTTACTGGTTGCTTGAATAATGCATGCCGCATATATTGAAAGCGAGTCAGAATTAAAGCGACATCGGGGACCCGGCCACGGCCCCGTTCCACTCGGGAATCGTATCGAAACATAGGCCTCGATACCGCCTGGACCCATAGTCGACGAACACTCGAAATATTTCTGTCGAGCGAAACTGGTTTCATCCTACCAAGTCGAGTTTTGCATAGATTACTCAAACAATACTTCAAGTACTTCGATCGCCCATTCATTCGAGGATGAGAACTATTTCTATCGTTCCAATTTTCTATTACATGGAACATTTGAATATAATAGCACTTTGATTCTCGAACAAACCTTTTCTTCTTCAACACATCCAGATTTCAAATTCCCTTCATAGAGATAATAGGAAGCTAAAGCACTCGCACGAGAGAGTACGATAATTTCTCAAGGAGAAGCGTTCCTTGGATACGAAGATCTCTGGGTCGCAAATCGACTAATTGTAAGTTGCAAGTTGGACCACGAACGAGTTAGAACTCCCCGACTCTGATAAGAGATTCGTGGGAACTGCGGCGGAGTCAGTTCGTCAGTTTTCCTTGGATCATGTTTGCGCTGTCGGTGGACAGATAAGAAGAAATCGGAGTGCGATCCTGCAAGCAAGGACGATAAGCGCGAATCGCGGTCGAAACGGAATACGAGAGCAGACCGAAGCTCGCGATTCGAGCTGGAAGAATACACGGTTTGCCAATTACGTTTCGTGACTGGTCGGATCCAAAGGAAACCGCGACTTAGGAGTAGCCCTTTGATGTTCGATGCCGTGTTCGCGACGGGTTGCACGCAATTTTCCGTTTGTTTGGATCAGATTCCTGCCTCTAGCCTTCCCCTCTGTCCGCGTACTGTCTAAGGAGTCTACTCGTGGCAGGCTTCGTATAGGATTCTCTGTCCCTTGCGACGCAACTTGATTTTGGGAAAGGGCTATTCATTTGCGAAGTCTGAGGCAGAAAGTCGAGGAATAATTTCTGTTTTTTCTTCATTTCTGGTTTCCTTTGCGAACATTTTACGGATTCCAGAACAAGTAGAAACGAAACGAGGCAAAGCTTGCCAGCTACCGCGTACGACGAAATTTATATAATGGAATAATTTGAGCCACGGATATGGAAAGAGAAACACATTTTCGTCAAACTCGAGTAGAACTGGTGCGGGAGACACTCGACATCGTTTATAACAACGATATGGCTTGCCTCCCTGGTTGGGGACGTAGCCAGGGCGCAGTCAGACAGAAAAATCGCATATGTTGAAGAGGACTGGTCGTCCCAATGCCGATTGTCGGTCGCTCATTGACAGAGAATCGAGGATTGAAACGTTCGGTGCTCGCGTGCCGTCGTTCCTGCCACGTAATCAACCCTACGAGTCCTGGCAAATGAATTGGAAAATTGCCATCTCATGAGCGCACCCCGGCTGGAGGAGGACTTGGATTTAACTACACGAAAACGATACAGACCATACAGTCGTGGACAGAAACGGAACTCTGTCGTGCACAGAAACGGAGGAACAGAAAGAGAGGCTACCGGCACGTTTCACTCGCGGCCATTTCGTAAATGAAACGGAGCAGAGCTGTCGTTTTATTAGCATCCAGTGTGAACGTTAAAGCCGGAATTACGCATTTGGGTCGTCGTAATAACTGAGAGGAACGCTTTGGAATCTTTTCCTTTATTTATTCATGGAAATTGGTCAATTTATGTAGGTATGAGGAGGAAACACACTGTGCTGCCCACCTTAATATTTCTCCATGGAACTGTCTTTAATTCGAACTAATTTCAAATGAATTTATTTTCGGTTACTGCTTTAATTGATTTCACCAATTTAATTTTGCTGAAAAGCGTCTATTACTATAAATGAATTTATAATTGTGAAAATAATACCGTCGCTCACATGTGATTAACGTGGCAGTTAAGTGCGACGGAGTTAAATATCTCTCGAAAATTCATCGCTCATAAAAAGGCCATTTCAATCGGTGTAAATGAACGCGACAGCCCTTCGCGTTAATTTTATTCCAAACAAGCCAGGTGGAAGGCACGACACGGAACCAGGACCCCAAAATTTATTTACTGCTATCGAGAGGAACGAGATCTCTAGTCGTTGTAACGTGTCAGCTTTGCCGATCATTATGATCCATCACGCAGCCACTATATCGCGTCAAATTCGTTCGCTATTATCGTGCGTGAAGCGTCGAGAAGAAACACGGCACCTCGGTGAAAAAACGAAGCTTGTGACACGTTTTATCGATGAGGAAAGAGTAAATATCCAACGTTTCGCAGTCATTAAAACGACCACTGAATAGTGGAGACTGATGGTACACGTTTGCCGCTTAATTGCCCTGTCAAAACGATGGGAAGCACTCTTGCTTTTTAATATATTTCTGAAATTTATTATTAAGACCTTCGGATTAAATAGAGCCACGGTGATTACAAAAAGTGCTGCTATATATTCGAGCCAGCTTAATGTCTTGTAGGCATCTGATTGAAATTTCGTTTTGTCTCTCGTTACTATCGGCAACCACGAGATAATTACACCTAATTACATAAAAAACTGCTCCCAAAATCACGATGAGGTTCCCAGGCGCGCGATAAAACGGCGAAATTCGAAACTCGTAGTAGCCATCAGAGGTGACACGATAATTAAAGCGAAAGTACGCTCTGTTTCTAGTTTCCGACGACCGCCAAATCGTAATTTCTCTAAACAGTAGGGTAGAGCGCAAACGCGGCGTGTAATTTCCATCCGTGCTCGCGGCGCGTTTATGAAAACGCGTTTCGCGTTGTCACCGCCAATATTTCGCGGCCTGACCAGACTCGCTCGCGATTCGAAACCCTCGCTGTTTACACCATGTGTGTAAACGAAATAACCGCGGAGCCCTGTACAATAGAGATCGCAAGGTATTCCTTTCCAGATAGGAATATCGGGGCTTCAAGTTGATCCTGCTATTGGTATCGGGGTGAAGGAGTAATTTGCAACTTGTTTTCTCAAATCTAAATTGTATTTGTCTGTAGCTACGATAGTATGCGTTTTATTCGTTGACTTTGGGCTACGTCGCCGGGGAAATGTTCAGAACTTCGAAACTGGAAACACCGTGCCTGATTCCTAGACTGTTGGTGGAGCAGATAAAACTAAGCGTTATTGTAAAATTTGAACCGGTAGTTTTCGCTGCAAGCGACCGGAAAAAATTGGCAAAGTTTGAATGTTCGCTGTCGACGCGCGGTGTCTTCGAGGATGTTCTAACTTTCACGATTTTTATCTCGCATTCTGCCTGAAAATTGTTAAAATTTAAGTGAAGTAGTGCAGTTGAAATTTGACAATGACACTTGAGATTCCCTACGCTTAAGGAGAAGAGGAACTGGATGATATTTCTGTTTGCAAGACTTTAGGAAGTTTGTTATTAGATCTGTCAATGTATAATCGTTAACCCCCAGATTTGTAGGTAATTATCTTTGCAGTACCTTGTTAGAACCTTTAATAGCAATCCTGGTTCTCCGATGAAAGACACCGAAGGCGATTCAATCGATTCAAGGTGCTCTGAAAATCACCATCGCCTCACTCAGATACAATTTTATCCTTGTCTGTGTTTTAACTTCTCGCGGCTGCTATATTAGAGCCCCGTCCTCGCGACTTTTACGATCAGTCATTCTTTCTTCGCAAATGTAGCGATACTAACTGCTCTCCTCGTTCCTTTTTTCTTTTTGGCCTGTTCTGCACGCCGCGATCCTCCGTTCTGGTGACTTTTATGCCGCAGTTTAAATATATGGCTCGATTATTCTTCGCCGTTGCGCGGAAACTTTTTCGAAAGGAGGATGCACCATTAAAAGTCGCGCAGAGGTTCGATATATCGCAATTTTTTCGATCCATGAGACTCTTATTGCTTGCTGGGTTCGATGATATGCGTCTGATTGCATTTCGTAGACTACCGATGTTGATTAGCACGAAGGTGACTAAAGTCTCGAAACGAAAACACGATCTCTACCCAAACGAGTAGAGCTTGTGTACCATTGAAAGAGGAGGAGGCATCGTGCATTCTTATTAGAGAAATTAGTTGTGTATTATTCATTCTTTCCAGCGCGTATAATTATACGCGGAACGAGAGCACCCTACAGAAAAACGAGAACTTCTGCTACAAACAGCCGTTCAGCGTCCGTGTTGAGCTACATTAGTTACTGCTGGCGTTCGTTCGTGTCCGTGCACTTTTTCAAAAGCGCCGACTGAAACGAACCGCGAAAATAATTTTCACATTATCCTCCAACCTGCAACGTATTGTACAGGGTTATTAAATAAACGCGAGATTGCACTTTTTGTCGCGTTTTCTGTGTCGATTTCATCCAAACCTCGCAATTGCCACATGAATTTTAGTCGAAACTAAATCCCGTTCATGTCATCTCCGTTCATAACTTTTCAAATTTAGATTAAGTATTAAAAATGCGAACTTAGGCTAGTGAGTGACGTAAGTCTTTTGTGAATTTCTACCTGCTGGATTTTCCTAGATCTTGCCGGACATTTTTAAACTTATCCCCCATCATACTTCATCGTTTACTAGAAGCGAACGTTTGTACCAGCAGCTTGGATTTTCCAGAATCTTCGATGTCTCGACGTTCTTTTATTTGCACTTCCAGTAACTTCCTCACGTTTGTTCACAGCTTCTCGAATAGAGATTGACGTTATGGGATTCTGGGATTTGAGTCGCTGCGACTGCTATCGGTTTCCTTTCTGGGAGACACTTTGACGACTATACTGGCAAGGGGTGCTTTAGCGTTATTTTCAGCGAAATAAATCTTCCGATCGAGTTCACTTTGCTCTTCGGTCTCGCCAACGCTCTAGATTTATTTTTTTCCACAATTTTTATGCCAATGGAATTGCCACTTTTTTTATCGTTTATCCATTAAAAACCATAGATCTTTTCCTTCCACTGAATTGCACAGTAACTATAGCCGAGTCTGTCTACCGTACCATTTTCTACACTTTACTCGAAACTTGTTCGCGAATTCCACGCGCGTCACCCTGAAACCCGAAACTTCCCGCGTCTTCTGGCATCCTCGCTCGCCTGTATCCATTCTCGATTTCGAGTTCGCGGAAAGGGAAGAAGAAAAACGAGAGGAAAGGCTCCTTTTCAAGCAGGAGCTTAAAGAGGGACGATCCATTCGAGCGTGCCCCTAGATCCTTCTTCCGCGTGAGGAAAGTGAACGCGTCCTTTCGGGCAGAGCACACGGATGAACACGCGTGTGGGTCTAGCGGATTCACGAGTGTGCGCGGGGCACGCGTGGAAGCGCACGTACGCGTTTCGCGATGGCAAATGCATAATACATGATCGTGGCGCGCTGCAGGCGGTCATGTTTAAGGATGTGTACGGAATATAACGTCCGAGGGCTTCCTTTTTCAGGAAAATGAGATTAGAGATCGGCGCGCGCTCGTCTTTCCACGCGATCCTGGCCGAGGACCCTCCCCAAAGCAATCTCTCGACGAGCCATCGCGAGTTCGCTGCTTTCGTTAACTCCTCGCTCCCGGTATGCGAGGGAGATTCTGCGGACGAAAGATGACGAGTCGCCGAAACGCGCCCCGTCAACAGGGAGCCAAAGATCGTGAGGAGATCGGCTAAGGAGACGGAAAATCGACGAAAGACAGGAGGATTACTTTGACATCGTTTACTTCTCGATTCTGTATGCGAGAGGCGTAGATTCTGCAACTGGAACGACTAGGTGCAAGATGACAGCGACGATGAAGGCTGTCAATTATGCGAGAAACTCGATGTCGAGGTGGAGGAACGTTGTCGAAAGTGACGTTTCGAATTCTAGGGGGTTTCCCGTGGAGATTGATCAAGTAACTCGACGTTTACTTCTTTAGTTATTAGCAGAAAGGGCAGGAAGGGCAGAAAATACGAATGAAATGCTTCACAGTACACAGCGGAAACGTTTGGCTTCGATTCAGATTATAGCGAAGATACGATGAAACAAGGTGTCGTTACCAAAGGGGTTACTACCTAAGCCTTCGATCGCGATCCAAAGTTTCTTAGTGCTCCGGAGTTGACCTGAGTAACGTTTCGCGAGGCAAACGATATCGATATCGAGGCAGGTTAATTTCTCTATCAATGTGCCACGACGGTTCAAATTACCGTGCATCGTTGCGTTGCCCAGGGACTGTATTAATATGGCAGAGTGCAAGGTATTTGCAATTCAACCGGGGGTCCGGTGCAGCTTAGAAATGTAATCTCTATCTTCGGAGTTCCCTCGAATGTAGCCTAGTTGCTTCTTCTTTTACCGCGACAGTCGCTGCGCCACGGTTTTAAATTATTCATCGTTGCAGAGGCGAGCGAGACGCAAGGCGACAAACATATTACTATAGCAACTGTGGCGCATGATGTAATTACTCTGTGACGGCGTAATTTGCCGCAGCCACCTCTATTCTAAACTGAACGCACTGAGAACTTGTCAAAAGCTTCTCTGTCTCTGCGCACAGAGCGTTTAGCGAGGTTTATTTGTTTATCGTCGGGGCGAAAAATGAAGAAGTAGAAGCAACGTTATATGTGAAGGTGGCGCAAGAGAATAGAAAAAGTGAACTACATTGCAAAAGATTAACGACACTTCTAACTTCCGGTTTTAAAGGAATGGTAGAAGTAACGTCTCTGCCAGTTGCGCAATCAATAAAGAAAAACTGTGGCAAGAAAATCGCATTGAGTCGCACGATGTCCACAGAAACTTCCAAGCTTTAAATCTTTGAAGATTCGTGGAAGTGGCGTCGAAACTGCTCGTGCAATAAACGTGGAAAAAGTGTGGCGCAGAGACTAAAATTGGAGTTCTAGGGATTAACTTGTACCTGTAAAGTTTCCAAGGAACTGTGGTAAAATAGTAAAAGTAGGATTAAAATAGTCTTTCGCCAGGCTGCATTTTGAAATCGTAAGAAGAAGTCGAGGAGCCCGAGAATCCTACATTTCTGACCACTCATCTACCTAAAGAATCCTAAAACGATTGCATTGGAATACCAAGCGATCTTCGAAGTCTCCTCAGAGGTTAACAGTGTGAAAAATACTTATGCAGTAACTGCAGTGGCGGTGCAAAAGGTTAACTCGGCAGCTGCCACCCTAAATCCCCGAAGAACCGCAGGGGTAGCCGGGCCAGAACGTGCCGCATCTCCATTCGCTGTTCGATCCCGCGACATTCTCATTTCCTCGAACTCGCAAGTGTCGTTCCGCTCTTGCGAGCGCCAGTTCCAGAAAGTCGAAGACAGGGTGGCGTGTTCCCGCGGGGCTGGCTTTCTACGTTTCCGCGCCGTCCCGTAAATCCATTTTCAGGGTATGAAATTACGACTGTGCCGATACGACCAGCATAGCTTAAAACTATGCCCCGCTCCAATTCGCTCGAATTCGCTCGAATTCGCTCGAATTCCCTCCAATTGTCGCGTTTAGAGGCAACAGTAGAAATCAGGCTGCAGGCTCAGAAAAAAATGAAGCATTGAACTCGTGGCCCTGTGGGGAACCGGCCACCCCTGGATGCAGTCGAGAGCACCCTGAGGTACATCAGAAGTTCCGAGCGAAAAGTACAAATGCGCTTAAGAAAGTTTCTCCCTGGCCCCTCCCCCAGTCGGCGAGCGGGTTTCGTCTACGAGGCGCTCGACGACGGAATCCTAAGAATCTCGTTACGATATTCCCGGCCTTTTGTCGTCGAACGTGTTAATCCACTTGCGAATCCGAGTAACGCGGTGCGGGCCACCGGGGGCGGCGTTAATTAAATTTCTTCGGGGAGCGCCTTACAGCAGTCGCCGCCTCCGCTCGTTCCGGGATCTTTGTTTGACGTCGAGTTGCCGAGTATTTTTGGGTAAATAGCGGTGGCGGACGAGTCAGGTTCATTTCATTCCTACTCGAAGCACCGGCCCTGTCGAACTTTCGCCCCCGGGATCAGCCGTGCATGTACACGACGAGCGGGAAGGCATTCTTACAGAGTGTCTTTTAACCCTCCGGCGAGCGCGCACTTGCACGGACTACAAGCGATGCAATTTATAGCGAACAACACCAGTTGTGGCGTCTAGACGTTTTCCCACCACTTATTTCACTGCTCTGCGTGTCCTATGCTCTTAAATGTATTCATATTTTCTATGTACGTATTATTCAAATTAGTTGATTATTCAGCTGCTCTAATTACACGAAAGAAAATCGCTCGGTAGTGAGCCTGGGCTCATTTTAAAGGACAAAGCCTCTACTTTTTCTTCCCTCAATTGAATTTTACCGAGGATCCTGAAAATTAGGAGGTATGGTAGGTCTGTAGAAGAGGCACATGCGATTCGTATTCCCTTCGATGAAATGACGGAACTCTCGGCGAGCCACATGGTCCACGGTAGTGACCCTCGTTCAGACGGAGCGACGCATAAAAATTCAAAAATTTCGCGAAGACCGACAATTTCGCGGCGAGGGTGCTCGCACACTTGTTACCTTTCATTGTCGTTTTACGAGCTCACCGTAGGGCCAATTCCTCCTCGAAGGGCAGGACAGGGAAGCTTCATCATCGGCGCACGTGCGAGCCTCCGATGAACTCGTCCTGGAAAAGAAGCAATTCCGTTGTTACGCTCTCTGTGTCGGAAAATCCGCGTTAAAGTGGTCCGTGCTGGCGGAAATTGGGCCGTTACGCGGTGGTCAAGCAAATCTCGTGGCCAGGAAGAAGGTGCATTCGAGATTGCCAGTGTGTGCGTGCCATGAATGGATGAACGAAAGTGGAATGAACGAATTATGGCCCGTGTTGGAGTCGTTATTATGCAGACGGAGAAGAAATTGCATGGGATAGTGTAAAGCACGGAGAAGAGACAAGGAATATTGCAACAGTAGTCTGTTCTATTAAAAGTAATAGAATTTAGAGATGTCAGAGGTTGAAAGTTTAGAACGTTAATAGCATTTGATACTTTACGGTTCCTCTCCCCTAGCGAACAGACAAAATTACGAGCTTCGAATCCACTTTAAACCTGGACCTCGCGAAAATAATCACCCTCGTGGAAGGTTCGATGCTCCAACTCCCTCGGCTCTCCCCGTCGCGTCAGTCGTTACAGTTTACCAACATCGGTCGGCTTTCCCCCCTCATTATCCGCAACCGCCCCGATCCAACGGACGAAACTTGAAGCGGTAAATCATCGTGGGCGTGTGGTGCCTTTTTAATAACTTGATTCCATAACGAACCGCGGCGCGTATTGCCTGCGCTCAGGTCTCTATTTATAAAGTGGCGGGAGCATTTTAAATTAAATTCGATCCCGTGCGCCTGCAGCGAGCTGCCAGTGCCGCGTATATACACGTGGCAACATCGTTTCGAGTGGAGAGCGAAGGAGAAAAGGGAGAAGGGCAGAGAAGGTTGGGAAAAAATCGGGCGACAGAGAGACCGAGGAGAAAAATGAAAAAGGTGGAAGGAGGGCTGAGAGGGGGAGAGAAACAGAGAAAAAGGGAACAAGCAGGGCAGAGAGAGGAAGAGCGACAGAGAGGCGGAGAACCTTTACCGAACGGATTATTCCACCCTAAATCGTGTTTTCGGCTCGAACGTCGCCCCAACATTGGCATTCGTTGTCGTAAAGCCACGGCGGCGTGGCGCGGCGTGGCGCGGCGTGGCGCGGCGCGGCGACCAGGGGACACGAGGGGGGACACAAGGGGGGACACAAGGGGGGACACCTGCGTGGGCCGAAGGGTTCCGGTTCCCCCTGCCTTTTGTTGCTCGATATTTGTTTTTTCCCTAATGTTTCGGTCGCTTCGAGCAGACAAAGAAGCGCGCGCGCGGTCCCTAGCGTCGCGTCGCGTCGTTCGACGTCCACTGGAAACCCGTGGAAACTTTCTGCCCGTACCTCCTACCCATAGTCTCTTCCTAGCAGAGTCCCTTTTCCTTCTTTCGCTAACGAGTTTCGTAATTTTCCTCTTGTTAACGAGTTTTTAATTTTCTCTTAAATCCATGAGCTCGGACACGCTGGCCGCCTCTCGACGAGCGGATCCAACCTCGATACTAATATATTTTTCACCCCTGCCACGACTCTTTCTTTCGGTTAATTACAAATTTCTTCTAGCCGCCTGATCTTCCACTATTTTTTGCCCCACTGTTCACTTTTTTCACCTTTTCTTCGACTTGTTCTTCGATCAAACTCGATGTGGACTGTTCGCGCGTCGATTGGTGACAAATTAACCTGTTAATTGGTTCATGTACCGTAGTATTTCTTCTTGAAAATAATTACCGGTGGACTGGTTGACCTCACCGAATTGTTACTTCAAGATTGTTCGAAGAATTCACTTTTAAAGTGAAGTATAACAGGGAATGCAAGTGCGCTTTGAATTACCACTAGGGTGCAATCATGTTCTTCGTTTCTGTATTTTCACACTCTCCCTGGAATCGAATGAAATCCAGTGAAGTGTAAATACGTTCCAATTCCATATGTGTACGCGGACATTTTCAAACACATCCGAAAGACAGAAATCAGAATTTTTTTGCCGTCTATCTTTATTCTGGTTGAAGCGATGGCACGAAATCGGTCTTTCGCATCCGATTGTTAAAAGAAAATTCAAAAGAGGTCTCTCTAAAATGGAAAAAAGGTATCACTTTGAAACTTCCCGTCAACCACCGACGTAGATCGAAGATTGAATTTGAATTCGAGGTAACTTTGATAGCGCAGCGATAATATTTCCACGGTTATTCGAAAAGCGACTAAAAAATGATAAATTTTCTTTTTAGTGGGCTGTTCGAATGTAGCTTCCCACGTAACGAGTTCCCTCGAAGCGAAGCACACTTTTGAGTCGGCAAGAAATCAATGAAAGCTCGAGAGGAACGTTTTCAGGGTCCTCTCCCCGATACATCCGGTCCTTTCGACGAGAATCGAGCAGCTCCTCGAAGCGAGGCGTTCGCGCGCGTTCGCGCGCGTTCTCCAATACGACTGAATAAATCTGTGAATGGGCTCGTAAAATCGTCCCCACCGCGAATTCCAGTTTTTTAAGCCATTAAGGTGGACACACTCCGCCAGCCCTATCGTAAAACTCCCTCCCCACCCCACGTCCTTTCCAAATTTCTCCAGTTATTTCTGGTCCCCACGTTCCAACGCGATGTAACGGAGATCGGTCGCCTGATAATTGGCCTGTCAAGTTACCACGTAATTTTCCCATAGGTATACAGTAACGACTGGCACCGCCGATAATCTCGAATAAACTGATTCGCGGGAATGTGATTCGAAATAAACGCGAGGAAGCTTGAATTTTCGATGAGCGTGTTTGATGAACTCGCTACTTGTAATCGAATAAGTATTGGACGATCCATGTTTGATGGATCCTAACTGCTGTCCGAAAATACGTATATTCTTCACGCAACTTTTACCCACTGAACCGAATACAACCGGTTCTCTCTGAAAAAATCAATAGAACTGCCCTCTCCATACCATATCCATTTCTAGATTCATGGTAGTAGTAGCTCGGAAATTTTCGTTCATTAGACGGTCCATGATGAGACGGTTCCAGGCTCACATTAGCTGCAACGTACAGCATCTACAGAGTGCAGCATGTAATTTTAGCCGATATCCTTCGCCGTTTTCGCTGCTCCAACACCGGCGAACGTATTGAAACCGAAACACCATACATTTATCGAGCAGTATTAAACGCAATCCGCTGCACGTCACGATCCTGTAACATGTAACATCGTATGGTCGACGCGATCACCGTGACAAATGCAACGAGAGCATTCATCGTGTCGGTTTCGTCAAATTTCCATCGAGCACGTTAAACGCGTTGCCCAGTTGTGAAACTTCGCCGCTGGACCTCGTTAATAATTTGCGAATCCCTCCCCATTCCCAGCTTCTGTTTCCCGATGGTCCACTTTGCGATTCAGCCGCGTCGCAGTTCCGCCGCTGAAATGCAAACTTTCTACAAGGGTGCTCGACGTACCCCACGGCGGAGAGCATGAAAAAAATCGGCCTGTGGCAACTTTTAATAACTGACCCAGAAATTGTGCGTGAAACATCGTTGCAGAGTCGATTGCATCGTTGACAGATTGACCGAGTTTCTTTGACCAGCCGGTGCAATCTCTTCCTGCTTTTCACGGAACGTGTTCCTGGTCCGCTTTGATGTTTCCTTCGCTCAAAAATATTCCCTCGAAATAATGTTGGTTTTCGGTATCTCGTTAATAAACGAAACTCGCCAAACGAACTACGCCCTTGACCCAGAGCGTCGATTGCCGACCACTCGATCTTCATTCCCTCCTCCAAACAATTTCGTCGGTCGACATTTATCGGCACGGAAAACCCTCGATAACTTCGAGTCCTCCATGAAACACGAAATCAACTGGCTGGTCCGTCGGCCTGGAACAACGCCTCCGTTCAATCTCCATTTACCTCGCCCTCCAAAAAGAGTGTTCGCTGCTCAGGGCACAGGTCCGCGCGGAAAACCCTCGACAACTCGAGGCCCCTTTGTGAAACAGATTTCACGCAACCCCGTGCATAACCCCATCGACTCCTCCGCAGAGCTATTCAACTTTCTCACCCTTCGACATCGTCGGTCCGTTTTCCACGCTCCACCGACCGCCTCTGCTCTCAGCGTGGTGGAAAAAAATTCGTTAGCCAGCCGCGATAAAAAGAAGAACATACACCCTGTCTGCTTCGGTGGCGATAGCACTCGACAGAGGGAGAGGTGGTCGCGTGCTTATCTATCGTTTATCGAAGATCGAGCCTAATCGCGACGATCGTCAGGGGTAACTACCCCCGCGAGATCCGCGGCTTTTACTCGATTAAGCAGAAAGGTTTTCAGTCGCTATTGTGTGACGCGCTGGCGTGATAATTTATGGACAAGGTATCCACGGGCAGCGAGGCTTCCAAGACGCGAGAGGGGTGGCTCGAGAGGGTGGAACGAGCTCGACGTAAGTGGATCGAGAAGGTAGCTAACGTTGCCTCGCAGCACGTATCGTAAACTGCTAGAACTTTGCTGGGACTTTGCAAGTAGCTCGCAGATATTATTGAAGCCCTTCAAGATTCCGGATAGACGTGTTCCTTCGCTCGCGAATATTGTGCCTCGCGTGTACAGGCCGTTCAGGAAGTTCGCGACCGGGTCGTTGTTTCGTTTCGCGAATGACGGCCGCTGTCGCGGCGATAAATTACTGCCGAGAAGGTGAGAAATTGGCGGTCTTTCGCTTCGCGATCTTATTTCCTTCGCTGCGTTCTTCTTCGCTGCGGGAAAATTAATATTTAACCTCTAATCGAAGTTTCGCCGTTAATAAATCTCCTGGAAAGAGGCGAACTGTTTCGCGAACCAACTAAATTGCCGATTGGTTCATGGTTCAAGGGGGTTGCAGGATATTAAAATTCACTGGTTGCCAGGGAAGATCAAATTCTGGGGTGCTCGCTTTTTATTACCTTCACCACCTTTATTTCATTCACTGTTGTAATATTGATAATCAAGCTGTGATCAAAGTCCAAGCTTTAATAAATCCGTGAAGGGCGGAACGTTTTTGCAAATAGTGTAAATTGGATGTTGGCTCGAGGTTAAAGAGATCAGAGAATATTAAAGTTCAGCCGACAGCCGCGTTACAAATTTCGTTTCAAGGGGGCGAAAAAAGGCTCCTGGAAGCGGAGGAAAGTTTGAACTAACGCCAACGTTGCTTCTTATTTGAAATTTTGGGGTGGCTGCTCGACCCCCCGCGGCACGCCACCCCCTGGGGAATCAACGATTATTGTGCCGGTAACACCCAGCTCCCGGCTAATAATAAGCACTGCTCTCGACCCCTCGCGAATGCAGGCAATGTTAAAGAGAAGGGGGAACGACTTTAGGAACACACTGTATGCTTCTAACAGCGCGCGCGGCACGCTGGCGCCTAATTAATTTTCTTTGCAACTTAACTACCCCGCCACGCCCGTGAAAACTGCGAAAATTACGCGAACGAGCTTCCAAACTTTCCGCGCTTTCTCATCATTACTTGCCTACCTCGAAATTGTCCCGTGTTCCGTTTTTAGGCTCGTTTTTTTTACTTCCTCGAATTCACCACCGCTGGGGCATTCTTTCTGCCCCCCAACTTTCGACTGCGCCTGGAGTGCTGTTGAATAAAAGTTCGAGACTGCTGTTCGCGGGGAAAAATAAAGTTCTATTTCAGCATTTTCTTCCGGTTCAATATTCGGCCGATAGTGCCGTAGCTCCCAGAAATATCAGTCCAATTTAATAACTCTAGATAAGAAATTTGCTAGTCCTGCGTTGTCGCTAGAGTCGAGCATTCGTGAAACACCTGTAAATGTGATGGAAGGAATGGCACGAGAATTCTTTCCTTCCTGAAATATAGTTGTTACCGAGATCCAACTTTTTCCCGCGATCATGTTATCTTCCACCCAAACGAGCAACAACGAGCAGCTGCGCGATGCTCCTATCTCCTTGAGACACTGTTTCCTCTGAAGCAGTTTTGTATCGAGAGCCAAGGCGCCCTAAAAGAGCATGTTTTCCAAAATACTTCAAAAGTGAGGCGTGTTCACAGATCCGTATCTAGGGTGCGCCAATTAATTTTCCCCTTGTTGTCAGACTTTTTCAAAGCCCCTCTTCTGTTTATTATGTTGAAGAGTGATCCTTTTGGGAAGTGAAAAACACGTTCCACGGAGCCCTGAATTTCCATATTGCGACGCGATGCAACGATTTATCGTGAACGCTGAGTCGAACATCGCCTAAGGACCGATCCTTACGAACAAAACGACTGCTGATCATCTATTAGTCCCGGGACAATACGCTCCGCTGTTAATTACGAGCAGCTGCTGGCACTGTGCTCAATTTTCCTTCTCCGTTTCCTTAGCTAATAGGATCTCCCGCGCGAACCTTCCTCCGAGGAAATCGGTCTTCCTCTCAAAGACGACCGCCAGTCGGCCCATGTGTACACCATTCCGCAGTATTTCTCCCGAAGTCTGGACTGACCCACTTAATTATTAGCTCAGCGACAGATATCCTATGCTTAGGAATATTTTACGAAATTCCTCGGAGAGACTTTTTTAAGCTCGAGAAATTTGTCCTCTTCTTCCCCTTCCCAATAACTTATTCCGCGAACTGTTAGGAAATATCATAGCTCATTAAAACAGAAGTACTTGCAGTATATTAAGATGTAGTATTATATTTAGCTGAAAGATCAAGAGAAAGAATCGGCAGAATCGGCAGAATCACCACAAAATTGTTCATAATCCTTAAACGAAGTTTTCCTCTAAAATACGAATTCAGTGATCT
This sequence comes from Calliopsis andreniformis, assembly GCF_051401765.1. NCBI lineage: Eukaryota > Metazoa > Arthropoda > Insecta > Hymenoptera > Andrenidae > Calliopsis > Calliopsis andreniformis. The sequence goes on along the minus strand of NW_027480432.1, from coordinate 860,282 downwards.
GTTCGGAAGCTAACAGCTAGCGTAGGTGAACTGAGGACTAGCGGGTGAAGCGTATCGCGGAATGAACCGGGGAAAATCGCAGTATTAATCGCAACATTCGCGAGTCGTTATTGCAGCGGGAGTTATCGCTAATCGAGCAATAAATTCCAGGCGGAGCAGGCGAGGCGGTCGTGAAAAACGGATTTCCCGGCGCTATTACGGCGGAAATTCAATAAACCGCGGCCTCCGCGGCGAAAGAAATCCTTTTCACCGTCGCGATCCTCGTCGCCGTGAACTTAAGGTCGGCCAACAGTCGCGCCATCCCTCTGTACACGAGCCCGTCGTCTAATTAATTTTCTTTGTAACTCGATTCTCGCCGCAATCGTCAAGGTGCCGGCACGGCGCAAGAACGTGTTCTCTGAGCCACCCTTCAGCACAACGGAGAACTTTCACCACTGTCGTATTGCGGATTTAATAAAGACTCAGCCCGCCGAACTTCCGTCCTCTCGAAAAACCGACAGAACCGGCCAACGCTGGAAAGAATTCCCTTTTTCAAAGTAATCAGCGCCCGCTTCTGTCGCGAACTCCTTCGTGAGTTGTCGCTCCTAGGGAGGAAAGGGGAGAGCTTCTTCTACTTCGAGGGAATTAGGATCCTCGGATAAAGAGAGGTGAATCGAAGGCGTACCGTAAAAGACGATAATGAGGAGAAAGCTGTGAACTGCAATTTTGGATGTTCCGCCAGAAATTTCACGAGACATTCGATCAATAGAACCTATCTAAAGATTCGAATTTACGTGACAACCGAGAAGGAGTCGTAAATTCTACCACTTTATACCAAAGGGCAAAGGGGGTGAAAAAGAGGAATTTGATTGACTCCAGCGACTTGAAACAGGGTCATACGAATAAAATACCTTCAAATGATTCCCGCTGTTTTCTCTATGGAGATCATTTCTACGAGAGCAGTCCTTCTGGATGTTAGAAAAGGAAGAGAAAATCCTGTTGGGGGGATGTGAAATAGAAGCCGAGAAAGTGAAGAAAAAACGAGAGGATGGCGTCATTGGTGCTGAGATACGAGGAACAGCTGCAACGGAGGACCATTGGGAAACTGCGGCGTTTTGGAACAATGTCAGTCCGGGTCAGACTCGGGTAACCTCACCCCAGGAAATCGTGCGATCGTTCGTTATACCTCTATCCTTGTCGAGCCTGGCACCCCGTCTTCCTCGATTCTGTCAGTTCTTGATGTGTCGTGCACGCCCTGCCGATGCCTCGTTTCCCTAGTTTCTCTCAGGCTCGTTCTAATGAAATGTGCATCGGTGGGCGTTGCTCGGGGTCGTCTTAAGGGTCGCGTTTTACGTTCCTGGGATTCCCCCGGAGAGACACAGGCCTGCCTGATAAATTTCAATTCCGAGCTGCAGTTTAAGGTTTTCCAGACTTCCCGGAGTAAAATCAATTTTCCTTCCCCAATTTTTATCTCTTCTTCTGGCTGGAACTTACCACTGAGCTCGATCTTATTGCTTTTCATTAAGATGTAGGAAAGATTAGGAAGATGTAAGTAGAAAATCTATAGTGCCGACTGCCTTCCAGATGAAACACTTCATACTCCCGTCAAAGCATTCATGACGGAATACATTTGTCGTGACACCTTGCTAGAAGCTGCCACTCATCGCTGCTTAACTCCAGATAAGCTTTCTCAGAGTTTTAAAAAACTTGTAAGCAGAAATTTTTCATTCGTTCCACGCATATATCTTTAATTCTCTTGGCACGCAAGAAAATCATGACGGGCTTACAGTTCCGCGGCACAACTTGCAAAAATCAGCGCGAAGAATCAGTTGCTGCGACAAGAATGTCGCATTCCTTCAGGAGCATCCAACAATGGCTCGGCAGCAATTTGCACACCTTCGAGTGGCAACGTTGGACGAGCTGCAGTTGACTCGCTTTCTCCAATGCAATAGTTTCTTCGCTCGCCGTCATATAGGCGTAACGAAGGACGAAGGACGAATTACCGCAGTTCGCGCGAATTGCCTCTATGGACGAGCGGGCAGAAATTCCCGAGACGAAACTCAGCGGCGCTGAACCCCTAATCAATTTCAATTCACGCCACTTTTACCAGGAACCGCGTCTGGAAGTTTTTCATCAATTGACTTAATTACATGGGGCTGGTGTTTGCAAAATTTGCCGTGTGGCTGTTGCGGGGGAGCCACACCGAGAATTCCTAATGGGATCTTTACAAGTTTCTTACGAGTTTGCGTTGGCAAATCCAAGGGATTTAGCTATCAAATCGAGTTATCCCGCGGTCTAGCCTCTCTAGCTGCTCGCGTGACATCGACTTAACGAAATATGCATCAGCCGATGTGCTCCGTTTAATCCGACCGGCCTTCAACTTCCGAGAATTCTCTGTCAGCTGTTAATCTTCGTGAGCAACGATTCGCTGGGGGTTTTATATGACAGGCAGAAAAGTGAAGCTCGTTTCGTAAAATTCAAACCTTTTCTATATACCACGGATTGAAATGATTTGAAATAGAAAGGATGAGAGGAAAATGAGACGAGTTTCTCCCGAAGTTGACGTAAAAAAATTGACAAATTTTGTATCGTCTGGTTGAGATTTTCCGGGCTCACCTAACAGCTACCGTATTTCGCGTCGTCTTGAAAATCGCCTTCCACGCGCTCAGGATTCTCTGCCTACGTGTACCGATAAATCTTCATAAATTCCGATCCACGACCTCTATGGGCGCCCGACGCCATTGTATTCGTCCCGTAAAGCCACTCTGTGTTTAAAATAAGGGCTCGAGTCGATCCTCGACTTAAGCCGGCGTTCGGGAAGCGAGTTTACATCGAAGTCGCGTAAGCTCTTCCCGAAAGCGACTAGCTGGTATATAGAATCCCTCTAAACGCGCTCCCATTTTTTTCGACAAGGGTGGAAGCTAAGCAAGGTCGTGATCGAGGGAACGACTCGGTCTAGGGAAGAGCTGTACCAAAATTGAAGCTAACAGTTAAAGTAAACTACAATGAATATTCCATAAATTGAAGAAAAAGGTAAACATTTGTGTAGAAATCACCTAATGTACTTCTGCATCCTGCATTCAAGCCTTTATCTTCTCTAAAACTTGATGCATCTTAGTCACAGATACCGTGAAAACTGTGTACCCTGTCAAGCCTTAAGGCGAAGCTGTAACAGTCGTAGAATTCCCGGGCCGTGTACCGATAAATCTTCATAAAATCCAATCCGCGCCAGCGGCAGTCGGTCGAGTGTCGTTGCACTCTTCTCGCGACGGCGCGAGGGGCTTAATGAGAGCTGGCTGCGAGTCTGACGGATAATTTGATGTCGAAAAAACTGGCAGGCTTAACGACCTACCCTCCTCTCCCTCTGCTGCTCGGAATTACCAACGAGAATAAATTGTTAATAAACAGCTTCTTTTTCCCTGGCGATTATTTCAAGGTAAACATCTGAATCCAAGCCTAGGAATCAAACTATCGTTCTTCCTCATTTAAATTCGTTGAATGATGGGATATCCTTGGGAATCCAAAGCTGAAAGATCCGGCACGATTTTAATTTCTCTGCTTCGAGCTGGAAACGGATATGACGCGGGTGGGGGGCTGGATTGGAAGCTCGAAGCGAGTCTCGTGCCTCGTGCTGTTCCCTGGAGTTCGCCTCGCTGAGTTTGTGGCCGTTGATTATCGAGTAATTTGTTTCATTTCCGCGAAGCGCGAAGAAACGGCTGTTTGTAAGACACACCCCCGCGTCCTCCTAAAAACCTGGCCGTTCAAGCCCGAGGGATTCCACCTGCGTCGATAAATCTTCATGAACTCCAATTCATGCGCGGTTGCCTGCCTCGCTACGTAAACTTTCCGGCTTTGTTTTCGCGCTAGGAAAGCTCGACGTTTGCGCAGCTTCGGGAGAACTCGAGAAAAACACTCAATGCGGAAATAACGTTCAACTTTTAATATTCACAGTTCTAGTCATTCTCTTTTTGCCTTTTTTTTTTACAATACTCAGATTTAATAAAAAATATAAATAAACTCAAGTTAGTCTTCGACAATTTCATCTCTTATTTGTTATTAATCGTATCTGTTATGCAATAACGACAACCCTCGTGTCCGTCGTTTTAATAACAATAATATGATGTGAGTGGAGCGTATGAAACGGTTCCCCGCTTTCCGTATGGTCGGTAAATATTTATAAATTGTTTTTTTTTCCTGGGAACACGTATGTGCGTTTCATACGCGATCATGAACGCGCGAATTTTATATGGCCAAACGCGAAAATTGGCTGGGAGCCGATGCGAGGACATCGATAGCTGGACGCAAATGAATGAAATGATGCGCGCCCAGGAATATTGGAAAACACGGGCAGGGCCGAATGTTGCAACAGCTTATCGAAGTCATTCGCTCTACATTTCAAACGGTGTGTATCCACAGACTACAAAAATATTGCGGCGCATCTGCGTGGTTCAATTGTCAAATCAAATAAATTGCCTACTGACCTTGCCAGAACACGACATACCTTGCTCCTGAAGTAAGAAATCTTGAATACACGCTATCAATCAAGAGAAAATGGAAATACATACTTAAAACTCCCATTCATTTTATTCTTGGTAGAATCCTGCGAAGATGAATACGAACCGACATCTCCAGGGTAGCTTTTGCTTGGAAAAATGTAAGAGAAAGGGAGGAGCGATGGAAATTCCCGACGGAACAGGCCATATGTGCGACAGGGTGGCGCGCACGCAGCGCGTAGGCATCCGAGCTGGTTCACAGGCTGAAATTCAATAAAGCCGGATACCGTGGCGCATAAACCAGGCCTGATGGCTGAAAGTTGTTGATGTCGTTAATTTCCATCGTATTAGGAATTACAGTTGCCTGTACTTGTAAGCGCGTTACCGGGCCAGAGATCGCTGAAGAGAAATGAGACGTGAAAGAAGAGGTAGACTGGCGAGGTCCAACATCCGTTCGGTACCCGACTATGTTGTTTTAGACCTCCTCAAAGGAGAGACGCAGCTTCCCGAATGTTGTGTCAGCTTCGCCCCACGGTACTTCCCTTAGCCCGACCGCAAACTGTATAATAATGATAAGCAAACACGCAAGTGTAGCGGAAGCCCAAACGGATTCATGAAAAATGCATTTCACGGGAGGAGCCTCGACACCTCGTCGATCACCGTAATCGGCCCGCGAGAAAACGAGTGCCCGTGAAATTGTTTCACTGACAACGTTACACTGTGTCCCCTTTTCCTGTCACTTCAGGGAAATATGGGACCTTGCAATTTGCATTCTGATGGTTCCTTCATTGCGCGACGATTATGAAAAGGTTTCGAGAATTGCAGGAGGAATTGTGAAACATGATGAACTGAACGGTGACCTAAAACCGAAGGCAGAGATCAATATGCTTACAATAATGGTTTTAGAAAAATCGCGGCCTATAGAAACGTTCTCGCGACTCAAACTTCCCGTTACGATAATTAGTTTGAGCGACGAGGGAAGCACAAATAGAGGGGAGCACTCGAATGGGACACGTATTCCACGTAAATTCCCAAGTCGACAATATCCCCGAAGAGCGCACCGCAGCTGAAAAACGTTTCAATCCGGCCCGTCGTTATTAAGACCGTCTGAACGTTCGAATTTTTCCGCAAAATGGAGCCACGGAATTGGGACGGGTTGCGTATTCTGTACACGTGCAAATGCTTCTCGTTGATTGCGTACCAGAACCACCAACACCACCGCCCCGCTACCATTGCGGAAAATTGTATTTAAAGGCGTATTGGCGGCGTTGTTACTTCCTTTTTGTTCAGACGATTGCGGGGCCCAGGAGCTTTATAGACGAGAGCCACGGCGAAGCGAAAAAGTTCCATTTCAAATATAAAATCAACCTCGCGCGCATCCCAGCCGCCCTAAGAAAACAGTCTCGTTCTCGTTCATTTCTCCAGATTCACGACTAATTAACCAACTTTGTCGGACCGAGTCGTTACGTTATTTTTCTACTTGAAATTCAAACAGACCCGGGAACACAAATGGGTACGACGAAAGCGGAATGCGGTAATAATGCATCCCATGGTTCCTTAGCTTAGTTCCTCTACCGAGTTATTAAATAAATTCATTCCTGGCAGCACTACTTATTTATCAGCGTTACAGGCAACAACGCCGCGTAATGAACTGCCTAACTTATGTACGTATTAATTCAGCGCTTTATTGGAGCATTAGTTTGACGAACACCGCGCTTCCCACGACATGAAAGGAGAAGGAATGACCTGACGAAGTAGCCTTTTGGAATTTTCGGTCTTGCCTGGATTTATTTGTGTGCAACCACGCTGAAAACTATTCCGTCGTAATTTCAATTGAATTGCTCGAGGCGGCGCGGCGCGGCGCGGCGCGGCACTTTGAACATGATCGAAACAAGGACAACGGTAAATCCGATTAACGAAGCAGCTCTCCAAATTCCAATAATTATTCGGTTCCACGTTTTGATAATGATCTCTCCAAGGACACGACCGGTAGTCATTAGCCTGGTAGCGCCACCCGTGCAGGTATTATCGTTTCAATGAACAGCAGAATGCACGGGTTATTAACTCGCGCACCTAAGAGCCGCGAATTAACATCGTAATTTGATCCTTATTACACTAGCCCAATTACGGCTGCTCTCGTTGAAAATATTCCGCACCTTTTCACTCAGAGATCCATTCTTTACTTTAAGAAGAAACCAGGTTACTTCCTTTCTTAATAGCGATCCTGCATAAATCTAACATTCATAATCTTCTAGCCAAAGAAGACGAAAACACGTAAACGCTGGGTTAAGAAGACTTGCTCCTTTTTATGCTCCAGCTTTTGCCAGCTCTCAGTTAATGTACACATAATTTTGATCGTTTTTGCGATATGCAACGGATACCTTTTTTTTGGCGGAGCTGAGAAATTGATACGTGGTCGTAAAAAACTTCGTCCGTCGAGTACTCAGAGAGAGAGAGTCCTATTGCTTGCTACCGAAATCGATAATAAAGCTTATAAATAGACGCATAAAAGGCTGATGACTATCTAGAGAGGGAAAAAATTGCTTGATCAAATGTTGAGGGTCATAAACCAAAGCTGATTCTATTTGCTGGTAGATCCTCATTTCTAAATTTCATATTCCACTGATAGCTGAAAGCATATTGAAGCCGACTGTATTCTGTATTAAACAGTTCGATCGAGTATTCTATTTGGCGAATGTACATGGAGGAGAGACAGTTTTAGAAGAATCAGATATTCTAGCAACACCCCGATGGAATTTTTTCGTCCCGAACGTAGACAGTAAAATTGCGGTCGACTTCGAAACGTTGACGCACGCAGACCGCAGTTTCTAACCGAGCGAAACGAAAATATCGGCACGCCGTCGAAGTGCATGGTCAATTAAATATCGTGGATGCGCGCGTGCACACTCGGCCGCAGCGCGGGCTAACATTCGTCTCTTTTTCAACGGCCCTTCGAATACCATATTCGTTCGCGCCACAGAAAAAAATAAATATTTTAATAACCGTGCGCCGTTTACATTCGGCGCACAAGCTTCAAAGGGCCGAATTGCAAATGTTCTCGAGCCTTTCGTTTAATATACTGCCCACGTGAACGCGCCCCTCCTACTTTTCTTAATTATTATCGATTCCACGAGGTTTCTTCTTCGCCCTGTACGATGACGTTGCTTGCTTGATTATATTCTAGAATGGAATCGAATCGTTAGCAGCTAGCGTGGCGAGTGTTTCCTTTGTGAACGACTTGTGCCATATGCCGCAAGCTGCACCTTAAAGGGAAAATCTACATAGCAGTAACATTGGGAGGCGTTGAAAACTTAGCGTTAGGAAACTTAAAAACTTGAGAGGTCACAACTCAGAGAAGGAGCCCAAGTCGATCGCAGTTTCTACCACATTGTTTCTCACATACGATCTGCAGAATCAGCCAAGCTAAAGTTTGCCCAAACAACTTATCTACCCTGCTGCGTTCGCGGCGTAAGATCGTTCGCGAAGAGATGACTACGCTCGCGAAAGTTCGCTGACGACAGACACTTCGTAGCAGAAGGATATAAATTCCAGGTGGGAGGGTAAAACTAGCCAGAAACTTGGCAGGGAACGACATTATCGTGAAGCCCTAACCGTTTCGTTTCCGAGGATACCGGAAGTTCGTTTAATACTCTCGCCTATGTACACACGAAAGCAGACTGAGAGAATCGGGCAACGGACTTCGAAGCAGTCATATTAATCGAAAATAAAGTTCGCTAACTAAAATAGCCGCGGGTGTGTCGGAAGTCCCGTAACTCTCGCGGTTGTAAATTTGAGAAAACCGATTCCGTAGCTCGAGGAGCAGGGGCGGCAGCGAACCAGCCCCGGAATTACCGAGGTGCAACGATGATTTCATTAATTTCGACGTTGTAATGCCTCTCGAGTGTATGTAATTCGCGAAACACCGACGATCATTGAATAAGATTCACCCATTTAATCTATGTTCCTGAGAATCGAACCGGGCTGATCTTGCGTCTTACCAAGGGAATGCTTCCCCAGAGGTAGAACGGCGTCATGGAATTGCGAATTGTCGGAGAATGGCTAATTACCTTGGTAATAGGAGTAGCTTGACTGTGGAGCAGAATTTCGAGTAAAAGTTGGGACTATGGGACCGAATATGGCAACGTTACTATCTATAATATTTAATGCAATTATTTAATCATTTGAAGGGAACAGACTCTGAACATGCTAAACTTTAATTAACTAATAAATCGCAGTAATTTACTTGCTGCTCAAAGAGAAATCCGATCTGAAACAATCTCCTATCACAGAGTTATCATTTCCATTGGGAAAACACTTCTGGAAAGTGTTTTCGGACCGCCATCCTCGTGGCGTTAAAGGACATGTAGCAAAATATTGACACTTTACTTGACAGCGTGCTCAAAATGGAAAATATTGATCCCCGCGAAATATGGCGGCCAGGAGAGGCTTCCCACTTTCGTTAACTGCGAATATTCCCGGTTTTCTCTTAATTCGTCGGCCAGATGCGACAACCGGTGTAACGTGTTTCGAGTAGGTCCAATATGTCCGCGAAAATTCAATTAAACTTTTCCAACTTCATAATTAAGTCCCGGTTCTCCTTGTCGCGGCTTTTTTTCTACCTTTATCTCAACGCCGCACAACTTCTTGGCTCAAAACAATTTTCCTCGACAACACACCAACACACCACGCGATTATTTTTTCTTCATCGCGTTTCTCTCTGCTTTTATTCCCGTCTCTTCTCTTTTTCCGATGCGTGTTGGCTTCTGATAGAGTTTCGTGTCAGCTGTGCAAGCAAGCTCCGTTTGTTGATCTGCTCGGTGGTTTGGATTCTGATTTCGACTTTTATTTGCGAAAAAGATTTTTATATAATGCATTCTGTCATTTTTCATCGTGAAGAAATTTGATGAAAAAATGGTCTTTCAATAAATTACGGATGCAAAATGGTTTGAAACTCAAGAGCGGTAACTTGTACGTAGACACAGGCCTATTATGTAGTCGAGAGTAGTCTGCGAGATCATTAACAACTTAAACCTTCCATATAGGAGATTCCAGACGAATTCTGAATGAATTTCCATGGTTCGCGAGTTCCAAAGAACACAAATATGCACCGAAGCAGAGACGCATTCTCTTACAGTATTATTTTCGAGCATAACCAAGAATCTCTGACTAGCTCAACAGAAACTACAGAGCACACGTGAGACAAAAACTGCAGGTATGCACTTCATGGCGAACGAATCCTGCGGGCAGACTTGAAACGGTCGAAACTTCCATCGGATGTCACATTTTCCCCTTGAAAAGCCATTTTTCCTTCGATATGATGTCCCACGGACCAGAAATCCTGGCGAGTCGCGGCCTAGAAGGCATTCGAAGCTCGCAATGCACCTCGCGGCTGGATGCACTCGGATAAAGATCTGCTGTTCCAACAGCGAACGCTGCAACGCGAGTGCAACCTTTTAGCGTGTAACAGCTTGTTTCGCGATTGTATATTTGTCGGGAACAGTCTCCTGAAAGCGAGCAGAGGCTAATGTCCCCACGTGGAGAAAAACAGATCCCCCTGAATGCAAATATCCGAGCACCCGACGGGATTGTTTTTAATTATTGTTTATCATCGGGCGATGTTACGGCTGGACCGTGTTCCGCATTGTTCCCCCGAGGGAAATACGAAAGTAAAGGGTTAATGCGGCAAGTGCGTTGCCCCGCGGGGTGAAGAACTGGCAGATAGCGACGCCATCCAGCTCCATTGTTCCGAGGGGGCTATTCGCGCTATTCTTTTCGGCTGTTTTCGCGTTATTTCCAGTTTCAACCACTTAGTGGCCTACTCGTGCCTGCTGCAGGAATATTAAAGAGAGAAATTTCGAAGGAAGTCCGGTTGACGGTCCTATAAACGCGAGAAGAGGAAATTAATGAAATTGAAACATTATCGATGCCAGTGAATCCTGATCTCAGGGGACGAAATTGTGCGAGAGCGACAGTGATTCCGAGTGCATCAAGAATTTAGCGTTCATAAGCCTCGACGTGGAAAATCGAGCGATTTTGGAAGACATTGTACGCGCAATGCAATCGGGAAATAATTCTAACGGTAAGAAATTTAGTTAAAATGCAAATTCAGTTGGGAGTTTCAACCGACTATAGAAGTGGAACAAGGAAATTAACGAACTAATGCACACTGCACATGCGACGCGTGCAATTACTGTACAGGGTGTTCCATTGTTTCTGACGCAGCTCGTGCTACCTCTGCTGCTTTTAGCGGCGCAAAAAAGTGCAGAGAGGAACGTTGCGTTAAGAACCATAATAGACACACTATTCGCTATTTATCGAATCTAAATGTCTATTAAATATCAACCTCAATTATCCCGAGTGAAAAATTTCATTTCACGAATATTGCAGCCATTCGAAATCAATGAAATATTTAGGATAATGGTCCAGGTATTATTTCATGGTTACCACTGCATTAACGACCACATTCACAGTTTTTTTTATAATACCAGTGGTTTAACAAAACTTGTGGCTTAATAGAAGATAATTTATGTGATGGAAAAAAGTTGGCTGGCTTCGAGGGAAGGAAAGAAGGGAAGACAGAGAGGGGAGGTAATTTGACCGGAAATGCGTTGAATCGGTTTTTGACCGGGGTCAACCCCCTCTTCCCTCTATACCACCGTACGTAAAAGGCGGAATGCCTAGCATTAAATCTTTATTATTGCACCAAGTGTTATTACCCGTTAGTACCGCGATGTGTGGACCTCTATGCGCACACCCTCTGACACGTGCACCGCTCCCTGCTCATATATTATCTATACGAATATTGCTCTTTTTACGACAACTTCAATTTCTCGTGGAATTAACGCGAATTTCCGAAACGTACTCGGGAATTTTCTGCTTTACACGCGATATGCAGCACCCGACAAGCGGGGAATATTACAAACGTCGTCAAAGCTAAAAAGTAACGAGGAAATGATTTAATAAGCAATTTCGTGAAAATATAGACCGCGATTGGCGACGGCATCGGTCGAAATGGAGCATTTTATTTTATTGTGCGTTCGAGATGCACCAGAAACGCGAATATTTTTGTAAACGATTTTTTGTGCAGTAAATCTCGAAAGACATTTCAATTTGAAATTTTGACACCTGAGTTAAAAAGCTATTTCGACAGAAGGGACGTAATATCGGTGGAAAGCACGCGACACGTGACAAATCCTAATCTGAATTCTGACTCTGAAAAAGTTCGCTCGAAAAAGCTCGCTCGAAAAAGCTCACTCGAAGAAGCTCGCTAGAAGAAGCTCGCTGGAGAACCGATGGAAGCAAGAAATCGTTCGAGTTTATAGAAAGCTCCATAGCCATAAAGCTTGAGCCGTGTTCGGATTGTTTTGACGGTGAATCAAAGAGGGTTTTTCCGCGGAATAAAGGAAGGAGAAACCGCGAAACGTGTTTTGCACCGTCTCGCGATATTTTATCGGCGACAGTCGGATCGTCTTGGTGTCGTTCGCGGTGCTTTTCAACGATACCCTTTTTCTCCCGCTCCCCTTGCTGGCTGTTTCCTCTCGCGGCTTGACAACTTTTTCGGCCGTTCTTCACGGAATTCCACGCGACGCGAATATTCCATTCTTTGCCGCGAGACTCGTTCGCGCCAACTTTCCTCCTAGCAATCCACTTACACGTATGCGCAACTTTTCGATCGAATATCGGTTCGCTTCAGCGCCAGCCATTCTAATTCGCCGCGTTCGTACGAATAGCTCCATCGACGGCGCGGCGTTCCTCATAGCTGCGACTCCTTGCAAATGTGAATCAAGTTTTCCTCTTTAATGGGCCGGGCAAATCGATTGACGATTGCACTGCTTCTTCAGCGATTGCTAACATCTCGAACGTTCTGTCGCTGATGAGAGCTTAGGCGTCAAGAGCGAAGTTACGGAAGTAAATTTGTACAAGGAAAGTAGTTGCATCTGCAGATGTTTGATAGAAGCTTGTTCTAGAAATGGCAGAATCGTAGTCGTTGCAAGATTCTCTATAGCCAATCGGAAGATATACCGACTATTCTTTACTCGAATTTCCAAGCTAGCCAACGGAAGCTCGAAGGAAGTATTAAGGAATGCTTTCCAATTAAAGGAAATGACGAGAATGTAAACGAAGAAACTAAAAAGAACGTCTGAGGCAGCAGGAAAGTGCAGAAAAGTGCAGCGAAGGCTACCAGCAGACTTCTTGCCATCGAAGGAGCCCGAAGACCAAGGGAGGGTGTTTTTCGGTTGTTTACGGGGCTGTGAGTCGAGGCGAGCCAGGAATTTGTTGGTCGCCGTAAAGGCGCGCTCGAGAATGGCCGTATAGCACGTAAACGATAACGGCCGGTTTGACTGCAACGAAAAAAGCCTTTATCTTCATTATTATTAAAGTCGCCTAGATGAAAATGAACCACGAAATTGGTCCCTGAATGGCAGTAGCCAACGACGGGGGTAGAAAAGGGGAGGCCAATAACTGTACAGGGGCCAATAACTGTATAACTTCCCCTACCTACTTGCTTGATAACGACACCTAGATCGATATGAAACTAGCTATACCACTCTCGAGTAAACCGACCGCCTTCTGCACGAGGACCCCTCTGCCTTTCTTTTCGAATCGACTCGCCTCTGTCTCCACGGTTCAAAGAAACGCTCCTTCGTTTCCGCGTTTTAGGCAGCCGAGTAATTTCATCTGCCGCGGCGCGGCGCGGCGCGGCGCGGCGCGGCACGGCGTTACTCTTTTCAGCAAGGAAACGGACGGAGAGCAAGTCGAAAAGGAAAAGTTGCTCGAAATGCGCGGAAACACTCGTCTCCTTTTTTAATTATGCCTTGCCAGAGAGTTCGCCGGAAAGTTCGAGGACCGTCGACTCACAGGTTCCTTTATTAGAACGCGTCTTCGTTACGCCAGAAGATTTGTTTAATGCAACTCCTGCTCGAGGAGCAACTTCCGCGTGGAATGAGGTTCCCCGTCAATGCAGGAGCCTCTTTTTGCGCCCGCGATTGCGCCGTGCTGAGCTCGATTCAGAACAAACGCGTGTACGTAGTCTTTTTTCCCCTCAATATCGTATTCGAGATCCGTTCGCGAATGACGTCGCTGGCGAAAGAGTCTTCTGTACCCAAGAAACGAATTTATGAAACTCCATTGAAACGGTGGGGAAACGGTGGGGAAACGGTGGGGAAACTCTGTCTTGTTATAGTTCGCCTCGCTTCAGGGACCGTGGCTTCTTTCTTTTCGAATGGAAACTAGGAAAGCCAGCAATCAAGCCGCGCTGAAAGAGCGTTGAACCCGAAGTAGATAGTGCAGCCCCCAATTCTCGCGAGACGAGCTTGCGTTATTATGGGAGGGGAATTTTGATAAATAGGAAATGCTTTTTCATTGCCGATACTTTGCGACGAAACAATGGAAAAAGTTCGTCGATCTTCTAATCCGATTTCCTGGCTAAGTACTGAAATATCACCCTCATCAACACTCCTGCTTCCTGTGAGAATACATACGCACGAGTAAAGTAGAATCGATCGCGATACATGCACTAGTATTATAGGTTTTGAATTTCAAACATTTCTGAAGATGGAAATATACATGAAAATTGAAGTTTTCCCGAAATGAATATGAAAAGTGAAAAGTGTCCTGGAAGTAATGGAGGTGTAGCATGGACGTTCAAAAACCGATTCGATTTGAAGTTTCTGGAAACGTCTCCATTGTTATCGGTTGGTAAGCCGGCGAATCGTTCGAAACTACGTGGGTTCTCGAATTCGCGTCGCGAGCGGCATGCATGCGGACACACCGTCAGCCCGACGTTAGGTCGCGTACCGCGGTAAAGTTCGATTCTCGCGTTGCCTGCGGTTTCTCGAACTTTGCCTGATCTGTCACGTCCAGATCGCAAACTCTGCAAGGCCGGAATCGGGCCGAGGGTTAAATCGACCGTTCCCCGATGGGAAGGAAACGTTTTATGTACTACGCCGCGGCGCGCCGGCCCCTTCCAACTTCGACAGCGTGGCTCCGTCGCTAATATGCCCTCTGCCCGTCAATGCATGCGAACTTTAGCTGCCGAGGGTATAGGCGGCAATTTTTCAAACGATCTAAGACAAGATAAGCTTTCCATAGGTCTCGCCTATAATTTCTCATCGCTTTACATCTATCAGACAACGTTGTTGCCTGATGTTGAACACGAGACAGACAGGAATGGCATCGCGGCTTCGAAATTCGTCATCGCATACAGTCCGCGTCTTCTATCACATTTCACGTGTCTGGGGAGAACACACCGTTTGACCATGTCAATTATATCCCTGGTCAATCCCTCTGGCCGTCAGTCCGTGCATCTGCCGAGTTTCACCGACCACTATCGCCCCTGTATATTCTGGGCAAACGCGAGCCATTCGCTGGGGTCCTGGCCTCCTATCACGACCGATGGCACAATCAGTACACTGTTCAGAGGCCCTGCCGTTGCGATCTCTGACAATTATCGATGGAAGGAGGAGCAGAATCGACCGACTGCCCGCGTTGTTTTCACCCAACAATGAAACGTAGCCAAAGAGCTAAGCGCTAAATTAAATTCCTCTTCCGACGAACTTTTAACGACGAACTATTCCCCTTTGAATTCATCGCTTCTGCAACAGACCACTGTTAAAAACTGCTGCCGTCGATCATAACGAAATGAACAAGCAACGAGGGCTTTGAATAATTAAAAATCGTTAGGGATATTGTTATTTTTAAAAAGGCGAGGGCGGGTATTTCTCAGGATATTCTCAACGAATGAGGCGAGGTCGATTAAAGGCAGCAATGTTTCGCGAGCCAGCAGTTGGGGAATAATTACAAGCATCGACAGGCGTTAACAGGATTATAAATCCTACCGTGGCGAATAACTGGCGCCTCGAAATCGGGCAAACGAGCAGGCGAGTTTATAGCTTCGTTGCCTTTACTCGGGGATATTAGCTCCTGGGATAATTCCGTCTAAGATTGTTCGAGGTCTAACCACGCCCCCGCAATCACTTTCACCTATCCCTGGGATTCCCGGTAAATAATCGTTACAGTTTCGACGCTGATTACGACCGCGAGAGGACCGAGGAACGCGAGGAAAACGATTCCGACCTCGGTTTTTTCGCACGACACGCGTAAAAACTGACTCTAGGACGCTATAAAAAAATATTACCTTCCCCTGTTAGAGAAGGGCACGCGTATACCGTTTCTCTCGTTAAGTACGTCGTCCTTAGAGCCCTGTAACTACGATCCTCCGACGACGTGGCTACCGCAGGGTAATTTCAGCCGAGGATGTGGGAGGCCCATGAAGTCAGGGGAACCGAATTTCGAGCATCTGCTCCACTTTCAATCGATCCGCTTCGATTGCTGCTACTGTTACGATGGAAATTAACTTGAATCTGTCGCAAGAAGATAAATGGGAAGAGCTGCTAAAATACCTCAACTTAACCAAAAATATTCAGATGAAACATATCGAAACTCCATTTCAACTAAATATAGTTGAAATTCATAATGCTTCACAATTGAAACGCGAAGACCTCCCTTTCGGCGCTGTTGAATATCACGTCCCACTATATATCGTGCAAACGTGTCGTTACGTTTCAGGTATTCTCCCAACGTGCCACATAAATGACATGACTTTCAGAGCAGAAAGATTTGTAGGCACCGCAGACCTGCGAACATTTTCAGGCATTTTTCGATCATTTTTGACCCGAGTCAAAGTGAATGCACCGAGCACAAAATAACCGTTGATACACAGAGGGTCCGCGGACATTAATGCGGCCCGCCGATATAATTTGCTCGCGAAATTCCAGGCGCGAGCGAACGTTGTGGTGTAACGCATTAGCCGTGCCGGACCAGATCTAAATTACACGTACGTTACTGTATTAAATTCCGGGACAGGACATACGAGCAGACATTCGGATCGTTACGAACACGTGGGGCATTAAATTCTGGGGGAACTTCTCTGACGTTCTGACATTCGCTGCGATAGCTCTACGCGTGCCTCGCCACTGCTGCGATCCCCCTTCGAACACGTACCTCGATTGTTCTCTGTTTTTCTTGCCAGTTCAATTCTGATCGAGTTATCGCGCCACAATTTCGGATACCACACACGAAAATTTCAATTGGAGATGGAGAGATCATGCAAGTGATGCAGACTGACAATTTATTTGCCTAAAATAGCGTGACGTTAAAGAATGCACGACAGAATTTCTCTCCTGGTTTTAATATGATTTTTCTTCAAATTGACTGTGCTTGTCTAATGGAACATCTAACTGATTCAAGATACAAATTCGTGGTTTCCCTTTAGTCAGCCAACCAGCGACTCGGCTGCCATCTCTTTGCTCCAGAAACCGCGTTCCGAAAGAGCTCATCCAGCCGGTAATTCGTCGCAAATTTAGTTCACGTTAATTCGTAAGTTGCGGCAACGATCCTGCTTTTCAAGGGACACCTACTCAGGTTTCGTGTTTCACCGCAACCAGCAGACTGAGGGAAATGATTTCGAATGAAGAAAGTACGAAAAACTTTCGACTATGGCTCCCTTCCCAACTTCCCCTCGGCTCTAAAGAGGCGAGGCTACCCTCTCTTCTAATTTCTCGCGCAATTTTTACCGCCGAATTCTCCGAAGGATCTCGGGGAAAATTACAGGGGGAGCAGTATGAGGGAAACCGATGTCGTCCCAGCGGTGAACGCCACGTAGTCGGAGAAATGAAATTCTCAAGATAAACTTGAACACGGAAGATGGATCGCGTAACGTGCCTCCATTTTCCGCGCTCTCTGGCCTCTTCGAGAGAACGCTCGCTGCTCTCCTTCTTCGAGACGTCGCTTTGTCGCGCACGACCCTGGGTTGCATAAGAATATTGTTCTTTGGCCGAGCGCGAGCCTGCACAATCACGACGTCGATCGCGAAACCAGTTCAAGACGCGAACACAGACGGGGGTCTCTTGTTCCGGTGAGCGTTGCTGCCCATGGAGAACCACGCCTAAACCTTGCGACACTTTCGCATCGACCGATTCTACGAAGACTTTAATCTTATGAAAAATTACCTGGAGAAGTGAAAGAAAATTGAAGTTGAATAGTTGAATGAGAAGCAAAGACTGACGTGGCAAGAAATTCGTAGATTCGCGACTCATACCGAATTTCTAATTCGGGTTTAATTATTATTGATCACTGTATTCGTATCACTGGAAGATTAGCGTAATATTAGAGAGAGAACCCAGGCGTTGTGTTATTGGGCTGACGGTCGAATATCGGAAAACGATTACAACATAATTCACAGTATCGATAAAATTTAATTACACTTGATACGGGATGTTCCGAAGTAGAGTATTCAAATTTAGTCTCTATATTGTACAATAATATAGTAGAAAGAAATAATATTAAAACCTATAATGTGGAGAAGTTTCATTAAAAAGTTATAGCAGACACATTAAATATGGAAAATAGATTAAGGTGAACCGGTTAGCGTGTTTAGTGTAGCCGTGCAATTTTAGGACACCCTGTATAATGTAATATTCTAGAGAATTTATACAACAGCACTTCTATAGTCGGTCGAAATATCGGGTAACAAGGCGATTTCAATGGTAATATAATTCGTTATCGTCCGCGGGCGGTTTTATCATTACCGCGAATCGAGCTACATTATGCCTTGCCACTACGTCTCGAACCTGACGTTTCACCAATAACTACAACATTAATCTAGATGCTACGTCGATAACAAATTTCATAGCAAAGATTATTTCGCTTCTAAATAAGTTTCCAAAATATATGTACTTTAAAGAAAGTTCCATTAAGAACAGATAAGAATATCTTTTAAGGGCAGTCAGCTCGTCAACTCTCTAGCCAATACCCATAATCCTCCTGAAAGTTCATTCTTGGAACCGAAACTCGCGGAAACTGGAGCATATTTCCGGTGCGTGGAACAACCCTCAAATAAATTCAGTCGCGCGCAATCGATTCGTTTGAAGAAGGTTGTTCCTTTCGACGAACATTACCGGCCTGATTTCGCCAGAAACTCCACGCGATAAATCCGCGAGGCGATTAACGCAGTCGCTTTCCACGACGCAACAAAGCGTTCCCGCGGAGAAGTGTGCGCGGGTCCCGGACGAATTAAATTTTATCGATTCGCGAAACGCCTGGGGGAACGTGGCGAGATATGCCGCGACGACGACGACGAAGAGGACGCGTCTCTACGAGTCAGACGTTACTGATAGCGCTGAATTGCCGTGGAACGTCTTCAGCATCCCGCAGATGCAGCAGGAGAATGCGCGCATAACAATTCGCGTGCTTTATGCCACCGGGACTGAGCTAACTGAATCTCCAGCGGAAAGATACCGATACACGGCGAGACACGGCGAGACATAAGCTAGCTTTCCCCCTCGTATCAGATATTTCTCATCCTTGCCCGCGCATTTTTCTCCTAACCGCGAAACGGCCAACGTTCCCTGAATGCTTCAAAACTGCAGACTGCCATTCAGCTCGGCTCGTGTTTCACCTGCAATTACTTTCCTCTTTCTGCTCGATCGACGATCGCATTACCTACCGATAAGGTTGCCTTTCAGGGTGAACTTTGGGCCCTGGAATCGGGCTAGGTTGCCTTCGAGCTGGATTAACAAATCAATTTGGGACCAGCTCGAGAGCTCCGATCGAAAGGCGCCTAACAGAAAGCTGTGCTCTTTTCCCTCGGTAACCAGAAACGAGTCAACGATCTTCGAATACTCTTCACTGCATTCTCACTCTGAGATCGTCGATTCGTACGCGTCTAGACGCGGGGGAGTTTCCCCAGAGTCTGGAAGGCGACGTTTCCACGAAACACGAGTAAATGTATTCCAGGAGGATTTCCGTGTACGTCCACGACGATTCCACCGCATACGACTAACAGTATCCGACGAAACAAACTCCGGCGGTAGTATTTGCTGCGACGATATCGAATATCCTCGGTCTTTGCGAGCGAAATTTTTATATTCTCGCCAGTTGCCGCGGGTACGGGTGACGTGTTTTATCGGCGGGGCCGAAGTGGCCTTTGAATTAAATGGAACGCACCGGAAGCGTTCAACGGCGGAACATCTTCGTCATCCAGGGATTACGTTCAAGATATTCAGAGCCGCGTAAAGAATGATGGAATCTCGCCGTTCTGAACCGTTTATATCGCGAACGAGTGCACCGTTCAACGTTCCTGGGGATCAGCCGTAAAACATTCTTCAGGGGCGTTCGCGTGCGGCGAATAAACGACGAGTAAATGCGTCTTGAATCGAAGACACGTTACGCGGTAACTGGTTCGTTCGACAGCTTTACTGCCCCAGGATGGTACACCGAATGCTGCCAATTCTTACCGAACTTATCGATTACATGCTTTTTGCGTCGACACGAAACGAGTTCCTAATGCCTGAAAGACCGACAAGGTGCTACGGTGGAAGAGGAAGCGATTTCTAGCAAAAGTTGCTCATTACCATAAAAGCGTTTCATTTATGGGGTCATTACAATTTCTAGACGAGACGGCTAAAATAGCAGAAGTACTCTAAAATGAACGAAGACGTCGATCAAATTCAGCTATATTAGATCTTCATCTTTTGATTACGTTTATATCAAATTAAGCATTGATTATCTTAATATGAAATATTAATTAAGGTACATCCTTCACAATTCATTATACTCAGAAATTCAGTTCTCTGAATCTTCGATCATCGAACAGTTCATTCGACTTCTAAAAAGGGAACAGAAGACTCAAGAGTAGTTCTTTTCCCTGATGCTGAAAGCATTTTAGAATCTCCGCGACAGCGTCGTGCTCGACGGAGGAAAACGCTGAAGATAACTGAAAATTGCCAAGCGGGGATCCCAAGTATTCCAACGAAGACATTCGGCGCATAGTTCAACCACGTCTACGTGAGTGAAACGAGCAGGGGGAACATAATACCATGAAAATGTAGAACGGTTTTAAGAGCACTTCTGGCCTCATCGCAGTCAACCATCACTTCCGTTTCCCAACAAATTGACGAACTTTCGGCGTTCGACCAAAGACTTCCTCCAATATCGCCGCTATTTTTCGCAAACTTTCGAACAAACTGATGAACAATTTCGCTATGCGGAGCGACAATTCTTCGTGCACCAGCTGCATCGCGTTAGGGTTGTGCGAGGAGGAGATGAGAGATAGTGCAGAGCAGCGTAGAAAAGGGGTGACAAGTCAGTGAAAAGGCACGCGCGCTGGAAATTTGAGTGTCTTGCGCGAGGTGAATAGGCGACTGCGTCCGCAAGGGTCTTAATAGACAACTGTCGAGAAATTCGAAAAAGAGTTGCAACTAGAAAATCTTCCTCACGAGCTTTCCACCGCTCTACGACGCGGTACAGGAGATACGCCAGCGGAAATGTGTACTTCAAGACGCGTGCCTCTTCTTTTCGACATGCTTTTTGCATTCTTCAACCCCCTATCACCCTAATAACGCGAGAGCCTCCTCGAAATGCTATATCAGTGAACTCGTTCAACGTAGAGCGGAGCTTCACTTCTGCCATGCACGATACGGATAAGGCACACGAGGTAGATTTCACGTAGATAGTAATTTCCTCTTTTTACAAGCTTCTTTCAGAGTTTTATTGCAATTTAGAGTATGGTGGGTTTATATAGCTCGTGGAAGATGAAACTGAAGATACGTTATTTTAACTAACTGGAGTTTATAAAGGGCTTGTAAGTCTGGAAAATGGTACAGGACATCATGGGAATTCCAGGACGACTGAAACCCCAAATTCAACCACGGACTCGTACCGCTTGCTCCCTGTACCAGTTGAGGATTAAACTTGGTGGTCGAATTTGGGACTTCATCGTCTCGCCGGAGACAGCGAGCCAGAGATCAAACGTCGTCCTCAAACCTCCCTCAAAAATACGAAGCCGAGAGAAAATCACAGGAAACCGTGTAATACTCTAATTTTCGACCTTTCTCTTTCTACTATTCGTAAACTTTGCCCAGCAAATACTAACTATATTGCAAAATACATTAAAAGCGTTACCTGTCTTCTCTCGAAAATACCCTCTTTACCAACATTTTCCTATACTCCCTTAAAAGACGAGTCACACGAAACTAAATACCTACAGACATCCAACCAACATTCGAATCATTTCCGCAATCCTGACCACGAGGCACGCCGCGACGAAGCAAATATCAAAGTTCCATAACAACGGAAAATGAGGAAGAAGTAAGTTAGAAATAGCTTTCTCGAGGATCCTACGAAGATCTCTGATAGCACGCATTTTTCTTCGCGAGCGAACTAACAAACTTTCGGAATTCCAGGTTGCTTCTTAACGCCAGGAGTGCGCCGATCCTTGCTTGAGAGACCGACTCGAGCAAAACGCACTTCCAGCTCGCGTCCTTGCCCCCTCGCCATCGCTGCTCGCTTTTTCCTCGCCGCGGCGCGGCGCGGCGCGGCGCGGCGCGGCGCGCGGTCGCTTTTAACGCCAGCACGGTTCGCGAGCAACTGTCGACAGCCGTCGGCGAGATGGCAAGTGCAACAAACTGGAAGTGAGGCTGTTCGGTTCAATTATTTTCGACATTTTTCAGTCAGTGCCCTTCGAACGGCAACGACCTCCAATCATCTATCTACGCCTCGCCCCTTCTTTCTGCAGGACAACATTAAACATTAGGAAATAATATGCAATTGCTTGTGGTGGTGTGCATGGGTAGATGGATGAACGGCTAAATTAGGAGCAAGTCATTTCTTCAGCATAAAGCGAAACTAAATGTACATACTTTTTTACCAATAATTACATTTCGTCACGCCCCAAAAACTCGAATCCCATGACATTCAACACAAATAAGGAAAAAAGCTCGAGTTTTCTGAAACAGCATGTACTTGCGCGTTCTAGACTGTCTTCCTGACGTTCGTTTCCGCTTGCGTGCGCGTGCATAGGTCCGTATGCAGACGCACTCGACGCGAGGAGAGGCCGACGATTATCCTCGTTACCTTCTTTCGCTCGGTTCGCTACAACCACGTTAAGTCCTACATCTGGCCTGGCCATTACGTCGGCCCATTCCTTCGAGCAAATCGCCGCGTCGCGTCGTTCGCGCGCGTTCTGCTGCGTTCTGCCGCGTTCTGCCGCGTTCTGCCGCGTTCTGCCGCGTTCATGCTCCTCTTTCGTTCGCGATTAAATCGTCCGTGGCCTGCCCTTGGCTGGAACCAGTCCCACGACGCTACCTTGCTTTTTGCTACTTTCAGCCCAGACAATTATCATTTTTGTTCGCGCGTTTTTAATTGGACGCGGTGCAGGGGTCAATTTTTGTGAAAAGACGGCGCGAACCAGCGGCCCGCAACAAATTAGTTTCATTTCGAGGCGCGGGCGTGCGGATAAAAACGCAACACTCGCGGTAACTCAGTTTCCGATCGAAGGAAAAATCTATAATTATGCGCGCCACGGACGCCAAGCGTAAATCAATCTTTGTATTGGGGTGATCTCGCTGAGATGCGTGTTTGTCATACGAAACGTAGGCAGACTGATTGATTGATCATTGTTTCGATATCTTGAGGTAATATTCGAGAGAAACATGAAAATATAGAGGGTTGCGGTTCTGGAAAATAAATGAGAATTTTTAGATTAATATACTCCGAATTTAGTTTCTACGTGGAGAATAAAGAAACTTAAAGTGTTACGTGATTACTTTTTCCATTAATAAAAAACATGAAATGAAATATCACTGTAGAATTTGAAGATAATTTTCACGCCATCCACGCGAAAGAAATTGGCCAAGTTTGAATGTTCGCGGCGAAGGTGCTTTCTCGTACTTTGAGCTTGTAAAACTTTCCCACTTTTTTAGCATGCTTCAAGTGAAAATTGGCGAAGAAAATTTTGTAGCGCACCGTGTTTAATTTACTGCTGTTTGAACTACAAAAAGAGACAGACTTTGATGATCTCAGAAATTTTTAAATGTACTACCGAATACGTCGTATAGCATCATAAAGTAACTTTCAATCAACGCTCAATTCGTTCTCCATTAAAATTGCGACTCGGAGCAATCCATTACCCAGTAATAGACGAGCGACCGAATATTAAAATAGTTCGATTCAAATTTTCTAATTAGCCGCCTGTAAATTGAAAGGCATCGTTCAATAACGATATCTAAATATACCTTCAATTTCTCTTTCTACTTTAACGTGTTTCAATTTACTCGCATATTCTACGCCGACAGTTCAGATTCGATACCAGAAGCAATCAACGTAATTAATAGAGAATAAGCTGTTACTCACATGGCGAACGAAACCGTACTCCTGACTCTTTTCCATCATGGAAGCTCCTCGGTTCCAGCTTTTGTTACTTCAATATCGTAGAAATCACGTCAGCAATTAAAACATAGACTGCTTGGTACAAGTCAAAAGTAATGCACAAGTATGTGAAATAGTAAAAAATATCAACAATATAGCCTGCAGTATACAAGAGGTCATCGAGCGGCATTTTGTCGGAAGAAAAAGTGTATCTCGTGATCGGTGAACCGCGACATGAAATAAATCAGCATTTGCGCGCACCTCGTAGCAAATAAGAAAGAATGAACGGCTTGCTATCTGTATCATGACCGAAGTTGCGATTGTGTGACCACAGAGGTATTTTGGCTGGACCTTGACGGCGTTACGAAGGGATGGAAGACAGCGAGCGAAGAGAAGATGTATAGACCATTCGCCCAGTCCATTCGCCTCGAAGGTACACCTACCCATGGGACAAATAACCGTATAAATTTCGTCGCGCGACACGTCTTCTTATATTACATGGAAATGTACCAAGGGTCGGTGGGCTTTCGAGACAAGCACGGTGACTACCGTGCATTAATGCTTTCGTCGCTCTCGGAGATTCTCCAGTGTTAGATATTATAATTCACAGGGGCTAACAGGATTGCTGGTATAGTACAATTTGGTAAGTAATTCTCAGAGCCAAATTTATTTGTTCTCGACTGTAGACCCACTTCCCACTGAATCAATTGTATCATTGCACTGTATGAGCTCAGTTTATATCTGATAAAAGGGATTAAGTGGACCATATCGAGATAACAGATAACAAACCTCCCGTGATGGGTTCGAGTTTTATCCTGATTGGCAACGGTATTGTATTCGACGCATAATGAGAACAGTTAATATGAATATTCGCTATATTTAGAGAATACAAGTGGCATCATGGTCCGAATACAAGCTTCCAATCGTGATCGTAAATTCATGGAGAAGGCTTGAAGCCCTGTTATTCTCAGTACTCGAAAATTTTCTTCCATATTAGTGTCGACGGGTGCGTGGCACGTCATGCAAAGCGCACTGCAAAATGTGGTATAACACAGCAGGAGAGGAGGCACTCGACTGCAGATTATTACCTAAATCTGCAGTTCCTGCTGGTCTCGTTTGCTTACCGCAAAATAGTCCACGGGGAAGGATTACCTTGTGGTATTAGATATTTTAGATTACCCATGGTTGCTAGGATACTTTACTCAGTGTTGAAGCTATCGCTATAATCCTGGTTAATTAGAAGCCATTTGAAAGCCTTTCCAAGCTGCTGTTTATGCCCCAATTTCTTCTTCCAGTACGTAACTACTAAAATTATTCTTTATATAATGTGCCATTGAAAGAAGTGTATCGCAGAGGAGGGGTCAAAAAGCTAATGATCTGCGGTGTCAAAGTATTCAAGCACTTTTGACTCTATTGATGGAGCCGAAAGCGAGCCACGAATGGCGCAAAGGAAAAGGGTAACCGTTTCCGCTGATTTCGCCTAGAATTGGATGCCTACAAGGGGGTGATCTGCACTTGCAGCCCGAGGGGAATGTATTTGAGGGGGCTGGAAAGGATTCATTCATATCGTCGTGGGCCGTGTCTCATTGTCGAGGCCGCGGGACGGACAAAGCAGTCGCAAGGGCGACTGAAGTGCTGTCAGGAGCAGCGTGTTCCATTGGGCGATACAAACAGCAACCAAAAGTGGCGCTGATGGAAAACGAGTGCCGAAGGGAACGAATTACTTCGCTGTTGCGATCTATACACAGATTTTTCGAGTTGAATGAGAACTTCCCCCCCTAGACAGCTGTACTCTGCTGTCCAAGTTGGTCTTCTACTTCTTTCGTGCTTGTCTGACTGCGATTTAAAAGAAGCCTCCTCCCTGGCGCTCCTCCATTAAGAAGCTATTTCATTAATCTGCTTTGGTAGAAAAAGCAAATGCTCTTCATGAAATCATCTACCCTCGAAGCAGCGAGGACCTCTAAAAACAAGTCTAATTAGTATCCCGTGGCAATGAAGGTATTTAGATCGGAAAGTTCCGCAACACAGCGTGAAATATCGAGCGCTTGGCTACGTATAAAAGTTCGTCGAACAAGGGACGGTCTAATTGCTTCGAGCGGCGCATTTCCGTCCAACCCCCAGGGAACAGAATCGCGCAATTATAAATATAACTCGATCGTTAGGACGTTAGAAAGCTGAAGGGCCATCGTTGGTGACCGAAGGTTGGGGGCCAAAGAATTAAGCGTAACAAGGTTTCCTGACGGGACCCGTTATTAGTAACAGCGATGCACTCGCCGGCGACTTCTCGTAATTTTCCGTGAGTCGCGCGAGTCCACGGGAATAATTATAAAAGTGGCGGGTCGAGGAGTTGGAGGCAGTGGCTGCCTTTACGGATGTGCAAGCAGCTTTCTGCAAAGCCCCGTGTAATTACTGCTCTAAGAACTCCCCTTTATGACCTATGGCAAGTGCTCGTAGTCCGCGCCCGCGAACACGCCATAAAAGATAGCACCTGTGATACCTGGCTGCGATTCAACTCTCACTTCCGGAGATGTATTAACCCATATTTCAAGAAAGCCCCATTCAACCCCCGAACCACCTCTTCCTCGAGCACTGTCAATTGTTTATCGTAGGAAGAAAGACTCGTTGGAGGTGGGGCTTCTCCAGCACAAATTGGAAGGGTATTAATGTCTTATCGTTAAGGTGGGATTTGATCTGGTTGACTAGGAAACGAATATATCCGTAGGAAGCTGCCGGCTATTTCACTCCTGTCTGTCAAACCCGAATTGCAGTGTTTCCAGCTGCAAATTTCTGTCCCATTTCCACTCGATAATTGTTTCCAAATCACAGCGTCACCGTCATCAGAGAGTAATTACTTTTCCCAGTGGAGAAATCACATCAATAGCTGCGTGGGTAGGACCATAAAAAATATCCAGAGAATGGCGTTGACGTGCGCGTGATTCGAAATTCATTTGACAATTTGTAATACCTGCACTCGTTGCCACGATCTGTCGCAATCAAGCTAATGTAATAGACATGACATCGCGACTGCCTCTCTATAGCTTATGGAAATTAATAATATTGGGATATGTGAAACAAACAGATTGTTCGGACAGAATCCTCGAAACATCAGAAAATTTCTATAATTCTACGAAGTATAATATCCAATTGTTAATACATACCATTTAATCAGTTTTTAGTACTCGATGATCCAGAATCATGGCAGGCGTCTGAAGAACTGGTAAAAGGCTGTCGGTGGTTTGTAATGGAAGAAAGGAAATTGTCCTCCGTGTTGTGATTAAAATATATATAAATAACTTTATTGTTTATAATAAAATGCCCTATCTATTTTACAAATATACAAAACTCTTGCTATGTACATTAAATCTCCGTTCGACGAAACAAGAAGAGAATCGTTACGTGCGAGGAGAGAGCCGCCCCTCGTTTCTCTTTCGCTTCTCTTCAATAATCGATCATTGGATTAAACTATCGTGTCGAGTAGAAAGAGAGAAAACTTGTTACTTCGTTGCAATTACGAGTTAATAAAAGGTAGTATGCTCGGTGTGTACATGTGTATGCTTGTATTTTTTGTTTTTTTTTTCTTTTTTTTTTACGTCTGCGCATGTGTGTGTCAGTGTGGTTTTCCATTACGTCGCTTTCATACTTTTTTTTAACATTTTTCTTTTTAAGTCGTTTCTTCGCTTCACGTCGCTTTCGTTTTGCCGTTTTCATTCTTTTGCCCTAATTACATTTGCAACACTACGAAGCTATCACGATTCTCAAAAATACGAATAACCGTTTACTTTAGTTGGACACCGTATTACGGAGTACATTGCGATAGTAAGAAATACTTCTTGATAATAAGTAGAGAGAAACGTCGCGGCAGCCGGGGAATCCTGGAACAAAGAGACGATACACGCGATTAGATTACTTCGTGTATGCAGGTTTCTCGTTGGCTGAGCTCGAAGAAGCATCATGTCGTGGACAATCGTTAAAGCAGCAAAAGCGACGGATTCAAAGCAGCTCTACACTTTTGCGTCACAGCTCTCGTTTCTTTCGATGCTTCAATGTTCTCCTTTAGAAGACAATCTTACACTGATCTGTGATATACTTGATACACATACTGAATACACACTGTCCTAAACCATTGCAATTGCTTAAATTATGCTATCTACACCTAGTCCCAGGTCCAGTCCAAGCGCTAGTCCATGAGCCAGACCAAGGGCCAGTCCAAGGGCCAGTCCAAGGGCCAGTCCAAGGGCCAGTCCAAGGGCCAGTCCAAGGGCCAGTCCAAGGGCCAGTCCAAGAGCTAGTCCAAAGGCCAGGCCAGGACCAGCTGGATCGCCGGAGCGATCCGCACCCTCCGGAGGCCCCGGAGAAAGTGAGAAATTCGTCGTGCCACAGGGGTATTTATACGATTTGGAAGGAGGGGGAAACCAAAAATTGAAATGAAATGAACAAAGCATAATTTGCGGAAGTTGACTTTTACGGTAAATGAATGATTGTTTGAACAATATTTGCAACATGTATTGTTAATAACAATTGCAGGTAATGACTCGCACAAATTATTAACAATTATAATTGTTAAATAATGAAATATTATTAGGCTTAAGTGTACAACGGAATAAAACGTCGCATCCGTCAATGGATTTTCGGATCAGTAGAATATCGGCAAACTGATAAATCGTGGAGCGACGTTTTTATCGGTATCGGAGCTCTCTACGAATCAGGTTTTCTGTGAAATCGAGTCTAGAGATGCAAGAATAGACCAAAAATCCCGTATCCCCTAGCTTTGATCTTCTAATCCTAAAATATTAACGAGAACGCTTCACGCGCTCAGCCACGATCGCGACAAAACCTCATGCAAAATCTCTGAACTTTTGGTGGCTCGAGTTTCACCAACAACCGTCTGCTCATGAAAATGCAGTCAGCTACACGCGAATTCTGTGGTTTACTTTGGCTCAACGTTACGATAGAACAAGTGGATACTCACCTTGCCCACTGCGATTTCCAATTACTTCATACGTAATGCGAATCGATAATACTTCTGGCAACAGTTCACATCTGAAACAAAAAAAGACGAGACTGGTTACGACTAGTACAGTGGTATAAATAATAAAATTACTATTATTTTTTAAGAGTATCTTCCAATTCCTTAACTTCTCTTTTCGTCTAAACTTTTTCCTGTATCTAAATCATCCCCGTTTGACAAACGACAACCGTCCTTCCCTTCATCCCCATCGCGCTTTCTGAAATGCACTTAACTTCCGCCTCGTTGTACCCACTCGCGTCAAAACGCATTTCTTCTTTTCTCGCGGTTGTCGCGTCTAGACGATTCCTCGTGTGTCTGGGATCGTGGAAAAAGCAGGAATCGCGAAATGTCCGTGTTGGAATTCTGGGGTTACTTGAACCTCCTTACGCCTCGATGAGCGGATATGGCCGCGCTCAACGCGTCGCCTCGACTGCTTGTTACGTCGTCCATCTTCGCTGGGATACGAGACAAATTGATACAAGTGGAGAAACGCGCAGCCTGGCCACCAGCTTGTCGGAGGGTGGAATCGAATTGCACCCTTGGACGTGTTTGATTGGGAGCGCGTTTTATTGCTACGCGCTACGACAGTTTGACTGTCCGCTGAAAGACCCAGGTCGCGTTGATCATCTTCTTCGATGTAATGCGATCAAATTACAGAGCGCGTAAAATGAACTGTCAGACTAGTATTCGAGAAAAATTGGATTCGTAATCATTGCTGAAAGCGTTAACTTCGAATCGAAGGGAAGTTCAACATGTAAAGTGATTTGAATGAAATTTGGCAAGCGATGCACGATAATCTTGAGCAATGAATTAACTGAAAAATTGCAAGAGCATAGGGAGAATTCGTAAAAAGCGAGAAACGCGAAGAAATTGCTGTGCCAATCCAGAGATAGAAAAGTCTCACTGATTCGCGTTCGTTGAAATAATTTTACGAACGACCACTCGTTCCACCACAGAGGCGAGAACAAAAGAGACGCGAGGACTGATACCGTGAATCATTATCAATTTTCCAAGCTGGTTCAATTAAAACGCTAACAAGAGAAAAAGAAGAAGAGTTATTCGAGCCACCTTATTCCCCTCTCGTGGTTGCCCTCTTGTAACTCATTTTCTTCTTGCCTGTCTTTTTCTGTTAATTTCCCTCCTTATATTTTCCCTCCAATGCATCCGACACTCTCCCAAATTCACTCTCCAAAATTATTTTTTCACAGATAGAGGTTGCTCCTTAAAAAGATTGCATTTCTAGACCTAGCGTGGTCGCACGTAAATGTTTGATTGACGATGCATCCATTTATCGCTTGGTTACTTACGTTCTGGTGTATTATATTATCAATTAGACACAAACACGGTGGGCGGTGAATTATGCGACCTGTACACATACAAATAAGAGCAGATCGATGCGGTGAACGAACATCGACGAAAGTATTGGCTCGGAAATAATCAGGACCGTTGTTGTTTCCGGTTATTTCTGCCCATCGACCAGTGTCAAATTTCGCGTTCGTTTAACGATGTTGTCCGGGTATCGTTTCATCGCAATATTCATTAGTGGGCTTCGCGTTACCCTGCATCCATCGAATTCGGCTTTCTTTCGCTCTACGAACTCGGGGAATCCCGATAAACAAAACGAGCTCGATGTTACTTTTTGCCATCACTTCTACGCTCTAATCACAGTGGTATTATTAGGGTAAACAGTTGTAAAGATTCTACGACATTGAATGACAGACTCCAGGTCTTTTTTATTAAAGAGAAATATTCCTTTACAACTTCATCCCTTGATGTTTCTTCCTGTTTGGCGAAAATACTCGTCTATACCGCGTACCGGGTTCATTCGGCCAGCCATACGATCCGCAAGCGCAAAATTCACTCACCCCTACATTATATCTGCGGGTAGTTAACTAAAATGGAAATACCGGAGACCAGGCTGCGTTGGATAACGCAATCGCGGGAAACTCGATTTGTCCTGGTAATGAAAACATCGGGGATTCACGGGGGTGGTCGCGTGCGCGCCCCTGCTGTGAACTTGGACCAACCATTTCCCGTTTTCATGTGACCGTCGAGTCAATCTTGCAAGTTTGCCGCGGACTGGGTCACGTTTTCGTTTCTGTCTGCTACGTGATGGTCGTGGAAGCAGTCGAAGATGGTTCAATTGGGAACAAGGGACGGTTGGGATCCGGTAACGAGACAGAAATCTATTTTTCAATCGATTCGTGGCTTCTTTCTCAACACGTACAGAATATTACTCACAATTTGCTTTTTTCTTCTGTTAGGAAGCAACTAACCGTAGGCGAACAGGTGGTATATTCGCTAGAACGAATCTGTGCATGTAGACCGCCAGATCTATCTCGGTTTCCGGTTTTCAAATTACTGCACGCGTTAACACACATTCGAGTTTCCTGTTATGAAGGGTCCGTTTCACCCTTCGTTTAACATTTATCGCCGTCTGGATCTCACAATCGCGGTCCAAATCTGTGTTACTTGACAATTAGAAAGTGAAACTTGTCATATATTACCCTACTGAAGATGTTAAAATCAGCAAGGTTGTTGTTGGAAAGCAATTTAGCAGCTAGAGGCTCGATTCCCTTCTTGCAAAGTGATTCCGCGTATCTATTTCTGTTAGTAGACGCTGGTTGAGATTGAGACCAAGAGGAAGACCAGTCCACGAATGTTTGTCGCGGAAAGAAAGTAATATCATTCAAAAGCGGCCGGAAGTTATTCTGCGACGCGAAAGTTTCTCCATTTTACATTACAGAAATAGTCCTCGGTAGACGTTAGTCGCGGGAAAACTTCATCTCCTCGATAACTTTTCCAATTATTATCAGATGGCAAATGGACAGTCTTTGTGTTTTCCCTGGACGACGAATAAAGGAGGGGGTGGCAGAAGTTGAAGAAGTCTGGAGGGAGCTGGAGCTGCGGTGCACAATACCCACGGTGATAAACCTCGGCAGACCATTGGAAAATCTATTTTTGATCGAACGTTCGATGTTTTCCGAGCACTTGCACACGCTCTCCATGGACAAAGATTTCGCTCGACTGTACGACGAGGGAGTTCCTCGTAAACTCGTGCTTCTACCCCCTCCTCGAGCTGACAATCGCATTAACTTCCTTCGAGATCCATCGATGATCCTCACGAGACGATGCTTCGCCACAGAGAGTACGCAGTTTTTGCGAAAGAATAAAAAATGCAAAGAATCATGAACTCCGTTGATGAGGAACGTAGATCGGGGAGAATTTGATAAAAGAATTTCAGAGCACAGCCGCATCTGATGATAACTCACTGTCTATTGAACCCATAATTCACACCACCATTAGGCTGTAAACGATCCTCTGATCAGATAGGCGAGCCACGTACCCATAGGGTCCTGCAATAAAGAAACAAGGAAATTGCGATGCAAATAGATACCGCGCGCCCTGTGAAAGAAGAAAAAGGGGACAACGGCGGCGTGCAGCTGAAAAAAAGGACGATCAACGTATCAGGGCGTATTTATGTCTCGTTAATCACGAGCCGTTTCGTTAAGGCAGAAAAAAGACTGAGGGATCGCGGAGGAGCTAAATAAATGTCCGAAGCAACATTAATTACAACCGCGGTTGCGGCGTATCCGTAATCGTTTTCGTCGTGAATAAAATCTAGATTAAGGAAGGCTGACTGTCCACAGCCGGCGAGGTAACAATAACAGCAACGACAGTCTCGCGAAAATAATGAAATGCGCTAAGCGATCTCGAAATTCCGACAACCCCCGCGCAGAATAGAAGTCCTTCCGTGTTTACAAACAAGTGGAACTGGTTCTGAAGGGAGAGGCTGCACGAGTGGACACGCCCTGCCTTACCCCACAGCTCTCGACCGTGTGAAAGAGCCCCGACCGACGAGATGAACAAAGAGCCACTGTCCTTTGTCTCAACCGTTTCACGACAGGCTGAATATAACGGCGAGCGTGTTAATTAAAGCCGATAGCCAGAGCCTACGGATAATCGTGCGTGGAGAAGAATCGGAAGAGAGGGAAAAGAGCGTGGGCGGGAGGAACGAGGGGGATAATAATGATAATGATAAAAGGAGAAAAACGAGAGAAGAGGAAAAATCGAGGAGAGCTGACCGGCTGACTGGGATTTATCCGGCAAAACGACGTCCACGGGCAGGTAAAGGGGTCTGGTACTCCGTGCGCAACACCGGCTCTAATAACGGACGTACGTTAATTAATATCGCGCATAATAACGTCGTTCCAATTGCGCGTCGATTTCTATTACTTTTATTATCGCAACGACCGGCAATTAAGACATCGGCTGTGCCAGGTATGCGCACCCGCGGTCATTATTAACTGCCATTACCGGGCCGCGATCGTCGTTAACGCGGTGTGAAATTGAAATCCCCTATTGTCCCCTGTCTATTAACATTCCATACGGTGGCAAGCGTGAAAGCACCCCTGCAAACACGACGCATTCGCCGCTGTTTTCTATCCGCGTCGCCGATACCAGCACGGTTAATAAGACCGCCTCAATGCCTCCGATGCATTATTCCTGCTTCTTTCGTCACTCTATGGTTCATGTACATCCGACGAAACTTCGTGTCCAATATTCAGAGCGAGGCTGAAATTCGCCTCGCCAGCTTCCTCGGGTAGAGAGGAAACTTTCCTGGGGGTGTACACGCTACTCCCCCCTTTTATCTACCTATACTCGCTACCTCGGTTCATTAAAATTGAAGGTTCTTCGTCGATGCCAAGTCGAAAGTCTGTGGAAACTTTCCCTTCGATGTATCTCTCTCCACGACTTCCGTCTTCTTTTTCCTCCGTTCCATTCTTGAGCCCACTCTCTTCAACCCCTTTCCCAACGGTAAGAAAACGTGACACGGTCCTCAGTATTTCTTTACGTATAACCGAGTGACAGTATCGTGGCTGTGCAAGGCGAATTGCCCTTCGCATCCTTCCTCGCGGAAGACACCCTCGTAACGCTGTTGCACCCCACCGAGATCCTTCCAAACTTCCCATCCCAGGGGCTACGCGTACTCCTCTCGATATTCGACTGATATGTAAATTCGACGTGTTTTCTTCATTCTTTTTCTCGACAGTTTGAACGATAGCTGGGTTTCACAGTAATTTGTTCGGGGAAACCTGTTGGGTCGCTCTATATTTTGCAAACTGGAGACTGTGCTCCCATAAAATCTGTATGCACGTTAAGTCCCTAAAATCCGCTGCAATATAATTCATCCTCCTATTACACCTTAAGCTGTTACATGATTCAGGGCCTCATCATAAACACAGTTTCCGCAAGACTACTGTCTCGCCACATGAAATGGTAATAACAAGGCTAAGCCATGAAACGCGAAGCCCAAAAGGGGGCATCAATGTAAATTTCAGATGCTGGATCCAAACAGAATCCACCAACGAAACTTGCGAATCCGAGGAGCCTTGCATCAAGCGCAAAGCTGATTCATTTTGAGAATCAGAAAACTCATTCAGAGCTTGACCGATCGTGATAAAACTATCGTCGAACAGAATTGGTGAAAAATCATTGGGGACTATCCGATGAATGCGGTTTTTAACTAGGATAAAAGAGTGAAGCGTCGACAATGCAGCAGCCAGAGGTGACCAAAAATCTCGTTTCGCGGCGATCGAAATCGAATGAGAGTCAGAGAACGAGCGAGAGGTGGAGAGGGTGGCTAGAGCATTGAGAGCAGAGGCGCGAGACGCGATCGGGGAAAGGCGTCATTCAAATTTCAGCTCGTTGCACGCGCGCCGCGCCGCGCCGCGCCGCGGTTTCTGAAGCGGAATGACACGACGGAATGACGACGCGACGCGACGCGACGCGACGCGACGCCGCAATGGCACGCTTTTTTTCGATTCCACCAACGCTGAATGGAAATCGAATCTATCCGGTCGAAAGGCGACAGCTTCGTTCGATAACGAGCGCTTCAAAAATGTGACGGGAGGCGAAAATCGCTGGGGCCCTCTTCTGCGAGCACTTTTACAATCGCTGAGTTAGTTTCTCTCCGAATCGACATTACTGAATTTCCTTTACGAGCTACAGAGGAAAAAGAGATCTCGTTTGATAACCGTGAAATTTGAAATTTCTTCATGAAAAAATGGAAGAGAAGTTTCCGACATTTATATGGTTACAAAGTTAACGAGCTTCGAACAGTGACAGTATTGTTGAACACGTAAGATAACGCTATCTATATAACTTCCATGTTCCTATAGAAATTGAATTATTCCGCTAGAAACCGATGACCAAAATTGCCAGTCGAATTTACCGCGAACAGACCCACCTTAAATTTCTATTTGTAATTGCACGGAAGGGTGGAAAAGCGAACGTCCAGGGAAAAAGGTGGAACAAAGCAAAGAATAAAACGCGGAAGGGTAGGGGTTGATGGAATGCAGAATGGAAATTTCGGTTCGGCTCCCGGGGCCGACACTGGCAAGTGAAATGACGCATAGGAATGACGACCTGCAACGCTTGTTCTCTCCGTTTCGATTCGACCATTTGCGCCGATCCCGCCTATTCGACCGAGCACAATGTAAGAGTGCTTTTGATGCTAACGAACGGTCCGATTTGTCCTCCGTTTATGCCTGCTACGACTCTAACTGTGCGTATGATTTTCGTTTTTCTTCGAGCACGTCGATCGTGGCTTTTCCCATGCATTCGTGTCGGGGAAGGACCGATCGAAACGCAATATATTCCAAACACAACCTCAAGTCTTTCTTTGCCTTTCCTCTCTCGGAATTTTCATCCCCTTCGAAATTGTTCGTTTTCCATGCTTCACTGGAAATATGTACACGCTGTTTTCGGAAACATTTCGAGCTGGTATATCGACCGGCAGGCACGTACATTAAACGATAATTGTATGCATACAATTAACGCATGCAGAGAACATTCATCTCGTGTATGCTTGTATAATTTGGTATTTCCCATTCTCTCGAATATGAACATGAGCAAACATAATACAGAATGTTTCTTATGGTACTGATTGTTATATTAATATTAATTACAATGATATTTTCTTTACCGATGGGAATCAATTGTCAGTCTAGGTGGGTTTTAGGCCAGATTTCTTAGACTGCTTAGTATAAGCTGCTCAAGAAAAGGGTCACTTTCTGTCTGTAGGTTTCAGTCGGTACTGGGAATGGCTAAATTAATTGTTCGTCCACTCTTGGAAACCTATAATATTATGCAAATGTAAACTATGTACTCATACGGAAGACCTTCTTGACCCAGTTTCTTCGATGCATAAACTGGGAATTTCATTTTCCCTCTTGTTTTTCTGGGTTGTATTTCCTTGCAATCCCCGTGATCTGCCATTTGACTATCATCTCGACTCTCCACCGTTAGTATTAAATTTCACGTTACACCATACGTTTTGTAAAATAAAATTTGTCTAGCTTCAACTGAAATAAATTTTTCACATGGGTTACGCTTTCATCGATAACAATCGGCCAATATCGTTAAATCCGTGCAATCTTGCTCGAGCACAAATTTTCCTTATCATGACTGACCATCTGCGCAGACCTTTGCGCACCAATTTTGACGATATCTACAATAAAAAAAAACATAGTGCGCTTTTAGTGCAAAGCCTTCGGCGTTTGTTCGACCAACTTCCAACTGCTAGCAGTGGTCGTACGAATACGACTGCTGGCCGTTTCTTTCTGAAACTGGAACGTATGAATTTCGCATACAGTATCATAGAGGCGACTGCACGGAGCTGACGTTTTCGCGTACACTGGCATAAAAGTGGCAGTATAAACTTGGTTCTTTCGACAAACGCAGCTTGCGATATCTGCTATTCGAGCTAAACCCGCGAGTATTGTCGAGCGAAGACAGTGAAAGTCTCAGAACTTGTCTAGCAGAACGAGATATATTTCAGGAAAAGTACATGACTTTAGAGAGCACTGGATAATAGAATATTCTCTAGCTACTTATATACGACTGACGACGAATAAGTTTATAACGTGGAAGGAGCACATTCCCGAGACCAAGTTGCTAAAGACTCTCGAGTATATTAATCTATCTTCCACAAGGATTGACACGGCCAGACTTCCGGGGTCTTCTGAAAAATGAGTGTCCATCGATCGTGGATTTTACAGCTCCTTTTTACGGCGTCTACGAGAGGAAATGCAGTGAACCGATCGGACGTAGATGTATGGCAAAGTAGAAAGACAAAGAGGGGGAGAGAACGATTCTTTTTGCAGCGCGTCCCACAAATTTCGGTTTACCCGTGGAATCGGATTGACATTGGCCGCGACGTTCCATGGCTCGTTCCCTTCATTCCGATTCGACGTTCGCCTGGTGATCCTGATACGAATTGAGCTATCTAACCCGACACACAATGTAAGAGTCCTTCCCGCGCGAACGAGCCCCGGATTTATCGTTCTACGACCGCTGGATGACGTAGGTACCGGCAGTCTCGTTCCCAAAAGCACAGTGGATGGATATATCCTTCCCCCCTCCTCCTTTTTATATTTTCGCGCCCCAGCGTTTGTCCGCTACGACAATCCTTCCACTCCACGTCGCTGTTCCGCCCGTTCATCCGGATTTTACGACGGTCGAACGTCAAACGACGACCAGGCTGAGTGGGCTGCGCCACCATGGGGAGGAACTTTCACGGTGAACTTCTCGTAAACGTATAATCCTCACATAGGATATACGTTTTGCGGACCACCAGAGCTTCAATTCGTGTTTACAGCGTGGACGATGACTTTCAAAATGGAGAATAGAAAGCCTGTTCTATTTCCCCTTTAGAGTTGTTCATTAATTTCAACTCTATCAGTAAATTCAATAATACTGAACGAAATTGACTGAATTGAAATGCTCTTGTTGAATCACTGACAAAGTAGCAATTACTGAAATTGGGCTAGTCAGAAGAAAGGAGGCAGGCAAGCGGTAAGAAAGTTAGACAAAAGTTATCTAACGGCGAAGCGACATAATTCAACAAGCACGTAACTTCCCCTTTGGGCGAGCAGGGAGTCGAATTTATCGTCCAGCCAATGACGCGGCTGGGCTGTATGTATGAGCTCGTCGTGGGAAGTAGAATGGATGGACATACTCTTTCGCGTTTTCCCCGGTTGCACATCGTGGCAGAGAGACTGAGAGACGAGGTAACTAGTCTGTCTGCTCGTGAAACACTAGAAAATTACGTATTAGCTCGGAAAAAAAATGTAATTCACAATATTTTCACGGTGCCTCGGGTTCTTTAGCACGCACGCATTATGTTTGCCCTTTGAATTTCCAGAGGCAGCTGTAGGGTGGTCGTGAAACAGTCACGCGATTCCGTTAACTGCCGCTCCTCTGCGTTAATCCCCCTAACGAAGCAAGCGAAATTTTTGGTGCAGCGTACGATCGACTTAAGTGAGCTTTTTGTCTGAATTTCTGACTGGAACGATCCCACGACAGTCGGAGGACGGAGGAAAGAGTAAAAAGTAATCCTTCGATCGTTCGACTCGGCCGTCTAGCCTGATTACGATCGAGCGCCTCCAATGGATGGACCAATCGCGGCGATGCTCCGAGGAAATTGTTCGATTGTCGAACGAACGATAAGTATGTTTGCCAATCGTTCCCCAGCGAGTGGAATCGAAGAGAGACTGTTTTGAAACGCCGCCGTTGGACCGCTTTAAACCGTGGCCGGGAGTTAAGTGCAGCGCTCGATAAATTTTTTCGAGCACTCTTTACCTTTCCCCCTACTACGGCTTTGCACTTGCTCGCCACCTACCCTCTTCCTCACCTTTCGACCCTCGTCGAAGGTTGGAAGCCTTGGATCTACCCCCTGAAAACTGCTACCGGATTTTCCGGCTCACCTGACGCACCCCTCTTTTCCTCTTTCGCTATTTTTTTTCCTCCCCTTCCGCACCCCTCGATCCCTGAATCTCCTTTTCCCTCGGTTGTGCTTTTCCCCCTTTGTCACCTCTAACTCTCTTTCCCCTCTTTACCACTTCACCATTCACCTCCTTCGCCCTTTATCTCTTTGACATTTCTCCACTTCCACCCTCTCCTTCTCCTTCTTTATCCATCCCTTAGTCGCCTCCCTTTCCTTCGCTCTCTTCGATCCTAGTTTTCCTTCAGCTCCTTTCGCTTTCCCTTCAACCCCAACCCCTATCCTCCCCTCCTTCTTACTCCTACCTCTCTCTCGCTGTCAAATTAACATAGTTTTCGCAGTCGAATTTAAATAGCGATCCCGGTAACCGTTCCCCAACAGCTCCCCGACCCTCAAGCCAACGATTTCGGGTCGAAACTTCGACGGAGGTTAAGGGAAAATCCAATCCGCCTGGAGAACGAGATTCCACGCGAACTTTTTGCGGGATTAGTCGGTAATTGGAACAACCGAGGCTCGCGACAGCGACCACGACAAAAACAACGTTCGATGCAGTTAATTCCGAGGGACCGACACGAATCTCCCGGAACGAGAGGTCTTCTCAACCCCCTCGATCAAGATCGATACTCCTCCGTCGAGCTCTCATCCGTTTTTCGCCAAAGATCGAAGAGGATTTAAAAAGGGAGGACATAATTTGGTATGGGCCAACTTGAATTGAGGATTACGGAAGTAATCGGGAAGTTGGAACACGGCGACACGCTGTTTTTTCCCGCCCCGAAGGATCCCTTCCGCACGCCGACCACGTATTTGATCTGGACGTCTCAAGTGCAAGGGAAGAACAAGTTTGCGCGACGTAAAAAGCATCCGGGGACAATTTCGTGACGATCCACCGTTAAGCACCGTCTGGAGAGCCTTTGCTACTTCTGCTGGCAGATGTACGGTGATTGGTGCTATTCCGCGTAAAAGATACTCGTACGTATGAGATACTGCTCCAAGTCTTTCGAACTTCGACAAAGCGAGGACTTCGAAGCGTGGCATAAATTGGAAAAAAGAATCAGAGTTCTAGACATCCACGAGTCATGGAGCCCGCAAGAATCGATGGAAACGTTCACGAGCAAGGGTGGATAGAATAGGGGTGATTTCACTTCCCAAGAAATTCAAAGCAGCGAAATTTAGATAACACTCACGAATAGACGATGGAGCCATCCCTAGATCCCCGATCGTTAATTCGAACTGTAAAGATGGACACGTAATCGGCGCTAATTCGCCGTCTAAAATAACAGATTTTAATTAAGGGAAGTTTGCGCAGCCCTGGGGACCGCGTATTACCTAGGATAACCGGACCGTAGAGGGTTAGTGATCCAGACGGTCTAGTTACGTAGGGGGAATGTAAGGACGAGCAGTCGATTGGTTCGAATTCGATAAGTAGAATGGCAGCAAGGGGATCGAGGGAGGACTAGACGGAACGAGAGCCAAGAGAAAATGGCGTATGTCACGATTTCCGTTATCGCAGCCACATTCTCCTGCGCGCTCGCAGTTGCATTTCGCCAACTACTTTGAAAGTGCACTCAACCGATGTGCTTCGCGTTCCTTAGGTCGCCTGCAATCGTCCCCGTGTGCGTCTGTACGTGTGTGGCAAACGTGCCCGCACACTTTTTACCGGGTATTATGCGCAACTTCCCTAGGCGTAACTTTTCCACGAACGCGGAAGAAAAGTTTCCATGCCACGTACCGTTCCCTTCATCGGCCTCCAGCAAATAATTACTGTCTCGACGAGCAGCTAGAAGCTGCTTGTCGGCCAAAACTTCTCGAAAACATGTTCATTTCCCCCGTGGTTGGATGACGAACCAGAAATTCGAGACGAGGGCGAGCCTCGATCGAAGCAATCGAACCCTGAACAAGTTTCTCCATGGTTCTGCCGCTAATTTGAAACCAGGTAACGAGAGATTGGCAACTCGAGAGTATCGAGGGCTTTAACAAAAGTTTCAACTGAAAAATCTCTACCCTCGTTGGTAAGGAGCTCTTTGACCTTCCTTACCACTTCATCCTGTGAATTCTATAGAAACACGAGGGGCTGATTTTATTAGCGAGATAGAAGAGTGCATTTTTTGAAGTCCCGTCGAACCACTGACTTGAACGCGCGTGATACACTGATCAGTGACTGAGTGAGATCTCCGCAGCCCACTGGATCGTCCGATCCGCAGACACCCAAATCTGAAAAAGAACAAAAGCTGGCAGAATAAACGTCATGGGGATTACACTCTCCATTCCTCGAGCGATTTTTCATCGGTATCGTTCGCCCGACCGGAACAGAAATTCCCGTCCATCATACGCAGACGCGTCAAAGCTTTCGCGCGACTCTTCGAATAAATCTCGCGGCTGCGAAAAATCTGGTGGGTCCAACGAGGAAAAAAACCATCCAGTCGCCACAATAAACACGCTTGACCAGGCTGCGGCCGATAACAGTCTGTGGGGGAGGATCGACAGATAACAGCGAAACCGAAATGACACAGGACACTCTGCCCGCGGTCCCTAAAACTGTCGATTCGATGATATTTCATCGAAAGCTCGCGATGGAGGGTCCGTGGTTGCTTAGCCGATCGGAAATGCGTCGACGCTCGAAAATGGGTTAAGACGAGATCCCGATGCAGGGAGAAGCGCAGAAACTTAACGACCTTCCACGTGGATAGAAGGCGAAAGGAAACGGCAGAGAAAATCCTGTCGGATGAAGGGGCGAGATGGTACGCGGCGCTGCTGGATCGAAGTTGGATCGCGTTCGCGGCAGCGCAAACGGTTAATGTTCGATCGAAGGAGGAAGAAAACGGCTCGCAGCGATCCGGAACGACCGGAGGGGTTATTCGAGGCTGAACGATAGCGAGCCTGGAATAAGTACCGCTCGCCGAGAGAGCTCCTTCCCTCGCCCCTTCCTCGTCCATTGGATAGGGGAATTGGATGTTCAGGACGGATAGAATCGACGGGCACTCTCAAACAATTCTTCACCGTGTATTGACCGTGGGTAAATCAATCAGAGACAGTCGTTTTGACCTTTACGATCAGATTCCGCTCGGCTGCATCGGCTCAAGGAGAAACAGGACACTGGGCGGGTTCTGCAAGGCGAGGAGCGGCGGCAGGACAGCGGAGGGTACGATGTTGTTTATCCGATCGCGATTACACTATCCAGGACTTCATTTCAATCGGGACAACTCGGCGAAAATCCTTTACGGACGATTTAAGACGGACAGTGAAAGAAAGAGATTTTGTCTTCGCAATTTAAGACGGTTCACGTGGAACAGAAAACTCGGTTATCCAGTATAAATGGCAAATTCGCCATTCGATGTACGCAAGGAATATCGTGGATGGAAAGAGGCGCCGGAGCAGGCGAAGCAGAAAGTAGAAAATTTATTGGTCCCACTTGGCGTACAGATGTTTTATCGGGTTCTTTTTATTGCTACGACCAGGTCGAATTTATTTCAAGTTCTGTGCAACTTTTAGCTTCCGACAGAGTTTCCCGCTCTCTCGACTCTATTCTCCGCGATCTAAAATTAGCAAGAATATTTGATAAGCAAATCGGGGCGGGCCGTTCTCTAACAGAGTCACTATACACTATG
Organism: Calliopsis andreniformis; assembly: GCF_051401765.1. Classification (NCBI taxonomy): domain Eukaryota; kingdom Metazoa; phylum Arthropoda; class Insecta; order Hymenoptera; family Andrenidae; genus Calliopsis; species Calliopsis andreniformis. The sequence goes on along the minus strand of NW_027480432.1, from coordinate 818,204 downwards.
TATAGTGTACCGAGTGCCACTCAATCGTTCTAAATCCTTGAAAAATTCCCACCGGCACGAGGGATCGCACCCCGTCACGTGCAAACACCGCGCCCACAGTAATCCGCCTGAAAAAGACATAAAACTGGCAGAGCTGGGATCAGTAATCGCCCCCGCCACGTGGCTGGCCATTGAAATTGAAAAATCATGATCAGAAAAAGTTTTTAATGCGACCGCCATCTGGCCCGCGGCTGCTGCTATAGAAAAGAGGGTGCTGGAGGTGGCGATTGGTACGAGTGGAGTGATAACTACTTCGAGACAGGAAACTGGTAAATTTCCCGGGGCTCCGCGGTATCAAACTTCTCCTGTCTGGCCTCCCGAGCGAACTTGCACGGGGGTTGTCGTTCTTTGGGAATATTTAAGCGCGGCGGCAACGGTGAACGTGCAATGAGCAGGAAAATGAAGAGGTGGAAAGGCCGAGTTGAGAAAGAAAGGGACGACGTCGTATAACGCAGCAGCAGGTGCTCCGAGAGCGGGAGTTACATCAGCTTGCCCGGCAATTTCTTTCGGCCTCTCAACCCCCAAAAATGATTGCTCGCACCTTGCATCGGCTAAGCGCCTTTTATTGCTCCGATCTGCTCAGACTGAACTTGATCCATGCGAATGCTAATCGTTTCGAATCTCAAAGAAAGAAATAAGAGAGTGGTACGAGCAGAGGAAGCTGCGTCAAAGATTCCCCTGTGTATAAATGAAAATTCCGTTGAATTGGGCGGGATCGGTGAAAGAATTTAGAAGGACTTGGACAAAGCACGATTCGTCACAGGGGGGTGTGCGTTTAGAAGAGTCGAATCATCGTGAGCAGGCTGTAATAACGCGATTAATCGTTTCGAACCGTGTCGCGTGGAACTAAAGCGAAGGAGCCTGAGGGACCTTGAAAGCCAGCCACCTTACGTTAGCCTGAAAACCTGATGTCTGTATATAATAAAAACTTCCTCTCTCGTGCCGCAAAACTAATGGCAGCGAAATTGATGATAGGACAAGAGCAGATGATTCGTGAAAAATAAAAATGATTGACTCGACGAGTTTAATCTCGTGGCAGAATTTGATTAGCAGCCAGGATATCGCAACCCCATTCGACTGTGATTATCGCGCGATCGATTGACTGGTAGATTGTTAACACAGGTGTTTTTCCCATTGTTTCACGCTCCATTTCGCTATCGAGTAAAGCGCGATCAGTTTTATCGACCATCGTTCTAGCGAGACAAGTTTCATTAGCGACTGATTGTTCATCGAATTATTCGTAGAAGAGGGAAAAATACGATGCATGCCGAGATGGAGGGGGAACGGCCGGTCTAACGAAGTAGGTACAACAGCGACGCGAATGGAGCGAGTTAGCGACGCTTTGTTACAATTATCGTTGGTTGCGCGCGCTGCAGGATATTTAATCAAAACGTAATTGCGATTAATTAAGCCGTAGGATAATAACAAATAATATAGATGGAGGCCTCTTATTAGAGAGGCGGCACGGGCCGATGCGCCACACCGGCCGTCTACGAAATTATGCCCTGCGGCGACGCGAGGGTGGCAAGGGGTGCACGGGGTAGCGGCGGAGGATTTTTTACGGCACGCAATTACGGTAGGTCGTGCGCGAGCGCGCCAAACGCCAGGTTATAAATCCCGCAAATGGAAATAGTTGCCGGCTTCCCCGAAATTAAATCGACCGGCGACATTTCGAACTATTTAAGTACCATGGGACACGAATCGCAATTCCGAGCGACAGCAACGCCGGTGGTTAGCCAGATAAATGCAGAGCTACATCCCCCCGCGATGCAGTTCCAAGCGGTTGCATCCGAGCTGCCTTGAAATTCGTACTGCCGCGGCTTCGGTTAAACCATCCGCATTTTTTCCCTATTTTTACCGAGGGCAAGCAGTTGAGTATGCAGATGCTTTATGCAATTCCCCTACTACTGGTATTATGTTCGGTATGCCGGAGAAAGAGTCTGCATTGATGAAGTGTAATTTGCAAAACTCCAGCACCATCTTCACCTGTTTCTGTACCTATGATCGGGTTGCAACAGTGTAGCCTCCAGCAATATTACCACTTTTTGCGCCTCCAACACGCCCATAGCTCAACTGCAGAGTACAAGGCAGCAAAAAGGCTGCGAAGCTCGATCGGTCCGAAGGAAAAACGCAAAGACACGCGCGCCTATCGAGCAACGGATGACTTACAAGTCACGGCAGCGTCGATTTCACAGTTACAATTTTACGATCGGGGATTCCAGCAGTCAGGGCGAGGCCTGGATCCCCTGCCGTAGAAAAGGAGCACCCCGCGTATCCGGTAATAACGATAAATAATCGTAAAAATCCACTATCGTTCACGGTTGGTTAACCTCGCCTCTTCCCGTCGACGGAGGGCAAAGGCAGCCTCCTAAGAATTCAATGCGCGGCCCGTCTAATAAATATTTCTTTCCCGACGCGCGACACACGAATACACAATGCCACACACACGCGCGCGCGCGCGCGCGCACTCGAGACTCCCCCTTCCTGTTCGCGCGGAGGTACGTACGCCCTATCATATAAAAGAAGATATACTCGAACGAGAAAACATTACGTACCATCCAGAGTTACGTAGCAAAGTTTCAGGGGGTTGGAGTTGAATGGAGGATGGTTTTCAAGATTTCGGCGCTGCTAAAACGGCAGGGGCGGAGAAGAGCAGGGTAGAAGGTCGTTTCGTTATCTTGGTCACGTCTCGTCTGGACCCCGTGGGCGCGTTTCCTCAGTGGAAAAGAGATACTCGAATATTTGTTGGCCGACGAATCTCTCGGCGATCTATAACCGCAGAATCTATATACGCGTGCACGCGTACGTGCCACCCCTTGGCCTCGGCCTGCCGCAGAATATAACCGAGATGCATTACCCTTGCGCGCCGCTTTTAAATCACCCGTAATTTCGTTCCGAAATTCCGCCACGGCGAGCCGTGAGTTCACGCCAGAGGATGTTACGATCTCGTCGGTGACACGGGTCTCCATGGCTTTCCATCCCCGATATTATCGTCCGCCTTGCGCTCGTTCTTTCCCTCGTTCGTTAAAATTCATGGTGTTTCCCGTCGGGGAAGCTCAGGCTCGCGAAAAATACACGGAACTTTGGTGAGCTTCCAAAGTGAAAGGGGAATGAATATCGAGGAAAGACCAGCCCAACGGTTTTCTCCTCGATTTTCAACATCCTCGTCTCGTGATCGTCGGAAATATTAAGGAGATACTACCGCCGAAGACGGAAGATAAATCTTCTCGAGTGGTCGTTTTTCTATCGGCCTGGATACGATTCGTCCGCGGGCGAAGGCAGACCTAAAGGATTTAATTGATTTCTTTCCTTCGGTCGGGTCCTCATCAATCTTCCCCCGCGATACGTCACGAATATATCTGTTATCTCCAGCAGCAGATAATCGGTAGTTGCGTAAAATGATTAAACGCCGCCCATTACTCATCGCATCGTTTCCCTCCAGCCGCGGGTTACGCACCAAACCTGAACCCATAAAACGATCAGAAACTTTCACCGAGCTCAACCCCTCCTTCTGAGAAGCTCTTGCGATCAAGGAGGACGGCTTTTAATTAGGGGCGACGCGGTAATTTCGAGTCGGGGTCGGAGGATAAGTCTGTAGTGAAAATTAGACGAGCGTGGATACGTTTTTGCTTGTTAGCGACGACGAGGTCTACTGTGACGAGTCGCCTATCCGTAGAACTTCTGAAACGATCCTGTGTCCTTTCCTCTTGCTCCCCGTCAAGGGCGCGAAAAATAAAAAGTAACGCCAGGGGAAGTTCTCCGTTGAAAGGACAGGCAGTGTACATTTACAGTCGAGGAAAAGTTGAATCATTCCGCTGATGGAATAAGTAGCGCAGCAATTTAGCTCGCGAGGAAGTCCTGGCAGATCTCGGGGGTCGGAAAAACATGAGGAGATAAAGATAGGTAAGCGAAGATGGACGGATAAAGCGAGAGACGGTGCGCAGAGGGGATCGACGAGGGAGAAGCGACTCGGAACTTATAATGGAATCATCTTGCTGGCCCGACCTTACCTAAGGAAGCCGTGGGTCCGCGGAGAGAGCCCATAGAAAACTAGTTCCCTGTAATTCCTCCTTTGATGGGGAAGCGACTGCATCCAGTCCCTCTCGAGCTCGTTGTGGATACTCCGACACACGGTGGATACGGCAGGCGAATGGGATCGCGCTCGACCGTAAACTTGACACAATTGTACCCCTAGACGTAACTCGGGATTAGCACAATGGCTCTGGCTGAGCTTCTGTCGCGCATTGTCTCTCTTATTTCTTCCTCCTTGCCTCGCCAGTCCATGCGAGGACTCAGCCACGCTCCGTTCCCTGCGAATCCAGCGCGTGTGTGAATTCAGAGTAGACTGGGATGTACAGAAGGAGGAATAGAAGAACGAAGGAGAATCGAGAACGCGGTTATTTGCAGGGTTCGATTTCGTTCTCCGCTGGTAGCAAATGGAAGGACATCGGAGCATTCCTTCCAGCTAATAAGATCGTGTCGACCAGACGAACGAGAGATGTACGAGCGAGGCACTCGGTTAGCTTGTTGCCCGAATAAAATCGCCAGCAGGCTGGATTGTGCTAAACGCGGAGGCCGCAGAGAAAAGAATTCCAAGAAAAGGGCACAATAAGATGCCGGAGAGATACACCGTCTGTAGAATGGGGAGATAGATGCGCGGATAAAGGGAGATGGACACTGATACGCCGTGAAGGGAGAGACAGGAAGGGGACGGATGCGAGCGCGCGCGCAGAGATAAATGGAGGTAAAAGTGGCATGACAAAGAAGACGCGCTCGTTCCCTGGAGCACGGAGAGCACGGGGAGGAAAGGTGGGACCGTATTGAATCGGTTCATAGGTTTACAGCCGACCACCATTATTTTCGTCGCGCATTCTGGACCCATTGTATCGGGGCGTGAGGCTGTAGAGTGAGCATCTGCCTCCCTCCGATCTTCTCTGCGACACGCCGGCTGCTTCGAGCCACCTTTTCATCTAGAACATGCACACTAGCCTGCGAAATCTTCGCAGATTTCGCAATCCAAAACAAATTTTCAGGATGCCTTTCGCAGAACGTAAACACCTATTCTGATGCCTATTTAGCTCATGGGTACCCAATTCATTCGCCATCACTCTCAAATCATCGAATCTTCGAATCTTCGAATCTTCGAATCTTCGTGGAATTTCATATACCTACTCCTTCCTCTGAATTCTAACACCTGAGAAGGCTAGTCTTACACAGCCTTTCCTGCAATGAAGATTGTGTTTATATTACCACAATTTTCAACAATTTCGCACAATCTTCCGAGCAAGTTTTATGTGACGTTTATGAAAATCACATATCTTCGATGAATACGTAAAAGAGCAGAAACCCTAAGTAACTCGGTGTTAAAACGCAGGGCAATTAAAAACAACGTAAACCAGCGACCATAAAACCGAGTCCCTCCCTTTCCGAGCTAGAGACCATCATGATATGATTTAATCGATGCTTAATTAAGCACGTGAGCTCTGCGAGGCTGACCCGTTCAGGGATGATCCATTGGCGAACAACGACTTTGAGAACAAAGTAAAAACTATGCTCCATTAGCGCGTGTACCCTGGGTAAATACGTAAACTGAGAGGATTTATCGCTTTCATAAAATTCCCTTGCGGCCAGGTCAAAAGTTAATTTCCCGGAGTATTGACAAAAACCCAACTCGAACTCAGCGTGAAGAAGCGCTCCCTTTTTCCTCGTCTGACTACGTATAGCTTCGTAAAGTCACCAGAGGAAAAACTGACCGGGAAATGGTCTATTTTCTACCAAAGCCACGAGAAGAACTGGTCTGACTACAGTTTTGATTCTACCTTTGCGATTCGTGTATGCAGCTGCAGCGCCAGTGGGTTTAATTTGATATTAGCGATGTATTCCGTATCAGATCCATGTTGATTCACGTTCGCTATTAGTCCCTCCTTCACTCACTCTCCTACTAATCGATATTTTCGTTCATCTATTAATCCCATAATTACAAAGATAAAACCTCCAAAAGAGACGGCATTGAAGAAGGCTAAAATGAGTTAAGAAGTTCCATTAAGTCACCGTGTGGCTCGTCAGCTTCTACGTGATAATAACGCGCATCGTAACGATGCTTCGTCGATGATTACGTTAAGTAAACTATCGCGTAACAAGATCTCTCCTTCGCTCCCTCTAAGGAACGTTCAGGCCAAGGAACAATGGCGATCTTTCCTCGTCCTCGGTGATTTTCCTCGGTCCCTCTGACACAGCCGATATCGTGACGCCAAGAGACAAAGAAAAGTAATTTTGCGAGCGCGATGTTCTTCCGCGGAGGCGAAAAGCGTCCCCGAGTCCCGCAGGAAATTTGAGCAAAGACTGGGATCGCTTTTCTCGGCTGCCTCCGCTTTGTTCTTTGTCTTAACGTTGAAATTTACTTGTTGCTTACCACTGACAGCGCGATTTTGTTCGCGGGGAATCATCTTACAAACTTAGTAACGAATATATCTTGTATTTTCGTGTGTTATTAGTACAGTTTCAAGAAATATGCATTAGTTAGGCACATGCATGTTTTGGAGAAGCTTGCTAAGAGGATGAGACCTTCGTTGCATTTAGAATTGTTTGGAACATGGGTTATGATGCTTTATCATCATTATGAATAGCTTCTGTGTCGTCTATCTGACTTGGTCCTCTTCGTGACCCAAGACTCCCTTTGTACGATAAGCCGTAGTTCTGCTGATATCCTTGATAATAATAATTGCTTGACTACCGTGCGAAGAACCGTTTAGTTCCTCGATGAATCACTCGCCCAATTAAGAATTCTGATGGGTCACCAGAGATAGTAATTACTTTTTAAAAAAGCAGAGTCTACGACCCTTTGAAATACCACCTTGAAGTCAGTGAATAACGAGAGAGGTATTGAAATGTAATAATTCTGCAGCGTATCAACAAGGGCTTTATTCGCACGAATCATTAAATATTTGCACCATCTTGTATTGGAAACGATCGAACTGGATCGTTTCGAATGGAACGTAGTCCGATGGAGAATAGGCCATTTACCTTCAGCGAGAATGTATTCCGTTTATTAATTAAAATGCTGCCGTCGAGCGCTGGTTTCCTGTGTTTTGCTCGTTCGGAATTTGCGTAAACATGGAAAACAGTTTCTAGCCGAGAAAACGGCATGGCGTGGCAGTCATCCACGTCGGAATCCAGTTTCATTTCGCACTCGACTCTCTCCACTCTGGAGAGCCGCGCAACTTTGGATTACGGCTGCCAGCGAGTTTATCCCGAAAAATCAATCGGAAGCTCCCCGTCAGGAGCCAACAAGGCTTTGTGAAATTTGTACTTAGAAATTCCCTATTCGAGGAACGTGTCGAAACTATCAAAGCGAGGAATAATCGATTTGAATGGGCCGCGCGCGCGCGCGCGCGCGCGACACCACCACCCTTTCTGACCACCCAGGCCGCGTGAAAGGAAACGTTTCTCGCTCGACCATTTCAGAAGGAAGCTATTTTTCTTCGAGGCGAGGTCTACTAGCGTGTCCACCGCGCAATTAATCCTAACGAAAGGCTGACAGAACCTACGAAAAGGCTGATTAGAGAAGGAGAAAAAGGTACCCAACCCTGACTTAATGATCCATTCCTTTGGATGAACCATATCCTCAGAAGAAACAATTAACACGAAGGTGTGACGAATTCAGACCGTAAATTATCGATTTCTCGACCGCATCAGTCGCGACTCGAGGCCGTTTCCTTTGAATTATATGGCGGTGTTAATGTCCCATCACTCCAACCAGAGGATTCCTTCGAGTGAACTCTGTTTGCCGAATAAATTAGCAGCGAGGGAAGGGAGAAGGCTCGTATACGTATTCTTGATCCTCCTGCAAGCCGCCAAAGACGCCGACTCCATTCTAAAGCACTTTTAATTAAAAGAAACCCCCGAATCAGAAAATATTTTTCACGCGTAATCACTACTGTGCAAATTACAGCGCTACTCCGTTGACACTCAGTAGAGTGTACATTGCATCGATGGTAATGACGAAAAAGGTAGCACTTTCGTTTCTAAATTCCATGGGACTCGACGTGAAAGCTGGACGATTAACTCAGAAGGGTCGTCGAAGTTGAGTGCGGAGGTTCTGGCGAGGCCAGAAGGGACGATTATCAAAAGGGAAACGGGGGAAAAGAAGGGCAGGTCTGATGGAACAGAGACACGCACGCGGAGCCCCAGAACTGGAACGAACGGAATGAAAATTACACGGTAGATTTAATAAAGCGAGGATCATACGGGGATCCGCGGGCGTGCGCGTAATTTCGTGCGCAGCCTCCGAGTCTCTAATGACGGCTCCGTACCCACGGGAGTAAGCATCGCGTTCGGATTTTTCACCTCCGCCTTCGGCGTCGTTTCTCGTTTTACCCGCCGTCAGCTCCGAAACCTTGTCCGTCCGCCACGTCCCTCGGGAAGACAGTTCTTTTTTTCCACCGTTAATTCATACCGTCCAACGACCGCTCGGATTCAGTCTCCTCCGCTCTTCTCTCCCTCCTTATTCGATTACACAAACCCGCAAATTATCGAATGCCCGACGCGCCAGTCCGTTTCCATCCAGTTTCTCCATTGTGCTCGGTGCGCCAACGATGGGAGCTTTGAATATCAATAAGCTGCGACCGGGATAACGAAGGAGAAATTTTATTGGGGCGGTCTGCTTGTCGCTTTGCCACAAGTGCATGCTTTTCAAATTCTTTCCTCGTTTTAGCGGACTTTCAACACTCTGCTAAGTCAGATCTCACGAGAATAAAGTGCTTGCTGGGAAAATTTAACGAGTAGCATCTATACAAAACAAGTCTATTCAAAGGCCAATGATTTCCACATCCCACTCAAGGCGGTTCACCATAAATTTAACGGTAGAGTATCTGAAATCCAAAGCTACCCTTCGTTCCAGGTTTTCCCGTCACGCTCGATACTCCCATTCCACGTCTCGTTACGCCGTCATTGTTGCCGTTGAAAACGAAGATGTTATGATAGTCTGACGGCCCGTTTTGCGGAATCCCCGACAGAAAGGAAGAAAGGGAGAGAGCGGGAGGAAGCTGCGAGGCCGCAGAGACACGACGAGCCCCCAGCTCCTGGCCCACTGCGTTCGATCCCTCTCACGGTTATCTTCCTCTGAATGGCGAGCACGGGCGGAGGGGGCAGGGCGCTGTGCCTTTGCCGTTTTGCTCGTTTCAAAGGCCCCAGGTCGACTGACACTTCGATGACAGGTAGAGTGGCCGGCAATTGAAATAACAAGGGAACGTTAAGGAGGAAACGTAGACTGCGTCGAGGAAACGGGCACGTCGAGGCAGAAGGGAGGAACGGCTGTCTGAATTTCGAAAAGTTTGTTTGAAAAGGAATCCGGCCGCGATGCTTCGCGGCATTCGTCTTCCGTCCTAGATCCGACGAATTGCAAAGCGCCCTGAAAAATTGTCCTTTTCAAACTCGTCGTCGAGCGTAACAATGCCTCGTGCTCGCCCATGCGTTCTCTTTCTCTCTCTCTCCCTCTCCCTCTCCCTCTCCCTCTCCCTCTCCCTCTCACCACTACCCATCCCCCTCGGATATTATCGTTCCTTTCGTATGAATTAAATGGACGGGCTCCGCGAAAGCTCGTAAATAATTCAGGACTACAACCGGCGGGGCTTGCCAGTCGATACCAGCTTCGAGGGCTTCCGCGGAAAATCTTGAACAGGTACCAGCCACTTTTTTCCAGAATCTCGTTTCGAGGGTGTACTATGAGCTGTCTCGCGATACTTATGGGGGTTGTTCGACGAGAACAGGTTACCCAATGCGAACCTAACTTTACTGTGAATTCCTGGCCTCACGGCTTACCACTCCGATCTCGGAACGTTCATGCTGAAAATTCACTGCTGTGTATTTTTTCATGTTTCGAAGAAAAATGCCTAATCTTGACTATAACGAAAGAAATAATTGCACTCGTGCAGAGAACAATATTAAATCCTTAGTACAGTGTTTTGGAATCTTGCAAAATTTCTAGCGAAAAATATCAGTCGAACCTACGGAATTATACGATGAAAAAATAGCATTCACCCCGTCAAATATCCCTGTCAATCTCGGCAGCGACCGTTTAACGTATCCATTAATCAGACACAAAGGAAAAATCTGCGAGCGGCGCTGGCAAAAAACGAAAAAGTAATTAACGCCAAGGGCGACTACGCTTTGCCAGGACGAACCTGCAAAATCATTGAGCGGCAACGCAAAGCCGCGGAGAGAGAGGGAGAGGGGGAGAGAGAGAGAGAGAGAGAGAGAGAGAGAGAGAGAGAGAGAGAATTCAAAACCCGAAAAACCCCGGACAAAAGCTGTCGGTCGCCATGGGCGTCGTCGTCCATCCAAAAATTTTCCACCCCCATTGAAGTTGTCGTCGTGGGGCCTCATTGTCGAGCCTATTCGATTTCGACGTAACACCGTAACAAATTTGCCGTTGGTACCCTGGCATAATTGCCTTCGTTTCTCTCCTTTTCAACCACGCCGACCCCTTCACCCTCTGCCACGTCGGTTGGCTTTATGTCGGCCGCGGAAAATATTCTGGGGGTAACACGGCGAACGCATAATCTCTCGCCGCCACGACCAGTCATGGATCCAGTTTCCCGGCAGCCCGTCGTTAAATCGGCCATATGCTTAAGTCTGGTCACGTTCGCGTGATTCCGCCTGATAAATTGATTGCGTTTCAGGATTCTCCACGGTGTCGCGCAGCTGTTGGTGCAGAGCTGGCCCAATTTATAGGGGTGTGCGCCCTTGTAATACATCTCGGGCAAGACAATTGGAAGGAATGTGAAATTGTAAAAGTAGGGGGGTTGAAAGATAGCAGCGGACTGGAGGATACAATGAAATGTATTTTCCTGGTCGTAACATCGGAGATCGGACAAAGAGCAACACAGGCTACGGGGCAGGGCAACGTGACTTTGTATATCGAGGAAATACGTGAGCGAAGGTTGGCTAATTCGATACGGCTGCTCGCGGAAAATTATTCTGGCGCGCAGGCTGCGCGAGAATGTTTTCGTTTCATAAATAAAATGGAGCGGGTATCTGGCTGCAGGGGACACGATAGACCGCGTCGAGTTTACACTCATAACATCTGAAAGTTTGCGCCGCTGGCCGCGTTAAGGTCAGTCTGTTATTTCCGCTGGCCGCGTTGCTCTTTCGTGCAGTTCCGTTTCCTCACCCCCTCGTCACCCCCTGAATAAACCATCCCTCGTTTCTTCGGTAAGGTTTCGAATCGAGTCGACTCGGAGTGATTCGCAAAAAGTTCGGTCCAGTTTACGGAAAGCGCTTAAAGAGAGGAGGATTGAAAGGGCCGCGGAATTAGTGGTCACGCGGCGAGGGTGGACGTTGCAACGCGAAAGCGTATCGATTTATATGGAGCCATGAATCTACTAAAATTCTAGTCCCTTCTGGTGAGTCATATCCGATCCTTTGCATTAACCGAACAACACGCGAGGGGAAAAGCGCAGTAAAATGGGGATCCACGCGGAATGGTTCGTAAGAACGTCGACGAGGGGGCGGAGACGAAAAAAAAAGTAATCAACGTAGTCATATTTTACGGAACCTGTATACACACCCGCCGTATTACGCTGTACGGCCATGATAAAAATACAACGAACGGTACTGTGAAAAATTTTGCCGGGGAGAGGAAAAAACAGTCTGATATAATATTTTCTCCTGGCAGGAATAAACATTCGTGTAATTTCTGTGACGTGCTCGTCTGCTAATGATTAAAACGGCCAGGTCGAAGGGAAGTCTTCGCAAGGGTGAAGGGAGATAAATTTTTACTCTGAAAATTGTGAACTCCTATTCTGAGAGAGCAGCTGCAGAAAAATGAAGCTATAATTTTTCAAGCTAGAATTATGATTAAGCATTTACGAAGAATATAAAAAAGTATGCCAGCTGGAGGGTTCTGAGAGGATCATGAAGACGTCTCTGGTCCAAGACACACAGTGGTCCTTTCATCGACTGCACTCCGTCTGTTCTCTCAAATTGCCTATTAAACGACACACGAGGAGCCCACCAGTGGTATCTAGCACCAAACGCAATCACATAAATATCCAGGAATTTTCCCGAGCCAAGCAAGATTCAAACAGAATGTTGAAACGATAAGAAAAACACTGACAGGAATTTCAGAGAGCCGAGGGAAAGCTTGTACCTCCTAAGTTGAAAAGCAGGAGAGGGTCCACAAAGAGCCGAGAGTAACGACGAGATTGGAACTAATAAAAAAGGCGGGCGAAGGAGAGAGTAGAAGTTCGATAAGATAAGAAGCACGAAACGCGTATTAAAAGTGGAAGTAGCTCTTAAGTAAGACGCAAGAAGCTCTCGGTGATGACGAAGTTGGACAGCACAGCCGGCACAGCCGGCACGACAGGAATCGTCGAGTGCTGAAGCGAAGAGATGCTTTCCAAATTGACCAAACACGCCACCGAGATAAGTCTGTTAACGACTTTACCGAGAAGCCGTGTTCCTGAGCGCGGAAACGCTCCGTCAAGGAAACAGGAAAAAAGCACGGCGATGCGATGGCGAGTACACGCGCCTGTACGCGCGGACCCACGGGGCTAAAAGCGCCATAAAAATTCTCGCTGTTCAAATATTGCGCAGATGCAGGTGCTTTCCGGGCACGGGCAGCGAAGCTGATAAGATTAGAAGAATGTCTGAGAACGCACCGATGTCGTAAAAGTGCGAGCTCTACGCGCCAAGCATCCTCCGCAGCGCACCGACAACCAAACAGTTATTATTTTATCCGCGTAGGGAAACATTTAATCAAACATTTATCTTTTTTTCAATGACTAAAAATACTGATATCATCGTTAATGAGCAACGCGAAAAACATGGGAACGGAACGAATAGGCAAATATTGACCGTTTTACACGGTTTCCGTGTTCATTTTCCTCGGTAAAGCATGCTTTTAAAGGGCTCTTTTCCCCATCCAGCAAATGGAATTATGTTATATTAAAGTGCAGCCGAATGAACATGCGAGCTTCGCAGATACGAATTCTCGATAAACTCTTGCCACTAGCGGTTTATTTCTCTTCTAATTTATTTTCAACAACTTTTCTTTTTAATGGATAAAAATTAAGAATATTCAAACTTGTCGAAGTAGTTCTATTACCCCCTTCACATTTTTCATAAACTTATAGTTTTCATTGCCCCGAGAAAAGTAGCTGTCAGTTTTAGCATTAATGAAAATTCACTGCGATCTACGGGAGCCCAGTTGCGAAGCAACTGCATAATCTACTAGATCATAAAAGGGATGCTTCATGCCCACAGCAAATGGAGTTTTCGAAGGGTTTCGCGGGAAAGGCGTGCACAATACCGATCAGACGGGAGGATAGATGCTTTGAAACGAGAAACATGGCCTGGTGGTCTCGTAAAACATCGTGCTGACAATGAGAGGGCACCGAGGGGTGACGGTGCAGCCGCGACGGAAGTGCATTCCGCTGGGGACGGCGGACAATGCAACGCGACGACACAGCAACGACTGATACGCCAATCTGAGGATGTAATACTACGGTTGTCAATACGCGGATACGTCGAGCCAGTCGTCTTTCCTACATCCGATCCGCGCTGACACGAAATGGCTGTTGGGATATCGCGAAACGTTCCTGTATTCACGCGCGAACGCATCATTTTATTGTCTCCTCTTGACGCGGATGGTGCTCCCCTCACCCCTCAACCTTCTTTTTCCATTTCGATATTTTTATCGTTTTCAATGATCGCTATCGGTGAATCGCCGATTAAAAAATTACTCTGCGAACTAACGATAAGTGTATAACGGCGAACCACGTCTAAAGATACGAAAGAGGAGTCTCTAAACTTGCAAGACGACATTGGAATCCCCCCCTGCTGTCAGACAGCGATGCTATTCTTCCGGCGTGCGTGCAATTAGAATTCAGGCACGCCTCCGTGTACTAAGGATCGTAAAGTTTATCGTGTAATTTGCGTAATATGCGTAGAAAATTCTAATGAGTATGGAGCGAGCACGGTCGCGCGGTTTCTTTCAATTAATTCTCGAGTGCGCCCTTTGATGTCTGTGACTAAATATACAATCGAGCATTAAATGCGCTCACGGCCGGAAATGTGACGGAGGATCGGAGACACGCAGGCAAGAAGCAGGAAGTTCAGTCAAAGATTAATTAAAACTAGATTTCATTCACGTCTTCCCGCTCTTCTGATTTCAATGTTACGACTTCAAAACCGCAAGGCTTAATTAGAGAAAGAGAAAGGAGACCTAAAGGTTCACTTTTAAGCAGAACAAGGTACAAAATGCGTGCTGAAGGCTTTCAGAATTTAATCTGAAGTAATATTGCCACGTATCTGACTTTCATTGGGGTGAAAAAAGCCAGGAGAAACGAGACGGAGGTTGATTTTCACGGCTTTAAAATATACTGGAACACACGATCACCCTCCAGGAGGTGAGGGCGTGCCAGGGAAAAAAGGCGACGAAGCAGCGGGTATGTACAAATCCCCTTTTAATTTCTAGCGTTCCTTTGAGGCTGGGAAAACGCAAGGACCGCTGGTAATCCCATTTGTCTTCCAGATTCGATCCAGCCGTTGTCAGGTACAAATGTAAAAGGTTGCACGAACAGGTACACGATCGCAGCTTCTACCTGTTCCCCGGCTAGACACCTCGAGACAGTCCCCCTTTTCCTTTCTTTTCTTTTTCCGTTCGACTCGCTTTCAGCCCGGATTACCGGTCGGTTTTTCCCCCTGGTGAAAGTTCGCGAAGCGGAGAAACGTTCTCCGTCCACGCAATTAGCAGTCGAAACACGTACGTTCGCGGAGAGGCCGAAGGGAACGGGGGAGAGATTTGGACGATCGACGTCGGGAAAGTATTTTTCACTCGGCGTGGCAATTTTTATCCCACGGGCCTTTCATCCACGTCTTCGTCCGGCTCGCTGTCGCTGAATAACACATAAATACAACGGAATAACGACTAAATTACGCGGAGTACATTTTAGAGCGCCCTATGAAGTAGCTTTATGACGGTGTCCCGACATCGAATAGAAACCCATTTTTTCCCCTTTTAGCCCGTGCCCCCCTCGACGCGTACATCATACCTACTCGAAATCGAAACTGACAACAAAACCCCACCGCTGAGCGTATGGCGTGTAATAAATCACGGTAAAAAGACCGCCCTTTCTTCCCCCCGTTGCGAACCTGACGAAACCCTAGCCTCTCTTTGGCCGTCTGCCTTTTCGGGATCTGATCTTACGGGGTGCCTCTCGAAGAAAAGACGAAACCGTGGCTCCTCTCGCAACTAGATCCTCCTACGAATATTCGAGACGTTCAAGAATAAACCTCTCTCCGCATGCGTCGCGTCTTCATGGATTTTTACGGAACGAGCAAAAATTTCAAAACATCCCTCTTGCCTGCGCTCTTCCCTCGAATCAGATGGAACGATATCGCGCTCCTCGAGGCGAATACATTTTTGCAAATCGCAGTTTACCCTCGCAAAGAAGTGGCGCGACGACGGCGGTTTGCCATCGACATGGGTGCGAAGCTACGATATACATACTGGGTGGGAGTTAAATAAATAACACTGATTTTTTTATCCCCTCTCTGAATAAAATGTGAGTTTTAGAGTAGACCAACCTAGAGTATTATATTTTCTACTTTCTTTCGCACCCTACGCAATGTGTTCAGATTCACGCAATGTCCGACTAATATATTTTTCCCAGTAATCCCTTAATACGAACTGATATCCAGGATTGCTTCAGGAGAACAATCTGGACCCATATCGATGCGGCTTATCAACGGATCAGCCGCTAATGGAAACGTCCGAAACTCAGAGGCGTGAATGCGCCAGCTGACCGGATAAAAAGGGAGCACTTGGTCCTTTCCACCCTTCGAACTCTCCACCCTCGAGGTGACCGACCACCTCGTGGACGGAGAACAGCTGAAACTGAAGTGTGTCACGCGAAAGTTAACGCGCCTGGTCGTTCTATGGTGAATGCCCTTCCAATCCGAGGAAAGGGACATTGTCGCAAAATTTTGGGGGATCGATCAATTGACTTTCCTAATTTCCTCGTGTACCGTGATACAATGCTGCTTGTTACAATATTTCACCTCGCATAGGGTGTCACCCTTCCTAGGAGGATTGTTTTAGAATCGATCCGTGGGCAAGGACTCTTTTCACGTTGGATGAAACGACGTTGATTGGCGGAGCAGACGCGTGGTTAGTCTCGTTAGTCGATCGCATAATAGAAGGGAAATTACACGAGTTAGAGCGAAATAGTTACTCGAATTTCTGGTTCAAACTGACTACTGGACATTACAGGTTTCTTGACTCAAAAACCATATATGTATATAATAACGATGACTAGATCAAGAAAGCTTGAAGAGCATTCTTCTTCTAAAACAAGAATTGATCGATCTAAGAGGATTTTAGAACGTTTTCTAGAACGTTTTTCAATCCAGTAGGATTGCACTCGTGTCACAGAATTGATGCCGAGCTCTCGTCTACGTATAATTGAGAGGTGTTAGATGCATCGTACGGAGAGGTGAATCAAGAACACGTTGACGTACCCTAGTCAATAGGCTGTCGTGGAAATGCACCCTAAAGATAGTATTGAATTAAGAACAACAACGATGCGCGGCAATAATCGATGAAAGGCAACGTGCTCGTTCGTTATACACGTTTTACGCAATTCAAAAGCAAGCAACGCTCCTTTACGCGCTGCTGGCATAGGGCCATCCCTGATAAAGGCGAGTTAATTGGTAAGTGGGTGAGAATTGCCATGGACATGGGGAGGCGACCGATCAATAGAGTTTTCTAATTTGACTCGACGACAGGCAAGCCTGCCTGCCTGCCTGCCTGTTCGACGACAAATTTAACACTGCATGTGTATACTTTCGAGCCGGGTCCATATGTCCCCACAAACCCGCCCGTCGAAGATGACCCCATTCATGGGCTCGATCACAATGGCGCGAAATAGTAGTGCCGTTAAATCAGGCTTGTAGGTCGGAGCTTGCTTTCAATGGCACGGCTACACGAATCTCGTTAGTTTGTCATTCGAAAATGATATATAATTTTCGACTATTGCCGTCGTTACAGGGAAAGGTGCAGCTCGAATTTCAACTTTAGGAACAAACCGAATCGTTTAAGCGCCGCTATAAATCTGATCAAGTCGCGAACATCAGAGAGACTACTTGACGTCGAACACTACAAAGCTACGAGACACTGAGGGACTGACGATAATTTTTTGTGTGGGAAAAATGGCTGCCAGTGGCAATCAACCGGGTGAATTGTCGCGATTAAAATGGTTAACAGTGAATCTTTTTGCTGAGCAGAGAGAAAGCAGAATGAAATGAGCGTACTTTAGACGTTGATGTAGGCGGGGGACGGACGACGTTTGGAGTAAACATTATTCGCGATAAAATAGCAATGGTAAAGTGCATTTTTTGGAACGAGGAAATTCCTACTTCCTGAAGTGCTGAGTTAATGCATATGAAACCAGCATTTTGCATGAATAAGTTCGGATAATATAATTTTTTTCAGTTTTGTATAAAATTAGGAAATGGTAGACTATTTTCAACTGGCAATTTCACATGCATCAAAACTCGGTACATGACACAATTCTTTTGTATTCAGACTTAACAATGGCTGTAGACCTATTAAAACTTCCTTGTTTCTTTTTACGAGTTCTATTTACCGTTTAAGCTAGTAACACTTAAACACCCTGTAGAGCAATTTTTTAGCCTCACCCGGCTCCCCAGGCTCCCCAGACTCCCAGCATTGTTCGCAACCGCTACATAGTCGACCGTCGTTATCCGTACGAAAAGATAGACAAAGAAGCAAGGTACGTAAGACTAAAGGCGTGAGGCAGTTAAATAATGGCTCTTACCTAAATAATGGCAGTTCTACGTCCATTGATGCTGCACCGGGGGCGGCGGCGGCGGCGGCAATGGCAGGGGTCTCTCCAAAACAGGAACAGGGGACACGTCTGGCATGGCGAACCTCAGCTTCTGCCAAAACAACTTGTCCCCCCACACCAGCACGGTGTGCGATGAAATTCGCTTCTTGAGATCGGCGTCGAGATCCCGTGGACACACACCGCCCACCAGGAGCAGGATCACCGAGCGGCCCTTCCCTTTCAGAGCGTCCCTGAGGGCCGCTTTGAACTCGAACCTGGCCCACTCGCCGTGCAGAAAGTTCTTCGACAGTACCAGGATGGTGCGCCTCGAGGAGTCCGCCGCCTCGGCGACCGCGTCGGCCACGTTGCTGCCGGCGCCAAGGTCCCGATAGTGCAGGCAGAGTCGATACGAGGTCTCGAGGCCAGGCACAAGAATCGTTGAAACGAACGCCTCGTCCACCGCGGAGTAGGAGATGTAGGCGTCGAAGGGTTTCTCCTGGTCCTCGAACGCAGCTGTCTTGTAGCAGGCTCGGAGACCGCATCTGCTGGCCGCCCAGGTTCTCAGGGTACGTCGGTGCCTGATGGCACCGCAGACGAGAGCCACCATCGCAAAAATCAGCACCGCGGTGGCCAGCAGCAGCGGCAGGTAAGCCTCGAGCGGTCGCGTCTCGATCACCGAGGTCGTGCCCGTTAATGCCGCACAATTTACGGCCGATCCGTTCGCTGGAAGAGTTATAGGCACGCCCAAGGAACAGGTGACGCTCCTCCAGTCGCTGATCTTTGCCCGGTTGTGGGACATCCACTCGCGCACGCGGTCCAGGTAAGAGCACTCGCAGCTCCACGGGTTGCTGGACAACCCGATATCAACCAGATACGGGTTCTGACTGAGCTGCCAAACGGCGAAAGTGCCCAGCCGATTGTTCTCCAGCCGTAGCACTTCCAGCTGACGTAGCGGAAGGAACGTACCGTTATCTATGTACGTCAGTAGATTGTTTTGCAGGTAGAGCTCCTTCAGGTTCTCCAGCGATATCAGCTCCACGCCGTTTAGTACGCTTATCTTGTTGTTCTCCAGATGAAGGACCAACAGTCGTTTCAGCCCGCTGAAAGTATGATTCCTGATGGCGATGATGTTGCTATCGTTCGCGTACAGGATCTGCAAGTTCTTCCGGCCGATAAACGAGTGGGAGTTCAATTCGCCGAAATTGTTTCCATCGAGGTAAACTTCGGTGGCATCCATCGGTAATCGACCAGGCAGGGTTTTGTAGCCGGAATTTGAGCAATCGACCACGTTTGCCGACCAAGATTGGTCGTGGTAGCATGTACAGTTAGTAGGACAGGTCATCTCGCAGTCGCAGGCGTCGAAGTCGCAGCAATGACAGAGCGCGAAGCAATGGGCTTTGTACGTGCAGAGAAATTGAGACGGTTTCGCCTCGAGTAACGGTATGAACGATTTGTGACGATCGTAAGGAAGCCTGCAATAGACCGACTCCAGGTCCATCACCCTCGGGTGTTGTCTCAACGACAGCGAATTGATTCTCTGCAGCCACTCGGTGGTACAGTCGCATATGAACGGGTTGCCGCCGATGTAGAACTCTGGTAATTGCCGATGGGCTGGAACTTGAGTCAAATGGAAGGCAGACAGGTTCATCTTGACGATTTGATTCGCGTACAGGTCCACCCTGGTTAGATTCTTCTTGTCGAAGAATGTCTGCGGCTCCACGGTCTGTATCAGATTATCGTTGACGAACAGAAGCTCGATAGAGTCTGGGATCGATTTGGCGTGGATCCTCGTTAGCCGGTTGAACGACACGTCCAGCGTCTGTAATCTCATGCCCTGCGGCGCGACGCCGAGATCCATAATAAGATTTTTATGCAGATCCATCCACTGCAATTTCTCGGGCAGGTAACTGTAATCGAACTGCAAGATCATGTTGTCGGACATGTTTAGCCAGAGCAGACCGGGAGCGCTCGCGAACATTCCAGACATGTCCTGTAACAGATTCGAGTCCAAACGGATCGCTTGCAACGCAGGGTTCGCGGAAAACACTCCATCCTCTACCACTTCGATCTTGTTTCGCGCCAAATTCAAGATCTGCAGAGCGGGTAGCTCGGCGAAATCTTCCATAGTGACGTTCGTGATCTCGTTCCCGATCATTCGTAATCCATAGAGGCTCGACATTCCCCGGAAGCCAGGCCTGTTCAAGCTTCTGATCTGATTCTCGCCGAGGTCCAGCGTACGCAGCATTCTCATGTCCTTGAGGGCCACTGGTATGCTGTCCAGGCTGTTTCCGGACAGATTCAGGTCCTGCATACTGGAACAATTCCGAAAGGCATCCGGGTGGATGCCTTCGAGTTGATTAGAGTCGAGCGACAGCAAGGAAAGTGCGAACAAGCCGTTCAGTGAGTAAGCGTCCAGGTAAGTTAATCGATTGTACGCTAAATCTAGCGTGTGCAGATTACTCATCGGCGCAAATGTGTCCGCGGGTATCGTCTCGATCTCGTTGTACTGCAGATTCAATATCTGAAGGGTGTATAGGTCCTTGAAGAGGGCAGGATCCAGCTTGCTGATTCGATTGTGGGATAGGTTCAAGAGAACCAGTCGAATCAGACCCGAGAACGTGGCCGAGTTCAGCCAGGAGCTGGTCAACACGTTCTTCGATAAATCCAGAGCGACCAATTGATTCATGTCCGCCACGAGGCCCGGTGACAACACGCTGATGGAATTGTTCTGCAATCGTAGCTCCTTCAGCGACTTCGCCGCATCCCTGAACATTTCCGTTGGAAGGGCAACGATTCTGTTACCAGACAAGTCGAATGTCTCCAGAGATCTCAGGCCGTGGAGAGCCTCGTCCGCGACCATGGAGATTGCGTTGCTCGACAAGTTCAAAACCCTGAGTCGCTTCAACGAGGAGAACCCGTAGGCAGGCAACACCGAAATTTGATTATTCGACACGTCCAGCGACTGCACGTCCAAGGAACATGCAAACGGTGCCGCTGTTGACTCCTGCTGACGTCGAGGATGTCTCTCGGCGACATCCCTGAATCCCAGTTCAGCGATGTCTTTCAGCATGTTCCAAGAGACGTTCAGCGTGAGCAAGTTCGATAACGGACAGAACAAGTGCTCCGGTATCTGCCAGATGTTGTTCCACGATAGATCGATCTTTTCGATCTGCGGCACCGAGTCGAAGGCGCCGCTCTCCAGCTCTAAGCTGTACTTGCTCTTCCGTCCGTTCAGACTCCTCACTGTGAGATTGCGTAGATCCCGAAGCCCGCTCAGCACTTTCGCTGGCCAGTGGACCAGCCTGCAGCCAGTCAATTTCAATGACCGCAATCTCCATAGCTGCACGAAACCGTCTACATTCAGAATACCATTCTCCAGGGTCTCTGTATCCTCGCAGATCACGTTCACAGCGGTCACGTACTCGCTGGTCGCCTGGGAGAAGTTCGTCCTGAGCAAGTCGCTGGCGATGTAACGATGAATGCAAGTGACCGAGCCATCCTGCCGCGAGTCCCAGGAACAGTGCTCGGGCAGATCGAGCCTAGGCGGAAGCTCGCTGGTCACCGCGAGCACGTGGTGCACCGGGATCAGGAGGCAGCAGTAGAAAGCCAACGGCGACACCGATCCCCCGAGACCAGCGAGCCCACGCATCTTTTACCCCACTCGTTGCCTTCCCTCGTTTCCGTTCCTCGGCTTCCTCCTGGTCATCACACGCTCCCTGTCCTAGCTGCGTTATTAACGCACGCTATCCTCGCTCGTGCACGCCCTCCAATATTTACTCCGACCGACTGACATGTGTGGCAAACGCAATCGATACGGAAACTCGTTTCAGCCCTTCCGAGATCAGATCGAGCAATCTAGCCGCCGCTGCAGCTCCTAAAACTAGTTGAGGATTCGGTCGACGCTCTGCCACGAGAGCGCTGTAACCTTCACTCGATACTTCAGTAGTTTACACTTCAAGAATCACACTTCACTCGGGCAGCGATTCGTCAGTCCACAGCGCGGCAAAAACCACTCGACCGGCTCTACTAATATTCTAAAAGCGAAATCTAGTCGCGTCTGTCGGACTTTTCCTAATTACTCCATCACCTCTATCAAAAAAATTGTAAACGTTCACGTGACTTACTTATCAACGCAACTGGCTCGATACAATAATCCGCGCGCCCCTTCATTCTTTCGTTTCAGAGGTAATCCAAGAAATCGCGGTTCGTGCGGTCCGCCAAAATATCGACTTTCTTAAATCGTCCGCAAGATGTCCCATTAGCGACGCGTGCGTGCAGATCGATACACTGTTCGAAATGTGACTTCTGTCACACCAGAATATCGTAACTATATTCAACTATTTCTTATACACGCGAGTTCTCCGTGGTAGAAGAAAAGACAAGGAACGAGAGGAGCTGAATAGAGCCAAAACCGTAACGTTCGGTACGGCGGCCACCGCGCGACTGACGGTTGAGATCTCCACAGCATCTAACTCGACGCAGCGTCCAGCAATCGTTCCTTCCCCCACTATTGGCGGCAGCACCAACACACCCGAGAGCCGGCGCTCGAGTACGAGCGAGCACGCGCCTCTCTTCGGGCGGCCATAGTGGAAGCAAGACAGCGATCATTTCTCTCCTACCGTGTCGTCCTTCTTTCTCCTTTGTTGCGGAGAAAATCGTCCACGTTCTCGTTGCTGTTCACACACGTCGTTTCTGTATATTTACACACGACGAACGAGTGTACGTTGGTGTAGCGTAAATGCGTACGAGAAGGGACGCTACCTGTTCTGTCATCTCGCTGGTCGAGTGGTCGCCGAAAGTGTTGCAAGTCTGGACCCGCGTGAACGATCGTGGACCACGGGACATCTTACACCTTCACTCAGGCCACCCTCGTCCCAACCACGATGAAACCGTACTCCGAGCTGGACGACCACCCTGCTCCAAGGAACGCTGGACGGAATATGGAATATTCTGAAACAATGATGCGATTGTCTATGGTACAATTGTCTGTCGATCGTTGCTCGTGAGTATCATTCTACGCATACTGTACCTTTCTGGGACGCTCTGTCAGTGTGCTTTTCTTTCTTCAGTTTTGTAAATTAGAGGTGCTGTTTAGAAAATAACATGGCGTTGCTAAAAGCGCGGGGTTGTGTAACTAAATTTGGCCGTGGGAGGGCGTGTATGCGCTGTAGCATATTAAGGCATTTTTTCATGTTTTTATCATTTTATATTAGGTTTTTAAATTAATCTTTTATGTTTGGGTAAAGATTAGAATTAATATGGGAAATATAGAAATACGTAATTTTTATGTGATTATAATAAAATTGTTAATTTTCTGGAAGAAATGTCGCAAAAAGACTTTATGCTATCTAGACATATTTTAACAGTGGTCACGTGATGCTACTGCGCATGTACGATCGCGCTTCTGACATTTCCCGCGCTGTCATTGTAGTGTCAAGATCGTCTTCCAATTTTTATTTTTCTTCCGCAGGAAAAACGTTTCATTTTTTCTCGTTCAACCCAGTTTGGACTCTCCTAACAAAAGTATCTCGCTGTGTCGTGCTGTTTGGTCGTTAAACAACGGAGAAGGCTCTGAAATAAGAAAATGCCAGTGGGTGAGTGCTTATTTTTTTCTAACTTTGAACATTTTTGGCTGCCATTTTATTATTTCGCACTATTTGACGTACAGATTTTACTATCAGAAATTTATTAGTCAAATTTGGTAGCCATTGCGTTATTGTGCATGACGAGAGTAATTATTTAGGTCACATATTAAAAAATGTCGAGGATTTCCACGAATTATTTGTGACATGTCAATTTTTGAAACATCCAATATTAATTTTTTCTGTACTTTTTTATCGTTCAATATTTGACATTTTTTTAGCATTTTTGTCGAAGACTATTTAACGATATTTTACGAAGTGGACACTGAATATATATTTCATCTCATAGAGCATAATCATGTAAAGTGTATTACTTATGTAATATTTTTTGTAATTATTGAAGTTCAACGAAGAAATTTGCACTAAAGAATTGCAGTTTTTAAATATTTTTTAAGTTTCATGAATAATTCGTCGGTAATTTTCAATTTTCATTCGTTTCTTTTCGAAAACTTCGTTCGTTTTCATTAGATTTTCTAAGAGTGTTCATAAAACAGAAATTTCCAAGTAAGCAAATGCACGTAGTTCGACACACATTTGCTCTCGATTTCCATAAAAACGAACTCTCGACTAACGAAACATTATCTTACAGTTTTTACTTATCTCCGCGTAAAAAATCTCTCTTGACTCGCTATAAAATACAATGCGTTTAAAGTTTTATAACCGTTCTCGATATCGTGAGTTAGTATCGTATCGTGAGGTATCAATAGGGGCAAAGATCCATCGCGAAAACGAGGTGGAGAAGGCGATTCGACTGCCGAACTCGCACGAAGGACTTCGAACCGGTCTCTCCTCTCCTTTGCTGCGATCGCGTTTCTCTATCGCGATCCACGCGATATTCAGAGCACCACCCCTGTCGGTGGATCGCTCATAAAAAGGTTTCGATCAATTTTTAAGTGGTCAGAGCCGACCATCGGGGTTTTCTGTTTCTCTTTACGATCCAGGGGGAACGAGCAGGCGGAGGGTGGGACGGGGAGGAAAGGGTAGACGTATTTATACGCGCATCGGCGAGGCTCGCGAACCTATCGAGATCTTCGATTTGTGTGTAACACGACCGACTGACTCCGCAGGATCGAGTCCTTGATACCGCTCTGAATAAGCCCCGCTGATTCATTCTTGTCCACCCGTCGGGACGGACTCTCCTCGACTTGATCGATGATGATCCAGGATGATTTGTATTGTATATCCCCGTCTCGGTGAATTGAATTTCGGGGAATTCCCGTCCGAGCGCGATAAACAGCTTCGAAAGATGCGGAGATTAGACGGCATTACGCCTCTTTCGATTAGGAATCACCGATAGAATGCATGGAACCTCCCACGCCGCGCGGTTCTCGATGCATTTCACACGAGATTCCGTGGGATTTCTTGTAAAGGAGATCGATCACAGTCTCTTAATTGATGCACATCGAGATTCTCGGCTGTGTCACCTCTTGGGGAAATTATTCATCGTTATTGCTCCTCTCCATTTGGGGTTGCAGTAATCCACTAGAAGTTCGTTTAATAATTAACTCAGGGTGGGACAAGTAACGAGTAGACTTTCTGGATGCATGAGCTGTAAATTATAACGTTAAGATCGAAGAGTCAGTTCTTAATTAGCGTAGCGGGTGTCCAAGAATTTTCCAGCTAAATTATAACAAGCATGAATTGTGAGGGAAGAAGTTTATCGATACAAATCTTCTGAAAACTAATCGAGGATCTCATTCGGTTAAACCTCCTGTGCGATTTTCCTCCTTTCCCATCGTTGGGAACTTTCCTCTCCAATTCGAGAATCAATTAGCAGCAGATTCAGTTTCCATGTAAGAAGGCGAATCGCATCAGCAACGCGCGATCTTGCGGAGCTGGACAGAGCGGCCGAGAATGACGATGGAAAAGAAGTTTTAATTAAAGCTAGAATAAGAGTTTAATCGAGCAAAAGGGATTAATTGCCGGAGGGGGTGGGTTAAAACGGGCCAGAGGTCAAAGGGGCGCTGCCTCCTCTTCCTCGATGATTCCTCGTGGCTTCTCGAGCGCCGAGTGGACAAGAGAGCCTCCCCCCATAAATACTCGCGTCGAATGCTCCTCTGAAAGCCCTTTCCCGTTCGCAAACAAAACCGTCCGCCTCGATACTCCGTGCTCTGCCGATGGGAACCGATGTTATTAAAAGCCACGAGCTTTCCTCCTCTCGGTAAGCCTCGTTGAGTTCTCGATCACTTCGCCAACAGGACTTTTCGTTACTGCGTATCGACTCTTTCGACGCATTGGATACTGAATGGTTCTTTAATTATTCAGAAAAATGTACATGTAAAGCTATGCTTAGGATGTCACGGGGCGTTAAATATATACACCACGGATACATTTGTCGGCTGTCCGCGGTAGACACTAATTAATCTCGGATAGAGGTCAATATTTTACAGCGGAAAAAAAGAGAGTAGTTCTCCATCAACCATCGTCAATTTCCCGGTACTCGCAGCGCACAAAATTTCACGTGTTCTCGTTCACGGGCAAACGAATGCGTGCTAAAAAGTATGGTGAACACGGTTCATCGATTTGCCCGCAGTTTTCGGGAAAAACGACCCGCCAAGGCTGGAGAAACATTCGCCATAGAATATCGGAGCCTCTGACACCCTTCGAATCGCTTTTAACGGACCCGTATACCACCGTCGATCTATGACGCCCAGAAATTCCCCGTCGCGGATAAATATGTCGGACAATAGCGTTGCTTTACGCCGATTTGATTTACATCGGATTTTCCGCCGCGGTATTTTCGATCCCGTCGAAAAATCTCCGCGAAGCGGGCTAACACAGTTGCCTTCTCGTCCATTCCTCTTTGTCAAACGAGCCCGTCACTGTCGTCGCGACACACGGCCAAAGTGTATAAAACGAATACCGTGTCACCGCCGCGAACACCTGGTCAGACATATTCCCGATGCCCCTGGTTCCTACGTCTCTCGAGCCAGGAAATACTCGCTCTAATTCCAGCTCGGCACGGTACAATTCGTGGCTGAGTTCTTACGTCGTTTGCTGGTGCAGCGTTATTGTAGAAACTAGGGTAAGCAATAGTTTCGTTTTTAAAGAATCCTAGAGAAAAGTGGCTAAAGAGAAGTAGTATTATTTTCTGGGCTTTAAATTGAATATTCTAATTGAAAGAAGTGAAGGGTTCCAACATTTCGGAAATACGCGTATTCTATATAGGATGATCGCGCACGAATTTACCGACGTATATCAGCAGATCAGAGGTTATTTTCGTAGACGTTCCTTCATCCGTCTCCAGCTATTACTCGTTTTTCTTGAAGAACGCAGGGGTGAAACTAAAAGTCGTCGAGACGGGAAAGAAATCACTGGTCCGAAAGTAATTGGCAATCAGTGCGCGACTGTCTTTCAATATTGGAACACTCGGCAGTATTTACAATTTATTGAAAGCTCGAGACGCCGGTGGACGTCGAGCCGAAAGGGTTGGAGGGGTAGGAAAATTGAAAACTCCATGACACGAGGGTGGGGTATCGGAATTTAAAGGACAATCGCGTCGAGACGTCGTCGGCGAGCCCCTCAGAGGCACCGAATCGTTTCGAATATCTTGGAATATAATTTCCGTCGCGTCGTGTTCGGTTTAAAACGTGGCCCGTGTTTCTTTCGAGTTTACACGAGAGGTGGAAAATTAATGGGCATCCTAGCAGGCTACATCCTGCCGCAATTGCGAAAAAAGGGGCGGCGGTAAAATTTTACCGTGCGTAACAGCGCACGTACGAGCGGGCTATAGTTCCAGCGAAAAGTTCGTCCGAATAAAGGGAGTCTTTGCTGATGTTGCTGCGGAAGGTGCAACGCTTCCAAACAGCCGCATTTCGACGGTATTTGCTGCGATGCAATGGAAAAAGGAGCTGGTACGATGCCGCAAATGAGACAAGCGTTTCTCGCGAGAACCACTTCCCCTTAGGATCATTGACCATCAACATCGCGTAGGTTTCAGGCATCCACGTTG
Organism: Calliopsis andreniformis; assembly: GCF_051401765.1. Lineage (NCBI taxonomy): Eukaryota > Metazoa > Arthropoda > Insecta > Hymenoptera > Andrenidae > Calliopsis > Calliopsis andreniformis. The sequence goes on along the minus strand of NW_027480432.1, from coordinate 790,722 downwards.
ATCCTCCTTCGATCTTCGCCGAAACGATCGGAGAACTCTGATACTCCGACTTGATACGCTTCGGCATAATTTGCTCTCGTTCTTCTTCCATGTGTGCAGAGGCAACTTCGTTTTTTATGAAACGTGCGGGTTGTCGAGCACTTTCTTCAAATTGATTTTGTTTTATTATCGCAGTGGCAGTCTTTCGCGAAGCGAGATGGTAGATCGATGAGGCAGATAGAATAGTGCACTTAGAAAATAAGATACTTACATCTGGGGATAGAGAAGTTCTCATTTGTTAAAAAGAATTTTATTCGCAGAATATTTTCAGCAGCGATAGGATATTTAAAAGACACCCTTGTTGCAGATCATCGTCCATTTCGGAGCGCTTCAGCCCCTGGTCGTTAGAAAAACTGATTCAACCGCAATACTGCATTCATATCGATACTAAATTCATTTCTCTTCTACCTGAGACGTAATGGCTCGTTTGAAAGCGTATACAGCTCGTTAAGAATCGTCGAAGGGAAGAAGAACAAAACTAACCTTGGCGGTAGGGGGGTAGATCGATTCGCGTGCTGTAATTTTTTCCTCGTGTTCGATCCGATTGATGCAAGTCAGATCGATTCGAGGAATGGGTCCCCTTTTTGTTAGAACCACGTTCTCGCGTCTCTACTCCGGATTCCGACGAGTCCACCCCTTCTTCCTCGTCCCCCAGTTACCCTACGTCCGTCCGATTTAAATCGATTTCTCGCCACGATGGAGACCGCTCGAATTTCGTTTTTTGCTCGCGAATAAATCGCCGTAGTGGAAACGCGTGGCGCATTAATTGAAACGCTGGCAAATCGTTTTCGACGGGTCGCCGACAAACGCCGCTATAAGGACGCTCGAAAAATACATCCGGTTCGAAATTACGGTAGGAAAAAAGCAACCGTTAAATAAAGCCAGTAAAATATTATTGGATCCTCGTTTCGGCGGCTTTTTTACGGGCGTGCGCGCGTGGCCACTGGACTCCCATCTTTTTCAAAATATCGAGCAAAACGCGGAAAAAGAGAGGAGCAGGATGGGGATGCGATTCCTTGCGCGAAAACATCTTTGCTCTCGGTCATTCTAGATTGTTAATTTGTCGCGTAGAGCCCACGTCGAATGCAACTATAGACGGTACATGATCTGGTTTCAATGGGACCAGGGACGCAGCCTCTTTCAAGCTGTACCGACACTACCTGAACGACATTTAACCGGAAACTTGATATCGGTGGACATTCACCAGTTCCGAAGCTCTTTCAATTGATCGTACCCTACACGACAAAGAGGATCAACAACGTCGTGCACCGACCGTTTTAACAGTGGTAGGAAGCTGTGCTGTCTCGAACAAACGGCCCAGAACTTGCCCTCCTTTTGGTCGTTATTGGTCCCGAGCATGAATGCTTTCGGAAAAATTCGAGACGCTACTGACCATTATCGACCGCGAAACTATTTGTTAATGGATATTGATTTATCGGTGACGTTGATGGAATACCCCGATGCAGATGCGGCTAGGGTGATTCATGAATTTTAATCGGCACTAAAAAAGTGCTTTCTCATAAAGTAATCGAAATAAAAATAATATTAACTTGAAAACGATCTTAACAATCAGCACTGTCTCCGGTCACTCCTTCGCCTATCTCGTTGATCTCTACCCAGTGCAGTATCAATCACCATTTAGCTAGCGTCATCGGTGCTCATCGATATTATCGCGAACGTTATCGTTATCTGCAGCCACGTCCGCGAGAATGTGTCACAGGCCAGTTTAACGGGAGATAATCAAGAATCGCGGACGCGATCATCAATTTTTCCTCGAATTCGAAACAACGTTTGCATGTCGGGTCAGGAAATGTTAAATCACTTTGAATATTCAGAGCGCGTTTCGACGCGATTCGCGTAATTCCATGTATCCGGTCGCTGGTCCGGTGCGCGCGGTCGCTGGTCAATCGATAAGCTTTCATTATTATTTACTCCACCGGATTGATCGGTCCTGGATTTTTCGCCTGACCGTGTAAACGTTTGGCTAGCCAGTAACCCGTAGACATCGAATCGAGTTTCACGTAGTCGACGATATTTTCGTTCCTCCCGCGCTCCAGCTAAAAAAGGAAATCGCCGCGGTATTTGCTTATTGCAACTCGACGGATCGCGTGAGCAAACATTTAGGTAAACGGGTCGAAACAAGGGATGCGTGCGCGATGAAAGATTGTTTACGAGCCCGGAGCACGTAGGACAGTATAGATTTCGAGAGCAGGCTGGTGGATGTGTAGCTTTATTGGAAGGGAATCGGCAGGCGTGCAACAATTTGGCTCCTGTTGAGAATCTAGACGCTCTTTGTGCACCGACAGCGACTGCACAAAGAACCGGTCGCGTTCGCGCGATAAAATTCCCTGCGACATGGTCTCCGATACTAGCCCTGTCCATAGGTCATGCCAGTAACGGCCATTAGGAAGAGCAGCCTGATATAACAGGCGTCCCTAGAATCTTTCGGCCAAACGTATCGTCCAACTTTATACGACTTACAAGAATACCGCGAATAGACGCGTCACGTATAAACGGTCCTATAAACGTGACATCAATGGAAGATTTTAGCCGGAGGAAACGGCCGTGTCCTAAAATTCACAGCCGTGTGGTCTTTCGGTAGATGGCCAGTTCGTCTCGTTTTAAATCCAAACGACCATCTCGAACGACACGATAGACTGATAAAGTTCAACGAGATCTAAGAGGGGTCTACACTTTGGCTCCGACTCGTCCGCGAAAGCACGTAGACTCTGTGTCTACGTGTGTGTCACGTATAACGCCGGGATACGGAATCTAATGGAATACAGTCGAATGAATTCCAAAGAGGGACGCGCTCACAATGCCATGGAAAGGAAAAAGTCTCGAATTACCATGGAGAAATTCAACTACTTTCGCTCGAGTAACCCGCACAACCAGCCGTTTTTTCGTAGCTTCCCCTCGATCGAAATTCTAGCTTCTCTCGGTGGATGCCGCGCGAGAACCGCGACGGCCAGTGGTATCTCCGATTTTTCTTGGATAACGGCCGAAGTAGAGAGCCCATCTAGGCAACGGAAACAGTCGCGACGATCGATTTTCTGCCGACTACGGGAGAGAGCCTCGTCGGTACGCGACATTCAGCCAGCTAATTTCGAGACAATGGCCTATCGGCAGCTTTTATTTCGCCCTGCGAGGTAAAAAGATGGCGAAAAAGAGAGAGTGCTGGGAAAGAGCATGGGGGTTCAGGGTAGGGTGGGGAACAGAGCGACGCGTTTCGGTCCCCGGACGCCTAATCAGCACAGCTACGTCGTAATTCCGAGGCGCGGATAACGCAGGATCGACTAATCTAATATCGAAGCGAAATTACGCATAAGGGATGCAAATCCACCCTTGCACCCTTCCTCCTCGTTCACGTTCCTCTCCCGTCCGACGGCATCCTAATAAACTCCTTTCATTAGACTACCCTCGCCCCTTCCCTCCCTCGATGCTTGAAGTCGAATGCGCGCGGCGAATGAACAAACTGTGCAGTCGTAACACACAGAGGCTTGGCAACAGCTGCGGAACGAAGCACGCGGTAGTCGCGGTTTTCTCTGCCTCGATCCTCCTCGCGCATATCAGCTCGCTCTGTTTTCCCCCCAGTCTTCCTAACGCTGCAACCGGCACGATGTCGCGCTGCCACACTAAATGCAGCCTCGGGGGAGGGTGGGTAGACAGCGTGGGTGCGAAAAATTTGGGGAGCTGATGATCTATTGGAAGGTGGAGATGACAGGACAGGTTTTGTGTTTAGGAAATTCGGGACTTGAAATTGCTCCATAAATGTAGGTTCTCCGTGAGCTTTTAAACGAATAATATAAACGCATAAAAACATGAAAATACATATAGTCCCATTCCCGCACGGTACCAATGTCCGATATCCACAATAAAATCGAATCAGAATCAGCTCAATTCGTGTTTTCGCTCGCTGTAAATGTAAAATCCAAAAATAAAAGTAGCCCAAAAACGGGATCGAATGGGTTGCATGTTTACGCGAACTTTTTTTACCGCTTTTAAGAGCTAAATGCGTCCCCGAAACGTGTCCCCATCCACGAAGATACACTCTGCGTGTAAAAGCGGGCCACAGTGATGCATGCGTTCGGGTTCGTGTGGGTCCTTGCGTAGGTTGCATTGTCGCTCGTTGCTGCATTCGTGTGCGTCGAACGAGGCGAGCGTTCGTAGTGTCGGTATACAAAATTGGAGACAGAGGGAGGAGAGAAGGGAAGTGGAGCAGCGAGAGACGAATGCGCGGGTTGGCCTGGACGGCAAACAAATATCAAATAAATGGGACGGCTGCGCGAATCCTCGACGTTTTAATTACTGGTATTTAGCTGCGGTATGGGGGTTAGGGGCTCCCCTACTTTTCGTCTCCTTATTTGCAACGTTCTTTTTAAGCTTTTCCTATGAGCGCCTCGGAGCTGTTACGGGATCTAGCTTGTCAGCTCTTAAACGTTCGACTAGCCGACGTTGAAGGTTGTAATTTGTCGGCGAAACTGATTTTCGAAACGGACATTCTCATTTCGACCGGTAATAAGACCGCGGGGTCGAGTACATTCAAATTTCACCGGGACGAGTGTTTTTCGCGCACAGTCTGCTTTTACTAATCTGAAAAACGTAAATTGAATCGGCCAGCGGGTGCACCGTGAAAAGAGTTCCATTAAGCCTGAAATGGAAGGGCGAGATACTGTTACGTGGCTGCTGGGATGTGGGGTTGATACTGATCAGAGAAATAGTCTGACTGCACGTTTTGTTTAAGGAAATTTGTAATTGCGTTGGGATTAACGCGTTGCGAAACTTTTGCGCGTCGTCTAAAGTGCATCCGATTAGGGACAGAGTAAGGGATGTTCTGGCTGAACCAGGTCTCGATAGGAGAACGTCGTAGAGGTTCGCGAAAAAGTCATAGCGGAAAGAAAATGGGATCGTAGAGTTGCAAAAAAGCACGAGTCAATTTTGAAACGGGCTTTTCCCGATGCGTGACCCGTTTCGTTGATGGCTCTGCAATGCCGTTCGAGAAGTGAAATATTTAAAGATAAGCTGTACATCTCACGTCAGCTTATGATACGCGCACGCGATCTGGCGCTCCCTCTGCGGATATGGGTATCATTAACCGGCTGTATTACGAGTGTCACGGACTTTAACGACCGGCACCTCGTTACCAGATAGGAATTAATTATTTCTGGGTAATGAAGTGTCAAAGGAGGGGACACGTTGTTCGAAGTTATTCGACGGAAGATATTTCCCTCATATGGGCTGGGATGGATCGGTGAACACCAGGTCGAGAGAGTTATTTCTAATTACGGGAGCCCCGTGATCCGCGAGCCAGATTACCTGGGCCTGGGATCGGAGCCATTCGAAGATTAAGGCAAAATTGCTGGGCAGGAGCAACCGTGTCACCTAAATTACACGAAATCTGCCTTTGGCCCTTTAACGTCCGTGATTCGTCAGGTAGAGCTGTTGCATACACTTTTTTCAATGTATAATGAGTTGTTACAAAGTTCCCTTTGCCGGACAGGTAGGTAATTTGAGTCTTTGACTTTTTTCCACCAGTCGTACCACGAATTTCGCCCCTATTTTCAGGAGAGGGCAAAGCGTCCTTTCCTATCAGTCACGAAACCTGTATTCCACCCTCGCTACTGGGAGTCATATCTCCCTTAGCTGTTTGTTGAATTGCGTCGATCCTCTATTTCCGTGTTTTTCCCACTCCCCTGTATTCGATCGCGGTCGAAGAAACAGGATCGTGAGCCGTTCCATGAAACATAGGAAGCTACTTATCCCACCAACACTCGGCGACGGTTCATTATCCAGCCGCATAATGATATGGCACTTATGTGCGTACGAACCGGCAGCTTGTGCGCCGCGTTGAAGGCGTTTCAATGGTCGCGAGAATAACTGCGGCAGAAGGAAGGGGTCGTGCCCGTGGGGTGAGAGGGGCGGAGGGGGAACGGTTCGGTTCTACCCCCTTTGTCCTTTAACATCTTTGCGAGCGGCGACATGTCAAACGACCCCGGCCTCCTGGCTGTCCTGGGAATATAAACAAAGAGCCGACGACAGAACTGCAGAAGCAAGTATAATGTCCCCTCGACCTCCCCGTCTTCTCGATTCCACTACCCCCTCCGGCACTTTTCGTCCAGGCCGTTCCTTATTCCTCTTGATCTTTTCCTCCCGCTCCCGCGCTCACAATCTCCCATCGTCTCTCTTTGTGCTCTCGTCGCCCTCCTCTCGTTCGATCCATCTTATTCCGATCTTCGCTCTCGCTCGCAGCGAGGTTCTTTGCATTGTCGGAACTAGAGCCTCCGCGAGATCTTAATTCCTCTTTGCCAGCTCCATTCCCGGACTTCTCGAGCGTGAAATCGGCGCCCCTCGTAGCACCGCGTCACCCCCTCCGTCGTCCATCGCGGCCACCCCGTGACAATTCGTAAGAATAAGACCGTGTCCCATTATCGGATCAAGATATTATCATAATTGCCTGGAGTCTTCGTCGGTCGTTCAGCGAACCTTCTAAGGGGTAGGTGGAATGAAATTAAAATTGAAGCATACACGAAACTATACTCATCTCTGCGACTAGCGTGACTATGTAAGAACTTACATACGTGTGAAAAATTATATTGGAGGGGAGTTTTCTTTTCCGTGGCATTAAATTATGTAACAATAATGGGCTCGTTTGAACGTTTCACTGTTCGTTAGGTACCTGTTTCGACGAGTGTCGTAGAATATTTGACGGTAATTTATACCGAATCGCCGATGATTGGGGATAGTTTACGATTTTGGAAATTGAAATTTTCGGGGAGGGGGAGAGCCAGCGGATCGTTACAGTGCACCATAGGCAGTCTCGGGTCTGTGTTTCTCAAATTTAAAAGATTTCCGTGGGCAGGAAGGGCAGCTCATACATATAAGTTTTCCTGTACCCCCTAGGTCGCGTTCTCTTGCGGGTATCCTTGACTCGTGCCGAGGAGGACGAGGGAATTGCCGAGCAGGAACGTGCAGGAAGTTTAGCGTGATCTATTGGCCGAGTTTTCGCGGTAACGGAAGCGCCGTTGGAATTTAACGAGCTACTCAAAACGAATATTTTGTTCTTGCCTTGGAAGAGATACACAGTCCCCTCGAAAATACGTCGCAGGTAATTAAAGTTTTCTAATTCGCTGGATAAATCGGTGATCCATGATTATACCGGCGATAGATCGTGGCACGATTTAGGGGCGGTCGTTCCGGAACTTTTCGATCTCACGTACCTCGCCGTTCCCAATTTTCGAAAAGCCCTTACGAACTCGAATCGCTCTCTCCTCCTCTTCCTTTGATCACGGTCCAGAAGCTTTCAAAGAAATTCAAAGGGGATAAAATATATTTTCTTTCGCTCCACCTGGAGCGTGTATGAAATTTTTTTTCTACCGTAGTCCCTTCACGTTCGACCATCTCGCGTCGCGCTGTCCAATTTAACCGCAATGTGTCCGAAAAAAATAAAACTCTTGAAAAAACGAATCGAACGAGAACCGTCGGATAATACCCGAAACCTATACGGATAATCTTCAAAGCGCTGATATCATCAGTACGCGTTGCGACCGATAAGAACCACTGATGCAATTCCACCTATCGCGCGTGTTATAAATATTGTCCGTGGCTACAAGTAATGCTATTCTCTGATCAATCAGTTCCGAGTTTCGTTTTGGTAGGATCTGTTTGAAAAAACCAGCAACTACCTCGAGCAATCCATACTATTTCTATTTGTTTTCTCCATTCGGCCATCTTCATTATTTATTTTTCGACGAATCACTAGCTCCCAGCCCATGGAGTAGGTGGGAATCTTTGTTTAATGAATTACCCTTCTCGACGTGGCATTAAATGAAATCTGAAGGAAGGCGGTGGACGTGAGAGGGGTAGCTCGGGTAAATTGATACAAACGACACACTGCCCACCCTCCGCTTCCATTTTCTTCTTTTCACCCGGCTTTTCTTCTTGCTTTTCCCACCTCGCCTGAATCCTACCGATGCGGGAAGAAAGAGGGAAGGTGTTCCAAGTTATTTTACCGGCGTATCCCGCCGATCAAAATGCCGAGAGGCGCAGGGAATTAATCTCGCAAGTACTTCTATTCCGTCAAACGTCAGCCCGACACGCCCCGATAAGTGTACGTTCTGCAAATTGAAATTGAGGATCACCCTGGGGGAATTGGCCTTTCCTGCTAGGCGCGGTTTCAGGAAATATTGTTCCACGGGATCGTTTTACGGGGGAGACATTGCCAGGTATTGTGTTGGCTAAACATTTGTTTGCCTGTATGGGGAAGTTCGTCGATTAGAGGGCTCGGGTAGGGTGCTTCGCCGCGATGGCCACGGGGTCAGGGATAACGAGCGGACGAATATTCAGCGAGCCCCGAGAGTTTCGCCTTGGTCGTTACTTTTATTGCGAGCATCGCAAGAATAATGCGTTTCCATGGTCGGCGTTCTATCATCGGGAACGGGCACGATGTCCAATTTCTCCCGAATATAAACTGGAAATGATCCATGAGTCGACTTGTTTTTCGCCACTGTTATTGCACCAAACTATTCAGCGGATTCCTCCCGCGGTTTTTCCACGAACCGATCGGTCTGGTAATAGCGTCGCATTGACGTTCAGCCGTCGTCATCCAACTTTATTTATTCGCTTCGCGGCTCGTTGAGCTTCGTCTATTCCGCCGTGGTGGCAGCCACTAAATTAATTTTGGACAGGTTAGGGAGGGGGTAGGAGCAACAAATTCCTTCCGACACAGTCAATGAGATGCGGCAAGTTGGCGGGAGCCCGAGCCACGCTCTACGGTACCTACGAGAGATTATCCTAAGAAAACTTTCCCGGGAGTTGCCGTATCCCCAGCCGTTACTGCAGTTAAACAATCTACAAAATTGAAATAATATGCAGATGTAATTTCGAGTAACTTTATATCGCGCGGCCGGCTCGCGCAACCCTCCGCAGCTCCGCCTCGACCCAAGTGTCCCAGGGCGACGGAAGTTCGTGACGAGCCTCGATACTTTCGAAATGCTACTCCCTGCGCGAGCATCTCGACGGCAAACGAGCGAATATCTTTTTTTCCAAACGGTCCCATCTCCCGCGTCCAACCGCCTTTTTCTTTCCAAGAGAACGAGCTCCTTACGTCTTGGGAAAAATTACCTTTTTTTACGGTGCACTGGGAATGATGCTACCATCCTGGAGAATAATATTTACGCTTATTAAAAAGTTTCATAATTTCTTGGATTCTGGGTTAACCTTTGGCTGCCTGATGCGGCTCTTACATAACTTCAATTTCTATTGAACTATAATGCTATTAACTTCTTGCCTCGTACTCCAATTATTGGAGTAGGCGGTAGCTTGCGAGTTAATTAGATTATTATATCATAGAATTGATCAGGCAAAAATGGTATTTAAAATGTTGTACCATTAGAAGGAGTTGTTTTACGCTGGGTAGGCAAAGTGTTTTGCGCGCTACGCCCTGATAAATTCATTCATTACGGAACTGTAAACTGCAAGATCGATGTAAACAGTCGCAGTAAACAAGTAGTTCGCCTTATCGTTCATTAGCAATTCAACCTCCCTATTTTGCGCCCGTCTAACAACAAGCTAAAGATCAAGTATCCAAACCTACAAGTACCTAGGCATCTTAACGAGTCAAGAAAGCAGCATAGGTCACTTTAACGTCTCCTTGCCAATCAAGGTCTAAAAGCCTAGGAGTTCAAAGCTGCTCGCGAATAGCTTCTTCTTGCCCTGCTCTCCTCGCCATTTGCTGGCAGCCAAGCATCGCCGCAAAGGGGAGATGATCGGGGACTGTCGCGTTACGGCACCGAAAATTATATAACTCATTACCCGGGATTTCTTGCGCGGAAGAATCCCATTCCCGCGACAATTATCCTTGGCCAAGAAAATCGCACTTATCCGGCGGCATTCGGGTAAACGGAGGCGAGTGAGAGGGCCGCGGTATTAGGAATTCTTGCGCGACGTGTACCCTCCATAAGACTTGCCGTAATAACGGAGTCTGGCTCGCGTGTACGTGTGTCCAGCGGTGGAAAATGCTCGGTATGCGGGCTGGTATATTGTGCACGGTTCGCCACGGCTTCCGAAATGCCGTGGATACTCGTTGCGTCGCGAGGAAGAAGTAATATCGATCGGACGTCATCCATCATGGCTCACTCTATTAAACCAACGTATCCCATTTCCCCCCTGACCCCCTTTTCGCAATCACTTTACTCGTGCTATTCCGCGCCGTGGCTGAGCACCCTTCTTGCTCGCCTTATCCCATCCAACCTCAAACTTACTACCCCGTCTTCGCCCTCGATCTTCTTACCTCGTCCCTTTCGCAGCATAGCGACGGTTCCTCCCGAAACCGTTGTCGTCTGTGACTGATACTCTTGGGGAATCCTCAGTCAGGTTTTCAGAGCCCGTAAAGTCGTTCGCGAAGAGCTTCAGGATTCGTGCAAAGGAATGATAAGGGCGGGGAGGAGATATCTTCGGTACACTGGGTCAGTAGGTTGACCTGGAGTGAATACGCGACGTGACTTGCTCGGTGATAAATCGAATCGTGTTTCCTCGGTTGTGAATCGGGGCAGGGCCTCGCTGAGACAGGGTCACTATTTACGAGCTGTTATCGTTGTCATTGAAATGGTAATTTCAGGGACTGTCTCGCGTGATAGGTACAGGTGTCCCTGAATTAAGTCGGACTTCAATTCTAATCTCGGTACAACGATCGCGGCCTCTATTGAATGCGATTAAATTATTGTTAGCTTAGGTAAGTGGCCTCGGCTGCCGGTCCAGGTCAGAGGACTTTCTCTAACTTCTGCCACCTACTAAATTGGCTACTAAAGATTAATCCCGTAAGCTCGTTTAGCTGTCTAGGTTGCATTGTCCTTGGAAAACTATCCCCCATCCTTGTTCAGAAATCGTGTTATCTGATCAGTCCTGAATTTGCCTCTAAAATTTGCTCCGATAAGACACGAGAGATAGTTTTAACATCCTAATGGAGCCTCGTATTCCTGTGAAATACGACATGTATTTCACATGTTGCACAATATTTGTTCCCGCAAGGCGAAGATCTTGCAAAAAAGTGTATCACCGTTATCCACTCCACGATCCAACGAGAATAAAGGAAGCGTTCTCATTCGCGGATAGATTGGCTTCCATAAACGAATCCGTCTGCGGAATTCGATTTTTGACTCGGGCCAAGCTTCACCCGAGAACGTGTAAACAACAAGCAAACGTCAAGCAAAACTTGTTGACCCATTTTCGGGATGAAAGAGAGACCCATCGAGGAATGTGACGCGAAAGACTCTGGCAGCGGTTTGCGGAGAAATTTATAAGCGTAACTCGTTTTCCGCGCGTTGAAAGCAGCGTTACTCGATACGAAAAAGAGAAACGGATACGACGTCGAGAATCGAAATACGCACAGGTGCGAGGAATACGAGAGGAATCGGCGGCAATGATCGATCCATCGTCGAGATAATCAAATTCCCTGGATAACCAACCACGCAAAATCAATTCACCCGTTGACGGATTTCACGTCACGCGTTTCCATGATTCACGAGAAAAATAATATTGCTTTTAAATTATGCCCACGTTTCAACGATTGCCGGCCATTAAATGTCCCTTTTCAGCGGGTTGACGTAAACGAGACGCGCGAATGAAATTTCATTGAGATTAAATTGCTAGAGGCTGCTTGAATGGTGTGCCAGCACATTATATCGTATTTTATGTGGAATAATTAGCTAGCGTTTCTGGAAGCATGCTTCATATTTAACCCTGCTCTTTTGGTTAACGCTAAATATTCAACTAGCTTCGTTAAAAAATTGTTGTCAAAGTGCCTTGCGCTCCTTCGCGCCGGCAATATCCTTCGGAAGTTCGCTAGGGCGGTTTCGCGACATCGTGAAAAGCTATCTCCATAGTTTGCTGGTTGAGCAGGTCGCAATGGACGCTTGTCGCTGAACGGGAAACGATCGCGTTCAATGAACCGTCGATCAGCGCGCAGCGCGCAGCACGCGTGTACACGGCTCTTCGGGACGTCGATTTGGTCCCTGTCGAGCAGAAGGCCAGGAGATAAGCTAAATGTAGTGACTAGAGGTCAAAGGGGATGAAATCTCGGCAGGAAGCGGTGGCGCAATTTCATGGCAGGACACGGGGGATCTGTTAGGTTCTGGCCGCTTTGCACAGGGCGTCTCACCATGAGGGAATTTTTCACTCGATCGAAGGAAAGAATTGTTTCCCCTCTCGTCCCCTCTACCACCGGGTAGAACCGTCTCCCCCTCGATCGGTCATCAACGCTACACAGAACAGAGATCTGGAGAACGAGCTTCTCTGTTCGTGGAGGACTTCAACTTGTGAAGCTGTTCGACGTGACGTGTTTCCAGCTGGATGCGTCCCCCGTGTATTATTCGGTTTATCGATACACGGGCCGAACGTGATCCGGTTCCAAGACTCTGTTCGAATGTTAATTACTGTTGACACATTCTGACGATGCTGGCGAAGCTTTCGTCGTCCTGTGGGGATACTCTTACGCGTTGTTCCTTCACGCTTTGGATTGTCCCGGTCGGAGACATCGTTGTGGATCGTCCTCTCGATCGATCAATGGCCCCGCCGCTCCTCTACGGCCTCTCGAGACCGCCTTGAGCTTCTATTTATACCTAAAATTGTCGTCCAACATATAACACGAGGTCAGAACAATGAGTTTTCCTTTTCGACTGTTCCCTCTGCACGAGTATTTTGTCCCGTGTGCTCATAATTTTCGTCGTAGCTGCGTATCTGTGTTGGTGGGTCGCGCGGTCGCTGCCGCTTGCGGGGCTTCAATTCATTCAAAATTATCTGCTTCCTTCCTGACCCTTTCTCCACTGCTGCGAGACAGAACAACTTGTGTGCGCCACATTTTGAGAGAATTACGCGCGGCCGTGTTCCCGCCTCGGCGCGGGTTAATGCTGGCCGCGCGGCAAAGCGAAATATGAAACATATTTTTCGCTCCGCCACTTTCAACGGAAAATTATAGTGCCTGGTAATTAGAGTTTGTTCAAATTCCTTTTCGCCTCTCTGTTCGCGAGAACTGGCATTTTCGTTTCGAAATGACAGCAAACGTTGAAGATTTCCACGTTTCCCGTTATACTCTATTCTATTTCCGATACAAAGGCTGCACTCTGCTTTGCATCGCAAGGTATTTTTCATGCTAAGGGAATAAAACATTTGCGCAGTTCCACGTTCGTAATACCTACTCATGTTTGCTCGATGTACACAGCTATAGTTACTAAAATCTCTAATGATATTGCTCATTCCTAACTATAAATATCGTTACCTCAAACCTATCCACATTTTCTTCAACCTGATAACGCAATAATGGTCCTAATTCAAAAAGAAGGTGTAGACAAATGAGCCTGTGGTTTGAATGGTCGATAGCCCAAGAACAGGTTCGCAACAGGTGAGAGGAGATATTGATATTGCAATTCGTAAACTCCGTTAGAGAGAAAGATTTATGTTGCGGGTGCACGTACCATTTCGCGGGGCCCGTAGCTGGTCGAACTCGAATCCTCGCGAGCCAAAAGCCAGCCAGTCAGATCGATACCCCAAATCCCGAGTACACGGGGCTAGTTGTTGCCGTTGTTCGAAGCTGCCCCAGTGACAGTGTGTCTTTTGGAACTGTCTCCAGCAACGACTCCGCAAGTTAACTAGAGACAACCACTTGTTGGCCCGGGCTCCAACTACGGGTCAGAACTAATTCTCGGAGTCGAGCGTTCGGCCGTCCCCGATTCGCCAGCTATTCTTCCAGAATCCTATTAGAATCAATTGTTCCGCGACAACTTAGAAATATCTTCTTGCGATAGGAAGTCTCGAGGTACGTGGCTTTGCAAAGAGCTAAGATTATTCAGGGAAATTGCAGAGTCTACTCCAAAAAGTATTAGGCCAATGAAGAATCCTTTTCGCAAATTACGTAGAGCTTGGCAAGATGGTAGAACGCCATTTCTATCTCTACAGCAAGAGAGAAGCATTCCAGAATTTAATAAGATTACATACTCACGGAAAGTATACTCGAATTTCCACCGAGACCCGTGTTTTCAAAAAGCTTAAGCAGTTTCTCGCGGATAAACGTGGGATTGCATCCCGCGTTCCACCACTCGTTGAATATAAATGTTTTTATTTTTATTTCTTTTTCAAAAACAGGAAAGATTACAGCGAGCTATCAACGTAAAACATTCACAGAACTGGTTTCGTTCGATTCCATCACTTTGTTGAAATGTAACGTTCCGATGTGGAAGTGTATCATACGGGGTTAAAATCTTCTCTGTCTCCATGCCTCTTAAAACTCTCACCGATCGCATTATCGCGCGAACGAGCTCGCTCAGAGAGCAACCTGAGCAAGCTTTTAGCGGTTGAAAACGCGTGCAGTGCACGCTCCTTCTCGTGCATACTCGAAACGCTCTCAGCAGCCGCGTGCTCGCGTCTGGTTTAAATTTCAAATTCCCATTTAATTTATAATTTTGTTTTCTTTGCCAGCGTAATATCTCCGCGTCGTAGCGGCGCGAAGCTTTGGGCATTCCACACGCAGCATTGTATGCACATATCGTTGTTTATTCATTTCCATATTTTCGAGGCGTTTCCTCATAAGAAAGAATCGTGCCCGGGCTCGCGTAAAACATATTTACCTTTTTAAGTGTAATACATGCTCTCATTTTATTTGCCACCTCATGTAAATTCTTCGCTCGTACACCCAGCTAACGCGATTTTTCCATCGTCCCGACCGACAACAACGCGCGATACCAACGGGAAAGTATCTTTTCTGGCATGGCCACGCTTTTTGTGCCATACGATCTTACAATACAATTGCTATACGACCGAGCGCCTTCGTTATTTGCAACAATATTTCAATCGTTCATTAGCTTGCACGATTAAATGGTAAATCGAAGTGGATACTTGAAGAAAGGTAGTTACTTTATTTTATGTCGAGCAAAACGATTTATTATTCTCATCAACGAACGATTGCGGAAGGTAGCGTGATAACGAGAAGCTCGTCGGAATTATTCGCAATTGAACCGATGGTTAATTCAATAGAGGACTCGCGTTTCGATCAAATAGGTAAAATCCTGTTGGAACTGGAATTATATCCCGACCCCGAAGACCACTTGAAATTTTAATAACTCATTGCAAACTGTCTCAAACCTCCGACCCAGGGATATTTATTTCCCCAAATACCGATCGTAGGACCTGTTGCTGCTGAACTCTGGGAAACAATCGCAGCTCAACCATTCCAGAGGCTAACGTTGCATGGTCAAGTTCAAGAAATTGTTCTGAGACTCCTTTTGATAACAGTAGAACGCTATATTCCTGGATAGTTTTTTCTCATTGAATCTCCCACATCTAAGAATCTCCCACGCACACACCCACAAGGAAATACACCACATTTCACTTCATTCTGTGCCAAATTCTTGTTATTCACTATTTTTAATCCTCGCTTACCTTCGACTGGGTCACTGGAGACCTGCTAAATCGAGTGCGCATGGATCACAATTCTCACGATTGATCTGGGCGCAGGTATTAAACTATCCGCTCTGCGAGGGTTAACTGAATAAGCGTTTTAATTCGGAAATGAAGTATCACGTGTCGTGGATCGCGCTTGAATGGTTCTCGTAAACTCCCCTGAATAAGTTTGCTGAGAAATACCATGCTCGATTCTTTGTATCAGACGAAAATCAATCCTCGCGTTAGCCGAATTTTCAGTTCGTGTTCGAAAATATTTGCATCCAGTACTAGTTTGCGTATGCCGCGTACACGGTTGCAGTGTTCATTCGTGAATCAGAGACGGTACAGTGAAAGGACGATTGAGGGTTCCCTTTGGCTCGATTTTCCTGTAAACTTTTATTAAATTTATCGACCGCCGATTATAGCCGACGAATGGAAGGAAGAAGAACAGCAGTGCGAGAAATACACAACTGCAATCGTACTTGCCGTTGCAGTGGCTGCGCCACACGTTCCCCTTTCCATCCCTTTTTCTCCTCTTTTTCGAGCGAAGATCGCGGTAACAAAGGTACGAACCAATAATAAAAATTCCGGAAAGGCAGCCGTGGTATTTCAGAATGCACTTTTTTGCACCCCTTCTTCTTCCCCTCGCGTCATGGAAAGGGTAGCAGGTCAGAAAGTCTTTCTATCTTCCCTTCTCGCTTTTTCTACCCCGTTCTGTTCCGTATTCGAGACTACCGCCGGTAGTAAAACGTCCCTCTCGCTGAAATGCCCGCTATGCTTTAAAAAACCTCGCTTTTACACGCTTCTTCTGACGTGGCAAAACGTCTCGGTACTGCTAGTCGAACTCGGTTTACGGCGACATCGCTTTCGAGTGGCCTTATAGATTTTTGCAAAACTTCCACTCAAAGTACATATCCATTTCTCCAATAGACGATCTCTCCTATTTCAATGAAATCTGTTTCTGTAAACTTGTATACACTGATACAGTGTATTACCCATCAACTGACAAAATGAACAATCATTCCGATCGATACGATACTTCTGATATCGAAGGAAAATACAAACTGTCAGCACAAAAAGAGAAACCATGATATGCAACGTACTCGAAAGAAAATGGAAGGGATAAACGTTTGTATTCCTAAATGAACAAACGGTGCACTCGTAGAAAATAACAACCCTCTATTAATTGTAATTAAATGTCCGTATTGCAGACTACCGAGAACGATATATGAAGAATTACTTTGGTCTCTGTCCTCCCGATAATAAACGCGTCGCAATCTCGTCCAATATCGGTGATTCTGTGCGCACAGGTATTCGTGACCACGTACTCGCCGCACCCACATGTTCCTTTGATTCTAACCAATATGGAACTGGACGAAGGGCAGAGAAAAAGGGCGATTTTCCGTGTACGCATGAAGGGTATATCGGGCGATATTACCAAGAGGTAGAAAACTCGAAAAGACCCCTTGCATCGTCGAAGCGAGGCTGGGGGCCCGTATTTGATCAGTTAGTCACTCTGCTGGCACTCTGTCGAGGATATTGTTACCCCGATGGCCTCGGTTAATATTCTCGGATTACCGCCGTCGTATGCGGCAGCCTGATACGCGGTGTTTCGAAAATACCCAGCCGGAAGCGCGGCTCCTTTCCATGGGACAAGCTTAATGAGAACGGGCTCGCGATCGTCCGTAATTGATGCACTCGCGATACTCGCTGCATCGCGAAATTCTGTCCTCTGGAAAACGGGCGGATCAGTGGGCGAGCTTAAGCCACCGTCCGCAGAAAGTAAACTCGCGAATCTCTGTTAAAACAGTCCTCGCTGAATGGGCACGTTTCTCCCGTTAAATCGAGCCACGGCTTGTGAACACAGCTAAAGGAGAATAATAAATTTAACGCAGTCGCGGGGAGGGGGGGGGGGGGGGGGGCGGAGGGGTGGTGAGTGCACAGCCTCCAAGTACGATGCTTTATGAGTTTAGAAGAGCTTAATCTCTCGGCAACCCAATATTTTTCTTCCTCTCTGTCTCTCTTTCTCCTCCAGGCCCGTTATTGCTTCTCGACTCTCGTCGAGCGTGCTCCATTCCTCTCGTTTCAAGACTCGAGCGGAATCATCGAGAGGGGTGGTAAAAAGTGGCATCTTCAAAGTGCACCCAACGAAGGCGCGACATTTCGTTAAACGGTATCTCCGTTGCAGCGTCGTTCCCTGCTAATCGAAGTTCAAGAAAAAAGTTCGATGTAGAAGCGGATCGAGACGTTACTTCCAGAATGATACGCAGAAATAGGTCAGAACAGAAGCGGAACCCTTTGAATCCTCTCCCAGCATGGGGAATGGCATGCAGGCAGAGATTTTTGCGACAGCGTCGAGTCACGCTCTCACTTTCCTTCTTCTCTTCCTCCCAAGGTTCGCACGGGCTTCTGCTAATTGAACGCGTAATTGATGAGACTGCAGTCTGTACTTACACAACGCTCCAATTGTGCTCAGCCAAGCGCCGGCACAGTGTGCGCCAATATTAGCGATGCACTCGACGTCCCTATAACGGACCCCTCCACGCACAAATAATGCCCCGAGTACCATAAATACTCGACGGGCTTCCGCAATATGCCCCTGTGCTGGCTGCCGAGAGAGCTACGCTTTCAAAGGCAGCCGAGTGTCCCTGAAGGATCCGAGACACGAATACCGAAAGATGTCGCGTTCCCTTGCATACGCCGAGTTAATGATTTTTCGAGGGCACAAAGGTGTTTCGCTCCCTCGAATCTGATACTGATCTTTTCCGGGGGACTTTCACAGTCGAAGGTGTTTTCTTTCACACTGCGTAAGGAATTTATACTTCAAAACCGTACTTCAAAACCACTTGGTTCGCATAAAATAGACCCGTGGTACTTCGTGTGCGTATGCGCCTTCGTGATATCAGAGCTTTTTCGTTCGGTTAATTTATAGTCTAAAAAGAGAGAGCATTTCCTGAACATTGAAAACGATATTAAAAGAAATAGATCTTGACAATGGGTTGCTTGAAGTATCAAAGAAATGTCTGACTCCGGTATTTGCCTATTTCTCGGACAACCTTCTCTGATTAATTGATCGCGTCCTCGAAGACGGCCGGAAACCGTAAAAGTCTCGGATTAACGGGCATCCACTGCTGTATCCAGCGAACCGTGGTGCTTTTTGCAACTGTATAAATCCACGTGACGCCAGACGCATAGACCCTTCTGCAGGGCAAATAATGCTCTAAGCGTGCTAGATAGCCGACTGTTCGCGCAATATATCTCGCTGTCATTTCCTCGTCCCGAGACTGGCGGAAAAACCGAGGGAAAGGGTCCTCGAAGGATTCCGAGACACGAATACCAAAATGAACTACGACCAATTGTTTTTACGTAAGTTGCAGACGTTGGAAACTCATCGGTGTCGACTAGTGATGCGTGATCGCGCATACCTCTGTTCGACAGGGAGAATTATGTGGGCGGAAGAGGAAGGGTCCATCGACCGCATCGCGTTCACGTCACGCTTCTACTTATCTTCGTTAATATATCTTCCCAGAACGTGTAAATCCTTGCCGCTCGTTACCTAGCCCGGCTACTACTCTCCGTGATTGTATTTCCAACGAGGACCATATTTTTTCGAGAGCCAGCGAGGGTGAATCTATACGAAATTCGGTGCTGCGTTTCTGTTTCCGTTTCCGCTCTATCGTCGTTTTGGGAGATACTCGATGAAACTTTAATGGCACATGAAGGAATTAACACGCTGGAAAACAATTACAGGAAAAGTATTGCTGTCTAGGGAGGAAATGTGGTAATCTATGTGCAGTAGGGTTAACTTTGAACGAACGATCTCTGTTTGTCTGTGCCGTACCCAAATGGGAAGTGGTAAATAAAACATTAAGCTGGAGAATTTAATCCACCAAGTGATACAAGGGACTGTTCTTGTAGGAAAGTCGCAAAATAAGTAAACAGACCGCCGGTGGCAGTCGTATGTCGTCGAGATTCTACAACGTGTGTTTATGAAAAAGCTGCGTTCTGATGCGTGCAGAGAGAAAAAACCTGTGTCCCGGGGGCGGGCGAATCCTTGAATATACTTGACCCGTGTTTCGCGACGTGGCCCGTTGAAACTTGCAGTCACGTACATGAATACAAAAAGTCCGGCTTTATGAGCTTTTCCCATGTATATGTATAGAGAGGCGTGCAGACTACGGGCTGACGGAGCGAAGGAACGTGGGGACGAGAGAGGGTGGGGGCGGGAGAGTCAGAGGAGCACGGGGATGAGTTTGCTCGGGAGAACTTTTATAATACGCACAGGAGACGGGGCCATAGATTTGAATTAATTCGGCGGCGAACTTTCCCCAGCAAATAAAAATAAGTCACTGTATCAATTTAATACCGCTTTATAGTCTACCGGCTACCGTGTCTTCCCTTCGGACAAGCGTTTGTCTGCGGCCACTGCGAACGATGGGAGAGAGCGTATTCCTGGTCTCCTGCGTTATTACTTCGCCCGTTGTTCAAGAATTGGTCAAACATCGGGATTCAAATTACTCTCTACTCTCTCTCGTGAAAGAGGGAGGGAAAAAAAGAGATTTCGAGTGCCGATGAAATCGTCCACCATGCCTCTCCGCGCGCGGCTGGCAAACAAAAAGTTATTAAAGCCGGCTTTATTGCGGACCTAGCGGCGCACGGGCCGCGTTTTACGCGAATTTGGCTTTAACGACAAACAAAATGAACGCGTTCTTGAGAGGAGAAGCTCCTGACGTTACGAGAACGTTCATATGACGGTCGAGGGTCCACATTGCCACAAGCCTCCGCCCATTCTTTTGCCAAGGGACATTATTACAGGCTGACAGGGACGTTTACCCTCTAGTTTACCGGGTAATCCGTTTTCAATTTCACAATTTCGTTCCTCGGAATTATTTTTAATTGTAACCCCAATAATGTCTTCGCTCGGTAGTAAACGAACCTCTCCAACGCTGAGTGGTTGGGAGGTATGAATGAGCGAACTCAGTCCTAACTAAACAATCGTGGCAGAGGTTTATTGCGGCCAACTGGATCGTTCGCAACAAGCGTCAATTGAAAAGAGGCCCGCATTTCTAAGCCACAGGCGTTATTCTTCATTAGTATAATGCAAGGTCTCGCGACGTTGGGGTCATTGCGCTAGTTAGAAGTTCTCTGAGGCATAACAACTAGGTATGCTTTCTTTTATCCAGAATTTCTGCGGTAGTTTGAAAAACAAATACCTTCCTTTCACAGAAACATGAAAGAGCCTCTTCCTCGAAAAATGTACAAATTTCCTAGGTAAGTAAAGCTAGACTTTTCCAATATTTACGTCTCGGCTGGGGTTCCTTCTACCTGCAGCAACCCTTTAAACGGAAAATAGTAAAATCCGTCTATGAGAGTGGAACGCGTAGAAGCTGTAAAAAGTAACGCAAACAACGGGACAATTTTCCGTGCGCTCGTCTAAGGATAATTCGTTTACCCTTAATTCCTCATCGAGCCGGCTCGGAGCGTATTATTCCGACGCATCTCCACCTCGACCGGGGACTTTGTTTCGCATTTACCCTCCGCGTTACCGCTGGCCCCAGGCCGGGCAGTAGTGCTAGAACGGTGCCGCGAGCTGTGGTACATTTTACGGTTGGCTAGCCAGTAATGCAGTAATTAACGTTTCTTTCATGTACTCTTTTGCTTTCACCGCTTTAAACCAGCTGCGTTCCCGCGGCTTGTGTGCGTAAGACCCACGCTTACTGTCCACTGGATCGCGTACACACACTTGCGCGCCGGCTCGCGACACAGAGGCGGGTATTTACAGAGACAGGAGTACATTCAACCTTTCCCCCATCTATTTTCACCCTTGTTCTCCTGCCTAAGCAAAGACCCCCGGCGGTGCGCGCCCTTGCCACCCCGCCTCTTCCGTCCAGTTGAAAAAATAATTACCCCCATAAGCTGGACTCGGCATTCTCTGGCTCGCGTTTACCTCGCTCCCACTTACTCGAGGAATCTGACTAGGAACGAGCCTCTTTTTTATTGCCACCCGGCCAGAAACGAGAGGGTTGCTGACGTATCTTTGACGCAGTCGGTCATTCGACAGGGGCTGTTTGTCGGTGGTCGAGCTGATTCCGTGTGGCTGCGTTTCAAGGATCTTCATGGGGGATCGAGGAGAGCTCAACCTGTCACTTTAACTCCAATTTATGGGTAATGGGAGATTTCTTATTATATTATTCGGCAAATCACAGAATGTGTGGGGCAGAGTGAATATTTTTCAAATTAAATTACTATCCAAGTGCATTCCATTTTATTGAATGTGTTTTAAGAGATACCTAGGTAGGGTATAAACAAGGGCGGTGTTTCCATGAGGGGAAGTCGTTATTTAGTTTACGTTCTCCTCCCAGTAGACCTTTTTATTGGGAGAAGAAAGGAAAGGGGTTGCTGACGAATCTTTGACGGAGTTGTCTATTCAACGAGAGCGTTCCCATTGACAATGGCTCGACAATGGAGTCGTGTCTAAGATGATCGTTTTAAGGAATCGATAAAAGGAGAGAGGTTGAGTTCCAGGTTATGTCGTAAGGGACTTTTTACCAGGCAAAGGAGTGGCTGACAAATCTACACTGGTCTGAACCGCTTGAAGAACGAATTTGGTCATGTAGGTTTGCATTTCTGGGTTAATTGTCCCGAGGTCGGGTAAAAGTTCGATTAATCTAATGAAGGGGAACTTTTCAAACTGGGGCAAATTCTGAGGGTAGATCAGGGCTTCTGGTGTCGGTGGCTTTCCACTGGACGATCGATAGGCATTATCTACCTCATTTGTTTATTTATCCTGGACGCGAAAGCTCCAAAAGAGCCGACAAAAAATCCCTGATTAGCTAACTCGTTAAGGAAAATTAACTCATTACGTGAAAATTTCTCCACATTGGCAAAACTCTCTTCATTCATTCGGTATCTCTCTTTTCCGTCAGCACATTCTTAGCCTTCGATATTCGAAAGTCACGCCCCAAGGTAGAGCACCAAGAACCTTCGAACTAATTCTCAGAAACAGGGTGATAGCCTCCCAAGGATTCCACTTAAATCGAGGACCAATCCTTGTGGATGGCGAGCTGTTATATCCCGTAGATTATCATAATATCGAAATACGAAGCGAGAAACTGGTCGGTGAACTAGGAAGCAGAGAGGTTCGCAGTGGAAGCGATTCGCGTGTGAAAAATGAAACAGTTACGTTCGTCCTATCGCAAGTACATTACCAACCCTTGCGCTCCCAGATTTTTCCATTCCCCGAGGACGATCGGGCGCGCGGCACTGTCGCACTTTTATTGGCATATTTTTATTGTTATATCAGGGACACGAAAATTGAGCCGGGGATAGGAGGAGCGAGCACTTTGCATTCACTACCGTCGCGTTCTGCCGCCAGCATAAAAAGCGTGTTCGATCGGTAATCGAGGCAAGCTGGGAGTGTCGGGGTCTCGTAAAGTCGAAGCAGTAAAAGAATCGGTTGGCGACCATGCTCCGTGCGAGCCAAAATCCGGCTGACGGCGGGAAACGGCGCAAGTCCGAAATTTATTTAGCTCCCTTCGATTGTCTGTCGTTTTTTCGTCGCACGACCTTGCTCCACCTACGCGCACCGACAGCAAATAAAATTTTATCGTCACTCCCGATCGATGCACTCGCGGAAGAAAAGATAACGGTGTCCCAGAACGAGTTCACGTACGCCCAGCTCTTGTAGGAAGATTAGAGTGACCCTTTGACGATTGAAACGGTGTGCGATGCCAGAGATTGTCGAGAGAACTCTATAGCGGTCTGTGAAGTGAATTCTTTTACGATTTCATCTCTTCGTCAATAGAGTATTCTTAATAACAATCTCTTGAAAAAGTCCATCTCACTATGGAAAAACTCTTTCACGGATTTCTTCGAGCACAAAACCAGAGAAAACCAATTTCCCGATACCGAACCTGCCACGAGCGTAAACACGATAACACGGTTTACAAGATAATATTCGATCTTCGAAGGACCGTCCCGCGTATGGATACACTAAATGCATCGTAAAAGATGCTATTACCTCGAAGCGTATGGAAATCCAGCCGACTAACGTACCCAAGCAAACGAGATCGTTTTCGACGTCTTTTCCTCGTAGCACTTCGCGAGAATGTACAATCCAATATCGAGGTATCGTTTCCCACTTTGTGGAGTTAGCCAGCGTCTCGTCGCGATGCGAAAGGAATCGAAGAGCTAGGGTAGAGGTCGGAGAGTTGTGCAACGATTATGGGCGGTCGTCTGGTCGGAGCGTGGTTTACTCGCGACGCGAATTTCCTCTGTGTCGGCCTAGCCGCTCTTACACGTAGAGCCACGCCGCGCCGCGCCGCGCCGCGCCGCGCCGCAGCGTATTGCGTATTCCAGACGCAACGCAATGCACTTTCGCGATGCGTTCGAAGAGGCATTTCAGACTTTCGTGCCGCGTGGAACGTGCAATCGCAGAGAAATGCAACTGCGTTCTCGTTCTTGCATTATGTAACGGAAGGGTGGCTCGTAACTGCTTGTAGAAGGATTGTGACGATTAAACGATGGATGGGTGGATCGAGGTCTCGAGGAGATTCGATATCAGTTCAGAGCAAGATGATCAGAGCTGGTAACGACTTGCTGTACTGCTATAGATTCCAAATTGGACACAGAAATATTTTCCTCGGGTGTCCTGGACAATCATTAAATTTCGCTTGCTCTAACTTGCTGTTCAGGACTTCACGCCAAATGGTAACAGCGTCGCATCGGAGAGCAGTGTTTTACAGCGTCTGTAAATAAAAGGCGCGCAAACTGCCGCACATTTCTTCCCCTTTATTGCGACATATTATTGCCCCTTTTACGTTTTCCCCGATAGTGGAAAGTCTCGGCGTATCCAGCTGCAAGCACGATCTTTCCGCCTCCATCCAATAGTTAGAGCAATACTTCAATCGGGCCGAAGCTCGTCGCGGAGGGGGGACGAGTTTTGCGTTGCCTCGATCTCGTGTATTCCGCTTCTCTGAAGGCAGCCCTTGGGAAATTTAAAAAATCCCAATCCACCGTCGCAGAATGGAGGAACCGTGCGCGAAACTATTCATCTCCGCAGCTGTATTTCCGGCGAGACGCGGCCCCGCTGTTGCGAATCGTTACACGCGTGTATTGTAGAGCCAAGACATGTCAGCTTGTCGATTATCGCCTGCGAATATTCGAGATTGAAATGAAATCCGTGGCCGACTTTCGCTGCGCTAAAAGAAAGCGACACTTTTTCTATCCTGCAACGTTCGTTTATTGTCTCGTATTCTTGAAAAGTTTAGATTCTTGAAAAGGTTCTCTAGAGTCCTGGTAGAGTCTTTTCCAAGATAGGGAAGGATATGATGAAGAATTGAAATATTCCTACATCTACTGTCCCAGCACTGCTGGCGTTTGCCAGTACATATTGCGTGGAAAGCCGATTTTCCCATTTCTGGGTCCTTAAAACAGGAAATGACAAGCGATTAACTCCCGCCAGCTACAAATGCCAGCAGCATGGATATTGTTAGATAAAAGCACGATCGTTCCTCGTAGGATCCTTCTCCATATGTGCGGAGCGCGTTTATTTCGGCGAGAGACGGCCTCGTAAAGACATCAAAGCTGCATCCTCGACGGTCGAAATAAAGACTACGGAAGTCCATAAAAGTCGAGCAGCGGGCATAAAAGGCAACGGATCGATGGGCGTGTGCACGTGTAGTAGCCGCGATTCCGCGGCAGACGGGGGATAGAGAACTTGGGAGATTTTAAGCAACGTTTAGAACGTCGCTCATTGTTCCCGTTGAAAAGCTGCCGCTTTGCCAACGCGCTCCAATTTTTCACGCGTACGGCTGAATCGCGAGACACTCGAAAACGCGATCAGACGTGAAGCACGCGGTAACGGGCCATGTAACGATTGGAAACGCGTCACGTTGCTTTTTCAAGCGTGAACTTTTTCCCGTGCATAGCGCCAACAAAGGAATTCATTTTTCGCTGCTATTGCCAGCTTTTCGCAGTTGGAATCCACAATAATTGGAGCTCGTATACCTTGCCCTTCGGGAAAAAATCTTTCCCCTGCGCGCAAATAAGCGGCACTCAGCAATATCGGCAACTCTCAAACCCGTCTTTGCTCCACTCTCAACTATGTAAAGTGTGCATGCACGATTCGGAAGCACTGTGCATGTAAAAAGGGGCAGCGTGCAGAGGCGTCATTTGTGTAAACCATCCCGCGACTGCTCGTAAACCGACGAAATGCAAACATCCGCTTCACGAGTGGCGTTCTCGTAAAGCGTAAAAGGCGCGATGATGTTGCTGCGATCCGAAACAAATGCTAAACAGGGTCCTGAACATCCTGCGTACAGCCTTCTCATAAAAGATCCCTTTGAGACGCTCTCAAGACCTTTGTTCAGCCTAGATTCGTCGCGAAGATAGGTTGCAACAAGCCCCAATAGCGATTGAGGGCTGGGAATCAGAGGATGCCAAGTGAACAAAGAGTGGAAGCGTAAAAAACGGAACACATGAATGATGAATGGGATGGAATGGTCGGTGACGCGCGAGTCGACGCCATGGATAAACATATAAAATTGGTCGTAATAAACGCGCCACGTTTTATCGACTTTCGCGGGCTGGCGAATTGAATTATAAACCGAAACAAAGCCGCACTGGTTGGCTCTGTTTACCAATTCCTGGAGCGTTCCATGCAACCGGATATTGCGTCGAAATAAACTGAAACAAATAAATTTTCAGCGTTTATGTAAATAACTATGGGCCACGTGGGTGGTTGTGAATTACAAAAACAATCATACGTTCGTTGACGCGCGGATAAAGTTACATCGACTACCACAGGCTCTCGAACTTTGAGTTTCGCTTCAATGCAGAGCATGTTTCAAATAGCTTTTTTAAGTGGTTGTTTTTTCTGCAAATTTTCCTAGGAAAATACCCAAAACCTAGGAGCCACAGTAGGCGGTAGGCAACCATCGTTACAAATTTGATACTTCACATCATTAAAGTCCTCATTTTCAAGTAGGTATCCAGGGTTCACAACTCGTCAGCCAAAATTATCCAGCATCAAATGAATGTTCTCCACCGAACACCGTAAGGAGAGAATTGCCAATTAACGAGTGAACGTTGTGTCAGGAGAACAGTTTCGTGTCTCGGTTACGCGTGTCATGGCGGCCAGAATTAGTGGAGCGACATTAGCAGGGTGACGCGCGTATGCAAAGCGCGCAGCCTACTAATAAACATAATCGCGCGTGTACTTGAGCGCACGTAACCGCAGTCGAAACGGACAATTCGATTGCCGCATAAACGTGTAACCGACGGGTTCAACGATCGACCATAAACGCAACGATACTCGACTATCGACGCCTGTTTAAACGTCGTTGAATTTCACTGCTGTTCGTGGAACGCGATAGACAATTACCTGGCAAATTCGTTCGCTGTGGAAGGGAACTTTTTCCTGGAGAACTGCTACTATTAGTGTTATGGAATTGTCGTGGTAGTATGGTTGACAGGTTGAAGGTAGAATAGAGTTGCTCGTTTCCCAAATTTCATTCCACTTCAGAAATATTAGATATGGATAACACGTTTTGAGAGAAAGGACTAAATACTGTATATGAGAAAAGCACCGCAATTTACACGAACACCCGCGATATAACATTCAACCTATTTTAATTACAATTAATTCAGTCTTGTGTTCGGCAAACGAAACTTGTAACCCAACGTGCCACGTCTGTTGCTTTAATCTAGCGTATCGTAGCTAGAAAGGCAGGCAGCGAGTTTCGCAAGTCGCAGGCGGAATTTTAATACAGAACCCATTCCACGGGACCCGGGTATCGGAGTGAAGCAAGTCCAAGCAACAGCTCGTAAATCAGTGCGGGGAGTGGCTCGCAGCCCGTGGCAGAAACGAGCTCAGCTTCGACGCTATGCACGCATAATCGCGAAACGGGCACTGCCGCGTTTCACGAGGAAGGTGACAGCGTCTCGCTGGACGTTTCGCTCGTAAAATGCCGCAAAACGCAAACAATGTTTCCGTCGTAAAATGATAGAAATTGTCGCAGAAAAATCAAGTGCGTTCAGAAATAACTGGTTGCGCCCCTTTCAATCTCAGTCGAAGAGAGCTGTTGATGGCTGACGCTTTAACCTCAGAGAAAATTTATCTATTATTTGTGAACCATTACGTGTCCCCCATTAGCTAAATGATTCATTGAGTGTGTTCAGAAAGCTCATGAATCAGAGGCGATGCTTAAGTTACGAGAAAGTTAGTGTCTGTTTGCCGTCTGGGTTGTCGACGAAACGTTAATAGTTAGGTAGTTTGTGGCACGCGAAACAAATCAAATTTTATAACGGAGACGATATTTCGCGGCGGTCATGCTAGATTAAATACACGAGGGGCGAATAAGCTGCTCGCAATCGGGCAACCGTGAAATTGAACTATGCCCGCGATAAAATTCGATGCCGGTTTAGCACGATTCAAATCGATCGGTATTTGCTCGTCGATACGATCCGGGGTTCAGAGGAAGTGAAAGAAGCATCAGGACGCTGAGCCAACCATCACGTGGAAATGATTCTGAAGCGGCGGCTTTTTAATTGCGAAACATTCTGTTGTTCAAATCGAACTTTCAAATAGAAGTTACTCTAATCTAATAATATCTAGCTCCAGGTAGAATGATAAAAGCGTGGCTGGATGTGGTGAAAGCAGCCTCTGATGACCAGGTTCATCATGGTCTCCTTTTACCCCCAATTCTTGTCATTTAACGCGCTGGGATGTCGTGCTGCTTCAAATGCTCGTGTATGCGGTCTCACAGGTGTGTCGCATGCCGACACTTTTTGCTCGAGGATGTAATTTATCGCCCGAGGGAGTATATTAACTGGCGAGTCTCCAACTTCCGACGCAACCAGGGGTTTGTTGGATTTGATGCACGCTGCCGCGCGGTTTGCTTGCTAGAGTCACGCGGTTTGCTTGCTGGAGTTGTTCAGTATGCTGATAGCTTCCGCAAAGAGAGCCACAGAGCTCTTGGCTTTGCTGCCAGAGCATTCTGCTAACCAATCAATTTTCATTATCTTGATCGACGGATTTTTTTCACTAATTGGGCCGCTGGGGAGCGCTGAGAAAAGGGAAGAATATTCAGGGGGTGAAGTTAACGAACGTCTGGCGATGTCTCAACGAAGCCAAACATAATTAACTTTTCATAGGGTTGGGGGTACATGTATTTGTTAGACGAGGTTTAAGTAGCTAAGGGAACACGAGTTCCGAAGCCTACCTTCCGGCTGCACCTGTGAAAACATCATAGATGTTGGAGAAAGATTTTATTTGCGTTCTTTGAGACCTTCATAATCGGTTTATAGTTTATAGACATCTTCGACCCGTGCTGCTTTCCACGTGGCCAGAAAATCCTTTCCCCTCTGCATATACGAAAGTTTCTATTGAGCTGACATGAAATAATCAAACTTCTGACAACGATCGATCCTTTCCTAAGTAGAGAAATGAACAGCATTAAATGGTGGCGGGAATCAGCGTGGTCGTTATTAAATTTCTCGATGCAAGGCTAGCGCAATATCCACGCGATATCTGGGAGTAAAAGTGGGCGAGGGGGTGGAAGTTAAAACGGCCAGGTGGGTAATATCGCCAACTTGTTCATACAGTTACGAACACGCGGCGCTGTTAATCACATCGAATTACAACACATGCAGCCAGTGCATTTCGAGATATATGCGGATCCAGTTAGCCGACCGCTGGTGTTAATGCGCGCGGAGCAAGGAAAACGGGGATAAATGGTAGGGTGCGAATCGAATAATACATAAACGATCGGTGGTCCCAGAAGATATTGCTCCGCTGTTGTTTACACTCGGACACGACTGGGAAATTTGTCGTGATGCGACGCTGTCCTTGATAATTTGTGACTGTATTTCGTGTCTGCTAATGACCAAAATTATGGTGGGGACAAGTTTGTGACCTATGGTATTTATTAGAGGGTACTACATATGTTAAGCGCTAGACAATAGTGTTGTAAGGGTATCGTAGTATTTTTTTAAGCGCTGGATCAAAGGACACTGGAAACGCATTGTGGAGAGTAAAAGGGTGCAGTGTAGATACAGCAATTGAAGCAACCGGTTCAGTCTTCGTCTAGGTTTACAACAAATCCATTGTATAAATACTTGCTGAAAAAACAGCGATTCTCTATAGAAAGTCTCTGTTTCCTTTGACCCGATCCCTTTCACGGACTGGGAAAAGGACTTCTTGGAACGTAATGGTGGCTGTCTGCCGCAAATACACTGCTTCCCCATCCACCGGCATAACTCTATTAAACTTTGAAATATCCTCAAGGTATCGGCGAACAATGGTACCGAGAAACGCGTCGTCCACGTCAGCGGAACTGCCTACACAACCCCGGTGGCCCCGAACCCCTCTTGCTCCCTCTTTCAAAACAAACTGTCACATACTTTCCGTATGGGAGAAGCTTTAAAAACAGCGATGAACTATGTTGCCGTGAGGGCAGAATCGGTCGGGGCTGGAGGAGGGTGAGCGAAACGGGTTGCCAAGCCGAAAGGGGGATGAAAATAAAAGCGAAGGAAGGAGGAGACTGGAGGTGGCCGCGGACGACAGCGGACGACAGTGTCTCGGTCGATGTGCGTTCTCGGGGACGCACGCAGACAAGAGGAGCGCACTCGTGAAAGCCCCTCGTGTCAGGGGTTTGCCAGCGGTGCAGGGGTTGCGCGATTTTATCTCTGGCATTCTTCTAGCGAAAGGGTCCGAGATCTGCACACATGCGTGCATCCTACGATCCGATGTATGGCTGTCTGCGAGTTTACAGGGGGACCAGCATCGTCCCACGGCCTTTTAAGGGAGCCAAGGAAATCTTGAGACGACCACCCCCCGCCTTTCCCCCTTCGTTACTGATTTAAGCCCTAATCCTGCCTTGCCCCTCGCGCTTTTCTTCTCCTTTCAGTCCTCTGTCCCCGCTGTATGCGCCCACCTTTTCAATTCCACGCCCGACATCCGTCTTCTTGCGTACAAATATCGGCCGAGCGGATCAAACGATTAGATCTCATCTGATTAGTGACGGGAGTGCGTCAACGGATTAGGGGGATCTACAGACGGCTCATTGGATCCTGGACCAACATTCGCATAGGCGTGGAGAAGTTATTCCTACCTACATATGTAGATGCACATGGTAATCTGATGAGCAATGATAATCGATTCAATATTCTTCCCTTCTTCTTGTCCTTATCTTTCACTGAAGTATTCTCTTCAAGAATACCTAGTATATTAGTCGTAAAATTTAGCAACTTATTCAACACCTCGTAAATATTTCCTTGAATCTCAACCTCGTTCTACTAGCTGCTAGAACGCTGCGAGGTTCGCTGAGGTTATTGTCGGTGTTCGAGAATAATCGGGCGATCGAGTTAAAGGGATCAAGGGTTGAATCTCATCCGAATGGGACCCTAGAGGATCTCTCAGAGATGAAACTTCACAGATATTAATGCAACCCACGGTAATCTTGTTCGATTCTTGAAAACTGTTTCCTTTGAGAATGTCGGCTGGCTTCTCCTTATAGATTTCCACACTTTTGAAGTTGGGAGAACTTGTAGTTTTAATTAATTATGTTATAACTATGAACTATTTGCGCGCAATTTGTCTCTTTCAAAATTTAAATCGCAAAAACTTCATTTGACGGAAGTCCAAGTATCCAATCGCTTCGCAAATCCTGTTTTCGAACTTACCCCAAGCTTCGTGCATTGCGATGGTTATTCAAGAACAATAAATCAGAGCATGCAGCGTGGAATGCAAACTTTCTGCAACTACAGCTTGTCTCTTTGTCGTTTCTTTGGCTGCGCCTCGATGTAAGAGATAAGGAAGTATAAGAGAAGTCTCGGCGAAAATGTTTTTACCAGACTGTTGAAAGCGTCAGCCGCAAACCGGTAAATGGTACCTTTGTTCGCGCGTCCCTACACTTTTCAGTAGGATTTGAATTTACTCGACGATGTCACATGAAAAAATATCTCGTACCCTATTTACCACGGAATCAGTCGTGGCTGGCAATTTTCGTTGATAAGTTCTTCGAAACATCTGCAATTTATTTAGTCTCTTGTTATAAATTTTAATGAAATCGTGTTCTCTGGCAAACGATTATAGTCAAGAGGACACAACAATGCGAGTAAATGATTTCTGCTCTCAATCGGGAGGCAAATCGATTTGTAAAGCCACACACGCACTCGTCCGAGGTAGTAAGGGGTGCAGAGGGTGGAGTTGGCTAGAAGGGCCTGAATAATGCATGAAGTGCGTTTCATTTTTCCATACCGCCGACCAACGCAAACTTCTCGTCCCGAAGGAGATCCAAAACAAGCTGCAATCTCCGGTAGTCGATGCTTCGCGATTCCTCCTGATTTATGGCGTCAGATTTCGACCGTCATAGAGAAAAAAATATAGGTGTACGTATGTACGGCGCAAAGACGAAGAAGAGGAAACGGCACGTAAGGTAGAAAGGCGCTGCACACAGGGGAGACGAGCAACGAAACCGTTCGATGCTCGATAAGCCACGAATCCTTTAACCAACGGAAGGTCCTGCTGCGAGATTATCGGTGCCCGAGACTTCTATAAAGAATATAGAAGATGACCTCGCGATTAGTATCTTTGTGAATAGAAGGGATTTGAAGCCACCTACGGAGCCGAAAATCTGGAGGCTGCGCTAGCTGCGCGAGCTGCGCGAGTTGCGCGAGCCGCGCCTGGCGTTTCCAGCTCCGGGACAGGTAAATCCTCTTTGGAACAACATCGAAACGAATTATCGTGCCGCCCGTAATAATACGGTTACAGATAAATGCTTTTAAGTTAAGCGCATTTGAAGTTACGTGATTCTTCACCGCTGGAAAGTATGCATCTACGCGTGCACCCTTTTGCGATTATTTTTTCTTCAAACTTGTTGGAGTCATCTAGCCGAGTCAAGTGGAAAAAGGCCAATAACGTTGATCGATTTAGTTCAGTTTTCCTTTTTATGCGTTTGAAACAGATGCTTTGTATAGAGCATAGAGGATGAAATGTACACTGATAGGAGGGCTATTCCTGTGCGTCTATTTCTAAAAGGATCGTCATAGCTGAATAACAATTAATTAGTTTCTCTCGTTCAGCTCGTCTTATGAGTTACGCTAAATGAAATGAACTTTTGATGCTTTGCTCCTTGTAGTCGATTCAACAATTTAAGACATGGATGTTTGGCTTCACGTCCTTCTTGCACGAGTAATGATCTTTCGTATCACGATTTTATTGGAACCTATTTGAACGACCATCGGCACGAGCTTAAAGATAAAGTAAAAGAACCAAAGACGACACTAATTGACCATTTAATAAAGAGGATGCTTCCTCTTAATCTCACTAGGATAAACGCCACTTCTGAAAGAGTAAAGTAAGGCTGACGGTAATAAACGGATTAGAGAGTGCTCGTATAATTGCGGCGGATAAACGGCAGCAATTAAACGAATGCCGACGAAGACCGTTAAGAACATGTTATTAAAGAAGTGGTGAACGAGAGTGCATCCCGCCGACGCAATTAGACGGCGTTCGCGTGCTCGTCCGTTGCTAAATATTTGCAAAGAAATAATTACTTGGTCGACGAACGCCACGTTGGCTAATGTTCCATCCATAATTGCTTCTTACAATTAGTTTGAAGATTTCGCGAATGAACGTGCGCCCTCGCCCTCGCCCTCGCCCTCGCCCTCGCCCTCGCCCTCTTCGGCTCACTTTCTCGCTTTCTTCCTTTCGTTTCTTTTCCGCTCGTCCGAATGAAGAGGTTACGAGGCAAGCAGCGCGGAACGATACGTCATTCGTTATAGCTTTTTTTCGACGGTCGATCCTTGCTTTTTATCTCTGACCACGTAATAAATTTGGCAACAAATTGCGAGAACACAGCTTGCCTTCAGTGAGACTCTCGAGGGAGAAGGGAGGAGAACGAGTGCTTTAACCGGCTCGCAAGCCAGACTTCAACTCGCCAGGATTAATGGCCGAACCCGCGCAGATGACGGTATTAATGGGAGAGTAAGTGTTCTAAACTGACTCGATTTTTGCGATGGTACACCGACCGGAGTTGGAAGCCAAGCAACGCAACACCCCTCTTCGCTCATTTCTCGAAGAAGATTGAACGACTCTTTCTTTCACTTCTTACCGCGACGGTATTTTTTATCTGGTCACCTGAAACGTGCGTGGACGTGTGTTTATTATTAACAGAAAATCGTCAGAGTTGCAAATTACCTAAATATTCCTGCTAACGAACTTTCCAGCTCCCCCTGTACCACGTCCAGCAACGAGTTAACGAGGAACATTGATCGGTGCGTTAAAAAGCTGAGGAATCCACCAGTGATGGCAAAAAGTTCCGCGACACAATTGGTAGCGTCGTTGGGGTAGCAGTGGAGACGCAAAAAGAGGATGGCTGAGGACATAAAAGCCCCACGGAAGTTGATAAAGGGGGAAGCAATGAGGCTTAGGGAATTTGACGTCTAAGAGAATTAAATGTACCTTCTCTCGAAGCACGGGATCGATCATTACGATTAGTTCACATTAATCATTGGCGATATGAAAGAGAACAATGGCAGTCGAGAAGCTGAGGGGCGTAGTCGCGTTGCTAATTACGGCAGAAAGGGATTTCAGAAAGAACAATGCCCTGGAACGACGTCGTGAAATTTCTCGCCGCTCTATACAGAGGCTTTTAACACCTGCGTTCCATTATGGCCCAACTTTATCGGGGGTGACAGTTTTATTTACCTGTACGGACTGCGATTAGGGAGGTAATGAGTATCGATAATAGGACTCGAAGGATTCCTTTGAGTAGTATGCTGAATTACTTCACTACTGTACATAGGATAATACGATCTATGACAAAAATCTACGTTTCTTAAAAAATTCACTTCTATTATTGTCCTCAAAAAAAAAAAAAAAAAAAAAAAAAACAAAAAAGAAAAGAAAAAAAGAAAAGAAAAAAAAGAAAAGAAAAGAAAAGAAAAAAAGGAAAAAAAAGAAAAAGAAATTCAGACGCTGACAACAAGTTGTTTAAACGCAAAAGCGACAGTAGGAACTGTTGCCGTGTTCAACGGAGTTTCATTTAACAGGGAACCGTTGTTCGGTGGACGGGGTTGGGAAGAGGGTGAGAGAAGAAGGAAAAAAGAAGTCAGGACGAGCACAAATTACCTACGATCGCGCTCCGTTGCGCTACGCCGCTTAATTGCGTTTACGTAATTCGATTCTAAATCCTGGCAGATTCAGCCTGGCGGCGTAATTAATTCTCTACCTACTAAACAGAACTCAGTTCGGCTGGCTACCGATCGTTATTACAGATCTTCCCTGGTTACGCATACCGTGTTATTTATTGCCAATTAGGATTCTATCGTTCCATTCCTTACCGAACCGAGTGATCTGTCGTGTCGGGGGTTGTCTGATTGCCGCGTAACTCTCGCGAACCGTAATGCTTCAACTTAAATCTCCCCAAATCTGTATCGGCGCGGAGATACTAGGAATTTTAAGTGGACATCTTTAAAAATAGTTCACCCTGGCTGTTGCATGATGCAGGTACGTGAAACGTCAAGGAATGGTCAAGGAAAATCTTCTCCGGTTGAAGAAAGTTTGAAGGCAACGCGACAGGCCAATAATCAGCTGTGTTTTTATTACGACAGACGCCATTGTCGATTATTAAATACAGCTAATAAATCGCGGCACGGTAAAAGGGGGTCTGTCGAGCCGACAACTTTCTTCGTTGCCTCTTGCGAGGGTGAGCAGGGGGTTAAAGGAAAGATCGATCGGCGATTACGATAGCTGGTGGATCGGCAAGTATACCAAGTCGTCGAAGGAGCGAAACGTGTTATGGCCGCGCGTTTCGCAGCTTTACGAGCCTGACCACTTTGTCATCAAGAGCGGTATTGACGTTCCGCGAAACGAGCCGACAATAATTTATAAGGAGGCCGCGCGGCTGATCTGCGCCGCAATCACCTATGAGAAGAGAGCAGCAGAAACGTTTACCAATAGCATGTTTCACGGGGCGCTAATGACACCATGAATATGTATATACGTACCCGGGGTGGATGAGAGCGAGAGTGGTTCACCGCCGCAGCATACAGGGTGTTCTTTTAACACTCGCTTGATATGGACCACGGGGAGTGGAAAATAGAGTGTCAAAGGAAATTTTACAGAAGGTAACGAGCTCTGGCTTTTGTTAGAAGAAAGAGGGACGAGCCAACTAATTTTTTCGAGATGCAAATTTGCAAATTGGAGACGAAGGGGAGAGGAGCAATATTATGCACTGTTCGCGACGGGAACTGGCTGAGACGCTGAAGGTTTTGCGATGATTGGGGGAAACATTCGAAGGGGAGTAGAATTCATGGAGCCATACAACCGCAGGTTACACATTTGTCGAGTTCGTTCCACGTTATCGTAAACTATTAATAAATGAACATGACGCGACGGAAGTAACACGGGAAGAAATATCGTAAATTTGATTACGCGAGCGCCATGTAAAGCAAATAACTGTCGAAATAACGAATGAATTATTCGTCCGTCCATCTATATTAGCCGAGTAAATTTTTTCTCCGAGAGCTTAACGGGAAATTACTCGCGACACAAACTCCGCTACAACTACTCGTCGCTGTAATTTCTAGGATGATCTTACGCTTTGGGAGAGCACTACTGTTTAACAACACCGTCCACAAACGACTGTACGCAAAAATTCTAATTGAAACTTCAAAGAGCAGACGGGACGAGGGTAGCTTCCTGAACCGTCGAAAATTAAAGCCGCAGGAAGCGAACGACACACCGTGTAGAAGCAGACCGAGAGATTATAAGGGTGGACAGCGGTCTCGCAGCCTGAATCCAGGGGACCTGAAGAGAATGACGAGGAAATGGGCGTGTCCTTTCTGCGCTGTAAAACAAACAAGACCCGTTAATGATGCGAGCTGCTAGTTAGACAGGACCGACGCCGTCTACGCTTTGCATAGGAATTCGTTTCACGTCAGTCACGTGCATTCTTAATACACTGCCCGAGGGGTGGTTTCGTCGCTCCGCGCTAACCTTCTATTCCTAGCGGTGGCTCTCCTTCATCCAACGCCGATCGTCTTGTCAGAAATTGCTGCTAACAAAGGCAGTTCAGCTGGTTCGGGACAATTCAGAATCGGTGAGCTTCGATTTTAGAGCAAACAAGCCCGGAACGCTCGAACAGAATAATTTATCGTTAAGTTAGAAGGCGGTTTTGAGGTAATATGTGCGTTAGAACGTCCAAGTTGATTCACTTCGATACAAACGAAGGAACAATAACAACGCGCCGGTCGACTCCCATAGGTAATTATGTCGATTCTGGTAGAACAGAATCGCGTATTGTTCCGCGGA
Source organism: Calliopsis andreniformis (assembly GCF_051401765.1). Classification (NCBI taxonomy): domain Eukaryota; kingdom Metazoa; phylum Arthropoda; class Insecta; order Hymenoptera; family Andrenidae; genus Calliopsis; species Calliopsis andreniformis. The sequence continues at coordinate 753,935 of NW_027480432.1, read as the reverse complement.
ATAACACCGTTTACCGCCTGATAATCATGATTGTTAATATTCCCGGGCGTATTTTGGCGGACGAGGATAAATAATAAATTAGTACGGGGATGAGGGCCAAAAGGTCGCTGGAAAAGAGTAGCGCGACGGTGAAATAATTGAAATGAGCCGGCGAACGGTGTGCATCGATCAGGTGACCGTTCCAAATTACAGCCGGTCCCGCGACCCGCTATTTATTAGCATAGTTTCTTATCGATTACCATATTCCCGCCATAAATTCCGATTAGAAAGCGTATCGTAAATCGTCGAAATCAGGTTATTAACCAACGACAGCCTCCTCCATAAATCGGCTGGCAATATATGTAATATCAGACGCGAGGGTAGCGAGAGAGAAAGCCAATGAGGATTCAGGGTCCTTCTTAATATTCGCTGATAAGACGCGGCCGATAAGCTGGATCTTACGTATCGATGGTTCACGGTACGTTGGCTTGCGCGCATGACGAAGATTAATACGAGAGATACAGCCAGTGAACCGCGCTTGTAAAGGGTGAATCGGCAATCCGAAACTTCCTGCCACGACCGCCGGCGAAATTTGCAAATTAATTGTCACGTCAGAAGTAGACGAGTTGGCTAATCCGTCGGCCGGGAGACGTGAGGTGGTTTCGTCCTCCATCTCTCTTTGCACCCTTGATTATCAGCGATGATATCGAGCTTGTGTTCACAGGCTGAACTGCCCAGATGAGTTAATTCCATCGTGACGGTTCTTTGCTGGCTTTCATTCTCGGTAGCATTGAAATTATTGAATTAAAAGAGATTTCAATGAAGGCTTGCAAATGAATATTTATTTTTGTTACTTTGAAATGGATGGTTTTCGAAACCAAAAGTAGACTAAAATTACTCCATTTCAGAGCGTGATATTTTTCAGTAAACCACTGGCAGCACATTACAGTCCATTTCATAATTAAAAAACCACAGGCACTGGCCGATGTGCATAATTAATGCCCGTGAAGGAACAATTACTCGGAGTGTAATTACACGAGGTCGGGCTTTGGTAGGCCGGAAGTGGCTGGGCCAGGGCAAACAGTGTAACGTGAAACGGAGAGAATAGCTCTGCGGCCCGGATCGGGACTCGTTAGTTAGAGATTCGCGAAACTAGATTAGCGGACTAATTGTCTTGGCAGAAATCTCCGGTCCCTTCGGCCGTCTCGTCTCTGTGGCGACCCCTTCCGAACGTTGAATCCGCGCTAACAAAGCCCGTCCAGGCGATCGTAATAATCCAAACTATGCGTTTCATTGGCCCCTGTCGTGTAAATTCGTCGTTCCATCCTGGCCCAGCTTCGTTGGCTAATTGCGAGAACGGTGTGGACTGTGTGTCCATTAATGTGGAATAGGGCAGGGGGTTGAGGGAATTCTTTAAAGCTCGATTCAAGCGATATCGAGCTATTTCGCGCCGTTTCGCGCCGTTTCGCGCCGTTTCGCGCCGTTACGATAGCGCAACGGGTGGAAGGAAACATTATCGTGAATTTTTTGGCCAGGACGTTATCTTTTACCTGGTTATTTTTAACGATAACTTTCTGTCGAGGTTGTCGGTTCGAACACGATACAGCTGTTGAAGTTCGACTGCACACGCTAATGAGAAAGGTATCCGTGGGTTTGCTGCTCATGGCGGAAAATTAACGTGTTCCTTTCATGTGGATTTTTAGGTTACTGAACAAACGCGTATTTTTACTGAAAAGAGCGGCTCCCTTTCATTTTGATTAATATTTTTTTACATGTTTTTGATATTTTAGTTACTATTCCCATTTTCGCAGTACTTCTACCAAATAATATTTCGCCTGTGACCAGTCTTACCCGTGGCAGAGTAATTTCAGGAGATAGATGACTGTGGCGGTCAGACAAGGATTTCCAGAGCTTCTATTCTCTCGAAGTAAAGTGAAACAATCTTCGATTATTTCCTACTTAGCATCAGAATTTAAATCCGAAAGTTAAAAGCCGGCAGTCTAACTGCCTTCTCGGTCTAACTTGCTCGATGATTTATGGCTCAGAAAAGAACGTCTCTTCTAAGAGGAAATAAAGACAAGCTAACACGACTGATATCAGGCAGTCGTTAACGCTTGCGGCACGGAGCCACGCTACCGTCTCCTCCAGATCTGGATCCATTTGTTAGTAGCTCGCGAAAACTGCACCGACAGGACTAATCGTCTTGCCAGGAATTCTGCTCCTATCTTCCCACCGAAACAAAACGTCCACCACGTGCTAGCATAGTCTCTGACCTTCTCATAAAAATCCTCCCCATAGTTTCCGTCGGTCCAGGGCAGCCTGTAAATTTATCGCTCGACCTGGCGCGCAGCGACGTCTAATCATTAGAAGAGGGCAGGGTTATTTAATGAAGCACGCCGTAGGTCGAGCGGTTTCGACTCTATCCCAACAGGCTTCTCGATTCCACTTGCCCCATTCGATCTGCCCGTATAGGAAATCCTTTTTTATCGTCGCGAACAGAACCGCTGTCAACGCTGACAAATTACGACGCTGCAGTTTCCGAGAACGGATATTCATATGGCTCTTTACTTTTTCGTCTAGGAGAAGTCAGTTGGTCTGGGACGAAGGAACCGGCACCGACAGATCGTTTTCGTCGGACGACCGTCTGCCCGGGTGTAGAGCATGCGCTATTCCACGAGCGCCGCGGGGATCGATGCTCCGATGTGCACGCGTGTCGTAACGAGGAACCACGTCCCGTCCCGAGTTTCGGATCATTGATTGTTCAAAGGATCATCGTTTAGTATGCAGGATCCAACGACCCGGTCGCTAGGTGTACGTACATCTGCTTAAATCCGGCTTACGAATGTCACACCCCGCTCTCCAGCTGAAATGCTCGCTCGCTGGTTGAACAGTGGAAAACCGTGACATTAGCTTGGCCCATGCGTGCCTTTAATTCTATGCAGCAACGGTTTAGGGTCTCCTTTCGCAAAAGAACCGAGTCGCAAATCCCCTTATTTCGAAAGACAAACGAATCCAAGCTGATCAAGTTCCAGCAAACTCCAGGAAACGTGGGTCTATCGAAAATATTGTAGGGGCTTAATGCTCAAGACTCAGAAACATCGCAGGGAAGTTAATTCGTGCTTCGCTAAACATGCCATCGGGAGGTGATCAACTGCGACAAAGCGCGCCCCAACTCGGCCAGGAATTCGCGTCACGAAGAACTTAAGGCGCGAATTAAGCTCCGCTGATATCGAATTAGAGCAGAGAAGAGGCAGTGGCACCTAAGCCGAGCTACTTTCTATGCGAAGCGAAGGCTCGCGGGCGTTTCTGCGAATCCCGGGCACGAATGGCACGGTCGTGTTCTCGTCAGCTCGCATCAACGTTCGCAGACGACCCTCCCGCGCTCCCCTCTGCCCATTCACCGCGTTGATTGCGAATTTGAATCTTCTTCGTCACCCTTTGATGTCACCCCTTCCTCCTGGCCAACCACGAACGCTGTATTATTATCGATTCGGTTTCATTGCCAATTTGGCCGAGTTGGTCCCGCTCCGCTACGAAATCGTCGCTCTTTTGCTCGCTAATTAACAATTGCTCTTTCTCTTCGATAGTCCCTGGCTTACATTTCGAGAGGCGAATAATTGATAACGTAATAGCGCGGTATCAAAAATTGACTGGATCGTGTCTGATATTCAGTCGAGAAGCATTCACCCATTATTACGATTTTTATTATTTTCGAATTCTACTTTCTAGCAAAATTCCCATAATTCCAAGTCCTCGCGATTAATCCCAGAATGCAGGATATGATTTAGGATGAGAGAAAGGCAGCGTTTTTGCGTGTTTCAGGGGTTGCCACAGTTTCGTGGAGGTACGATAACAATCGTGATTGATGTGCGAAGCGACGAACGCGGTCGAAAGTTACGAAAGTACACTTAACACTTTGCCTGGTGTGAAAGGCAAATTCGTGTTTCCGCGTAACGACCGCAATTTATTGTTGCCCGTGTCGAATAAAATCGGAATCACGCTGTTTGCCAGGGATTTTCCGCTTAACGATCGTTCGGTCAAAGCGTACAGAAGTGCTAAGTAGCCGTAAAAATGCCTTCGAAGAAGAAATCTGCAAAACGACTCAGTAATCGACGCTCACGGCCGTGAGGATGTTTCGATTGCACGTTCACACGGCCTGCAGCCCAAAAATGATAGCACCTCGATTATTACGGCAATGAAGCAACCCCTTGCCGATAGTATTACGAGAAACGATCTCTGATTCAATCTGGAGTCGAAGGATTTAACTAATAAACGATCGAAAGACATCTGGTGGGAGCGATATATAAACAAAAGAAAGAGGATTTCAATATTCAGTCATTGAAGTACAGGACGCAATGGTGACGTGAGTGTCGAACTTCAGAAGATTGTTCTTCTCGACTTAATGACGAGAAGTGTTGAAAAAACGTTACCCCTCGAAGGTCGCTCCTTTGAAGATAATCTTTCAAAGTTCTGCTTTCATGGAAGATGTTTGGAGTAGAATTCTGCAGCGAGGAAATTCCTTTTCGTGCTTTTTTTCAGTTGCGAGAGAAGTCCTAGCTTCTAGCGAAGACTGCAAAGACTTCTCGTATTCTCAAATCGATCATTTTTCTTTACTTTCTCGTTAAAGTTGGTCTCACTTGTTTTGGTAGCTCCTGAGACACAGAAAGTAGCGATATTGCAAGTCCTGCCAATGTTACAGCGATCTTTCAACATTTCCCACTTTCTTTGACACTGAAATTGAATTCTTGAATAATCTCGCGTTCTCCTTTCTAGCGCCAGTGATCTTTAGCTGACACAGTTCCGCGCTTGGAGCTTCGCAATCTCACCCATAAATTTAGTCGCGTTCGAGTTTCGGTTTAAGTGAAACGAGCAGCTTGCGCTGAAATTTCATTTCTCATAGCGCTCCCTATTATTGAAATTAAAAATTGCTGATAACGGGTAACTTGAAGCGATTGTCGCATGGTATAAAAATCAAATGGTTCCTATAACGTAAATACGTAAATACGTGGCACCAATATACTCTGGATATGTATTCGTACACACTCATCCAAGATTCCAGTGGACCACCTTCGGCGAATGTAGAAGCTCATTTTTCGACTCTGGCCTACAGACTTTTTCCCTTAATTTCTCGACGTCTAATCGACAAGACATCGCTTCCTACGTTGATCAATGGGTTTCAACTAATCGCGGCTTAATGTATGCACACTGTTTAATTTCTGCCTGCTCCTTTGGTGCGTACACTCGGCTTCTCACGAGGAAGAAAAGGAGTCCCGAGGGCAGAGGAGTAACGGGTGCGAGACAGAGGAACGAGAAGAGAGGAAAATCAATAAAGGCGAAGTCCTCTCCCTTTCTCTCGGTCGGTTTCTCAGCACAGCATGGCACACAGTTGCAGCATATTAATCTAAACTAAATCGTTTAGAGATTCGAATGGTCACCGGCTGAACGGCCGGCGTCGACACACGAATTTCACGGAAACACGAACACTGATTATCATTCTGGAAGCAAATACGTCTGTGGTATATTAATGGGGGGCAATCTCTCTTAAGGCGCTCCGTTCATCGGCAGGAAATTTCTATAATTATTTTCGTCCCGGAGCCGGAGCTCATTAGGTCGGTTCGGCCTGTGTCGCCCCCTTCTCCGCCGCTCTCTTCGCCCTTCTTTCTCGCACCCATCTCTTTTTTCTTTTTCGCCTCTACCTGCGCCATCATCTCACCTTTCCTAACCACGAGCGCGTACACGAGATCCTCCGTCGTCGTCCCCATCCCCGTCGACTCTACACACTCCCATTTTTTCTTCTTTCGTTCGCTCCGTCCTCTCCAGTCTGTCCTCTCTTCGACTCCTCTTCTTTTTTCGAGACCGCGCGAACGAACAGCGGCTCCGAGTATCAAAACATCTGCATCGTATATCTACGAGACGCATCTCCTGGCACTGGCACTTCGGTAATTATCATTCGGCACCTGTTAGAGGACGCCGCGACGCCGCGACGCCGCGACGCCGCGAAACTCCGAGCGTGCCAGGTTGTGATTGCACGAGGTACAGGTGGAGTGCGTGCATACGAGTGGTCAAGTATCCCCTGAAAGCCTTGCCAACAAAAACGCCTCCATCCGGCGGAAATGCCGAGGATGGCTAGGAGGGCAACAGCACTGAGTAACTGGCAGGTGACTGGGTATCATCACACTTTTAATAGATAACTAAGGCGAAGGACAAGTACCGTAGAACAGAATTGTACGTATAAAAGGTCGAGAAGTTAGGAACAGGTTGAGCACACCCCAGCTCCGAGGCACGCAACAGCGTTTCACCCTAACAATCAAGGGTTAACGACTCTTGGCAAAGAGCAGAGTCCGAGTGGAAGAAAACCGAGACGCGAGGCGCGATTGAACGACTCGCGCGAACAGCTTCGCGGGTTTAAATGGTCGCATTGATTGTCGGCGAGATCATTTTTCACTGGGATGCGAGAAAGCGGGTGCTGGAAGTAGGGAAAAGGCTCGCGGAACGTGTGCCGCGTCGGTCCCCCCTTGCATTTGCATATGAAAGCCAGCAGCCTCGGTTTCCTCCGTTACCTAGCAGAGTTCGTTGTCACGCGGTGGGCAAGGAGCCATTGATTGGCAGCAGCCGGCCGTACCTTATTTCGCGTTCCGAAGAATGGCACGCTCGTACCTTGCCGCTGCTTCGAGGAGAGATGGATAAATGGGCAGGCGCGCGGTGGAATTCCTCCGCTCGAAAAGGACACACCGAGATGCTTTGCATGGACGCTCAGGCTTTTTTGGCGTTGCATCTTGAGCTAGGAGCACGATTTGCATGCTGTTTCTCGCGCGTTTGCCCCCTCTGGCGGTTGCAGCTCGCTGCTTTTAGAGCTTGACTCCTGCTGATTTATGGAAATTCTGGTATTGGCGGGAGTGGACCGAAACTTTTCTTTTTGTAGAGGCGTAAGTATTTAGCCACCGAACGCGTTCGCGATCTCGCTTCGTGGAGAGGATTAAAATCGAAAAGCATTAATCAGCAGCCAATTAAATTAATTGAAATACAGAGTTCTCGTATTCCCGTTACGCTCCAATTGCACCCAATCCTTCGCTCCAACAATCCTGGCCAAATTAACGAAACAGCCTTCCCACTCGAACCTTCGTTCTGACGAACAAGCAGGCCAGTCGAGCAAGGTTACCACCCCGTAGTTAATCAGGGGACGGCGAGGTCGCCATAGTTGGAGTGTAATTGCGAAATTTGTCAAGGCAGACGCGGGTTAGGACACGAAAAGGGTCCCTGGAAGAAAAAACCATCGGCATTGACAAAAGCTCGGGCAGGGGTCGTGGGTCGTCGCGGATGTGAAATTCCTCGCATTATCAAGGTCAAACGCCGCGGTGAACGTGACTTTTAGCGGGGCTGTTAGCTCGCGTCACGCACGACCGACCATGATAACCGACGACAATGGATGTTCTCGGAAGCGTCAGCCCTTGCCCCGAGAGTTATAGAGTCCTGCTTCCTCCTCTCGGGCAAGTTCTGAAAAAAATGATTAAGGATACCCATCGACATTCCGGGACGCAAAGCGGAACGCGCCGCAGATACAGTTCGATATCGTAAAATAAATCGAGCTTAAGTGATATCGACGGCTGGCGAAAACGAGAGAGACGGAGATTCTCCGGCTGTCGGCTCGCAGAAAGCACTCGGTCGGGTCGCTCTGAGTTTCGATCCACCGAGGAATTCGACGAGAACGAATTTCGACGATCTTTTTATTTCCACCCTTCCCGCCTGACGCTCGTGATTTGTTTTAGTCAATTTCATTCCGGCCGCTCGGCAATTATTTACACTGGTTAATCGACAATTTCACGCGTAATTACGTTTTAATTTTAAATCATCGCGTTCGACGCGATCTGTTCTCGCTTTCTCTTCGTCTGGCGTGTGCGCGAAAATCATGGTCTCGATGCTCGGGTTGAGGCGCGTGGGATAGTCTCGAAAAACGGCTGGTAATTTTTTAGTTCTGTTAGCCAGATTTGCTGTTTGTACGCTACAAGTATAAAGTGTTTTACGATTTCTACGAATTCTTCCTTTGAACCCATTTTAATCAACGCAGAGGAATTTTCGACTCGCCCTCAGCTCATTGATTTTCTAGTCTTCCGAAGCTAACTATAGAATAATGTTTCCAGCGTTTTGAGGCTGGGATCAGCGACTTGGAAGCAGAACTCGAAGGAAGTTCCCTCCCGGCGAGCAGCACCGGCGGCGTCGACATCGATGCAGGAAGAAACGGCGAAAAAGGTAGGCGAACGATCGTATCAGCGGAACGAGTAACCGCTTCGCTGTAGAGGGAAGGAAAAAAGAAAGTTCGCTACACAGTCGGCTGAGATATTACCGTCCATAGAATCCATTATGCCGGGCAGCGATCGCGACTCGTTTTCAATGCTTTTTCTTCGACAGCCCCCGTTCAACTTTATCGGCCTATCGGCGGATAGAAATAGAGCGACGGAGGCTTCGTACGTGCTTTTTGCTCGGCCTCGTCCGCTCGAGTTCGCGGTAAACAGCGAAAACGCTGGAACAAAGCCCTTGTGCTACGAATAAAAAGACCTCCATCCTGAATATTTGTGGAATCCGTCGCGATTTATTTACGAGCAGACCTGGAATAATGGGTCCAATCGGTCGGTAAACTACACTCGTAATTTATACACAGTAATCTATAGGACGGGATAGTTAGAGTCGCGCGGCTATAGCTTCATGTAAATTAGATCAGCAGGAGGTGAAAGAGCCTAAGCCTATAGGACCAAGGCTCTTCTTGATTGGGAATCTTCTGCTTTTTATTCTCTCATCAGCAATTTCGTATGGAAAGTTGAGCCAACGCATTAGTTTATCTAAACAGTTTCATTATCGGTTACGATCGTGGTGATTGCATGCCATTGATCATATAAATTTATAGGCACTATATCTGGAAATTTGTTTTATTAAAATTTCAACATGCAAAGCAGCCAGTTTTATAAATCACCCTCTACGTTAAGGGTAACCGACCGCAACTACATTCCAATCGTTTCTAAGCATCGTTCGAACACCCTCGCGAGTTGAAATCGAGACACGTTGGCTATCGACTCGTCAGCGAAGAAACGCGAGAAGTTCGAAGGCGAAAGTGGACGACGTTATCGCGACTTCGCGAAAGTATCGGTTTCCGCGCCAGCCGGAAGCGTATCGCGCGATAAAATATGCATTGCGTGCGGTCTTCAGCGGGGAACCCCGCACACGCACTTGACCCGCAGGTATAAGGTAGATGTTGCGTAGGTGAGGGAAATTAAACCCGTAAATCGAGCTCTCTGGCTCGCCTCGTGGCGAACTTGCGCCTGCCGTGACGAAATCGAGCTGCGAATAGGGAAACTTTATTCGATTCACCTGTCAGTTACTCTGAGAATGTTAGTTGCCAAGCACTATGGGGGTAACTTCTCTTCTTGGTCACGCTTATCGTACTCGTTTGCGATTGACAACCGCGGAGGATCGTTTTCACTCGAATGCGGGTACGGAAATCCCTACTTTCGCGCGGTGCTGCTCGATTTATCGGAGGATACAGTTTTCCTCGCGAAACATTCCACACTCGAGACGCAACTACGGATTGTCGCGAATTTCTGGCTAGTATCGAATGGATCTGGGGAAAGAGATGCAGGATGCGGGAAATGAGCTTTTACGAAGCGGTAGAGCTGCTAATACCTATGTGGCTTTTCTGGCCGCAGACAGTTAATAGTTCGCAAAATATGCCTTTTCACGAACGTCACGCATGTCACGGTCTTCGCTCGACTGCAGAAATAATTCGAAAATTCTGAATCAACCTGTATTTAATCCCATTTCAATTGTAACACAAATCCCTTAGTAAATCAATGAAACTATTTTTTCAAACAACACATTCGAAACAATCTTCGAACGCTGGCATTCCCGCGAGAATGCCTCGAATTCCCCGGATCCGCGAATTTCGAGAGAGAAAAACACGGGCTGATAAATACGCTCGATCGATCGGCCCTCGATTCACGCTGGCCTGGACCGACTGCACCGAAGGCATAGGCAGAAATTACTAGATACAACCTCGCCGCTAATGTTTATCGTAATATCCCCATTCTCGTGGTGGGTGCTTATTTTTTCGTCCTTTCTGCACTCCTCTTGGAAACGGTCCGAGGTCGTTACGATCCCCGGATCCCTCGCAAATATGAATTATTAAATTTGGACAAAGGTTCACGCCTTGGCGATGTGCATGCTGCAGCGGCGCGGGATGCAATAAGACAACCGAATGCACCGGTTGCTCCCTGTAATCAAGCGCAATCATGGCGACTGCTTATTTACACCTCGGGACTCGTGGAAGCCTGTACAACGAGCCACCACAATGAGTCCCGTCTGCAAAAATCGTAAACACCATGTTGGCGCGCGTTGTCTAAGAGTCCGTGAGTTCCGCCACGACTTAACTGCCTGAGGAATTACTTTTACTCATGGTGAAGAGGGTTTATCCACTTGGGGAGGATGCTATAGAGTCTTCCGAGAGCTATGCTGAAATAGATACTCTAGGTTTAACTCAACCAATAAGAAATCTGAACTGCAATCTTTTTATTCACAAAGTATCCTGGGATTTGCAATAAGGGTTAGACCTTCAATTTCTGGATTAAATTTTATGCCTGTTTATCGCGCGACACACTTACCTAACTCATTCCTCTTCTTTATTTAATCTCAGTATTAGCGTTTAGCTGCTAAGCCAACTTCAGCATAATGAATAATCCTGGAAACTTGGCTCTTGTTAGAGAAGTTCTTTTTACGCGTCTCGTTAAAAATTCTTCATTTTTTCTATAACATTTAAGAGAAGTAAATCCAAAAATCTGACTTATCTTACCTTCGCCCTCTACTTTTAAATCTCCTAATTTTAATGCACGATCGCATTTATGATTCGGCACAACGCGTTCCTGTGCATCCTCGACGAACGTCCCAACCGGTTTCTGAGACAAAGAAATGCACCATCCTGCGTGCACCACGAACTTAGGGTGTATCTTGTCTTCGGCAGAACAATGGTCGAGAAGCGTGTCGATTCAATGGATCGTCCTCTTACGTGTTAATCGAGATTTACATCGTAACCGCGTAATAACATACCTGGACTCTTGAACGGAGCGTCGGCGATACTTCTCGGGTTTCAGTGATATCGTCTGTGAACGAACGTCGCGAGCACACTTGGTTTCGTACATTCCCAGAAAAAAACTAATCGACAGTTTATTAAGGGTTGAAGAAAGTTAGGGATTCGGTAAGGAGACGTGATTTCGAAATTTGCCGGGGCAAAGTTTATTTCCATCCGAGACAGCAAGTTACCCAGCATGATAAATCGACGGTTTATACTAGGCACACCAAGTTTCTGAATTTGATAGATTCACGGTCTATACTAGAACCCGAAAGCTTGGGAAATAACAGCGCGAAGTTTCGTGGCGAACGGAAATTTCGAAATTCGACGAGAAACAGGATGAGGAAAATTGATTTGGACACGTGTCAGACTCCGTTTGTGGCGTTTCGTGGATCACCGATGGAAAAAGGGACGTGGAACATTTGTATCCGCGAATTACAAAGTTTGAAATTAGCCGACCGACTAACGTACAATCCGCAAAACTTGTTCGTGTAATCTGTTCGACCTGTCGAAGATCGGTTAGTTGTTAGATGAGAAAAAGGAGGGGAAAAAGTTTGAAAAAAGTTGGCTGGCTCCGGCAGGCGAACCAGTCAGTCCTAGTAGTCGGCCAATCTGTCTGCCCAGAGCCCAGAACCCATTTTTTCCTTCTCCCTGCTCGATCCTTCTCCACGCGGCCAAACTTTCTTATATCCACTCGATGCCACTCTTTGCCTTTCCATCTCCTCCTCGGTTTACACTTCGATCTTCCACTGAATTCAATTACACGAGATCGCTACGGTCAACTTCGATACACTTTTACTTCTTCCTTCCCCGTACCGATAACCCTTAAGTATTTACTTGGTTGTTCGAGCAAGTTTCGCCGAAGGCTCTTCCAACAGCCATTTAACTTCTACCACTTTGTCATTTGGCGCTTTATGTAGCCTACGTTTTTTAAAAGAATCCCGGTCTCTCTTAACACTTTCACTGCTCAGTGAGCAATGAGGGTATCTTGCGCATCAAAATAGCCAATGCTCTTAAAATTTCCTCCGCAAGCACCACCACTACCCTTTCTTTCAAAACCCCTAACGTTCGCAATGGGTGTTCCCCTATCGAGTCTTCAGAGTTCTCAACGAGGGGAGACTCAGTTTCCTCGCCTTTATAATAATTATTCCAGCAAGGGGATAGAATTCGCGGATCGAGCTCGTAACTCAGACAGTTTGAACGGAGCAGTCGACTGTCGAGCAGAAGTCGTGTCGTGGCGCCACGGAAAGTTGCAGATCTCCAGGCTTCCAACTTCTGTCAAGTGACGTTCGTGCTCGCGCAAACTGCCGGAGAAACCGGCTGCTTCTCTCCTACCTGCTAGCGTGTTTGCTCAAGACGTTTACAACGTGCCGTACCGTTGATCCGTTCCTCGACAAATACCGACACGATAACGGCCTCTAACACGATATACTGCTAATAGCGGATTCCTTACTCTCGACCCAGATAAACTCCAGAGATTAATTTTAATACCCGCCGCGAAAATGGATGCGTGCATCCTACACGCGTTCTCCTTATTCAACTGATAAGCTACCGACAGTTTAGACGTTTGCAAGTATATTCGGTTATCCTCTATATTTGTCGATGTGAAAGCCTAATTAGAGAAAGATATTACTCCCTGTAAAGTTTGACGAAACCAGGAACAATCACGTTGACGCAGAGTCCATGTTCAACATCGTCCTAGTTCTGTTGAAAAATCGCTGCGACGCTGCACATATTTAGGTTTCGTCATCGGGCCAGAGACACCCTCTGTCTGGATCCCCTCGGATTTAATTGCATCTGAACGGTGGAACTGCAAGCGTTGCACATCCTCGTCTCGCAACGTGCCGTGGCTCACGAACTGCTGACTTCCGGAACCGCCTTCGAGTCCGACCTTTTGCTTCTCAATAATTAATCCCGACTCGTTGGCCTGGTCTCGATTATCTTCTGTTGCCAACTGAGATCGAATCGATTCGCTCGTTATATAGCCAAGTGTCGTAAATGGTAGGCGAGTTGGTTTCAAGTTAGATTCTAACTTTATTTCTGAAAGGATAACAACCCCTAATCACCGTATAACGTTGAAGAAGGTCATTGTCCTTTTCGATTAATTAAAGGAGCGGTTACGCGTTGCTGGTCAGCTCACGTGTTGTATACGTTTTCTAAAAGTAATCCGAGCTGAACCAAGCTCCGTAATGATCACCAGCCAGGAATTTACGAGCAAAAGGGATAATAAGTTTGTCCTGGTTACTGGTGAGCGACGACAAAGGGCTGCTCGATAATCGAACGATCCTGCTGACAGTAGCGATGTTTGATGCAGAAAAAAATGAAAGCTCCTCGGGCTGAGCATGATCTCGCCCATTAAATCGCCGGACAATTTTCCTGTCACATATTTCTGTCCAGCGTGTCGAAGAAATGAACGACAGACGGTTTTTTCATCCCCCCGGTGTCGGGTCGTCACCCTCGCCGCTACGGGGTGATCTTGTTGTCACTCGGCCGAAGAATAATGCTCGTCTCCGGCGTCAAAAGCCGCCTTCCCTTTCTCGCTCGTTTCAAAAGCCTGTGCCAGACGAAACAAAAGCCCTCCGTGCTCCCGTGGAATGACCCGATGCGTTTCATTCGTCTACTTGCGCATTTCGGAAAACAGGCTTTTCCGGTGAAGGATGACACTACCTGACTTTTCTTTCCTGCCTCACGACTTTCAAATATTTTATGCGCAATCCTTTTTGGTATTAATAAATTGGAGTCGAGATCCTGTCGCGGTACTCCATCTATCTTGCCAAGAATTCATCGAAAAGCTATAAAGATCTCGTAGAAACACCTGAGCGATCCTTTTTCGCTCCCTCTTCCTTTCGTCCGACCGTTCCGAGAACTAACTAGTTCACTGGAATCAAAAAACAGGTGTACCTTCCTCCGCCCTCGTCTCTTCTATCTCGATTCCGATCAGTTTGTTCAGGGTCGAGTCGAACGAAGCCGCGTCGTCGATCCTACTTGGTGCGAACCGATTCGACAACCCTAGGGAATCGTTAATCGCGCGGCTACATCCGGCGAATCGACTCGTTCCTGTCCCAACCCCTTCGTCGATACTTTTCTCTTTCTCTATCGTGTCTCCACCGACGCACCGTCGCGCATTGTAAACTGCTCCGCATACACGGGCACGCGAATCGATAACGAAACGCACCCGCCACGGTATTTTATACGAAGGATGATAACGTTACGCGGGAAAATATTTTAGCGAGATGCACGCCTACCCCACTTTGATGCCTATCTTGAATATTAATTCAGTGCGTGTTCGATTTATTCCCGAGATCGTTATCTACGATTTTGCATACGAAGCGCCCGATGCCAAATCGGGAACAGGCTGTCGCGTTACGATAGCTTGTTTCCTGTTCGAGTGCATTTACGTTTTCTACCTGCACTCCAATTTACATTCTATCTGTTCGAGCGCACGTGTACTTAAGTACATGCGCACTCGAATACTCGTACAAACATAAATGCAGTGCTTTCACGTGCTTCAATAACCTCGCGTTTACACAAATTTTACAAATTTCTTTCATTAACTAGATCGAATAATTCTCTGGAAAAATTGGAGGGGAAACAAGGTGGCCCAGATTTTCATTAAAACGCCCCACGCGGGTCGTTTCGAACGCTTCAATTGTTGCCACCGAGCACACTGTGTTTCCCTTGCGCGACCTAGTCCGGATCGTAATTATTCTGCCGTTGAAACATTTTAAAGAGGAAATTGTTCAATTACAGAGACGCGAGTGTACGTTTAACCCACTTTCTCACTCTCGAACTGTCGAAATTGTTTGTCTCTCCAGAAATATAGCGGAAAATAGGCTCTAGGTTTCTTTCAAACACTTGTGATTTAAGAACAGAGACAAACGAAATGAACGATCTCTTAGGCAACGCTATATCCTATTTATTCTAACAATCCGAAACGAATTTGTTCGGAGAGCCGGTGCTATTCGCGCAATATTCCGCTAAATTGTAGTCCCTCGTAGCTGGCTGCGTACTTCCGACGATGTCGCGCGAGTATGCATACAATCTTAAATGCTTTAAGATGGAAATTAAGCGAAGATTGCGCGCATTGTGTAAAGCCACCTGAGAGCTCTTGAATACATAATAGAACAGTATGTCAACACCTGTTTCTGATTACTTCACGAAGCGCCGACCTTCTCCCACCCCCCCAACATCGAAATTTCATTTTTTCTTTTCCTTTCGCGAGTCCTACGAGAAGGTTCGTTAACTTTTTTTCGACCTCCGGTCCCTGCCTTGTCGGCATCGGCGAGAGTCAGCAAAGGAGAATTAAATAAAACGCTGTATTATGCTTTATACGATATTTTAGGGATTCGGGGGAAGGGTTAATTAAAAACGATGCCGAGAATTTAATTCGTTAAACTTCGTCGGTCGTCTCCGCCCTCATCGACGACTAATTAGCCATTATTCAGGTCGGTAGTCCGAGCAACGCGTCAATTATCTGTATTTCGACTAACATCGGGGACAAACTGATACCATGGTAAGGGGAACAGGTCGACGTAGGCACTGAGCTCGCATCTATCGAACGAAATTATTTAATTAAGCGAATTCAACGGAGTCCAATTAAATTCTTCGATGAACGTCGAACCTATCGAACGGGTTTCCGTTTCCCTCTTGCGATCGCCACTCTCCAAGTGGAATTTCTCAGCAATTTGTCTTCCGGCAATGGTAATCGAGGACGTCGGTTATTATTTAACGCGACAGCCGTAACTCGATATTCCGTAAGAGCCAGAAGAACATCTTCCTGTTCGGTTAATTCATTCAAATTGCTTTCCCACGTCTTCTCTGTTTTTCTCCGCAAAAACTATTCTCCGCGACATAAGTGGCCTGGGTCGTTGATTTGCCCATTGTCCTGATCTCGTGAAACTTCTCGCGGACACTTTTTCAGGTAACGATAAAGATGCGCGAGATATGCGAAGAAATGCATCGTCAAGAAGGCTTGAAGAGAACATGGGTGTAATAATATGCAACATTTTCCACGTCCTACTCGAAGGGTTAGACATTAATCACTTTGTAGAACTTTGAAATACCTCAGGATAGATTTTCACACTTCTCGAACAATAACCACTTGAATTTGCAATTTTCACACCGATCTGTTTGCGATAAAGGTGCAAGAGAACAGAGTTTACAACATAGAATGATTTGCTGAAGTAGATGTTCCGTGGTGTGCCTGGGGCGTTTAACTACTGAAATTATATTAACCATACTGCTATGGTTTAACAATAATAGAGAGACCAGTTACAAAATCCTCTTGATAATCAACAATTTTCACTCCTAGACAGTCTGGAAGCTTACGCGTAATCGAGTTCCCAAATATCTGCAGGGTAATGTAGGTCGAGAATTTGAAATTACCCTCGATGTTGAGTCCAACTTCAGTTTTCCATTGTCCAACATAATTTACATTCGAATGAGTCTCGTTACCCAAGAGAATAGAAGCACTATGCTAATAGAATAATCCCTGTCCCGATCGTGAGACCTTGAAACCTCGGAAACTATAGCACTTTGAAAAGAAAAACATCTTCCAGTATTTCCTCCTTTTTGATATTTTTCCGATGAAGTCAGTAGAATCTTCCTCGTCGTCCTTCGAAAAATGCATGGTCAACTCGATCGTCGAAGCGTGAGGCTTTTCCCCCACCTCGGAGCCAAAAGACAGGAATCCTGATCGAACAGGGCGAAATTACCAGCGGCTAAACAACCCGGCCATACGAAAGTGTTAACTGGCCCAGCTATCCTTCATCGGCCGCATCATTTTTGCGCTCAGGGCCCGCCATGCGTCGGAGAACCGATCGCAAAAGACCGCGATCCTCTCTTTTCTCTCGCTCCAGCGCCAACGGCTTCCTAGCGCGGCAAATTATTAACAATCAGGCAGGTGTTTGCGCGGTTCGCAAGATTTGCTAACGAGCCGGCATTTTCGAGGTGCCGACTCGAGGCATATAATTATATGCTCGCCTCCCTGTGCGTATGCATGCTCCGATACAACTGGTTATATCTACAGGGTGTTCCAGTTACTCGTGATCGAGACAAAGGTTGAGCAAGTGGCTTGCTGATGAAGTTGTTGCTGTAGAGGAACTTCAGACGTGATAGGTATTCTTTCTTGCACTGTGCTTAGAACTTATTTTCTTCAAGTAAATAATTATAGAAGGGTAGAAATGTACAGGAGTTTTCCTTAGTTGGAAGAAGAAAACTGATACATCTTGAGATTCGACTTACAGCCAAAGGAACATGGAATTTGAGATCTTTGGAGATAGGTTTCCCATTGATCAATGTTGCCAGTCGATTCTTGAGACTTTGAAGCGTACATGTTGTTCGTTATTGTAGTCTCCGTGAATTCGTACCGGATGTGAGTGGCTTTCCAGCTTGCTGGGTTCAAGTTTCTCAAGATAATTGGATTCCAAGCTTGTGGACTGTAAGGCGTGTCCTCGTGGAAAATATTTCTGAAGTTTCTCCTACATGTATGTTACCTAGCTCCAATATCAGCGTACTATAAAATCTGAAATAAAAACAGTTACAACATTCCGAAAAGATTTTCTAAAGATTGAAAGAATTCTTTGAAACGTGGTCCCAATCAACTTAAGGGTTAGAGTCACTTTGTACATCGGCCTTTGCTCCCTTCTTCGTCATCTGCTCCTCTAGATTTATTTGCATCGGAATGCATTTCTCCAACCACCCCCTAGAACCACTTGACCCAACAATCAAAACGTGCTTCCGTTTATACCTTCTCCTAATTTACGACTGCAGTATTTCTCCAGTGTCGATTATACGTTTCCCGGCGACGAAACTCGACGTGTCTGCGGCCGGTGTTGTTCGCCATACACGTGTGCAGTGCTGGAAAATGAAACGAGAGGCCAGCGTGCTACTCTTGCCCCAGAACCGTCTAATTTCACCACCCTGTATAGCAGAGCGGCTGCAGCGTGAAACCGGTGGGTATGATTACCCACTTTAGTTAACGATCTTCGCAGCCCTGTGGCGGTTCCGAGAGGTCAGAAAGAAAACCGCAAGAAAGAGCAAGGAACACGCTGGACCTTGAAGCCCGCGTCCAGTCTGCCGTTTACGAATATCGATGAAGTCGAAAATTGGTAAAAATATTCTCTGTGACACGTTTGAAGGTGTCGCAAAATAAGAAATACTACAAAGAGATAGAATTGTTTTTTAAAGTGTGTAGATCACAAGTAGGACTTTGACATAGAGGTCGACTACCTGAGTTCTCATTTGCGCGAGTAGCTCGAGGCTGTATGCCTTTTTTGTTTTGAGGCGGAACGAGGCGACACAGCGGGGCGACACAGCGGGGCGACACAGCGGGGCGACACAGCGAGGCCCGGAAAATTCTAGCCCCACGCTCGATTCGGGGTAGGTCTAGCCAGGCATGGCCTGAGAAATGTTTACGCGAAAGGGAAACATTTAACTCGGTGGTGGTGTGATAATGATGTCAAAAGCCAGGTTGTCCTCAGTTTGTGTCGAACCGTGGTCGATGCATCGTGTGATTCGTGTCCGAAACGTCGTTGGTGCTCTGTCTATTTAGCGAGCGTTCGGGACTTGGTGGCAGATTAGTCGACTCGTTGTCCGTGTTTGTACGAACAGTGTTAATTGTGAGTGCCCCTACGGAATTATTTGCTAGAGAAGACAGTGCTACAGCAACATCGTTTGACTGTTTAACGCTCTGTTAAATGTACACTATTGTGCCTTTCATCTCTTCGTTAACTCTTGATTTTTGAATCGCTGAAAAAGTACTCAATCGCTTGTGGAACAAGTTTCTTCGTCTCTCCCTTCATTATTCGCATTCGATTTTTTTATTTTCCTGAGATTAATCGCAGAATCTCCCCTATTTCGTGCACTCCTCTATGGCGCGAACGTTGCAGACAAAATTTCACCAGCGAATATTCGCGGCAAGTATGCGAGAAAGTTGGTCCGAAGTTCGAACTTGGTTCTTGGAGGCAGCCCCGAGGATATCCCGCGTCACGACAGTAAATATTCAAACTTCGGTCATCCTTTTCGCGTGCTCGACGCGAAAATTGGCAGCTAAAAGTTTGTGCCGACACTTAGCCTCGCTTGTGCGCCTGGGCAAGAAGTCAGCCCGGTGTTTCCAGCCTCCGAGAATGCTCGGTGTTTCCTCTTGAAATGGTGGCTGAGGGCGTTCAATTAAGGAGGAAAGGAAATCGGAAAGAGATAAAGGCCCATGAAACGGCAAGTTTAACACGAAACGATACGTGGCCACTGCGCGCCCTCGAAATATTTGTATTGCAACAAATGAACCGAGACAAATTGCCATGCAATTGTTACGCCCGCAAAGGAATTTTGGAAAAAGTCTTTTCTAATTGAAAAATTGCATTGAAGGAACATGAACTGAAAATATTTTGAAAAGAGAAGAGAAAGAATGGGCAATCGTAGATAACTCTGAGGGGGTGACTCTTTTATGAGTCGGAGCAAAAACTTGAGAAGTAAGATTCTGTCCGAAACTACCCACTCTTTTATTGCACGTCGGTTCCCTGGGGAGAGGGAAGTTTCGACGATAAAGAAAAACTCAGCACTTTCGATCGTGGCACGTAGGAGATTCGAGGGTCAGTTTCTTGGAAAGAAGCAAATATTTCCGAGAGTTTTGGACACACCCACTGCTTGAATTTGAATTTTGAGTGATCTGAACACATTTGACGACAATTGAAATTTTAGTAAAAATCGCTGAAGCTGCAGGGTATTTACGAGTTATCCCTAGATCCCATATCCCCCGAAACCCTCCTATTACCTCGTTCCACGACGTTTCCCCGTTGACGTATTATGTGCAACGCGTAAACCATAGAAGTTGACGCAAGTCGCACCTCGCGAGGCAACTACGCTCGATCTCCGTCGTATTTCAGCGAGACTCGCGACTGCCAGCTCGCGAATTGCGTGCAGGCTTGCGAGCGTGAAATTACACGCCGGTGCTAGTAACCCCGCAGCGCGGTAAAACGATGGAGGGATGTAAAACGTGGACCGTTAGACGGGGCGAAGTAGAGGGGGAGGGGTGGCTCACAGTCATCTCTCGTGATCAGCTCGAGCACGATCCGAAAACCCCTTTACTTTGGAATTCCGTAAATGGGAGCAGCGGTGCAATTAGCGTAATCAAGTGGCTCAGATGTGCCGTGGAAATCGCGTATTCACGCGTGCGAAGCTTATTGCAGAGGAACACAGAATCGCGGGTAGATCGATTTCGTCTCGCGACACAAATAAATTGCCATGTTGGATTATAAGGAATACCAGGAGTGTAGTTGGCGCAGGTAATCGAAATTTTATAACAGTATTGAAAAGCCAGCCAATAATTACCAGACGTTACAGAATTCCACCTACGCTTTATGAAAAGCAATCAGTGGAAACATGAAAAGCTGGAATTATCCGAGTACGAGAGAGATGACTCGGTGGCAGGTTTTTCCGATCGACGCGACGCCGTTAGTCTCGGTTTATCTTGCACTTGGTCGCAAATCGAACGAGCTCGAAAGCCCGACTGGTGGTGAATATTATACGGGGAATTTCGGTAGGTTTTTCGAAGTGTCGCATGACTTTTTGCCCCCGCCGTGAGAATAAAACGCACGGTCCACTGAACCGAAAGATTCTAATTATTACCGTCGAAGCCGTTTCGCGCTCGCCCACCTACTCGTCAACTCGGATGTAATAATAAAATTGTAGGAAACGCGTTGTCGGAGGCCGCGCGATTAATTACCGGCCTCGCCAGCGAACGGCAGCGGACGCGGACTACGCCGAGGTAAAACGACGCTTAATTGACACGACGCACGAGTACCGGTGTCGTTTCCTCGCTTCACCGTTTCTCCTTTTTGCAGAAATGAAAAAAAATATAAACTCGCCTATGATCGCTTCTTCGCCAGGAAAAATCGGGAGCGCGATAAATGAATTATTTTTATTGTACCGTCTATATTTCGCTGACTGGGCTACGGCAGTAAAAATTTTATCAGATATTCAAATTAGTTTTGTTGAAACTATTAATGTTATCTGATCGTTTCTACTCTGTATGAAGAAGGAATGGAATACAGATTCTCGATTCAGTACATGGACGGGTTCCATTCGGCGTCTATTAAAAATCCAGTGTATCCGAATTTTTCTTAGAGCGATCGTGATTCGAGGTATTCGATGTAAATGCTAGCGCGACAACGCAACTCCATAAAATATTAAGAACGCACCGGAGAGGAGCAAAAAGTGGTCTCCCTCGGAAATCTCCCCATTGAAAGTCTTCTCCTCTTTTGCCTCGGCGTTCGCCGATCGGTTTACCGATTCCGTCCTTTAACGGCATAAATCTCGTTTAATAAATGTACGTAGTCGCGCCAGGATCCGGATACGGTGCGTAAGGCGTGCACCATTTATCATTCAAAGCCTCCGTTTCGCTCTATCGGAGTCATCTGAAATAGCGGAAGAGACTATAGGTCAACAGGGGAGATTCGAATTGAGTTCGCTGCAATGTAAATTGCCTATACTAGCACATCACCTGAGATAGTTACCACTGAGTTCTTCAACATTTTAGCTATTTAGTGAAACACTGGGATCAACTATTTATCATTTTGACATACTCTCGTAGTAATTCTGGCGATTCAGAGAGAGAAATGAAAATTGATCAATAAAATCCACCTCTCAATTAAACAGTGTCAATCCTATTTCATTCGGTCGGAAAATTGACAACATTTCCCCAAAATTGGACAAGTCGACAGCCTCCGAAATGAAAAAAATCGACATTGTTACCTGGAAATTGAAATATAAATACCTATGTATCCCTCTCCCGTGCCTAGAAATAAATTTCGAATCGACGATTCATCGACGCACCGATCGGCAGAGAAAAAGGTTCGGAAAAAAGCTGCAGCGAATATTCTCTCAGCTCCTTCCGACTTGCAGTGAATTATAAGATACCGTGGCGATCAGATACAACCAAAAACTTCCGTCCTCTAGAAAAATTACAAGCCACCGGACCGGGCGTGAAAAAGATGAATCGCACCGAGCAGCGACCGCTGTTTTACATGCGATACGAGCATAGACCCGTGTTCACCGGGAGGAAATAACTTCGGTGTATACATATAGCATCGATGAAAGTCCCGTGGAGGGAATGCTAATGCGTTACAAATATGCTCACAATACCGGTCGTGTAACTGAAAATTATAAGGAAGTGTCGTTCAGTTGAAGGAAACATCAAAAAGTTATAATTCAAGTTACTATGGTTAGGATTTTCAAGAGACCTGTATTAGGCGTAGAAGTTACGATAAAAATTGGAGTAACTAGGGGATGAAAACCTTCCTCGATCTTTAATCGTCATTTTTATTCGCGCTGAACTCAGATCTAATGCTCGAATCGCAGCTCATCGTTATCGGGGCGCCTGAAAACGCGAAACATTCGCTGTGACTGGATCGACGGGAGAAAAGACAGTAAAGAAAAGGGGAAAAAATATTGTTGTAATCGCGAAGGCACGTCTGCTCTCGGTGTGTACAAAGACACGCAGCGCAGCGATTTTCCGGTTGGCCAGCTGGCGTATTCTTCTTCCTCGTTCTTCTCCCTCGTTCTTCTCCCTCGTTCCTCCGTTGTATTGACTTTCTCTCATCGAGATGCGCCGGAATAAAACGGAGAAAAGCATTCGATTCCGCTCGACTCCGGCTGCACAGAGGCCGAGGCTATTATTACAGGCTTTTGGGTCCAATAACTCTTCAGCTCTCACTTGTTGCTGTAGTCGTTGCGCGAAGGGCATCGCGGCGTTTCCCTTTTGAGGATTTTTCACCAGGCGAATGGTGAACAGGGTGGAAAGCGGGGGAAAGATGAGGGAAAATGGAAGTTGTCGAATCGATGAACGTCTGAGTGGAGCGACACTACCTCGAACCAAACGGGTTTCGATCGCTATGAAGCCAGCGAGAATTCGTAGGGGGCTCTTTAATTTCGCCATGCTTCGGCTGGAAATAAAAGTTTATAGGCTCGTCTCTCAGGTTTAAATGAATTCCAGACTGTTCGCCTTATGTTAGTCGACTTGTAATTTTGTTCTGTTATACCTCTACACTGTCCATATCTCATGGACAAAGAGGAAATCGCTCCTTCAACATTTGGCAAGAACATTCGTCTATGGGGTCTAATCATCTGATTAGACTAATTTCGTGACAAAACACTTTATCGCGAAAACTATTCTTATATATTCGAGATCCATGCAATCATAAAACTACCTGTAGTCAATTCATGTCGATAAACAGATACTTGTATACCGAAT
This sequence comes from Calliopsis andreniformis, assembly GCF_051401765.1. Classification (NCBI taxonomy): domain Eukaryota; kingdom Metazoa; phylum Arthropoda; class Insecta; order Hymenoptera; family Andrenidae; genus Calliopsis; species Calliopsis andreniformis. Next base: position 730,599 of record NW_027480432.1, on the reverse strand, counting down.
CAAACTAAAGTAATGAATTATCGAAAGTGCGATTAGGATCAGATAGCAATATGCTATCGGGTAAAGCGATCTGTACTTGACATATCTAATTATTGTAACTGATTCTATTGCGTTACCTGGATGATATCATAAAGAAGTGAATAGGTACTTTTTACAACTGCTCGCTGGTCATTTTCGTTCTCCCTTTAACGTTTAACGAAAAACGCTGATCATGGAGGAGAAGAATTAATTTTTCAAAGAGACGAAAGCGAACGGCACTTCATCTCTGTAAATGCCATCAAAATTCCACGGAAGCCGGCCACTCGATATCCTAGTCCTCTATATCGCGATCCGGGCCATCCATACAAATCGGATTTTACCAAATTGGAGTACAATTTTCACGAGCGTGGCTTTGCCATGCTTGCTGCGCGCATGCGACGAGAAAGAAAAGAAAAGAGTAAAGGAAGAAGAGAGATCGGTGGAGGAAGACGGTTCTAAGTCGGTTGCGGATGATGAAGCGAATCAAGTAACAGTGGTGGCTTACGTGCGATGCAGCCCTAAACCATCGCCCTGGGGAGCATTTCCTGGAAACGCGTTAGCAACGAAACGTCTGTGCTTAGAATTTTCAAGCGCGCTGAATTACATCCCCGTCACGGAATCAATGGTACCTGAAATACGTAAGCGACAACGTCGTCGACGACGATGTTATTCCGCACGCCAGCTACTGCTCCACGGTTAAATTCCCCGTGAGAATTTTAATTTATTCCGATGGGAACTGAAAGGCGGAAGAAGAGGCAACTAAGTTGGAAGGAACGTCGTACTTGTTCAAGATTAGAAGATACGCTTGTGATAGGAATTTTTCTGCTCCAGAGGAAGAGAAATTATGGAATTATCTCAAGGATCAACAGCTTTACACGTGTAATATTTGCAGGGCGAACGTAATCGGCAATAGACGAATGGAAGCATAATTTCTAAAACATCATTCAATTAGATAGATAATTTATTAGAAATTAATTTGTATTTATTACACATTGCAGTGGACATCCAAGATACATAATCTTAATTAAATTAAATGCTCATGCATGACAGATTATCTGAATGAACTCAATCATTCTTAAACAGCTCTAAAGCTGGACATATGAAGATTGAATCTCCAGCAAACATCGGCATAAGTTCTTCTAATACTTCTAAACCCTATTAAACGTAATCTCTCGTTCCAGTAGTTACATCATACACACACATTTTATAGCCACATGTGACTAATAAAGTATGCTCCCATTTTCACATTATTTCAAACATTTGAATACCTAGAATATCACTGTCAATTCCTAGAAAAACTTTTCTTTAGATTCTAAGCAGGTACTTCACAATCGGAGAGCTGGGCAATGCTGCAGATGAGGAATCCGATACGACTGTAGATTCAGGTGCGAGGGTGGAAGAGATTTCTGGAGTAGTAGAAGTGTCAGGTGCGGCTGTAGATTCAGGGGCAGCAGAGGTTTCAGGCACGGGAGTAGATTCAGGAGCAGCAGAGGTTTCAGGCACGGGAGTGGATTCAGGAGCAGCAGAGGTTTCAGGTTCGGGAGTAGATTCAGGGGCAGCGGAGGTTTCAGGCGCGGGAGTGGATTCAGGAGCAGCGGAAGTTTCAGGTATGGGAGTAGATTCAGGGGCAGCGGAGGTTTCAGGGGCAGCAGAGGTTTCAGGTACGGGAGTAGATTCAGGGGCAGCAGAGGTTTCAGGAACGGGAGTAGATTCAGGGGCAGCAGAGGTTTCAGGTTCGGGAGTAGATTCGGGGGCAGCAGAGGTTTCAGGTACGGGAGTAGATTCAGGGGCAGCGGAGGTTTCAGGTACGGGAGTAGATTCAGGGGCAGCGGAGGTTTCAGGCGCGGGAGTGGATTCAGGAGCAGCGGAAGTTTCGGGTACGGGAGTAGATTCAGGGGCAGCAGAGGTTTCAGGCACAGGTGTAGATTCAGGAGCGGCAGAGGTTTCAGGTACGGGAGTAGATTCAGGGGCAGCGGAGGTTTCAGTCACAGGTGTAGATTCAGGAGCAGCAGAGGTTTCAGGCACGGGAGTGGATTCAGGAGCAGCGGAAGTTTCAGGTACGGGACTAGATTCAGGGGCAGCAGAGGTTTCAGGCACAGGTGTAGATTCAGGGGAAGCAGAGGTTTCAGGTATAGGTGTAGACTCAGTCGCATCAGAGGTTTCGGCTGCGGGTGTAGACTCAGGAGCGACAGAAGTTTCAGGTGTGGATGTAGCTGAACTTGAGCTGTTATCATCGCCGGCAGTAGATGACTTTGGTGTTGTACTTGCACTGGAAGAGTCTTCTGGAGTTGTGGGTTCCAATGTAGTAAGAGTCACTGTTTCTTCAGTCGTTGTTTCCACAGTTGTTTCCGTCGTAGTCGTGCATATAGGAGCAGCAAATGCAACGCATCTCATCTCAATTCCCCAACTGGGTTGTGAAAATGCCAATACGACCACTACTTTCGCTCCGATGAAACCCTTCACAATTTTCGTAGTCACTTCTTCTGAATGAACCTGTGTTACGTTAACAAGCGAGACGTAGTAACCAGGTGGAGCCAATACAACACATTTCGCAACCTGCGGCTTTCCAATCAGTGGATGCTGATAAGGAGAAAAATATAGATTATTCAACGTTGCACTTTTATTCAAGATCGAGAAACATTATTTATCAAAAGTATCAGTTCTCTTACCCTGGTGATTAAAATATCTTTAACCACCAAATCATTCTCCTGTCGTGTTCCGAGGGTTAAGTTGTTCCCAAATGCAGTGGCAATCAAACTTAAACACGCAAGTAAGAAAATTATATTACGCATATTGATAAAATTACTTAAATTCTCTTTAGCGTAAAGAATATCTTCAATCTACTCGTGTTACACAGAATCTGCTGGATAGTTGGTCACGATATCATTTATAGCTTTCTCTTATCAATTGCGACAGCCGATTTCTTGTGTATCGACAAGATCACATTAACTTAAAGATTTCTAACGATAACTGATGACAATAGCTTACATAACTATATTTGCTCCACTTAAACAGAAATTTGCGCCCACGTTACAAGATATAAGCAGCAGTATCAAATTATTATCACCGGTTAAGTATTATAACGTAAGTCAATATTTTAATTCCTTATCATATGTAATCGACACAATTTTTGGGGGCATATTTTAGCGATATTTTATTGACTCATATTGTTTTTAGAGTATAGACACATTATCGATAAACGTACTCGATCGCGATTGATAAACTACAAAAAATGATAATTACCCGATAAGCAAATAGTTGATAACAAAATGAGAGAATTCCTTTTTCGAATCTGATAAAAAATAGTTTGAAAAACTAATTTAAGTATCTTATACGAGAAATTGACGTTCATGCGTGAAACTTTTCCAGGTTAAAAGACAGGATTGTTGGCGTTTTGGCTCTCATAGCAGAAAAAGGAGCAACCAATGTCGCGCACCGTGCATCCTGTTATTACGTAGCACATGCTCAAAGCTTGCATAAATCTCTGGAGAAATTAAAGTGCACCATGAGCGTGCACCGGTACAAAACGGAATTGTGTAGCCGCGTGAAAGAAAAATAATTTGTGTACACCAGGAGTCGCAAGACCAGTATTTTTCTAGCGTTATCCTGCCGTTCTTTCTTTCTTAATCGGTTTTCGCACGATCCACCGCCTTGATAACGAATTCCTGACAGACCAGAAAACGTCGAAACTTACTTATTTCTGAAATGTACACGGAAGGGTCCTTCTTTCGATCTATTATCGCTTTAATATCGTTGCTAGATGTAAGTAAGATAGATTTACTTCATCTGCAGCCCTTTCTACCAACAAGAATGGAGCGCGTTCATTAAATTTCTAGGCGCCTCTTGTCTGTTCTTCTTTCGTGGCAACCTCGCTGAGAGCTCTAACATACTCGAGCCACTCATTGCGATCGTTGCATCAAACCAAGAGAAAGTATCAAGTTGGAAGAACAGTTTTCCCCGTTTGCGGTTTCTCCTACTTCTTCGTTGTTTTTCACCAAGAATCTCTAGATTTCTCTGAACAAGAAGAAAAGAAGAATCTTCTTTCTGAAATTGTATTTATGCTAATGCATATGCTCCCTCAATTTTGCGTTCGAGGTGCACTACCGAAGATAGCTCCCATAGAATTTTAGGGGCAAATTATGCACTCGTTCCCAAATACGTATCTTGTTCGAGAACAAAGTCTCCAGCGCGATTTTAGATAGTAGGAAGAAAGTCTTTTAACAGAGATTGTGACCCTAAACTACTCTGACGGTCTGATGGAGGTCCTGTATTTGCATAAAAGCCTCGTTCGGGTTCGTCAACCCTCTGTCAAGATGCTGGAACGCATTAGAAACCCTTAATTTGGTGAGTGTGATAGCTACAGTGTCTTCTACTAGAAGCACAAACACAAACATGCAAAGGAAAAAAAGGAGAAAAATTGTTAGATCGCATCTACTATTGCATATTTGACATGGAGAAAGTGCCACGGATCAACTTGTTAAGATGACTTAGGAAATTGAGAAACCACGGCTAATAAGCATCGTTAAATTGGGGAACAATGACCAGACACCCAAAATGGGATGAAGTCACCAAGGCGCAACGTCACTAGTTGAGCATTAACTCCTCCAGCTTGCTCCGCCTTCCTCAGAGCTTTGATGGAGCATCCCTGATCGACCTTGAATGCCCATCGATCCAAAAAGCATTGTCACGGTGAGAAACCATTCTCAGCGCCAGGCTTAAGTCTCCTAATCAATACCAGAAAATCGCATATCACCGCTCGACGATCTCTTGTTTCATTAAGCGACGTGCTTGTTTTACGCACGACTCTCTAATTGTTGACCGAGGAAAAGGAATCTCTTTCACTGGGATTTGTAGCTCACGATTGAAACATTTTCCCACATCCTGAAAATCGGAGAATTGTCACGTGCTGTAGGTCTGGACTGTTCGATACGGTTCGCGAGTCGTTTGTCATCATTACCCCAGGACTTCGATAATTAAAATTCGTCGGTATGGTGATGGACGAGCATGCGAGGCCAAGCGGATTTTTCGTCGGGCGGGAAAGATGGATCGCGTTCGAACTCGCGTCTCCGTAAAAATCGACGAGAATTACAACCCGATACATTCTCTCTGCCGCTCCTTTTTCACAAGCCACGGGGCTTGGGGTCTCATTTGTCAAGGAAATCTGCAATTTTCCGCGAAGTAGGTCGGTCAATTGAGATATATCGCAAGTCGATGGGATCGATCGAATTCTGGGGAAATTCGGGACACGTTCCTCGATTGATCGTAACTTTTTCTTTCGTATCTGTCGTTTCACATGCAGAGTAATCGGAAAAAAGATTATATCTTGAGGCTGCAGTTGACTGTGCGAGAACATTTTTTAAAAGTATCTTACGTATCTGTAGTAGCTTGAAACCGCCACAGAAGAAAGGGCCTGGCCGCAGGATGTACACGTCATTCTAGACTGAATTAATTATCCGCGCTCGAGTCGACCGCTACGCTCTGGTACCACGATGTTCGCTGATCGATATTCGATATTCTAATTCGCCCCGATGGTGACATGTTTATGGAAACATTCATGGCACACGTGTCATTACACCGCTCGTCCTAATACTCGATCGAGGACGAGTTTGAGCTTGAAATTAATCAACGAAAACGCGATGCATAAAGCTGAATCGCGTTGTGCCTTCGGCCCTTTGCCCAAGTATGTGAGTAGCCGTGAACTGTTGTCAGGTTGCTACATTTTAAGCTGTCAATATGTCCTATGTATGTACTCAGTCGAATCCAATTTTCGTCCATTCATTTAGCGTCACATGGGAAGTTCTAGACCAAAAGTTTCCTGTCACTTGCCACTTTTCATTAGGATTCTACGATACAATAAAGTTTCTCTTACTCGAATTTATTCGGTCAAGGAAACATTTCTTATTTCTCTAAATATACTGGCTTCTTTCACTGACTCCGCAAATTTTTACACTAGACCGCCCTTTGACCTACAAATGGTCATGTTTCCCTCGCTGTCGCTACTCCCTGAATCTATTGAAATTTATCAAACGTACATGTTCGATCGGGTTCCTTCCGTGCACGAGTTCCCCGGCCGGTAACCGAGACGCGTGATTTCGAGAAATACCGTGGATTATGCATCAGCGTTTCTCGCTGAATGGTTCCATGTTCAGTGATTCGTGAACCGCTATCTGGTCCACGTGACCGCATGGCCCTTGGCCAAACCTGCGCACCGATAATAGTTCTAACCGTGTAACTATATACCTATGGAAATGCGCTTATATACCCGTGATCGTGTATACAGTGTTCGTGAAGTACGTGAAGGAAATTAACATAACGATACGACCTTTCGCTACGTTCACTGTGATATTCACCCTTTCGTGTACTGACTTTAATGTAAGTTTCGGTAAGTGGTTTATGCTCTAGAGCTCATTTCACAGAGAAATAAGGGTCTTAAACAAACGACACCTTTTCTCTTTAAATTATCTGGCTTTGGTGACCGGATTTTTGAACAAAGTGAGCGAGATTCCCACGATCTAAGATCTTAGATTATCCTGAAATATTTCGGGGACACCCTGTATATGACTGTACACGTGTGTTCGTACGACCGTACGAGCGATTGCACATGCATATGTATATGCTGTGGTTATTATTAGATTTCGATGCGTAAGGGCCATGGTTTTCCCCTCAGCCCTGAAAATGGGCTTCGACCTTCTGATCCCCGCAAAACCCATTTACCTAGGCAGCGAATATCCTTCGGATCCATATTTCCTCCCATATAACATTCGCACCATCGACATTAAGTAAATTTTTCTTTTCTTTTCGCATCCGTAAACAGTATTTCCGATTCGCAGTATTTTGTCATAAAGCATGGACCGATGATGTAACTCGTGTCCATGGAACGAGCAAAAAACGTATTCGTTTACCAATAACATGTCACTAAGATCGACCACATCGAGGAAAAGCAGCGTGCGCGAATGATGCATCGATTGCATTCGGCTGCCGATGGTGCATCGGTGACCTCGATCCGCGAGACGCGGGATTAAAGGTTCTCGTTTGTCCATCGACCATACTCTCCGCTGGGACAAAACAATTTTATCGACTTCTGTCTCACAGGGAAGCGTTTTCCTGCATTACACAGAGAGACACCCCTGGGACGGAAGAAAATCTTTGAACCCTTTGCAGGAAACCGACCGTTTTGTTTCCCCTGTTTTCGCTATTGCATTCTCCAATATGTGTACCTCTGCAATTCCTACCTTTTTTAACACTATCTCCGCGATAACAGTTTGGATGGAACAGAAAATCAAGGACTTTTATTTGTCTCCTCGCTGATCGATTAATTGCAGGGTTGAAGATTTACTCGAAGATAGAAATTGAAGTTTCGGATAAGAGTCAGAAATTTTTGGGTTTATACCGCTGGCTATACTTTCCTCCTCACCCCAGCTTCTTTTGACCTTGCCTCCGTTCTCCTCTTCGCTCGACCGCCCCAGAATTTCGTGCTTCGCAAAATTCGGAAGGGATCCGAGCAATTTCCAGCCTGCTTTCGCAATGACATCTGTAGAGGAAGCTGAAGGAAGGAGGGACGACTCGAGCGGTCGGCTGAAATCTCTTCAAAGAACAAGCGAAAATCAAGCACGCGTGTATCAATCTCGAGTGCCAATCTCGGCGAGGAGAGCGTCTCTTATCTCCCTACCTTTGACATCAGAAGTCCGCTCTGCAGAACGCTTTTCCGTCTTTGGATTTTCGTCAGAAGGTAGTCCCCGTGTCCTGTATCTAGGAAGCCTCTCTTCAGTTTAATATCCGAGCTTGCAGATCAAATTTCTTGCGCGTCTCCGCGTTGCTTTTTTTTCTCTATTTCTTCTTTTTTTTTTTTTTTTTTTATAATTTTACCGTCGCCACCATTTCAGATCAATTCCTTTTCTTCTCCCTTTGCCCAGATCAGTACAAAGTACAATACATACATTTTATTTTTGACGCACATCTAAACCCTTTAATTTCGCATAGTAAGATAGGAGGATGATAAGCAGCAGATAACAATCTATCGTTTCATGTATTTAATGCTTCCTTTCGCGATCGATAAGACTCGTCACGCGAAACCTGTGTTCTTGTTCGATACGAAAGCTCGAAATCTGATAGCGGGAACGTAATCGGCAAACTTCGTAAGTGACCTTCGTGTGGCGAGGCTATCAAGTTGAATTGGAAATTTCCTTCTATGTTGGTCGAAACTTTGCTCCGTGGATCGTTTCGAATCGATCCCACTCGAATAGAAAGTAAAATAACCCCCACTTCGATACTCGAAATCGCGAAAATCTGCATATTTATCCCCCTCGAAGAAATAGTAGGAAAACATCAACTGTATAAACTAACATCCCTCTATGTTTCCACAAATTACTGAAAGCCAACCCCCAAGAAAAATCAATACCTCCGTCAGTTCCAGCCAGCCTGCCCGAGGACAAAATCCCGCACAATGGGCGTCCTCCACGCATTCTACCCTTGATTACTCGCAGCGCAAGAATTCTCGAATCGCCTCGTCGGGCTGAGGAAGAAAAAGGGAGGGTTGGCGGGGAGAAAATAGAAAACAGAAAGGAGAATGGCTCGATTCGGTCCTCTGTCGCAGCGACAGCGCGGACAAAACCACGCGGCTTCCGTCTACAGGGCCGCCCGAAGGCTGAACCGGAAATAAGCAATCGTCGCGATGCCTTTGGCTCGTCTCGGGACGAGGACAGAAAAAGAAGAGGAAACGAGAGGGTGGATAGAGAAACGTTCGAGGTCGTAGCGATGTAAAAATTCATCGTTCAGGCCTGTTCATTAGCAGCGGCCCAGTCGCTTTGCTAGAGGGTTCGAGGCGTTATCACCACGATCTATAACCCGTGAAATTACGAGGACGCGCGACCACCGCCTTGTAATTTTACGATTCGCGGCCTACTTAGCACCGAGGCGCTGTGGATTTCCTTGGTAATCGGGCCGCGATCTCTTCGCGCCGTCTGCGGAAGGCTAAACGATTACCCGGCTCGCTCGTCACGGAGGACAATGGGATCCTGCCTGGATCCTTTCGGCGATCTGATAGCGCGCGACAAAATGACGGCCTGGCTATTACGCGCGTCCCGTGAAAAACACGAAGGTCGTTCTGCACGATGGACGGGCTGGGAACGACCCTTTTTGCCGGACGTTTCTCTTCACACGAGACCTCCATGTGGAAAAGTTAACCCATTTTCTCCTGACGAAGGGAAATACCTTTTGCTATTAGAAATATTGCAGCTAATAGGTATGCAGGGATTACAGTTACTCTCACGATCCCAGTAAACAAATAGATTTCTTATCGAAGTGCCGTGGAAAATAACAAATAGACTGTGATAAGATATTCCATGAAACTCATCGATTCGAGGGAAATCCTGAGATCTGATTCCGGGAATTCGCGTAATATTGCATATATTGGGAAATGCAGATTATCTTCGTAACAAGTAGTAGTAAACACAACGAATCGTCCTTCGAAGTAGTGATTAATAGATCTTGAAATAGATAGAATTTTTCCAATGAATTAAAAAGCTCGAGGTACTCGCTGGCGCTGTTTACCACGACATCGATAAACGTGTACGAGGTAACGCCTATCTTCATTCGCCTTGAATCGTTTTTTTTAGATTCTTAGACTCATTTTTCATTAATTTTGCGTTGTTCTGTAAGAAGAAAAATGTCCCTTATCCGTTTGGAGCCTTGCGGTAACTAATACCCTGCAGTTCGAAAAACGTCGACCCCTTTTCGATTGTCTGCTCCATTAACCTAGGATCCATGTATCAAAACATTTCACATTTGGCCAGGGGTGCCGCGAGAAATACGTGAAAAGATATGATGTCTCGTTGCCAACTGGCGATCCACTTACTGAGAAAAAGTTCAAGAGAACATAAACGCCGTCATTAATTCCCACTACCGATTTTTTCTGAGTCGTTAGCTGCTATCTGATTGGCTCAAACATCTGGAACTTTTTTAACTATTAGCTTAATATACTACTACATACGCCGAGAAATTTCTTTGAGGCATATTTTACTATCGAATGATAAAGTTATAGCGCTGAAGTGTCTCCCTTGCTGACTTATCGCAATCGATAGATAATAAATTTGTAGCACTTTGATAAATGAAAAGTAGCAAATTCGATACGTACAACTATAACTTTTCTTAAGTCAGTTCTAATACAGTATTTTTCTAACAGCTGAATTATAACAGCTTTTCTAATAGCTGCTTAGCGACGACAAGTATTTAGCGCCAATTTTCGATCGTCACACGCGAATTGTCGCGCCGACTCGCGATTCTATCGTGCACGGTCGGTCCTCTCTAATATCAAAGTGCACACGAACCGTGACAAATCCCAGATTACCTTTGGGGGATGGCGAACAATACGGGCGGGATACGTGGAAAGCGGAACCAGGCTGTTAATTTCCTGTTGCGAAACCGAACAGACTAGAGACACCATGGCAGAAACAAAGGGGATCTTTGCCTTCGCGATTTCGCCCCCGAATCGTTGAAGATGAAACCAAAGGGACTAGGTATTTCGTTCCACGTTAGTTTCTGTTGTTTGTTTTGCGACAGATGGACATCAACAGTATATCCATTAGCGTTCTTGGCTGTATCAAATTTCGCGCGACCACGATAGCACTCTCCATTCGATTAAAAATCGCGTCCAGAGGGTGAATAGAGAACTGTACAGAGAGAGGGTGTTCGATGGATTGTAACGTTTCATCGCCTGGTAACTCGATACGGAACCGAATGAAACGAGCGAATTTGTCGAAGGCGAGGCTACCTACGCGCCCAGCGCAATCGAATAGGTCCTCCGCAAATTGTTGTCGGATCTGTTGCGCCTCATACAGGCTGACTCTGCAGCTAAAATGCTATTTATTATTTTGAGAGAAACTTCTTTGAAATGTTCTTTAGAATTTGAAAATATCCTTGCTATAGTCGTGCTGTGAATCTCTGACCCCAGGTTCAAATCAGTCCGTAAATCGACAGCGTCTACCAACCAATTTTCCAATCTCCCTCGAACAAATGATCAAATTCGCCTTCGATATCGTTGGCAGCGACGAAAAGACTGCCTTCTCTTTTCGGTGGCTTCAATTTATTTAACTCGAGGATGGAGGCGGTCCGCAATCGGGAGCGATGATCGTTTGCCAGCATCGTGGAAGAACTTCCAAAGAACCGAAGCCAAAACGAGGCATCGCGTTACGTGCCGCTCTCACCCCTAAGAAGAGCGTGTAATCCAGCTTTTCCTTGTGGAAAGCGGTTTCCACGTGCTGCTCGTTCTCTTTACCCGTGGCTACTTGCGATACCACCGGCATGGTTTCAGCGGGCTAATTAACGAAAGCATCAGGGTCTAGAGTCCCGAGAGGGTAGCCACCGGGACTGGCAAAAGAGAGGAAGCCGGTTAGCTGTTGGTTGCTTTCAAACGCTCGCGACTTCGCAACGTTTTGCTGAGCTGGACGTTAACGCACAGCTAGAGACGCTGCTTTCGCCAGACAAAGTTGGAATTTTTACCACGGATACGGGGATGAAAGTTTCGAACTGCGCTCCTGAAACTTTTGATGTTGCGTCGAGTGTCTTCTTAAGGGAGCGTGATACTGGTAAGTGGTGTAAGCTACTTTTACAGAATTTTTAAGCTTTGAGTTTCAACTGGGAGCAATGGGGTAAACGAATGAATGCTCTCGGTGTTACTTATCTTGTAAACCAACCACTGACGTGTCCAAACCCTGACGGTTCTTTACATAATTTGCAAATTGAAGATATAAAAGACTAGATGCTACACTTCAGAAACGGTCAGTGCACGGTACAAAACCTTAACACCCCAGCGCTATCCCATTGTCTGTGAGCTTAGCCTCCATTCCGAATGTGTTAAACAAGTAGACCGTTCCCATGAATACAGATGCCCAGCACTGACTCGTCGACGAGTAAACTAGTAGTCATGCGAGTTTGCAATCCTCGTGACCACGTCTGAAGTTCACGTTATTGCTCACGTTGCGACGGAGTGGCTGGTATAAATCGAAAGGGAAACGGGGGTGTCAGTCAGCCACCCTTGCGGCGTGTTTCACGCGTTAATGCCCCGAGTAAGTGCAGTCCCGGGAACTGAAACAGATTCGCGTGACGAGGGTAATGAAAGGTTGCCGGAAAGTACGGATAGGTTCTCCGTCGTTGATGGAAAATATGTATCTTTCCATGGCGAAGGCTTTGATGGAGAATGTGTCTCATTTGACGATTCTATCTCCTGTTGTACAGGATCTTTCAAAATTGTTGGTCTGGACTGTACTAGCTATTCAAACGCAAAAAAGAGGAAAAGTTCCGATGTATAGGATTGAAGAAAATTATACATAGCTATAAGAGGATCTTCTATCTGACGACATAGTTCTTAAGTTCGTTTTAGTTGAAAAATCGCTTGAATTTCCTTGAAATATAGGTCGAACCTCTTATCGAGTTTTTTTCCAAGGAACTTGAATTGAAATATTTTGCTGATCGTAGAACATTGTTTCGATCGAAGAGCACTAGCATCCCCTTTTGTAAGAAGATCGTGAGACCTAGTGAATTCCAAGAGGGCTTAATCGCGAACGCTTCAATGAAGGTGCAGTATTTCCTCAAGTTTCAAGAACTATCGTGGAAATGGCTTTTCCTTCCTTCGGTAGCAATTTTTTCTCGATTAAAGAAAAAAGTCCCTTTGAGGCCTTAAGTGATTGATATTTACAGGCGAAGCGCGATTCAGTTAAAATCCCTAGAACATATTGTGCCACAGCCACGTAATTGCGTCATATTTCGTGTTTAATTAATATTTCGGGAACACGGTCGCTCGGCGACTGTTTCAAATTTTATTGATTCGAATAAAGTTGACCGTTTAGTCGGCTGAAATTGTGTTTACAACTATCGAGCGTAATTTCCCCGAAATAATTACGGTTTAATTGATATTCCCGAACCGGGCAAACTTTTCGCAAGTTTGAACAATATACAACGACACTGTCCTCACTGGCCACTGAAACCTTTTCCCTCCAATTGCACTCTCGCCTGACCGTCACTTTCTACACATGCATTTGTAGTCAGATAAGGACCTTTCCAACTTCTAATTCACTTACGATCCCCATTAATGTTTCAAATGAAGTAGGACAGAATTTTTGCCCCTGTCTGCTTCAACTATCCGCAATTCCGAAGAAGTATTGCTGGCAAATATGTTTCTAGAATTTCGAAGAAATTGGAAATGAATCGCGTGCATCGTCCGCGTGTTCCTGCGATATCCGACCATCTGTCTTACGAATATGCGTCATAAGTGCGGGTTCGCGGGACGCCTTCTGCCGCATACGAATTTTATTACGTTTTACGGCGCCATTTGTCGATGGGAACCCTTTATCGGTTGGCCCGTGCACGAGAGCCAGTCTGTGCACGTTTCAAAAGCGTCATTGAAGAATTGAAACTCTGAACATGTCCGTGGTGTCTGTCTTAAGCCCCGTGTACGCTTACATGAAAGAGGCGCAAAGAAAATTCGAAAAAGTAACTGGATGCAATTTCCAAAAACTGCACGAGGCTTGTTGCGAAATCTCCGTTTGTCTCAGCCGCGCATCGAGCAATACCATCGCGAGTTTCTTTCCCCTTCTCTCGACCGAGGAACTTTTTAATCTTCCGTGGCGAGAACGAGCAGATGCTTTCAGGCTTTTTCTTCGACTCGACGGGGCTCGCTCCGAGCTTTCCGCCTATCCTGATCAACCGAGCGAATTTCTGCTCTTCGCGGCGAACTTTCGCTTGAGAGATTTGAGCAGCGCCATCCGATTTTCCGGTTTCTCTTTCTCTCCCTCCCTCCTGCTGTGTATTAACGACTGGTTAACCGAGATAGAGTTGACGCTTTTTTCCCGTCGCGCCGCTTGTCTCGTGTAAGAAAACGCGCGTCCACGCTCCACAGCTTCTCTTCCTCCTCCCCCACCTCTAAACGCTATCACCGAGCCACACTTCCGCCTCGAATTCATCCTTTCCAGTAGATGTCGAGTGGCGTTTCCCTTTCCTCGCTCGCGGGAAAAAAAAAACTGATGTAAAAGGAAAAAGTTTGCTCGCTGAAAGATGGTTCCAGCGGCTCGTCAAAGGCTCGCCTCCCCTCGGCGGAAGCAAGCTTCCTGGCAACCAGCTCGACTTCTTTAATCCGCAAATTAATTCGAAACTCCTTCTCCCTCGCCCCCTTCCAAACTCTCAGTGAAATCTTGTTTCTTGTTTCCCCGGAATTTTCGCTTTTACACGATGACGAAGTTTTTTAATTCGCCCACCATGAAAAGAGGGGACGGTGTATTTTCATCGCTTTCAGAGCTTTCTCAACCTGACACGTCGCTTCCGAGGGCGCGAAACTTCCTCGACGTCTCGAGAGAAGTGTTCAGACGCATGGCGATATTCTTAATCGAACGGAAGTTTTTCGCTTGTCAAACAAAGCCGTACATGCAGGACCCACATCTCGAGGAAACTCGAGCAGAGCGTGACTGCTGGCTGTTCCGCGCGACTGGCCCGCCGCATCACCAGAAAAACTCCCTCTGGTAGAAACAATCGCGACGCCTTGCCGTCTCTAACGCGTTTTAGAGTCATCCCCCTCGATTGAGAAATCTAGCGTGAAACGACGTGACTCTGTCGCCTCTTTCAAGGCTTACTATGGCTCTTGTCGTGTTTGCTGTTTCCTTTCCGATGCTATGCAGGAAGCGCTGCTATTTCGAGGGAGATTGACGTTTGGTTGGAGGAAGGGGCGTTTGATTTTCAACTATCACTGCTCCTTATTTCTAGTGTTATTTCTAGTGTTTTTATTTTTGGTTTCAAAGAAAAATGTACATGTTGTCTTCCTAGCGGGAACTCAAAGCAGACAACTAGCGCAGAATATCGAATTTGTTAATATCAAAGCTATGTGATCCTGGATGCAATCAAATACCGTGGCTATTACGGTAGTGAAGCGATTCAGGCGAATTTCAGTGGACCGTTCAGCCACGAGGCTATATAGAGAAGTTTTTTAATCTTTGGAGCGCGAACGAGCAGACGCTTTCACGACGACGATTCCCGACTCGACGCGGCGTGTTAAGAGCTGCCAACGCGTCAAGAGGATGAGAGACGTCTCTGCCGCCTTTTTGCCTCCGTTCACCTCCTCTGCACCCTCTTTCACCCTCTTTCGCTGCGCGACCCATAGGATCCTGCGATGCCCTGGACGTTGGAATGACGTGACGGTGGAGATTTCGTTTCAGATGCTGGGAAACGTTGCAGAGGAGCTTGAATAACCAGGGGAGAGCTCGCTCTGGTCGCAAGATGTATCACGCTCGCGAGCAACACGGCCCTCCATCCCCGTAACTAGGCTACGTATCCTCGAGGGCCCGTGTCAAGCGTGAAAATAGAATTTTTAGCGCAGCCCCTCTCGGTTAACACACTTACAACCGTAAAATTCGTTTCCTCCTTTCCTCCAAAATGGATCCTCTTCAAACTCGAAATTGCGTTAGAATATTTTATTCCGTTTTCTTTGAGCAAGTAACTCAGCACTTTAATCATTCGTTACTTTGGGGGAAGGCAAAGAACGGGAATTAGATAATGTGAAAAACGTTTCATGTTTTTTAAGTAGGGGGTGGTTTGATTTAACAATAGGCGTAACAGTAATTTCATGGAAAAGAAAGTCACAGCTATCTCTGTGCAAATCGTAAATTACCATTATACTTTCAGCACCCCCATGATACGTGCAATCGCGTCCCCTTCCCCAGGATCGCTTTACGCCTCCGTTTTCCCAGCAACCCCCAGCCTCAGAGATCGCGACCTGCGACGCATAACAATTCGCGTATCCGTGGCGTCGTTTTATCGCGTTAACGCGACCTTCCCCCTGTTCCCCATTCCTTCCTTCCCTTTTGATAGTGACAATGACTCCATCCAGACACCCTGTATGACAGCCAGACTAGGAAATTCAGAAGGGAGACTGATTGCTCTTGTAGCTAGAATTAATCGTGTCATGGCTAGGGTAGTCTACGCACCTTTGGAAAAGTATTTCACCATATTGCAGTAGCACGTTTCTATATTTTCCAGTTCTGCTCTGCGAATAATTAAAGTACATAAGTCATTAATAGGATTTTCCATTTCCAGAACGTGCAGTTCCTAGCGCAACACGTTGTCCTCCTGAAATTTCATCCCTTGTATCGCAACACATGCTCTCGCAATATATCCTGCTCATCGCAGCTTCCATTTGACTTAACCCTTACATCCCTAATTCAACGCACCATCAACGGGTGTATCGCGGGGAAAGATCGATCATTATCCATTCGCAAGTCCGCCGCATGAGTCCCAGAGGACTGGATGGAGGGGGGCGGGTGTTTCCCCGCCAACGATTTCGCTCCGGATGCCAAGGAAACTGTCCAGTTTCTCGCGATTTTACCTGAACCCTCCCACAGACCGCTTTCTCCCTGCGGATTCGTCTCTCCCTGTCCAGCCCCGTCCACTCCAATTTGCTCGTCTTTGTCTGGCCCTGTTCCGTTTTCTCCCCTTCGACTCGTCCCTCTCTCTTGACGTCATCCCGAAACTCAGAGGGGATGCCCAGTCGGCCTATCCGACCGCAGGATGGACTGGATGGTCAGACCAGCTTGTTACCGTGGTAACGCGATACAGAAACTAAACTCCGTATATACCAGGGGCTAAGTGCGCCCTTCGAGTGAAATTTCCGAGCCTAAGCAAACGTTCTGTTAACACTTATTCGGGATTTTGCAATTAATGCGACCTGGGTCGGGTCATGCGACCGTGCAGGGTTAATAAAACGCGTCGCAACTACCCTGTCCCTATTTCATGTATTATTCTCTATTTGAATCCTGACGATCTGGACAGAGCAACGAAACTACAGCTTTGCTCCTGATAGATGTACCCTTACGAGGACTTTGAAACACTCTGTACACCATGTACACATTTTCCGAGGGGAAAGTACTGCGGGGCGAAATTCGAGAGAAACCTACCCTCGTCTGTAATTACATGGAGGGCTACCCTTTTTGAAGCAGAGCTTGTTTAATCACTGCTACAGAAGTTTTTCTCATCAAACCTTCTATATTGACACCACAGCTGTCTACTTTCTTTTACACTTGCAGACCTTGTTTTCTCTTTAGGGACGAATGTAAACTGAGCGAGAGTTCATTTTTTCTTTTTTTAATTACATTTGGTCTGACAGATAGGATAAGAAAAAGTTGAACACTTCTTGTGTCTCTAACCCCTAGGCAACCTGTGAAAGTAATAGAAATGATAATCGTGACAAGGTTTCCTAAATTCTCTCGACTATCCATTATTCTCGCGTACATTCGGCGTATTGCGAGCGCAGCAAACGATCTTTTAGCCGTTAATTGCCTCTCGTGGTCGGCGCAGATCTCGAGCACTCATATTTCTCAACATTTAAAAGCTGGCTGCGGCGTGTCTCTATCTCGCGAGAACACTTGGCACCGCCTGCACGCTGATCCACGGATTTGCTTGGCTGGCCACGAATTGCATGGCTGCAGGTGCCCTCCTTCGCTGTCTAAAAGCCCGTGAAACGCTTCCTCCGCGAATCTACACGACCACCATGTGTATATACCGCCCGTGACTCCAGCCAGATATTTACATTAAATATAAAATCCCGTTGCGCGCGTCGAGAGAGGGCTGATCTCTCTCTCTCTCTCTCTCTCTCTCTCTCTCTCTCTCTCTCTCTCTCTCTCTCTCTCGCTCTCTGGCGATGCTCCCTGCGTTGGATAGATCCCTCGTGTCGTAATTCAATAACGCTGAGTGCAACGTGAGAGCCAATAAGGAGAAAAGAGCAGTCGGCAGTGGAAACGCATACTGATTGAGGTTTTCCACCTTCTTCTTTCTCCTTTCTTCGCTTTGCGGTTATTACTTCCGGCTGGAACAGCGAGATCCCCAAAAAAGGATTTCTTCTAAAAATATAATTTCAGGGATACTTGTTGGTTGTCTGACCATACTTGATAGGACTGCTTTAAAAAATTATTAGAAGGCATTTTTTCACTATTCAACCGCAATGAAGCGTGCAGTGGAATAGTACTTTCGTGGTCAGACGCAAACCTATAATACTTCCAAGTAGTATAGACATACCTTGGGTCAGTCGTTAGGTTTAGGGCTCTGCAACATGGTTGATAAATTCACTGTGACGCTTCCTAATTGCTTCATGAATATTTTGAAACACTAGAAATTGTTTGCAGCAATGGAATCGTTAATCCCAAGTATATAGTCATACATTTTTCATTTAGAGTCTCGTCTAAAATGTCACGAGCAATTTCACCGGGAATTTTCGGGTCCCGATACGGACGAAAATTTAATGCTCGACACTTTATTAGATACATCTTAGCAATTGGATAACGTCTCGTTATATAGGAGAAACATGCTACGCGACACGTTTAATTTTACGGAGGATCGAGCTCGCTCGTGACAACGACAGAGAGAGAAAGGTGGTCGGATACATATTTCGCGCTCTAGCAGTCCATAAAACGCAAAGCACGATATGACTCGGGCTGGAGTAAGACGATGTAGCTGTAAAAAACTATATAATATCCTCGGTTAATTTTTAAAGTACCACTTATACCGAAGGCGAGCTCCAGGCTGGCAGAAGTTCCGTTGCCCCCATCCGCGTAACACACCTTTTTTAATAATGCCGTAAAAAACCTCTCAGCTCGCGGGGAACCTCTTGGAAAATTACAATTTTTTCCCTACCTTTTCCGCGCAGGCCCCAGCATCCCGGTCTAATGATTTGCTCGCCTTTCTTTTCCTCGAAACTTTCCCTCCTTTGATAGCGATCGATTTTCACTGTTCTACAGAAAGCTTTTTCGAAAACTTTTTCTTTACTCCCACAGGGAACGAATAATCTATGGGAGGATACTTATAGAATATGGAGGGGTTAAGTCTTCTAGCCTTTGATTCTCCATGAAATTCTGCATGTAATAAGCGTGGCGCTTTGCTTCGTAAAACGCTTTTGCTCAGGCTATTCGTAGATCATTCATTTGAACCGTCGCGTTGACAACAAAAGCTGCTGAGCGAAGTCCCTTCTAAAGGACAAAGCCCCAGGAAAAAGTACATAATACCGACAACCACCGCGGTTCGTGCACCATCGAAAACACGGCAGCCGTCAGCTAAGAAATCGCGAATAGCTAGGAGCTCCCCGGTCTGAGCTTCTTTGCCGATCGTTCTCAAAAGAACGCCACTCTTTCATATTCCATCAACGCAACCGAGCAGGCCGCGGTCCGAGAAAGAAATCACTCGAACGTGTATAGAGGCGATGAATACGCGAGCTCTCTCACGGTTTCCTGCCTTTTCTCTCTGCTCTCTTGGCCCCTTCAAACTTTCAAAGCACTGTGAAGAATCGAAAATACGATTTATCAATTTTTAATGAGCCACCTGAACTCGCCATATGAAACTTTGCTTTTCTTACTTCTTGTGCCTTTCCTTGTACTTTACATTTTTTTTCTCTTTTATATTCTTTCTGTGCATATTTGAAAACACAGTCATCAGTCCTCAAAGCTATTAACCTTCGCGAAGGGAGCTGCACTGGGAATTAGCAAATGGTGTGAAACTAACGTCGGACGAATTCTCACTTGTAGAAACTTAGGTCGATGGAATACACAAGAACGCTTAGTTAAGCAGAAATAAGGCTCCAAATGTTGCTGCGTTTGGGATTAAATACAAACAGCGAGGAAGAAAGTACAAATGAGTCTGAGCAAGGATTTGCTCATTCATGATTACGATTAGTATGTATAATATGCCACCCTTAACTACTTTTCTGAAGTAGGTACTGTCTCTGCGCACGGTTGAGGCTTATATCTAATACGAACTTAGGAATTTTTCTCTTAAAATCCAACGATTCAGAAGCACGAACATGTTGAAACTGTTAAATAGCAAAAGGAAAATTTTCAAAATTGAATCGACCTCACCGAATTTCTATGGTTTAACGCTGGAACGCCCTAGCCGCGAAATTCCGCGATATCCTGAACGCGAGAAATTTCCGCTGTGAAGCTTCCAGTGAATCGGAAAAGCGAGGCGTAATTTCACTGGCGCGAGTAATTACCTCGCGGAGAAATTTCCGCTTAACGACGAACCGATGATATCCGACCGACCTGATTACAGTTGTTCTCTCTTTTTTGATCAGACTTGATCGAACTATTTTCCTCTTCCTCGAATATCTACTCCTATTAATCCGTCTTACCGATTCCCACATTTTTTACCGACAAGTGGAGCAGTAAAGAATAAGGCAGATAATTGTGCCAAAGTTCCTGATACGTAGTTCGATATTTTTATTCCTCTTTAAGACTTACATGATATACTATACCATACCACCTTGTTTCCTTTCATTGTCAGAAGAGGTACTCAAGAAATAACCAAGAAGCATTTTTGCCCTGTTGTTCAAAGCAAGCGACGTAGAATGCTTGGGTTGGACAAAGTGCCCTCGCTCGGTATTGTGAAGCAGAACCCTCTTATCCCCTTCGATTGGAACGTTTATACAGACTACATATTTTTACTGTTGCTTTCAGAGACATTTCCCTTTGCTTTCAGCAGCGTTATCCACGAAAGACGCTTAAAGTGTCCTCAGACGTAGCTTTGAGAGAGGCCTCTCAGGTGACAGTATGCTCAACTGTAATAAAAAGCAATAACTAAACACTTAGAGGCACAAATATCAAGAAATACTGAGTAATTCTCAAGCCTCTTACTGCAGATTCTTTTTTCTCTACTTTCTTCTTCTGAATATTCCTGAATATTGATTTCTAGGGGAACGTTATTGTTCGCAGAATACCTAGGATCAACTCTGATTCCAAGATACATCGATTCACTCGATTCCATTTAGCCTAGGTCGCGAATCTCGCGATCGCAACGCGTCGATCCATGGGATAAGGCGACATAACTCACAACAACTTGTCAGCGATCAATCAGGCGGTATCGGCACGTTATCGGGGCCAAATTAGCGAAACTAATTTCACCGTGCGCTGCATTAATCCAATAGCAGAGTGGACAAGGCAAACTCTGACCCATGATTGCACCTGGTTAAGTGTACCTGCACGCCTTAACATAGGCTTGCACCCTATTTAGAGCACAGTCTAATTTGGCGCCGACCGCTTTGGCGAACTCGACGCTCTGTTTGTGTTGCTGTCGCTTCTGAAACGCTCACCACTGCTCCTCTGCCAAGTACTGGAAACATCAGTTGTCTCTGACTTGTCCGGTACTCGTAGTTGCTGATTAGATCAGATGCTACTCATTCTAGACCAACGAGAGAAAAAGAGGATGACAGAGTGGAAATTCATTTAGTAGCAGTAAAAATAATTGAAAGATAAAATAATGGGGTAATCGAGAATTCAATTTAACGTATCAAAAGGATATCGCTTCAGACCCCAAAAAGCAGTTTCGATTTATTCCGCGTCCCTTTCGTTTCTCGTTACTCAGGAAACGAGATTAAGTAACGAATCCCCATGCAGAATCGAACCAAGTATCTCTCGAGGAAAAAAAAGAGGAGTAAAGAGAACCAGGACGAGGGGAATTGAATAGAACGGCGCGTAGAGAGCCGGTGTTTCAATTTTCTCGAGCAATCATTACAATTAATTTTCAATTTCGCTCAGAGTGCGAATGAACCCCAGCTCGCATTGAGCTTTCATTCCTACGAACTCGCGCCAAGTTTTACTTTACGCGACCACTGCAAGACTCGTTTTTTGCCCGGCAAGAAGTTTCATTTCCCGTAAAGTTTCACTGAAATAAGTCAGCGTTGAGGACTCGATAGTCCTTGGTAACGAATGGAATCGTGGGGTACGAACACACATATTAAGTTAAACCATGATAAGACCGCGAACGAAACGTGCCCATTAATTATCTCGAGCGACGCTGACTGAACGATTGACCGTGCAATTTCAATAATTAAGTCCAACGATTAACCGAATAATTATCGCGCATTATCATTCATTATTCTATCAAGTGCTGACGGTCGTTATCAGGTATTGATCCCTACTTGGCTTGAAACGGGTCACGTGCGCTGTTTCCACATGCAAAACTGATTAATTTAGGTAATGGAAGATCAGATCAAAACACCCGTCGAACATCATAATATTTCTATAATCTCAATGAAAAGGGCGAACAGTGCTCCTATAACTAAAACAATGCTTTCAGATCAAATATTCTACTTTACAGGAGACAAATACCACGGGTGTATTCAATATTCCTGTCCTAAATTCACAGTTAATCAGAGGGAATTTTAATTATTGATCCCTTTACTCATTGTTAATAAAATGTAGTGACCAGTAGACCGGACAAACAATACTTATCCATGTCTCACGCTTCTGCTGCTGTAAACTGTATAATATTGTAAAATAATTATTAAATATTAAACCATAAATGTTAAAAAAAGGAAAAGATTATCATTGGGGGATAGAGGAAAGCAAAAGAAAGAAAAAATAAATTGAAAATTTGAGCAAAAACTCGTCGATTCTCCAAGATGACCACTGGTCAGTGGAGTCCAGGACCCAGGAGTCCCCCTAGGATCCCCAGGGAGGTCCGCACCCGCCCGAGAACCCGCGACGAGTGAGATACTTGTGCTCCTGCAAGGGTATTTATACTGTCTCGGGGAAGTTGGGGAACCAATGAAGGAAGTTCATCGGCTGCTACGAATTTCAAAATTGATCTAACGAGCAATATTTTGCGAAAAATTGATACTTTCCATAACTTAATTATCGCAAAACTCCCTAAGCTGTCCAGTCTATCCTGTGTATTCGTTTGTGTCGGTACTTGCGGTAACTCCGGTGAGAAACGAAGTGAAGACTTTGGAGAGGATTTCAATGACCTTGTCGGACAGTTTTTCTTCCTCTTTTTCGTGAATCGGACGAGCACTCCTGAACTTCCGCGGGGGCAATCGAAAGTTCGAAAGCGAAGAGCAAAAACGCCGCGACGCTGAGGGCGTTTCCGAAGACCCTACAGGGCTATTTGTCTTCCCATGGCTCCACGAAACTTTCAATCAAATCGCTGCCTTCGAAGGCCACGGATGACTCCATTTACTGAAGGCTAAGCACTTTTTCTGCAACACGTGCTCTCGCAGTATAGACGTACAAGCAAAGTTGGAAGAAAATATAGAAGAATCTTCGAGTAACTAATACATGAGACCAATCTACTACCGAGAACTCGATCTCTGGTTCAGTTACAAAGACTCCATACCGACTTCGTCACTATCATGTAAAACCTATGAAAATTTCGAACGAACAGCCATTGTTCCTCCAGCCAATTTCTCTCATGACTACGTCTCAAAGCGTCTTCTATCAACGTTAGTAATCTTCCCCTGTCACGTTGGTCTAGTATCACACCAGCTTCACGTCGTGATTCTTGCATGCAGAAACTTGCTAATTTAAGCGACACTCTCGTTTCGTATTCTTTTTCCCCGGTGTTCTGGCCTTCTTCGGGCGTGCACGGTAATTGAACGGTGAACAGGGAACAAAAGGACCCCACGACCGAGAAAGGATCCTCATAGGTGGCCGACAAAGAGGCCAAGAGCTGTTTGCAGGATCTGTTCCGTTGTCCTTCGGCAATGGAGTCAGTGGACCTTGGAGTCGAGTACAAAAGGGCGCGCTCCAACGATCATTCGGTTAACTTATCTGTCCCCGTGCTCGACAGCCACTCTTCACTCTGCGAGATGCTCCCCTTTCGCGATCAAACACGCTCACCTCGTTGTCTTCCTCTGACACAGGGGCTCGTGCATCCACGTGTCACCCCAGTTGTCATTGTGCTTGATGGAAAACGGTCCCATTGCCGTGACATGTATACTGGTTGGCCACCCGTCAGGTGATGCTCCACTGTTCTATGGTCTTTTTGGGGGTAGTCGCAACCGAGCGACACGCATTATGGGCTGTTTATGAGGTTGTGCATGCGGGTCTTGAAAGCTGAAAGGAATACTGGGGTAAATAATTAACAATTTTTAGTATCATCCCTAGGAATGTTAGAGAAGAGTTGATGTTTGATTATTATTCCCAAGAATACTGGGAAATACCTTTTCTTTGATATCTGGAAACTAGTAAAGTTGGTTTTACCTTCTCTCTTTTATCAAAGAGTCCTTCCACTCGCCACATCGATGGATTAGGTCGCACTAATTCCCGAGTATCACTAGATACGTTTTCGTGGAAACTTTACAACTACTGGGGCCGTTATTCTTCTGCTTAGTTCCTTTATTTTCGAGCGAGAAATCGTTATCAGCCCACACTGTCTGCAACTTCTCCTGCTGCTATTTATCCTGCCGTTACTGTGCTGTCCCAGGGGTAGGGAGACGAAGAAGGGAAAAAACTTTATTATCGTGACTAACTCCAACAAATTCGTTCATTTGGCAGAGATAGGGTGGCAGGCCGAAACTTTCGACATTAACGACACTGATAGCGACGGGACAGACCGCTTGTTTTTGACGAGAAAACTCCTAGCAACGCAATACTCCCTATACAAGATCGCTAGACTGCCAAACGAAAAGTTTTCCTTGTAGAGTCCTTGCTGCAGCACGCGTGAAAGAGGCCGCAAACTTCGAAATTAGAATTCCACAGAAATATTTAATCTCTACGTGAGAAAAGGAGAGAAGAGAATATTGTATTCTATATCTCATAAGAAACATGTCATATGCTCTAATTTCGTATGAATGAGAAAATTAGGGCTCAGAAATGAATTTGTAAAGGAGACAGGCGATGAGGGAACGCGAATGGTGATCAGTGTGCCGGGGAAAAGTTAATTAAAGCTCGTAAAATCGTTCCCGTATCTTTGATGGCGCGATCAACGGTTTAATTAACCAACTCGCGATTTTTGGTAAATTTATAGCCAGCTTCCATGCTATACGCAATTACTCGCACATTTTCCTCATTCATTCACTGTAAATTCATTGATTCAGAAATGCAGCTCCCAGATCGGCGAAATAGATTGTTTTCGACTTCTCACCCCTTTCTTCCCTCCTTTTCTTTATCGAGACTTCATTTCTACTCTTAATTCATTTGCAGTCTGCAGTATTTCGCACCGAAAGTTAGATAATTCGATTAACAGCAGACAAGAATGCGAAATGTAAAGCGATTTCTTCATTTTGGTAATAGCGACGCGCAAATATTCTTCACTATTTGCCAGAAATGTTGTTAAGTAGCTCAATTTTTCCTATCAGACTGTCCTCGCAAAAAATATTTGTTCAGCCACGGTATTTTATCAAGCCTGAGTGATTCGATAAACGAATACTGATGCTGCGTTACATACCTTGCAGTATTGCAGCATTTTGATGCGCGCAGCGTAGCTCGAGAAAAAAATCCAATTGGCCCCTGGGCGAAATATGAAACGATAAAAAAAAATGTGCGTACCCAAAGCCACCCTATGAACGTTATATTCACTGTGGGAAAATGTTCGACAGTGGCACGCGAGAGACGCATAAATTGGACTACGGCTTTCCCTGTGGCAAGAACGACCGAATTTATAAACAGCAAGCATCGTCATTATTATTGTGAAAAAGTCATCGAAAATAATATTCATACAGAGCAGACACATAATTATAATTATATTTCGCTTGTTTCACTTTATCCACGCAATTATAAAGAATTCGTCGCTACTTGAAATATCTAATGATTCCAGAAAGATATTCAGAGGCATCGAATCGACTGCGTATTCGAGAAAGCAAGCGAATTGTTTCAGTAGCCGTGGCCCAACGGAATAATCCTATCGAGTCTCCTTTTCGGATGTCCTGGAAGCAGGAGAGAGAGCCAATAAGGAAAATGCCGGGTCGATGCGATGGCGGTACGGCTACATGCTCCATATAAGTGTCCGTCCCAGGAGAAGCCGGTCAGGGTACATCAGATAAGAGAACCTGGTCTGGAGCAGAAGCCTATTATGTTCACTATAAGCGGCCAGAGGATCGGCCAGAGGAGCGGCCCTGTGCCCCGCCGCGCCGCGCCGCGCCGCGCCGCGCCGCGAAGATAAGAAGAATGCCGTGGCCCTCGTAACCGCAGAAGTTGTAATTATACAGCGATATTACTACCGAAAAGAATGAGGGACGAGCTTACCAACCAGCCCTGGACTACGTGGAAATCGTTTGGCTGACAGTGCTACCCCAGGATCAAGACAGAGATACGTCGACGATGGACGAAGCAGCCAGTATTTATCGTCGGGTCCAGCAACCACTACTTCTTAACGGTGACTCATCTCTAGCATCTTAATTAACGAAGAATTCGCTGTACTTAGGAGTCCTTTCCGAGATTCTTAGCGCTGCTGTTGACGACAGCATACATGTCTAAGGTCGGGGAATTAAGCAGTTAAGATTTAGGGAAAGATAGTAGAAAGGACAAATCTTTTCATAGATTCATGTGTATTTGATTTCAGAGGCAAGGATAGATTCTTAGAAATGGGAGAACCTTGATTTATTTGATTTTCGTACTTCAGGAGAAACAATTCTCCAATCCAGTGCAGTAATTTAGATAATTCAATTAACAACGAGTTAATTGCTCGTCAGTTTCGTCGGCCGTTCAGCTGAATAGCGTTCTTTTGTCAAGCGGCATACAGTAATTTGCAGAGTCGCGGGTATAAAGCGTCAGGAAACGCGTGAGAGATAAATATCAGGATCCGGATAGCGGTTCCTGGAATAACACCGAACACAATCGTAATTGCACGTGTATTGCTAGAACGGTGAGCGCAGCTATTAAACAAACGCGCTAGGAGAGCAGGAAGCGACTTCGGGCTGGGCGAAGGACTTTTCTGCTGGCTAGCTACCATCCCTAAATCTGATTAAAGATACCACTAGCGGAAGATGGGCAAACGGAGCTCAGGAAATGGGTATTTATTGTTATCTAACCTCAAGAAAATGAATCTGTCCGTGTTTTAAAGGAGACGACTAGCACGTAACTGTCGCCTGCATCCTTCCTCTTAAACTGTTCTCTCCTTTGGAAAAAACAAAGAGTAGTGGTGCTCTTGATACGTGAAATTTCTGTCTGGAAATGAAATTGGAAGTGATGCAAAGCTAGAAAAAGCCCTAAGAAATTGTCTACATTATGAAGAAGAGAAGGAGCAAAGTGGTCTGTTGACAGGGATTTCCTATTAGTGGGTATACAGCAAGACAATGTCGTAGGCGCGGCCAGCCCTTAGTCGTCGATTAAGTCTGCGGTCGAACTTTAATAAAGCGGGCCATTCACCCCTATATTGCGTATTTACGTGACAATAGCGGCAGCAACAGGAGGAAGCTTTCCTCGCGCTTCAGTTGACAAAGTCAAGTCCCTCCATCAGCGCCCATTTCCGCCAGTGTTCGACTCGCTAATCTCTCGAGTAACGGGAAGGGTTTCTTCGCGTAACAACGATTCTCAAGCGGAACTCCTGTCGTCAACTGCATCGCCGTTTCCCTCCCTCTTAATCGCCTTGCAAATGTCGGTCACTGATATTGTCGCCATCGTGTCCTGAACCCGTATATTTGATAAGTGAAGTGGGCTTCCCTTAACGGGACTAGATGTATAGAACGAGGGTTCCATATTTTTCAGTGTCAGAAGTAGGGGAACTAGCAGACTTGTGCTTCCTACGCTACGGAGACGAACGATGTAGTCCAATGCTCACCTCAGCGATTTTTGAAGTTTTCCTTCCTAGGGGATGAGAATGTCGGACGCAGTGAAGAATCTAAGTTGTGACGTGTTTGTCACTTTGCTCAGAGGAAGAAAGATATTTGTTAGGAAATAGACATTTATGAGTTGTAGCAAAGGAGAGATTAATGACACATATTTTTACTGTACTTTGTTATTTATGCCGCTCATTCGCTTACCAAGGACGCTTTTGAATCCTCTCACACTCGTGCATTTGTCGTAGTGGTATATTTGCAAAGTTCGGCGGTGCATGTCGGATGCAGTTCTCGTAACGCAGCGTTTCGTCATTTTCCATTGCTGGAACTTCCGAGGGAAGTGCACCGAGGTCGGAAATAGACGTAATCGACGCGAGCGTAAACTCTCGAGCCAAAGGATGGCGCAAAAGGACCAAAGCGATGATAAACAGAGAACCAGGAAGGATTCAGTTGCATTTAAGGATGCACTCTTTTCCAGACTTTCATATTGCTACAATTTCGCCCACGCTACGATGTAATCTCCGTAAGTTTCACCCAGCATTTGTTTCCTTTTGCCCCTCCTCTGGCATATTTGTCTCGTTTCCTCTGTGTGGTCCTCTTGCTCGAGTACTCATCTTTAAGCGGTACGATTCCCGCAACCTTGTCATGCCCGTCAATTTTTCTGCAGTATCTCCATAGCTTGTAACTACACCCTACCGCTCTATAAAACGTCGACTGTCCGACACAACCACTCGTAAACTGGCAGCTACGCAGTCTAAGATGCTCAATTGAACACCCTTGCCATTTAACGGTAGCCCGGTGGAAAAGTTCTTCTGCTACATTTACTAACTCTTTTCTGGACGAGAAAGCCACGTAATACTCTCTGGTTAGATTCGTTTCTCACAATTAGAGGAAAAGAGGCTACAAAAGAGCTGCAAAGTGTGCACTGGTACTTCAGCGTAGAAGTCAGTACGACCTAGCTAACGAGTATATGACAAGATATCTACACAGATGGACACGGCAATAGAAATAGGCTGACTTGGCTCCTGGATAAAGGTTCCACACTTCATAGCAGATCTCCCCAGAGATAATCTTTAAAAATGTCCAACATCTAGCCAACAGTGTTTATTCTACAAGTCCTCGAAGTGAAGATACCGGGTTACTAAACCAAAAACATTTGCAGAGAAGTTCTGGGATAGTACAGAAGAAGACAAGAGTCATGCTAATAACGCTAAGTAGCCAGGAGTTTGAAATTAAGTCAAACTGCTTTTCTCGTAACAAACTCACCCGAATGACGAAGAAAAATCTTTTTGAACCACCGTGTGACAACTCTTTCTACCCGCTGCAACGTTCGTAGAAGGCTGGAAGGGTTTCGAAAGCAGGGCCCGAGCAATGGTAGCCCGCGAGATATGGATCTGGCAGTTAATCCAGAGGCACGGACCCACGCCGCGGGGTGCTCGGTTGTGGTGTCCAGATCTATTCCTGCGATTATTGCTCTGACAAAGGTTCTGGGCGGTGGAACGCGTCCGAGCAGATAGATCGTCGGCCAGGAATGTCGTTGTCGAGGAACTTTCATCCAGAAACGAGATCGGAGTTCCCGTTGACCCGTGACACGTTTCGGAGCGCGGAAGGCCGCGAGGGAATCGAGAGGAGGCATCCTGGAGCAGTCAGGACGTGCATATCGTGGCGGGTTCACGTGTATATATCACGTGTGCCAAGTGACCAGGGAAGAGTACTTCCAG
Organism: Calliopsis andreniformis; assembly: GCF_051401765.1. NCBI lineage: Eukaryota > Metazoa > Arthropoda > Insecta > Hymenoptera > Andrenidae > Calliopsis > Calliopsis andreniformis. Next base: position 701,349 of record NW_027480432.1, on the reverse strand, counting down.
AAACGGGAAGCCGCTTAAGACCGGTTAAGCTGCTTACTCAGAGCGGACTACGTTTTCCGAAACTTAGGCCGTGGGTGTGTGCTGGCGCGAGAAGCTGTCGAATACGAATGCTCGCATTCGACTCGTCAGACCTCTCTACCCTGACCAGGCAAGGTTTCATGCGCGAACCCTCAATATGTAAATACTTTCCTGATACACTGGAGCCTCGCGAGGTTTTCGAGCAACGAAACGAGAACCGCGCACTGGCGACTGCAATTATATGAAGCTTTTGCGCTTCTTTCATTTCATGCACAACTTCTGAACGATTAGATATAGAAGAAACACAGACCCTTTTATTGTTCCATTACCAAGGTCCAAGTTTCGTATTAGTTTCTATGGACTCGTTATAAAGGGATACGCAAAATGGAATGCGGAAGCATAATAAAAAGCATCAGAGAGCGAAAGTAAATGAATGGAATCGGCTGATGAAACTCGGGAGTGGTACTCGTGGCTGACATTCATTTTCCGGTCTCCTTAATGCCGCAGCCAACCCTCTGCCTGAAGAACTCGCTACAAAACAGTCATCCCCCGTTGATCCTCTCCCTCTCTGTCTCTCCCTCGTCTTCTCGCCTCTGCTTACCGAGAAACGCGAGTGGCGGTAAAAGGAGCAGATATCAGTGGGGCAAATTGTCGCTCTTTCGCTTTTCCTGAAAAGGGGAAAAGTGGAGGGTGTATAATGGAACGGGGGAGCTCGAGTGGCCACGGGGAAAAAGGGCTGTCGCGGCCTATGCTCTGTCCGTGTCCCTTCGCCAGTTCCCTTCTAGTTCGTGTCAGTCAACCGGCTTTATCTGTCGCGACTGTCACGCCGTCGATCTGGAATGAAAAGATACCAGGCAACCGTCGACAATCGCGTTTCCTCGAGAGAGAGAGACGAGATCCATGCTGGACCCTGGCACGAATTAATCCGTTTCGTCGATAGTTTCTGTCGTTGCGACGGGCAAAGGTGCACCTCCAGACTCCACGATGAATGCTCGCCTGGAGATTCTTTCGATGAGGCAGAATGCCTCAGTACAATAGCCCGCCACCGATCGTAGATTATGTTTCAAGATTATCCTCACGTTTTCAATGGAATTGTTGGATCAGTTACGGGAACCCCTTGAACATTTGGACGATCGATTTGCTCGATGGGAGATACTTTATAATCCCTTTTGGTATGCTAAACTGCTCGTAGCTGGGTGATTACACTTGGCCTGGTGCCTTGAATATGGTCGTGTTCTTTTGCAGGTAAACGTCATTTTCTTAAAGAAAGGAAGTTGCTAGTGGTGGTGGTGGTGATGACTTATTCAAGTCGTAAGTTCCTTCTTGGTAGACTGGGTGGATCGAGTTAATAAGTAAAAAGATACAGGCGTTGAAACTTCAGAGTAATCTTGAAAAACGGATTCATGAATTTAGGGAATGGGATACTCGGAAAAAGTAAATAAAACCGTGTTCTTTGGCCACGAATATTTTAAGAGTTTGCAACAGTGTGCAGAGAATGTGTGTCAGCTAGAATGAGAATTAGTTATGAGTTAGGAATTTTGAAGACAGTATTGAAATTTCTCAGAACTACATCGAAGAGGAAGAACAAAGATGTAGCTTCCCCATAAAAATAAAGATAAAAAAGTAACGAGAGAACTCTTCGTCACAAGAAAGTCTATATATTCTTCGGTCATTCCAATGCCTTTGAATTGTCGAGCAGCTCCCCTTTACCATTCTATATGTTTTTTATACCCCATGAACTACCCTAGATAATTTAGCAGCAAACGGTATCTCATTCTACGCGAGAACGCTTAAGCTTCAAGTTCCCATAATATGAAAAGTCACTCAAGACACCATGAAATCAACATGAAGCACCGAATCAATCGTCCCCCGTTCGACAACTTCCTCTGACGGTGTTCAAGAATTAGGATCACGTTTGCACCGGTGGTGCATCTAACGGAGGATAGGGATCGATCGAGGTCTGATCAGAGCAAGAGCGTTCCGACTGTTTCGTGTCAGCGTAATGGCCAAAAGAATCGTTCCTCGGACTCGAAAAATCTTTTCGAAGAGCAACGCAGGGATGGTCGTCTCACGTGCGCTAGCTGACGAACCGTGACGGAATAAATTGCGCCGACGGGCCGATCGGAGCTGGAACGAGCCGATCGGAAATGGGAATGACGTATAAAGGAGCCAGAGCACGTAGGGTCAGTTTGCCAGGCAAGGCGTATCCTGTACACCGTGAAGAATCTCCGTCGAATCTTGTGTATGTCCACCCCGTCACATGACCCCGGTCGCCTTCGGCTGAATACTGATCGCCAATTCTCCTCGGAGACTCGTGGAAACGGTTTTGCGTCCCTTTGTAAAATCAGTAGCCAGCCTTTCAGAGCGTCCTTTAGCCAAGGCTCGCGACCAGCCCGATCTCCTTCGCCCGCCGCCCCTTTTATAGTCGCATTCCTTTCTGTTCTCTCGCCGTTCCTTCGTCCGCGTTACGTATCCTCGAGAAGCCGAGGATCGTTACGACTCGCTATTCTCCGACGCTGACCGTCGCAAAGGATAAGAAAAAAGCCGCGTCTTCCGCATTAACGTCCTCCCCCAGTACAGCTCCTTTGCGACTTCCAGTGCTGTCGTTCCAGAGATGGGAAACATTTTAGCAAACTCGTATCGCGTGTTTCTTCCTTTTTTCCCGTCTGCTTTCTTTCGGCCAAGGAGGAGGAGACCGATGGCGTATAGGGAGCATTTATTAGAAGAGATGAATTATTGCTTTGGGAGGTGGATTTATGGTTTGATGGAGTTGTTGCGTTCAAGGGGATGTATTGTATAGGGTTGGTGTAATTTGGACTCGATTTGATCTCACAATGGTGGTGGAATTGAAACGCTTGAATGGGAAGAGTAGTCTTCAGAGTCAGAAGCTGCCACCTATGTTTCTAAGGTAGTCATTAGATCACTGCAGGTTGTGTCTGAAGATTGGGTAAAACGTAATCAAAGTTGGTAATTTAGTCGGCTACCATTTTCATTCCTTACAATAGCAATAGAAATTGTTAGATTTCAATCCTGTAAAAGTACGTCAGTAGAAGGAAATCAAGTTGAATACATTCGTTGTAAAGCGCGGAGCCCTAGAAATCTACATCATTAACACATGAGTACTAACCCTAATATTTGAAGTCATTTGCCCCGCATTTCAATTTCCTTTTACGAACTTGCTTTACCTGGCATATCTCGACTCCCCATTTGTCGAGCGCCGCTGTTTCGCCTCGTATCTACGAATCTCCTTCTCTTTGACGAACGCGACCCTCTGATCCTCGAAGTCCCTCCAACTTCTTTGCCGAGTAATACCTCATCAAGTATTCACGCCAGATAAGGAACTAAACGTATGTCAGGGTAGCAGAAGTCTCGCGGAATAATCTCGAGCTTTCCGCTGTGTTCTGTCTCAGCTCGCACAAAGACGCCATAATCTCATTCCCCTCGGCAGCCATCAAATTATGAGCCGTATCGCGTCGAGAGAGGACCAGACGAGACGATCGGCCGGCAACGATACCAAGAATGAAATTAACTAGCATCGAAGGGACAGGGATGAGGGCGGGGGGTCGAAGCTAATCTCGTCGGGTATATCTCAATATCCGTGACGTAAATAGATTACCGTGGCGACGTTAGGTGACGCGTCTGCTTTAGTTCGCGGAGACGGAGAGGCGACTGGATAAGCGTCCTGGAGAGAATCTATATGCAGCGGACGGTCCTTTCGGAAAATGCGGAAAATGCGGAAAATGCGGAAAATGCGTCGAAAGACAGTGGCGTCTCGGTGGCACCGACTGAAACGGAAAGGATCCCGAGAAATAGGGGAGGCAGCAAGATGGGAAGGGAAGGAGAAAAGATAGAATTGTACGAGACACCGATAAGGGAACTCGGCAAGGAACTGGCACGCTTTGACAGCCGGTAAATTAAAGTATATTTCCGCGACGGTAGAAGGCAGATGCGCTGCGCGTGGTAATCCGGCAGGGATACCTAGCGGGGAGATGAAAGGTGGACTCGAAAGAGGGAATTTTTTATGAACAAGATCGGTATGCTAGCAGAGAGGAAGGTAGTCGGAAAATGGTGTCCACCTGAGTGCACGAGACACCGGGACGCAAGAAATGGCGGAGTTAAAGAAGTTGTCAGAATCAGACGGACCGTGGATCTGGGCACTTGGTTTATCTGATGGGCACACAGCCGCCAGACGAATCGATGAAACACGTACGCGACGGGGAACGCGCGATCGCTTTAACAATTTACGATGGAATCGTTGAAACGTTGCCCTTTGGTCGACTTGTCAACCTCTTCGATAGGAACGGCCGGGAAACTTGGCTGAACTTTAGAAATGTCTTCTATTGACTCATTGTCATCGATATTGGATTAAGGGACGTGGAAGTGCGCTGACTCGAACGACTTCCTTGGAGCTTTCATGGCTCGTCTTCAGGGAGCTTACATTGTCCGAGTAACGGTACGTTCTTAAACTGCCGATCAACTGTAATTCCAATGGAACGTCAGGAGCTTGTAGTTGCAGCACAGTCAACCTAGGTTCACTTCATTCGAAAATTCAATCTGGTATTCTGTAATTTTAATTCCCTTCCAAGATAGAATAACTATGCATATTTTAAAGAATGTTCACGAAACATATCGTGACCAACTTAGAAAAGAAAGTCTGTCCAGTTTCACTGTCCCAGTGACTCAAAATACCGCGAAGAATCTAGACCAGATTGTCGATAGCGATAGGCGACAATCAATTTCTCAAAATCTCCTAGCATCCCCTGAAAAACGCACGGATGGACAGACAATCCGACCAGAGGAATAGACTTCGGAGCGAATCCAGATTCCCGAGCGTCGATTCAACTCTATCCCAACAGGATTCCTCCGTCGCTCAGGCTCATCTTCAATCAGTCTCCCTTCCTATCGATCACCCCGATTCCTTTCTTATCTCTCATCCCTCCTGCATCAGCCTCTCTGCCTCGCCTCTCTGCCTCGCCTCTCTGCCTCGCCTCTCTGCCTCGCCCCCTGACTCCCTTGGGGGCGTTCAGCCCTCTCTGTAGTTTTGCCTGTCGTCGCCAGCGCGCAATCAACGTTACAAATACGCGAAAGAGTCCCGATCTCATTCACAGTGAACGCGGCTCGTTTCGTGGCGTCGCGACGCGGAAATAATCTCGCCACTGTCATCAGCTCGCTCTCCTTTTCAACTCTTTCGGTGTCCCGCGACAGCCTCGGCTGTATGGGCGAGTGTTTGCTCGCCGCAATGGCCCTCGTCCCTGGGATGTTTGAAGCGTTCGGCGGAATAAAAGAAAAAGGAGAAAAAGGGGGTGTAGCGGGGATGGAAACAGGCTCGAGGAAGGAGCAAAAGCGAAGAAGCTGAATGGAGAGCCGAGGAAATAGTGCGACAACGACGGAAAAGCCTGGGTAACAGGGGATCGAGAAGGAGCGACGCACTCTTGAGAGAGAAATTGAGAGCGAAATGGGGAGAGGAGCGGACGAAACGAGGCGAAAGAGGGTGGGTGGGTCGCGGAATCGAGATGAGAAACGCGGCGAGCCAGATAAGACAAACCCTCGGTTTGCTGCGCGCACCGTGCCAGGAAGAACGTCCTGGAGATCCTGCAGGAGTTCAGAAATCGCCCAAGGGGCTAGGAGCGACCCTGGCACCGTCGTCCCGACGCCCCGCGCAAACCTACTCGCTTCTCAGAAAAGAACCTTCATCCTCCACCGCTCCCCGGACAGTGGGACGCCTCCTCCGTGGATGTGTCGCAAGGAAAGCGCGCATCGCGTCTTGGATTTTCGGAGGAAACGCCGTCAAGAAGGAACGTGCCGCGGTTCAGCGAGCGACGCTTACGACAACCACGAATTTAGAAGCTGAGAGCACGCGACAGAGCAGGAAATCTCGAAACTTTTGCTCGCTTCCGACGTGGCACGCCGAGGAACTGACGTCTGGGATCGGAAGACTCTCTGATGTGTCTCTTCTAAGCTGCCTCCTAGCCAAATTTTAGGACTCCCTGAAATTGTAAAGGTGCTACACCTGAACTCCATGAAGAAACCTACCTTCTCCAGTCTCGTGTTTCACTCAAGTAGACAATTTTAATATCATTAGTAATAATTTAATTACAGTTTTCTCGCGAAATACTGGGTACCATTACAGTACATACTGTATGTACTGTTCTACCTACTTGCAAGCACAATTCTTGCGAATGCACTCAGTTTTACTATGCGTTACTTTGAAGAAAAAGGACCATATATTCTGGTAGACAAAGGGAGATACATTTCTCATTTCCTCTCGCCTTTCCAAAAATAAAAATAATTTAGTTTTATCGTCCATGGAAATGGAAGTAGAAGGAGCATAAAATGTAATCATCCCCGTGAAGCGTTACGAAATTAATCTGATAGCCGAGATCGCTATCGATAGAGCGAGACTGAAGAGCGATGTTCTTAACTAAGGCGAAGATCGGGCCACGGTATAATCCTAATATTCTCCGGACCATCCATTGTACGGATCAGGAACTTGTTCGCGGATAAAACCGCCACGACTCGCTTTTCGGGTGACTAATCACCGTGACTTAGCTCCAAGCTTAACGGAGTACGGCCGAAGCGTCATAAATTCTCAACGATCCGGGAGTAATTGCCGCTCTAAAAGTTGAAAATCACTTGACGATCGAGGGGCAGAGCCAATTTAAAAATCTTTCATCGCGAAATTAACTAATTTACAGGTTGAACGAGAATTTAGATCAATGGTATTGTTTAAGAATCGCCTGAACTATCAATTATAAAATGTTCGATCGAGTGGACGTCTTATTCTAAAATCCGCGTGTCCCACGAAAGTGGAATTTCTAGATGTAAACGGTAGCTTATCGACCTAATTACGGTTTCACGATTTATATCGAATGAAATCGAGCTTGCACCAGTCCCCTCCAGGGTATACTATCAGAAGTCTATAATTCGTCGAGCTTATCTTGCCGATAGAAACGAATGAACTTTTAACATTATTTCTCTATAGGAATCCAGGCTGCTCCCCTTCTTCGAACGCCTCGATAAACGGTAGGAACAGGATTCGTCCGCGAACACTTTTCAACTTTTGTCGATCGTAATTTTCTACTCTGTGAAACTCATAATCCTGTCTCTTCTGCGTTACACAGTAGTCTGAACTTTCGAACCATCCATTGACATTTTTCGTTCAGCTTCCTGTATTCTTTACAATAATTCCCTGTCTCGAAAAAACAACAGACGTGGACCCTCTCGAAAGCTTGAATTCACTAGACGATATTTCCTTCCGTTTTTTCGGTGAAACGCTCGGGCAGGTGACTATTCCGGATTAACGCCTATTGCCCCAAACGCCATTATTTCGGCGCTGCATATTTCCCACAGGGCTCAACGCAGGTTGCATTCCGGTGCGCGGGGAAATCGATAGTGGCATGTATAACGCATAAATCTGTCTGGTTGATACATAATCACGAGCTGCCATAAAAGTATAATGTCCCGCGTTGTCACGGCAGACGCAACGTATGTACGTAGTCGTTGGTTCACCCCCTGCATATTTTTGCCGTTATTCGAGCTCGTCGACGGGCTTAACGAAACAGAATGGCGTTCGCGGTCAGCCGGCCCATTTCCTTCCGCGCGACCGCGATTTCTACCCTCGGGCACTCAGAAGAACGCTGACAAGTTTCAAATTGCGCCGGTGAAACGCATTCGTGCCACGATTTTTGCTCGTCCCACGACTGAGAACCGGACATTTTTATCCGTCAACACGACGGCGCGCCGCGGCGTGTCGTTAACGCGACGCGATCGCTGAGGATTAAGCGCACCCATCGAAATTGCCAAGAAAATCTGGTCGAAAGTCTAGGTTGGAAAGTGAACGCAAACGGGATTCTAGCATGCATATTCCGAGTGCAAATTTCAGGCATGAATTTGATACCATACCTATCTCACAAGAGAAGAAATTCAACGAGCTCCGTTGAAAATGGTGTCTTAAATTGCAAAGCAGCACTGTTACGAGGCGAGGTCCGCGTGGTTTCCAGTAGATACTAATTAGCTTTGAAAAGTATACGCAACTGTGTCGATGTTCGTTTCTTCTCCTCCTTCGTTGGTCGATGTAATGAAGACGGGGCACAAAGTTAAAGTGGAATGTCCCGTTGCGCGCAAGACTACTTAGCGATAAGTGATCCTCGAGAAGGAGAGCGAGAGGAAAACATTGTTAATTTCCCTTGCAAATTTGAGTATCCGTCGTGCTTCAGCTCATCGTCATCCTTTTTGCTTCTGCCACCGTTCCTCCCCTCTTCGGGGCTCGATTCAGAATTCCGATTGAATTAATGTCACTCTGTCACGATTGCCATGGACACGCTAGTAAATCGAATTCGAGTGTAATACGCCGAGAAGTGGCGAAATACGGGCGTGTTGGGCTTACCGAAAAACGAAAGAATTTTATCAACCATCCTCTGAAGCTGTACCAAAGAACTGCTGGAGCTGGCAGCTTTAATTGAGATCTAAAGAAAATTCTCCTTAATTAACAAGATCGAAGATGCAATACTTTCTTCGTATGCCCTGGATCGAGTTAATAAAATGAAGTGTGAACAAAAAGTGAAACCTGGAACAAAAAGCATCCAAGGGTTCGGGATAATTACGTGCTGTGTTATAATCGTGAAAGCTTCGACCGCTCTTTAAGGAGCGCCGTTAATGCGCAGGCTTAATGACGTCCATCTAAAACTGCGAATATTATAATTGAACGAACTAGCTCGCGCGAAGCTGAGTCATCCGCGAGGTCTTTCAGCGCGATACCAAGGCGAAAGTTGCTTTGAAAGGAACCTGAAATCTAATAGAAGTGTTCCAGAACCGAAATTTCTCTGAACCAGTCACGTCGAAAATCCGCCTTTCCACCGCGTGATTCAAATTTCCCATTAACGGGTGGCCCAATTACCGTGGAAGTAACCGCAAAACACCGATCAATTGAGCCTTTTAGCCATCGCGGTACACTCGATCGACAAAAAGGTGGCAGAGTATATAGGGCAGGGAAAAAAGACGACACTAGAAGAGACTCTGGAGCTGTTCAGGTTCGATCGATATCGGCTAAACAGAGGCAAATCCCGCGGCAGGGGCTCCTAACTTCGCTACATACCTTTAGCATATAATTATCGCCACGTATCCTGGCCTATCACGCATGGCTACACTTGTGAACGAATGCAACAGCTCAGCCGGACCCATAGGGTGTTAGAGCATTAGGGGATTCCCCCGATCTGTCTGATGATCATTTTATATTAGCCAAGGGGAATCTGCATGACAATGGCCAACCTCCATTGTGTGATAAGCGCTTCACAGTGCGCAACCCCATCCATATGTTAATACGTTCTACCATGCTTACAACGCGCGCGGGCGCGCACGGGCAACTCGTGAAACTGAATTATGTGTACGCGAAAGCGCGTGATGCTTCCATCCTGTATCTGCACCCTCCTGCCGCGCGACCATTACGCAGGGAAATCTCTTTTTCTTTCCTTCCACCAACCCCCCACTTCACCCACCCCTATTCTCAGCCGATGTTCCGGTTTCTGTTTTCTTTTTCGCCCTCCTCCCTCTGTCGAAGGCTTTTCTGCCCTCCTTCGGGGGAAAAAGCTACGTCTGATGCGCTTTTAAGGAGACGCGAGATCGAGGGGAGCCGCTGCTCCCCATAGAAACGCTAATTGGGGATTATCGGGAAAACGAGTCGTTCGGGGTAAATGTACGCTATCCGAGTACTTGCGAGTCGTGTTACGTTGCAGATTCTTGTGTCTAGGGAGTCCTTGGAATTCGGGGAGTACGAGTAACAAGAATCTGAGATCTTGAATAGGTACCCTAAAATTGAATAATTGAAAATAGATTTTAACTTAACTTTAGACTAAGAACTTTTTAAACATTCCTGTAATTCCATCGTGAACTCGTTATTCGACTGTAGAATTGAACGTTTTAAATAAATAATTGGCACAGTAATTGACAACACAATCTTCATCGAATCAATCTCCGTTCGTCAATCACGCTAACGAACAGCTTCCAAAAGTTTGTTCACCCACGCAAGATATGGTTGTATCGTTTCTCTACTCTAAATCGAGCTACCCACATATCAGCCCCGACCTTATCAAATTATCCCCCCATTACACCCACCTGGGACGAAATCCAACAAAATCGCAACTACACCCGAATAATGCAAGTGTCCCCATAATTTACAACCAATCAATGGGACAGGACAGTGTTGGTAATTTATATTCACATCCTCCCCCCGCCTGAATCGCTGGGCGAAAATCGAACAACCCCCCTGGCTCGCCTCGGAAACATCTCTACGGAGAACCATTAGTCACGGACGGCCAATAACGCCACTCCGAACCTTGATATTCACACACGCAAACATCCGTGTTCCGTTTCTCCTCGACGATAAACATTTACCCATTCTAGACATGGTTGAACACCAAGGAGCTCCGTCAATATCTGACAAAATACGTGTGAACCCACCTCTGCTTGCATACTACTGTTTATAGCCACTTGCATAGATAATGGCTGCTTTCGGAGTGGCCTGTTTTAAACCTCTTCTACTTACAGTTATATTACAGCAAATTCTTCCTGTCAAAAGTCGAGAATTTGTCTGGCCATTGATTCGATCCCCTGAATTCAGAATTTTTATTTGAAATCTCCAGAGTGCGATTAAAAAAAGACTGTCTCGGCTTTTGAATTCGATCCCCCATAATTAAAACTACACACCCATAGAGAAGGTACACATTAAAATACATGAGAGGTAGGTATAGGGAATGCAAAGCTTTCGGCGACAGGCTGGAATGCGAGCTGTGCCGCGAATGCCAACCCTCACGCACCTGTATGCATTGAAATTAACATTTCTCCTTTGAGGCCGTCGATCGCAGGGGGTAACACGAGCGTCCCAACGAACGTCGATTGGCGTCGTGAGGCGACGCGGCGCGACGCTGCGGAATGCTCGCGTGCCTTTGGAATCGCGATACTGAAACGAGACGAGGGTTATTGGCCGTTGTCAAAGGGGTGCGCGGCGACGCTGACGTCGTCGTCGATGGCGACGCGCGTCCCGGCATCGACAGCCGAACCAACCCTTTTACGAGGTGTCGAAATTCACTACAGTTACTCGAGCAAAAACCTCGCCACGGCGTGAATGAAGGGTAAGCGCGGTGGGAATCGTCGACGACGTCTTTCTCGAGGGTGTCGCAGAGGGTCTGAGAGGGAACTTTTTCCGCCCTCTGTTAATGGACCGACCCGGTTAAAGGGTACGCGGATCTTGGGAAGGTAATCGGTGGTTTGTTTGTGAAGGCGACACGTCTGACAGAGGGTGTTCTCTCGGAGTCTGAGAAATCTACACTTTTAGAAAACCCTTTCGAAAGATAAAGATAGTCTACACTTGTTCCGCAGGGATAGATAACAGAAAGTTATTCAGGATTTAAATAGAAAGATAAGAATTTAATGCCTGATTGAGTAGAAACGATGGGAATCGATATATCTGCTGTATTTTGCTCGCGTACAAACTCGAATCGACCTAATTCCGCGATTAATCTCCGCCATAAATCGCGAGTGGGCAATTCACCGAGTAAATTCTTCATCGACGATACATCTCCGCGAAAAACTTGGTCGAAATACGTGCGGGCTGTAGAGGAACCACGATTCAACCAAGCTATTAGATAATTGAAGTAAAAAGGAGACCTCTTGAGGAGTATTTGATTGGTCCAAGAAGAATTTTCGCCCTAAGCCCGACGAGATGAAATCCCGTGGTAAGAGCTCGCAGTTTCATTGAACGAAACAGCTTAAGGTAATTGCCTAGCAGGAAATCAAAAGGCGTAGGTAATAACTTCCGTCTATACTTAGTTCTTCGCTTGATTTTTGAAATGTGCTGATGTAGTAAATGGAGCAGTATTTCTATCAGCTATCAAGAAAATATTTCGAAAATCTCCAGCGAGCCGTAAATACAGCCATTCCCTTTTCATACTTCAAGAATTCTTAATAACCCCTATGATTTTTCGAATATGAATTTTTTTCCACCATAATAGTCTTTCTTCTCAAACCTTCCGGCGCGTATTTCCGTCATCTCAGGACACATTTGTCTCTTTGGAATTGAATCCCGCAAAAAGTTGGTGGTTGAGGAAATTGAGGAGGTCGAGAATAAAGGAGCCAGTATTTTCATAAACTTCGCCCGGGCGATCGCAATACCTCGAAGACAAATTCTTATCCCGGGTATCCCTGTAAATCCTCATTCCCCGCAACTTTCCTCGTTCACCCCGTCGAAAGACACTCCACTTCCTCTTCCTGAATTGAAGTTGTAATTTTTCGAGTCGTCTGGGCTCCAGAAAAGCTCGGATTTGGCGGAAAACGCGCTTCCGCAAACCTTTCCCAGACCCGGTCCAACGTTTCCATTGCGATGCTCCTGTTATTATTACTAGCGGATTGTTGGAAGAGGCGTCAATAAAAATCTTCTCAGTTTCTCCATTTGAATTTGTAATTTCGTCCTCCGCTGCGAGAATCAGCGGGGCCCCGACGAAGAAAGTCGCGTTTCCGCAAGGAAACCATTGCACGTACATCCTGTTCAGCTGGGAATTGTTTTATACGGAAGAAGTATGCGACGGCATGTACGCGAACATGTACAAACCGCTACATGCAAAGGCACACGTGCGACTCTATTACCGCCCCACGTAAGTCCTTGCTACCGCCGCGAGTAAATTTTACTTCGTGCCGTGAACAAGTTTAGCTTCCGCCTCGGATAAGTTTCGCCGTTGGGCAGGTGAGGGCGGCTCACAAATTTTATCGCAATTACGCGAACCTTCGTGAAAGATGCCCCGCACGAAAATGCGTGTGCTTCGCAAACCCCTCCTGACGATTAATTGCGACCCCTCGACCTCAAGCTGAATTGCCTGATTCTAATTGATTTTGGGTTTTACTTGAGATTGAAAATTTTTCCCTAATCGAATTTAACTTGCTCCTAATAGTTTAAGAAACATACATTTAAAACACGTTCAACACCTGATTTTGATTTTCCATATTAGAAGCACCTTAGGAACATGAATTTCGAATAAAGGAGGAAACGAGCTGTATGTCGATCGTCAAAAGCATTGTCATAGTTGTTGAAATTGCACGGAATACTTTGTGTCGACGGCAAAAGACGAATCGTAGCAGAAACTCGAGGATTCGCTATCGTTCAAAGTCATTTGGCGGAAAATAAAGAGAACGCTATGTCTGTCAAAGCAAAAAAAAATAATTAACAATTCCTTTTTATTATTATACGCGTTCTTACTGTTAGGCGCGTGCCGTCCACCGGCAGTATTCAGCACTCAAAAGGTTAAATGTCCGATACATTGCGTAACAAAGAATCATGTTCACTATTTTTCACTACTTACACGGTAACTGGTACTCCATTACACGCGTTTCCTGTGACAAGCGATCTTTGTAGTAGTCCCCGAGAAAAATGACAAGAAAACCGTGAGAGTTAAGGAATTCTCCCCTCCCCGTCGTTTTCGCGCCCCTTTTGCTCGTAAAACGTATCCCCATAAAACGTTCTTCCTGTTGGTGGCACGTCGCCGAGGAACGTTGCAAAGGAACGAAAGAAAATGGGTCGACCGGTGGAAAGAACGTTCATCAGCATTCAGATGATCGTTTGGATCGATGATTCAGACACGCTTCGCTGCCAGAACATTTTATCGGCTCGCCTTTTAAGAGAACATCCTGCCTGACGCCAGAATTACGCAACCTGAAAATTTACGGATACGCCGCTCGCGTTTCCATGGATTAAAACGCGAAATTTTCGAATTATTCATATGAGTCGTAGAAAGAATTGCGAATCGCTCGCGTGCTTCGCTCTAAGGGGAGAGGAAAATACCCTCCA